>NW_012114488.1:7750071-7854152 GCF_000951035.1 Colobus angolensis palliatus
CTGGACTCCCTGCAGCCACCCCTGCCCTTCCCCCCACTGAGCTCCCCACAGCCACCCTGCCCCTCCCACACTGAGCTCCCGGTGGCCACCCTGCCCCTACCCCCTGCCCCCCTGTTTCTGCTGCTCATATATAGCCAAGTAGATGAATTGCTCATTTTGGGAAAATATTTTGTCCCCGAAGCAGCACTTCCCTCTTGTGAAGCCCAGGAAGCTCGAGTGCTGCGGCCGCCCTGGGGCTGTGGCGCGACGTCACTGATGAGAGCTGGGGCCCCGGCCCTGCCATGGAGCTCTGAGCCCCTGCGGCCCTTCTAACGCCCACAGCTCCTAAAAGTCTTTAAAGAATACACACATTTTAAATTAGGCTGAAACCCATGAATTAACAGTATTCTTTGTCCGGACCTGTGAAAAAATGGCAGTTCCATATGGTTCATCTTGACATGACTTAGCCATGGCTGTTCCTGGTTTTTCTGCTACTCGAAGCCAAAGACTGACCCCTTCCGCCTTCTCAGGCCTCTCTGTGCCGCCGAATGCGGTGCTGGAGACGTGGCCCGGGAGTTCCGCAGCTCTGGATGGGATGTATTCACCGTGTCCTGTGCAGAGCAGCTAACATCACCAAGGCTGTAAAAGGGTATGATGGTATCCCCTTCAAAAAGCTGAGAAAAAAAATAAAATAAAAACCAGAACACTCAGAACAATAGCATATTGTCTGAACAGGCTCAAAATAATTGATTTCCATTTTCCCCGTTCCTCACAACTTCCCTCTTCTCCCGATGCCCCGCCAACCCCTTAACAGACGCTTCCACTTTGCCTCTCCTAACAAGACCTGGACACCCGCTGCCTTGGCTTCCCGCGGTGCTTTTTCTCCTGGGTGCCTTTATCCAACCGGACCACTCATGGAAAATGATATCTAAATGGAATTCCTAAACCCAGGCCACGTGAAGTTCAGAAGTGCATGGTCTGGCGACACGGGTGTTGGAGAGATGGTGAATATTTGGTAGAGATTTGGGCAAGAAACAAAACAACACCGAAAAGCCGGCCCCAGGTCTAGACCGACTTCCCAGCCACACCAGGGGAGCGCAGGACCCCTGGATGCTGAGTCCACAGGCCTGGCCCAAAGCTCACTCACCACTGACCTTCTATGTCTGAATGAAAATTAAGGTTTTCAGTCAACCCAAAAATGCAAAAATGAAGGCACACTCCAGTGAAGGTAGCATATGTTCACAGAAGGATGCTTTGAAACAAGTTGCATTTTCTGAGCTTTTTCTTTCACCGAGCCTGGGTACGTGATTGTTTTTGAAACCTTTTTTTCAGTAAGCCTTGAATGTCTTTTTTACCTCCGGCACTTTTAAAATGTGTTCAAGCTAGAGATTCACGTATCATTGAAAGCAGGAGTTGTGGGCTGCTACATGTGTGCCTAATAAGAACGAGTTTTCATCGTGCTATTTAAAGACCTAGTTATACAATATTTTGGTTAAAGTGACTCCACCTACACATTGGCTACTTTTTCTTCCTGGTGTGGATAAAATCAACATCCAAACGTTAGTGCTAATGCTTCCTGACACTGATACAAAACACAGTGGGGGGACGCAGATGATGGAGTTAGGACGCTTGGCCACATTCTGACTTCTCCGTATCATGCCATCTTTGGATTCCCACAGATGTCTGCACAAGCCTGGGGTTCCCACAGCGTAGAGACATCTAAATCATCAACTAAAAATTGGAAAGTACGGTGAGTGAGGAAGCTTTGAAAGTAGAATAAAATATTGTACCCTGAAGATAAATTCTATTGTAAAAATAAAAATGGTAGCTAAGCAGTCAGCCAATAAATCATGGGGAAACATATAACCAGCACAGTGGACCTTCGGTCGCATGGATGGTGCAGTTTTACTCGCCAGGAGATGAGGGGCTCCTGAGAGACACAGCCTCAACTAGAGAGAGGCGCCTGCTTCCTCACTGGCTGCCTGAACGTAGGGCCACACGGCCCCCTGCACACTGCAACGACTGGTGTCTGTCGCTTCAGCGTTCACAGGACCCTGTCCTCTCCACCAAGTGACAACCAAGTCCCAAATGGCATCATGCATCAAGTTTTTGTTTTACCATTATCCTCGTTTTTGGCAAAAGTAAAGAAATGATAATAAAGCTATTGTCCTGAAATTTGTAATGAGATAGACCTATATATGTATAGATATTTTACATTTGATATTGGTATGTGACATTGTTGAGTTCCAACACAACAAATATGCAAGTAATTGAGTAGGGGTGAGGGTGGAAAATATATGCAGACGTCTTCTTGGATTTTATTTTAATTCCTTTGGCTCAGATGTAAGCAGCTTTTCATTTCCATGGCTATCATTTCGTATTTTCCCTGCTGTATCTGTTATCTAAGCACCATCAGTTTAGACCATGAAGAGTGATAACATGCTATTAATGATTAGAAGCGAGTGCTCTCCCTGTATATTTTCTCCACATTTTGACTTAGGCAACTACATAGAAATATGTAAACCTTCCCTTGCCATTGAAAACTGTGTTAAATAATGCTTTGGATCTTACACAGATTTCTCCAGTAAAATGTGAGCTACAAACAAGCTTTCGCTCTGTGGCTGCTGGTGGCCTTCACAATGCTGAAGTGATTCTGCCTCTTCCCTGCCTGGGTTTGCTACTTCACTGCTTTTCCTCCTTTTTTGATGCATGTTGTAGTCATCCTTGTTTTGCTTTTTGTTTCCACTTAGAAAAAAAAAAGAACACAAGAGAAACAATAATCTCTAAACTGATACGAACTATAGGGCTTTGCAGTGGTTTGTAGAGTTTCGGGGAGTGGAAGGAGAACGGTCTTCACCACTGAGTGACCAAGAAGCCGACAGCTGGCAGCCAACACAAAAGGCAGGCCCTTGCCTTTCTTTCCATTTCAAGCAAGATTTGTAAAACAGTGGAACAGGGATTGAATTTAGCCAAGAAAGACAAATTGTGTGGTGAGGAACACACTGCAAAATGCAACTTGTTTGAATTTTAAGGTAGAATAGTTTCCAAGCATAGGGTCCTATGAGAAACAAGGGTGAGAAATAACCTGGGAGCGGGGTGCAGTGAGAAGCACCAGCATCTGCCTTTCCCAGGTATTCACCCCACATGAAGCTGGAATAAGTTCCATGGAAGACACAGCACTTGCCCCTTTGTACCCTCCAGGAAGGCAGATGTTGCAACTGTGTTCCACCATAGGCGAGTTCCAGAAGAGGCGTTTCCAGAAGGCAGAGCCTGTACAATGGCTGGGGCGCCTCTGTCACCATGCCTTGCCATCGCACACCAGGCACTGAGGATACTAGAGTCCCTACTTTCATGCAGCTTATGGTTTAAACTTGTCCTGCAAGGTGCAGCCGACACAAGTGTCTCAGAAGAAGGGCATCATCTGATGTGTGTGAGGGGGATACAAAAACTGATTGATAATAGTTAAGTTGTGGTTTCTGCTGTATTCAACCAGAAATTTTTACAAAAAGAATTTAACTGGCAGTCCTAAATTATTGAAAATTATAGGACTCGGGCAAGTATTTCATACTTTTCCTTACTCTACATGAAAGACATTTCAATAATTCACTTCCTCATTTGCCATTTATTAGGTAATATCACCAGAACAGCAAATATGCAAATATAATCAGAACAAAGTACACTCAACTGTCTTATGGGAACGCACACCCAGACAGATACACACCAGAAAGCACATGTTGACACTTCTGTATACAAGCTAGGATTTTTGATAATACCTAGATCATTTTGGGCCCTAATAGCTGCAGGCAACAGGGGAAGACAACAACAACAGCAAAAAGCACCTCAAAATTGGTGTAGGGAAGAATGGAATAACCTCATTGGCTGCTGCCATCTACAAGCCCACGTGGCACATTGCTAGCTGCAGGTGGATGCAGGCCCCTGACTCACTAGGATCCAGTGTCTCCAGGCTTTGCCTCTGATTCGGTCAGTGCTGACCCCTTGTGTTGCACTTTGCCTGCTGGCAGCTACACCCTGGATCCTCCCAGATTCAAGTCCAGGGGCAAAAAGCAAATACTTCTCTCTCCTAACAGCTTCATGGGAAGTCCCCATGTGATTCTGACAGGGTCATACTAATGTCTTATGAGCTAAGTGCCTTGGACCATTGGCTACTGCTGTAGTAGAATACAGAAAGGGTAGTTTATTATAGAGTATAGACAGTTATTTGGCTCACAATTCTGGAGGCAGGAAAGCTCAAGAGCATGGTGCCAGAATCTGACTAGGGCCTTCATGCTGTGTCATCTCATGGCAGAAGACAGGGGTGCAAGAGAGGACAAGAGTGAGAGAGGGCAAGAGGAGGCCAAACTCTCTATTACAACACGACTGCACTAACGATATTAATCCCTTCCTAAGGGAAGAGCCCTCAGGACCTCAACCCCTCTTATTATCTCACACTTCTCAACACTGTTGCATTGGGGGTTAAGTTCCCAGCACATGAATTTTAGGTAGCACATTCAAACCATAGCACTAAGCTTGAGTTAAACTCCAAACACGTAAACTAGAGATGAGGCTCACAGGTTCCCCAAAAGGAAAAAGAAAACATGTTGAAGATTTAGCAGAAATCACTGGAAAAGGTCCAGGGGCAAAACTCAACATAGCTCCATTTAAAAAATACTAAAGCTTTTTTTTTTTTTTTAAAGTGACTTCCGATATGGTAGAATGGAATCTAGGTCTTTGGATAATACAGCCCAATGGGATTCTTAACAAATGCTTGAGGATTAAGCTGGCGATGACAAAAATCTGCTGCCACTGATGATTGCAGTAAAGCAGCAGAATTCTTCTCTGGGGCCACTCAGGTCCAAGGCTCATCAGGAAAGCAAGCAGAGTTCAGTGTCCCCTGTGACCTATCCACCAGGCACTTTAATTGTAAAAGTATTATCAGATTAAAATAAATATTAAAAGTGTGTCTTTGGAAGATTATAGAAGACTAAAACAATATTATTAATTACCTAGAACTAATTTATATTTATAGAATATTTCAGTCAACAACTGAAGGGTAGACCCTGTTTTCAAGTACACAGAATACATTCGTCAAGAATGACTGGGGGTGGGGTCCAGACGGCAAACTAGAAGCAGCTCATGTGCTGTCACAGGAAGCAAAAGTGCTGGAGAACACCAACTCTGCAGGCTGGCCATCTGAGAAACCACGTTGGGATCCATCAAGGCAGCAGGGGACACAGATAGCAGAGAGGAGTCAAGCTGGACACCAGCCTGTCTGGGCTCAGTGTGGAGCCAGGAGAACCTCTCTAATGCAAGACAGGGTGACTGAGCGAGAGCCCCTGGGGGATTCGTGCTCTCCACAAGGACCTGTGCAAGACTGGGAACAGGAGAATTCTCCTGGCCCCCGTGCACCCCCCTCCCGATTCTACACTGAGGCAGAGAGCCACCTGGACGTTTTGCAGGGGCAATTCTTGAGTCTACAAGCCTTGGGCCCCAAAGCAGTCCAGTACCGGTACCATGGCCCCAATAGAGGCTGCAGTGGCAGTGGTTGGGAGCAGAGGGATTGTTCCATGTCCCCTGGCCAGACAGGGCTCAGTACCAGCTTCAAGCCCAGCCATCTCACTTGGGCCCCAACTCAGCTGGCCATTCCTCCCACCCCTGCCACTGGTAGCCTGGCAGGCAACACGTGCTAGAGCTTCCAGCCCAGTGACCCCTCTTTTGTGAGAACTCAGCTGGAGGGCACAGCCTTCTGTTTTCCCAGGAATCACCCAGATGGCAGGAAATACAACCTCCCAACCTGCCCCCACCACTATAGCCAGGTGGGCAATGCCTGCTAGAGCTTCTGACCCCGTGATCCTGCTTCTGTGGGAACTCAACTGGTGGACACAGGTTCCTGTTGTCTGAGGAAGCGCCTGGATGGCAGGGCAGGCTTCCCCCTCACGCTTGCTGCTAGTAGCCAGGCAGGCAATGCCTGCTAGAGCTTCTGGACCAGGGGCCCCACTTCTGTCTGAATTTGCCAAGGGACACAGCCTCCTATTGCCCTGGAAACATCCAGAGAGCAGGGCAGGCAACTCCACCCATCCACACCTCCCATAGGCAGATGGGTGACACCTGCTAGAGCTTCCAAGCAACTCCACCCATCCACACCTCCCATAGGAGATGGGTGACACCTGCTAGAGCTTCCAACACAGTGATCTGGCTTCCACCTGAAGTCTGTGGGCAGGTGCAATCTTGTGTTTCCCCAGGAAGCACATGAACAGTAGAATAGGGCTGACTTGGCAGGGATACAGCCCATCTGCCAACTGCAGCCACTGCCTGAGGAAGCCCTGGGGACCAGAACACCCAACAAAAGAGACACAGGCACAGAGATGGTAATCAGAGGAGGCTCCTCCAAGACCTAGGAGTGAACTAGAATCAAAGCCAGTTAACTGAACCCACCTTATACCATAATCAAACTCCCAAGGGCATAAAAGAAGAGAAAAGCAAAACAAACAAACAAAAACAAAAACAAACAAAAAAACAAAACAAAAAAAAACCACCCAAAGGACAGCAGCTTCAAAGATTGAAAGAACATCATCCATCATCCTATAAGATGAGAAAGAACCAGTGCAAGAACTCTGGCAATTTAACAACCCAAAGAGTCTTCTTACCTTCAAATCACCACACTAATTACCCAGCAATGGTAATTTACCAGGTTGAAATAGCTGAAATGTCAGAAATATCATTCAGAATGTGGATACAAATGAAGATCATCAACATACAGGAGATACTCAAAACCCAATCCAAGAAATGTAAGGATTATAATAAAACAATACAGGAGCGAATAGACAAAATGGCCATTATAAGAAAGAACCAAACTGATCTGACAGAGCTTAAAAACACATGACAAGAATTTTATAATGCAATCACAAATATTAACAGAAGAATCGACCAAGCAAAGGAAAGAATCTCAGACCTTGAAGGCTGGCTCTCCAAAATGACTCAGTCAGAAAAAAATAAAGACAAAACAACAATTAATAATGAACAAAACCTCTCAGAATTGAGGGATTATGTAAGGAGCCCAAACCTATGACATATTGGCATCTCTGAAAGATAGAGAGAGAAAGTAAACAACTTGCAAACATATTTCAGAATATTATCCATGAAAATGTCCCCAACCTTGCTAGGAAGGCCAACACTCAAATTCAAGAAATGCAGAGAACCCCTGAAAAATATGACACAAGAAGACCATCCCCAAGACACACAGTCGTCAGATTCTCCAAGGTCGAAATGAAAGAAAAATTGTGGAAAGCAGCTAGAGAGAAGGGTCAGGTCACCTACAAAGAGAACCCCATAAGGCTAATAGTAGATCTGTCAGCAGAAACCATACAAGCCAGAAGAGATTGGGGGACTAAATTTGGTATTCTTAAAGAAAAGAATTTTCAACGAAGAATTTTATATCCAGCCAGACTAAGCTGAATAAGTGAAAGAGAAATAAGATTCTTTTCAGACAAGCAAATGTTAAGGGAATTCATTACCACCAGACCTGCCTTACTAGAGGTCCTAAAGGGAGTGCTAAATATGGAAAGGAAAGACCATTAGTGGTCACTACAAAACCACACTTAAGTACATAGACCGTGGTACTATAAAGCAGCCACACATACAAGTCTGTATCATAGCCAGCTAACAACACGATGACAAGATCAAATCTTCATATATCAATACTAACCTTGAATGTAAACCAGCTTAATGCCCAAATCAAAAGACACAGAGTAGCAAGTTGGATAAAGTAAAACCCTACTGTATGTGGTCTTTCAGAGACCTATCTCACAAGCAATGACACCCATAGGGTCAAAGCAAAGGGATGGAGAAAAATCTATGAAGCAAACAGAAAACATATAGAGGCAGGGGTTGCTCTTCAATGTTCAGACAAAACCAGACTTTAAACCAACAAAAATCAAAAAAGACAAAGGGGCTCAATTCAAAAGGACGACCTAACTATCCTAAATATATGTACACCCAACACAAGAGCACCGAGCTTTATAAAGCAAGTTCTTAGAGACCTACCAAGAGACTTAGATAAGCACACAATAATAGTGGGAGACTTCAACAAACCACTGACGGTATTAAACAGATAATCAAGGCAGAAAACTTATAAGGATATTTGGGATCTAAACTCAACATTTGACCAAATAGATCTGATGGACATTCACAGAACTCTCCACCCATAAACAACACAATATACCTTTTTCTCATCTGCACATAAAACATATTCTAAAATCAATCATACAATCAGGCATAAAACGATCCTCAGCAAATTTAAAAAAATCAAACTCATACCAACCACACTTTCAGGCCGCAGTCCAATAAAAATGAAAATCAATGCAAGGAAATCAATTAAAACCATGTAATTACATGGAACAACCTGCTCCTGAATGACTTCTGCATAAATAATGAAATTAAGGTAGAAATCAAGGAATTCTTTGAAACTGATGAGAAAAAAAGATACAACATACCAGAATTTCTGGGACACAGTCAAAGCAGTGTTAAGAAGAAAGTTTATAGCACTAAACACCCACATCAAAAATTAGAAAGATCTCAAATTAACATCCTGACATCATAAATACTAGAACTAGAGAAACAGGAGCAAGCCAACTCCAAGGATGGCAGAAGACAAGAAATAAAAGCTGAATGAAGAAAATAGAGATGCAAAAAAAAAAAAAAAAATGCAAAACATCATTGAATCCAGGTGCTGCTTCTTAGAATTAATAAGATCGACCACTAGCTAAACTAATGAAGAAAAATAGAGTGGAAATGTAAATAAACACAATCAGAAATGATGAAAGGACTTCATCACTGACCCCACAGAAATAGAAAAAAGCCTCAGAAACTATTATTAACACCTCTATGCACACAAACCGGAAAACCTAGAAGAAATGGATAAATTCCACGAAACATACAACCTCCCATAATTGAACCAAAGAAAAATTGAATCCCTGAACAGACCAATAATGAGTTCTAAACTTGAATCAGTAATAAAAAGCCTACCAACCAGAAAAATCCCAGGACCAGGTGGATTCACAGTCAAATTTTACCAGATATATAAGGAAGAGCTCATATGATTCCTACTTAAATTACTTTTTAAAATCAAGGAGGAGGGACTCCTCCCTAACTCATTCTATGAAGCCAGCATCAGATACCAAAACCTGGCAGAGACACAACCAAAAAAAAAAAAAAAAAAAACTTCAGCCAACATCCTTGATGAGCATAGATGCAAAGCAAAATACTAGCAAACCAAATACAGCAGTACATCAAAAAGCTAATCCACCACAATCAAGTAGGCTTTATCCCGGGGATGCAAAAGAAAGACTGGTTCAACATACACAAATCAATACATGTGATTCACCACATACAAAGAACTAAGAACAAAAACCACATTATCATCTCAATGGATGCATAAAAAACCTTGGGAAAAATTCAACATCCCTTCATGTGAAAAAACCTTCAACAAACTAGACATGAAAAAAACATGCCTCAAAATAATAAAAGCTATCTGTATTACTCCATTCTCACAATGCTAATAAAGTCATACTGAGACAGGGTTATTTATAAAGGAAAGAGGTTTAATTCACTCACAGTTCCGCATGACTGGGGAGGCCTCAGGAGACATACAATCAAAGGAGAAAGGGAAGCAATCACATCCTTCTTCACATGGCAGCAGAAGAGAAAAGTGTCAAGCAAAGGGGGAAAAGCCCCTTATAAAACCATCAGATCTTGTGAGAACTCACTATCATGAGAACAGCGTGAGGGTAACTGCCCACATGATTCAATCACCTCCCACAGGGTCCCTCCCATGACACATGCGGATTATGGGAACTACAATTCAAGATGAGATTTGGGTGGGGACACAATCAAACCACATCACCATCTATCAAAAACCCACAGCCAACACATACTGAATAGGCAAAAGCTGGAGGCCTTCCTCTTGAAAATTGAAACAAGACAAGGAAGACCACATCTATTCAACATAGTACTGGAAGTCCTAGCCAGAGCAATCAGGCAAGAGAAAGAAAGAAATAAAAGGCATCCAAATAGGAAGAGGGGAAGTCAAACTGTTCCTGTTTTCAGATGATATGATTTTACACCTAGAAAACCTCATAATCTCTTTCTAAAAGTTCCTGGATCTGATAAACAAATTGATCAAAGTTTCAGGATAAAAATTCAATGTACAAAAAGTCAGTAGCATTCCTGTACACCAACAACATCCAAGCTGAGAGCCAAATCAAGCACATAATCCCATTCAAAATAGACACAAAAATATTAAAATACCTAGAAATATAGCTAAGCAAGGAGATCAAATTGCTCTACAAGGGGAGCTGCAAAACACTACTCAAAGAAATCAGAAAGGACACAGACAAGTGGAAAAACATCCCAAGCTCAAGGACAGGGAGAATCAATATCAATAAAAGGGGCACACTGCCCAAATCAATTTACAGAGTCAATGTTATTCCTATCAAACTATCAATGGCATTCTTCATGTAATTAGAAGAAACTAGTTTAAAATTTATATGGAACCAAATAGGAATCTGAATAGCCAAAACCATCCTTAGCAAAAAGAACAAAGCTGACGGCTTCACGTTACCCAACTTCAAATGATACTACAAGGGTATAGTGATCAAAACAACAGGGTACTGGTATAAAAACAGTCACAGAGGCCAATGGAGCAGAATAGAGAGCCCAGAAATAATGCTACATACCTACAAACCATCTGACCTCCCACAAAATAAACAAAAACAAGCAATGGGGAAAGAACTCCCTATTCAATAAACAGTGCTGGATAACTGGCTAACCATATGCAGAAGATTGAAACTGGACCCCTTCCTTACACCATATACAAAAATAAACTCAAGATGGATTAAAGACTTAAAGGTAGAACCTAAAACTATAAAAACCCTGGAAGATAACCTACGAAATACCATTCTGCACATAGGACCTGCAAAGAGTTTATGATGAAGATGCCAAAGGCAATTGCAACAAAAACAAAAATTGACAAATGGGATCTAATTGAGAGCTTCTACACGGCAAAATAAACTATAAACAGAGTAAACAGACAACCTACAGAATGGGAGAAAATGTGTGTAAGCTGTGTATCTGACAAAGGTCTAATATTCAGAATCACACCAGCCAGAATGGCTATTATTAAACTTTTTCATGGGGTTGTTTTTCACTTGTGAAAAACTGGGCAAATAACATGAACAGATACTTTTCAAAAGAACATATATATGTGGCCAATAAGCATATGAAAAAATGCTCAATGTCACTAATCATTACCACAATGCAAATCAAACCACAATGAGATTCCATCTCACACCAGCCAGAATGGCTATTATTAAAAAGCCAAAAAATAACAGATGCTGCTGACGTTGTGGAGAAAAGAGAACAATTATACACCACTGTTGGAAATGTAAATTAGTTTAGCCATTGTGGAAAGCAATTTGGGAATTTCTCATAGAACTTAAAACAGAACTACCATTTCACCTAGCAATTCCATTATTGAGCATATCCTCAAAGGAATACAAATCGTTCTACCACAAAGACATATGCACCTATATGTTCGCAGCAGCACAATTCACAATAGCAGACATAGAATCAACCCAAATGCCCATCAATGGTAGACTGGATTTTAAAAAATGTGATACATATACACCATGGAATACTATGCAGCCATGAAAAGAATCAGATCACAGTTTTTGCAGCAACATGGATGAAGCTGGAGGCCATTATTCTAAGCCAATTAATGCAGAAACAGAAAAACAAATACCACATGTTCTCACTCATAAATGGGAACAAAACTCTGAGTACGTGCAGACAAAAAAAAGGTCTCACAGGCACTGGGCCTACTTGAGGGTGGAGGGTGAGAGGAGTATGAGGATCAAAACACTCCCTGTTGGGTACCATGCTCGTTACCTGGAAGACAAAATAATCTGTACAGCAAACCCTCGTGAGAAGCAATTTCCCTTAACTGCACATGTACCCCTGAGCCTGAAATAAAAGTTTAAAAAAGAATAAAATAAAATAATATATTATACGATGACTTTTTTTAAAAAATGGAAAGGCCATACATTTTAGCCACAAAGCAAATCTCAAAACATGTTTTAAATGCTTAAAATTGTACAGAGTACATTTATTCACCATAATGCTATTAATTAGAAATCAATCACAGAAATATCTGAAAAATCATTAAATATTTGGAAATAATCTTATAAATTTTTAAAGTAACCCATGGGACAATAAATAAATAAATAAATAAACCATAGGGGAAACTAGAACACCTTTTACAAGCTAATAAAAATAAAACAAAATTCAAACAATTTGCAATATGATTAAACAAATGCTTAGAGGATACGATCGTGCTTGAAGTGCTCATGTGAAAGTCAGTGACACAAATGTCTTCAAGAACCCGAAAAGAATTATCAAAGTAAATGACATAAATAAAATTAAAGAAAAAAGGAAGACAATATAAATCATTAAAACGAAAATAGACAAAGAGAAAAAAATCAATAGAACCAAAATTGGTCCTTTGAAAAGATCAATAAAATCTTTAAAACTCCAGCCAGACTGAATAGTAAATGAGGGAAGAATCACTCTACTAAGATGATAAGTGAAAGGTACACTTTCTTAAGATTCTACACATTTAAGAGAATAATTAAGAAATTTTCTGTGAAATTTCACACTAACAAATTTGATGTTAAATAAAATGGATAAATTCCTCAAAAGACACAAATTGCCAGAGTTGTCTTAAGAAAAAATAGAAGACCTAAAAAATCCTTTATAGATTAGAAAAAAAATGGAAACTTTTTAACCAAAACTTCCAGATTGTAGCCCATGTAATAAGGCAAAAACAAAGGATAAAGGGCATATACATTGGAAACGAAGTAGTGAAATTGTCTTTATTAACAAATGGCATGATCATGAACATGGAAAATCCTAAAGAATCTATGAAATAGAGACTAGAACTAACTGGTGTACTCTGCAAGGTTTCTGAGCATCAAATAAAAATGTAAATATTGGCTGGGCGCAGTGTCACATGCCTGTAGTCCCAGCTACTCAGGAAGCTGAGGCAGGAGAATCGCTTGAACCCAGGAGGGGCAGTTGCAGTGAGCCAAGATGGCGCCACTGCACTGCAGCCTGGGCGAGAGAGCTAGACTCCATTTCAAAATAAAAACAAAAGGTAAATATCACTTATTCCTACATACTATCAAAAACTGAAAGTTTATAGTTGAAGTCCCATTTACAACAGCATCAAAATACAACATTTTTAAAGATAAGCCTAAAATATGCACAAAATCTATAAATCGGCATCCAAAAATACTACTGAGAGAATTAAATTAACGAAGACATGAATAAATGGAGAGATAGATGTTGTTCGTAAATCAAAAGACTCAATGTTATCATAGTGCCAGCTTTGCCCAATTTCATATTGACGGACTCAAAACAATTTTATTTAACATTCCCAAGTGTTTTTTTTCTTTTTTCTTTTTTCTTTTTTTAACAAATCGACAAGCTGATTGTAAAATTATATGGGAATATAAAGGATCTAAAGTGTCAAAAGCAACTTTAAAAAATTGTGTCTCATAATCTGATTTCAAAAATTGCATAAAGACACCAAAATCAAGACAGTGGAATACGACAAGATAGACATATTGATCAATAGCACGCAACAGAGCATTCAGAAGTGGATCTACACGCATATGGCCATTGACGTTCCGATGAGTTTGGAAATACAAATCAATGCAAGAAATGACAGTGTTTCCAACAAATGATGTTGGAACAACTGAATTAAAACATGAGGACAGACACCTGGACACTTCCATCACACCAGTGACAAATATTAATTAAAAATACATTGTTGGCTGGGTGCTGTGGCTCACGCCTGTAATCCCAACACTTTGGGAGGCTGAAGTGAGTGGATCACTTGAGGCCAGGAGTTCAAGACCAACCTGGCCAACACAGCGAAACCCAGTCTCTACTAAACATGGAAAAAAATAGCCAGGCATGGTGGTGCCCGCCTATAATGCCAGCTACTCGAGAGACTGAGGCACAAGAATCGCTTGAACCCAGAAGGCAGAGATTGCAGTGAGCCGAGATCATGCTACGATACTCCAGCCTGGGCGACAGATCAAGGTTGTCTCCAAAAAAAAAAAAAAAAAATGTATTGTAGACCTAAGCATAAAAGCTGCAACGATGAACTTTTGAGGGAATTGTGAAAAACAATATTTGAGACTTTGTGGTTATTTCTTAGATAGGAAACAAAATAAATGTATCATAGAAAAAAATATGATAAATTGGACTTCATCAGAACTAAAAAATTCTGCTCTTGAAAAAATGAAAAGGAAGAAAAGGCAACCCGCATAAATCAATATCCTGTATCCAGACATGCAGAGAACACTTACAACTCAATGAGATAAACAAAGCAATGAAAAACGAGGAAAATGTTCAAACACATACTTTCCAGCGGGACAAACTGTCATAAGCACATGAAAAGATGTTGAACATCTGAAGTCATCAATGAATAAAAGTTGGAGTCATAATGACTAAAATATGCATATTAAAATGGCCTAAATGTAAGTGGCTGCTAACAGTCCTTCAATACTGAATATGATCCTAGGCAGCTGAAAGGTCTACACTTTGCTGGTGGGGATGTGAAATGATTCAACCACTTTGAAAAGCAATTGAGCAGGTTTTTTTAGGGTTAAACATGCACTTTCCTTATGACCCAGAAATTCTACAACTAGGTATTTACCAAAAAGAAGTGAGAATGTCTGCCCACAAAAGACGTGCCTGTGGATGATCACGGAGGTTTTACTGATAACGGCCAAGAGCTGGAAATGATCCCCATGTCCATCAACTGTGAATGAACGCACAAGGAGCTGTGTGGCCATACAACGCAACATGGTGCAGCAATTAACCTTCATAAATTATTGATATCAACAAAAGGGTGGGTTAGCTAAAAAATATTGTGCTGAGCAAACGAAGCCAGACAAAAGCCAGACAAAAGAACTGCAATAATGTGTATTTCAATTTATATGAAACCTAGGAAAGACTTACCAAATCTACAGTAATAGAAAGTGGTTGCCTTGGGCCAGGCTTTGTAGAGGGGGTGACTGGGAAGAGGTCGCTGGGAGGATGGGACTCTGCTGTGTCTTGATGGTGCAGTGACTGTGAGGCAGAAGAATAGGGTCTGGAGGCCGCCGGGAACCTGAGGCCGATTTGCACTGACTTCCTAGAACTGGATCAAAAGGAAAACTCCGCCTCTTCATGCCCAAATGACAAAGGATCAGAGGCTACTCCCTCTATACTAACCCCTTCTGCTGAGAAATGGAAAGTACCTCTGATTGGCCACAGGGCAATCATGGGTCAATCCTTCATTTGCATAATGTACCAATTCACTTCCACCTCTGATTGGCCACAGGCCATGAGTGGGCTAATCCTTCATTTGCATAAGGCTCCAATCTATGAGCCAAACCTTCACTTCAGTCCCTCATTTACATAAAGTTTACCCAATGGAAAACCTCTAGAGGGCACTTAAACCCCAGAGAACTTTGTAACCAGAGGTCTTGAGCCGCTTGCTTGAGCACCCCCATCCTGTGGAGTGTACTTTTAGCCTTTTTCAAATCTATGCTCACCCTTTCTGGGATCAAACTTTGACTCAACATGTGTGAGTGGTTCCAGTCGTGGTGAAGGTAGTTAGTGGGAAATCATGTGGATCACCACGAACTTCGGGTTCATGTATCTCGTTCGGAAGGAATTCCTAGAACCAAAAGACCTTCAGGCTATGCAGAAGCAGTTACCTCCAAAGACAGCATGTTATCTTTAAGCCTTTGACAACTTTTACCTTCATTTCACGTTGTTTGAGGAAAGATACACAATCACTTTTATCCTGAGGGTATTAATGCAGAAGACAGCCGGGGAACTCGCAGAGTCCCTGGAAAGCCATGGAACATGTAAAAATAATTAGGTCAAACATTACTACAGCTTAAAATACCTTAATAGAAATAGCACATTCTACTTACTCTGTGTTCAGGTTGAAATCTTTTCACACATAGCTTAGGCATAAATGTCTTACAGCTTATAAGAAGAGCCTTTTGGAATAGTCATTATTTTTTACGTCAAATGGCTTGCCTGAGAGTTTTTATACTCAATGAGGGAACCGAGACCATGCACTTCACTTGCTTGCAAACAGTGTTTCAATTCAAGACCTGAGAGATTACGTCTCATAGGAACTTGGTGCAGTTGAGCCAACTGAAAACCAATGATTACTAAAAATAACATCTAGTTCCTCTTGTTCCTTAACTTGAAATTCTTTCATTGAAATCTGAGCAACTTCTTCAAACAACTGGTGGGTTAATAACTGAGAATGCTGAACCACTTGGGGGATGTCTAGGAAGGATGGTGGGCATCAGGGATGGTTTTTGCATCTCTCTATTTTGCTAACGAAGAAAAAGGCAAACTTTGATGTTTTTTGGTGTCCATGGTTCTTACTACAAACTCTTCCCCTTGGCAGCCACCTCTCTTCCTGATGCACCATTCTTCCCCACCATCCTCACATTCTTCTCCTCTGTCTACCGTCTTAGTATCATCTGCTATCATATCTTCTGCTCTTTTATTCTTGCTTCCTTTTTCATTTCTTTTATCTTTCTTTGGATTAACGAGGACTTTTTTTCTTTAGGATTTCATTTTAACTCCTCTGTACAGAAAGAGTCAAACTCTGTAAAATATTTGAGGAGATTTATTCTGGGCCAAATATGAGTGACCATGACCCATGACCCTCAGGAAGTCCCAAGAACATGTGCCTCAGGTGGTCAGGGTACAACTTGGTTTTATACATTTTAGGGAGACGTGAGACTTCAAATACGTTGATTTGTTCCAGAAAGGTGGGACAGCTTAAACGGGGGCTTCTAGCTTATAGGTAGATCTAAAAATGTTTTGGTTAACAATTGCTTGAGTTTATCTAAAGACCTGGGTTCGATACAAAGGAATGTCTGGGTTAAGGTAAAGGATTGTGGAAACCAAAGTTCTTATTTGCAAAGGAAGACTTCAGGTGGGAAGCTTAAGAGAGACTAGGTTGTAAAATGTGTTTTATCTGTGTTGATGTTAATGAGTGAGGAGAAAAGGAAAAATTAGCTGGGAGACAGCTAAATCTGGTCTTTGGTAAAATTCTTTTAAACAGAAAGGCCAAAAAAGCATGGCTACCGGCACAGAGAGAGCAGCATGGGGAGAACTTGGGCTGCAGCCACACAGATAAGGGAGCAAGGCCCAGCATAGAAGCCTTTGTTCTTTGGGTAATCCACGGGCTCCTGGGAAAGGGGCTTCCTCCTCTTTTCAGCCATGTACATGGTGGGGTCCGTGGGAACTTGCACAGGGAGGAGGGTTTACCTAAAGCATACCTGCAATTCCACAAACAAGAGAAGCTGCACTTTATGCTTACCTAAGACACACCTGCAGCTGCACAGATAAAGAGAGTTATGTGGACAACCACTGCACAGACAAGGGAAGTTACACAAACAGCTACAGAGATGAGGGCAGCTTTTTCTTACACATGCTGTTGGATTCAACTGTAAAAACAACAGTCCTCTTTCGGGCTCCGTCTCTGCTGTGGAGAACTTTCTTCATTCACTTATTGAAATTTCTCTCCAACCTCACCCTTGTGTCCATGCTCCTTAATTTTCTTGTACCCAGACAAAGAACTCTGGATACTACCTCAGACAACAACACTGATACATTGTGGTGCATTGGCAACACTGTAGCATGAACGCCACAGAGGTGTAGTGAGGGCTGTCCAACCCCCACTTCCCTGAATCGGCCTTTCAGGTTAAATTTTAAGAACGCCCTGTCTGAGAGCACGGTAGCTCATGCCTGTAATCTCAGCACTTTAGGAGGCCGAGGCGGGCAGATCACCTGAGGTCAGGAGTTCGAGACCAGCCTGGCCAACATGGTGTAAACCCCATCTCTACTAAAAGTACAAAAATTAGCCAGAAATGGTGGCAGGTGCCTGTAGTCCCAGCTACTTGGGAAACTGAGGCAGGATAATCACTTGAACCCAGGAGGTGGAGGTTGCAGTGAGCTGAGATTATGCCACTGCACTCCAGACAGGGTGAGAAGAGCAAGAATCCATCTCAATAAAAAAGTGCCCTGGCTGAGAAGGAAGTCCATTCATATCATTGGTGGGGCCTTAGAATTTTTTATTTATACCTCTACTGTGTTTGTATAACTATAACCCTTTGTATTATATTTTAGTATTGCTATAGGGTTTATAAATATGCATCACTAATTTAATAAAATTTACTTGAACTAATCTACCGGATAATGTGAAATTCTTTCAATGTTAAAATACCGTTTATCTCCTTTCAACCACTGTGTTACTGTAGATTATATCTCTTAAATTAGCATACATCATAGCTCCTACTATACATTATATTACTTTAAAGAATTAGTTACCTTTTAAAGATATTTAGTTAAAAAAAGTTGCTTATACTAATCCAGATTTTTACAATTTCCAACAGTTTTATAAATCCAAATTTCCATTTCCCTTTAGACTGAAAACCTTCTTTAGCAATTCTAGCGTGGTAAATTTGCCAATGCATTCTTTCAGCTTTTGATAATCTGAAAATAACTTTATTCTGCCTTTATTTTTGAAGAATATTTTCATCCTATGTGGACATCTAGATTAGCATATTTTGTTTCTGTCACTTAAAAGACACGGTTGCATTTTTTATGCCTTCTGTTGTTTCTAATGAAACAAATTCATAATTGTTCCACGCTATGAATTGTCTTTGTATATGCTTGCCTCCAGAGTTTTTAATAAACTTTTAACTTCATAAATAGTTTCACGCTTACAGTTTTAGATTTTCAGAAAAACTGCAAAGATAATTCAGAGTTTTTATAGGCCATCTGTCTATTCTTTTTTTCCTTTTCTGAGACAGAGTCTCACTCTGTCACCCAGGCTGGGGTGCAGTGGCAAGATCTTGGCTCACTGAAACCTCTGCCTCCCAGTTTCAAGCAATTCTCCTGTCTCAGCCTCCCAGGTAGCTGGGACTACAGGTGCACACCACCATGCCTGGCTAATTTTTGTATTTTTAATAGAGACAGGTTTCATCATATTGATCAGGCTGGTCTCAAACTCCTGACCTCCAGTGATCTACCTGCCTTGGCCTCCCAAAGTGCTGGGATTACAGGCGTGAGCTACTGCACCAGGCCCCCATCTGTTTATTCTATTCCATTTATCATCTTAAATCACAGCCAACCACATAACCAACTTAGCTCACCCCAGGGAGAACAGCTTATGGCAGTGGGGCCCATTTGTCACAATGGATGGACACTATTGGTGCTGTCTGACCAACTAAAGTCCACACTCTGACCTCCTTCGTTTTCACCCGACATCCCTTTCTCTTTCAGGGTCTCATCTGGAGCCTCTCAGGTGGGTCATACCTCCTTGGCTCACTCTTATCTGTGAGTTTCTCAGACTTTGCTTGATCCTGGTGACCCTGGCAGTTCTGAAGAGCACTTGTCAGGTATTTGTAGGACTTCCCCTCCACTGGGATTTGCCTGGTATTTTCCTTGGAGTAAGACTAAAGTTCTGCATCCTTTGGAGGAAGAGCACAGAGGGGAAGAGCACCTCCGTCAGATTGTGAGGCCCATGCAGCCTGGCCCACCCTGCTGATGCTGTCCCTGGGCTCGGCTGAGCCAGTGCAACTCAGGCTTCCCCACTGTGAAGTCCCTCCTTTGTGCTCCTTCCAAACTGTCCTTGGGAGGGAGCTGCTGCATGCAGACCACGGGGATGGAGCGGGAGTCTCACACCACCCCATAAAGCTGCACGTCAGCCTGGATTACTTGGAAGTCTTGTGCATGGGAAGCTGTTTGTTCTCCATCATTTCTAATTTATCTTGTAATTTGTTTATATCAGCATGGACTTGTACATTTATCTTATACTTTGAGTGATGATCCACTAACTTTATTTTGCTTCTCAAATTGTGCCAGTTTTGGCTCTTTGCAAAGCACACACAGCTCCTGTGTGCCTTATACAGCCACATTCATGCACCCTGCGGGTGTCTGCCTTTGCCTCCCATCACTGCGGATGGATGCCGGGGTCTCCCTGCCCACTCAGGGAGCCATCCTGGTGACTGGCACAGAGATGAGAAGATGAAGGTTAAGTTGACAGGATGGGGTGGGAGCTTACTTTAACTTTGCTCTGATGGAGACTGTAATTTAATATGGGTGCACAATTTATACATTAGAAATGCATCAAGAGCATTGATTTCATTCAGTAATTTGCATATTATTTATTTAATGTATTTTGTCAAATTTAAGTATGTGTGTGATTGCACATACAATGCATAATGCATTCTTAATAAACAAAGATTCAAACCATATTGAAGTACACAGAATAACACGACAGCCCCTCTTTCCTGCCACTGAACCCCCCCCACACACATACATGAACCCACACAAACACGTGTGCACACTTCTTTCCATCTGTCTTACCTGATCAGTTCCTCAGCCCTGTAGAGCAGCAGTCCCCACCCTCCTTGGCACCAGGGAGAGATTTCAGTTTTGTGGAAGGCAATTTTTCCATGAAACAGGGGTGGGGAGGGTTTCGAGATGATTCAGGCACATTGCATTTATTGTGCACTTTATTTCTATTATTAGTGCACTGTAATATATAATGAAATAATTATACAACTCACCATCATGTAGAATCTGTGGGAGCCCTGAGCTTGTTTTCCTGCACAAGACGGTCCCCTCTGGGGGTGATGGAGACAGCGACAGATCATCAGGCATTAGAGTCTCATAAGGAGCAAACAACCTAGATCCCTCATACGCACAGTTCACAGTAGGGTTTGTGCTCCTATGAGAACCTAATGCTGCCGCTGATCTGACAGGAGACTGAGCTCAGGTGATGAGGTGGGTGATGGGGAGCGGCTGTCAATAGGGATAAAGCTTCGCTGGTTCACTCCGCTCACCTCCTGCTGAGTGGCCTCGTTCCTAAGAGGCCATGGATCTAGGGACCTGTCTGTGGCCGGGGAGTCGGGGACTCCCGTTGTGGAGAATCAGGGTAGTGGACAAAGCAAAAGCAAGAACATACAGATTCACTGTGGAAAGCAAAGCACAGAGAAGCAGAAGCAAGTGGAAAAGAGGGGAAATGGACCCTGGAAGGGGAGGAACAGAAGGACGGGAACAAGTAACCATAGTGCTAGGCTGGAGAGAAAGAGAGAAGCAGGGATGATTTAAAATGTTGCTTGTTCTCTCTTTGGAAATTTTGAAAGATTTCAGAATATATTTTAATGGCTCATCATTTATTTTTGGTTTTCTAATTGACACTTTCTGAATGACCCGCTGAGTGGAGATTTAAGGTGCAGTCTAGAAAGTCATGCTTTATATGAAACACAGACATGTGAGTAGAACAAACAGAGAACATGGAATTCGCACCAGCACCTGCTCCCCCAGCACATGTAAGTATCCTGGGCCTGGCTGCATAGACTGGGAGTCTGGATCCTAGGCCCGGCTGCATAGACTGAGAGTCTGGATCCTGGGCCCGGCTGCGTAGACTGAGGGTCTGGATCCTGGGCACGGCTGCATAGACTGAGAGTCTGGATCATGGGCCCAGTTGCATAGACTGAGAGTCTGGATAATTCAGTATCCTGGGCCTGGCTGCATAGACTGAGAGCTTGGATCCTGGGCCCAGCTGCATTGACAGAGAGTCTGGATAATTCAGTCCTGGCAGTGAACACTCACCACTCTGCACATGCTCCTCTGGTTTTACCTTCAAGGTCGTTGTTAGCTGGTGCTGTGCCGACGTGCTGTTCACATGGTTCTCACCCACGTGGGCTCACTTATCACCTTCCTCACATTGAGCAGAAATTCCTTCTTGTCTTCTAAAGTTACCCTGAACAGACCACTCAGTATGAGATTTCCAAAATACAGATAGACAGTCTAATTAATTTCCAATTAAAACCCTTCACAGGGGCCTACTCTGTGGCCTGCAGAGTCAGGGGACCCCCAAGGTCAGGGGTGGCTCCATCGCTGGAAGCCAGGCTTGAGCCAGGATGCATGCTCCTCACCTCAGCTCCTTCTCTGTGAAACTCTTCTGTGTTGTGAAGATTAAGTGAATATACATAGATGCACAACAATTAGATTTTATTTACTAAATATTCATTTGTATGGAAATATAACATCAAAATATTTAATTTTATAAGATATAAATATACAATATGAATGCATATAACATATACACAATAAGAACATAACATATATAAAATATATTCTACCTATATGTTTAATATACAGCTGACCCTTGAGCAACATGGGCTTGAACTCTGTGGGTCACTTAGAGGAGGATTTTCTTCCACTGCTGCCACCTCTGAGACAGCAAATCCAGCCTCTCTCCTCCTCCTCTGCGTGCCCCACGTGAAGACCATGAGGATGGAGACCTGTATGATGATCCATCCCCACTTAACAAATAGTAAATACATCTTCTCTTCCTTGTGGTTATCTTAATCACATTTTCTTTTATCTAGTTACTTTATTGTACGAATACAGCATATAATACATGTACAAAATATAAACATATAAACACGACAAAATATGTGTTACTTGACTATGCTATTGGTGAGATTTCTGGTCAACAGTAGGCCATGAGTAGTAAGTTTTGGGGAAGTCAAAGTTACGCATGAGTTTTGACTGTGAGAGGGGTCGGCACCCCTAACCCCGCATTGCTCAAGGGTGAGCTGTTCGCACCATCCTGAGAGTGTCCAGCATGGAACGTGCCCTGCTGACATGTTAACTGTTGCTGTTAGTATGAACAGATCACACCTGCAGTACATCTCAGGTGCAAGGTGATCTGGGAACGGAGTCCCCTCAGCTTGATCTCCTGCCTGGGCATCTCTCACTCCAAGCCTGCCTCACTTGTGTGCACACAGCAGCAGGTGCACAATGGTGTCATAGCCAGGAGAGCAGAGGTTTGTCCAGAAGGCAGAGGCAGCCCTGTGTCCTGTTTGCTGAAGGTACTTGGAGTTAGAAGATGGACAGCCAGGGCAGCCCCTGCCCCTCCTTCAGGGGAGTGTCAGTCAAATCCTGCCTTTACCTTTATGATTAGGTGTTTCTATATTTGTTATTACTCTATTTCCCCCACATTTTCAGACCTGTAGCTTTTATAAATGCTTTTATGATGCTGTCTTTGAAAGCTGTAGGGTTCACTTTGGGGTCACATTTCCTATAAAAATGTTAGCCGTGTGGATTGGGGTAGTGTGAAGATGATGTTACAATTCAGTGTTCCAGCAGACCCTTGAGTTTCCGAGCACTCATTTAACTGAGCCACTTGATTTCCCCATGGGGTCTTAGAAGGAGTTGGAACAAACCCAGAGGGAAAATCAAGCAAAACTCTGCTTTACTTTGGGTGAGTTGGGTAAGAGATGCCAGTAGCCTCAGACCCTGTGTTTGGTGACTTGCTGGGCCATGCAGAGGACACCACTTTGTTTTCTGCTCTAAGAAGATCTGAGCACTCCTAGATCAAATCAGGCACCAGGGCTCACTCCTATGTATTTCCCTTTGATGCCCATATCTTACTGTCAGAAGGCATCCATTTGACGGCACAGAAGATGGATGTGACAGGACCCTGGCTTACCAAGAGCTGCTCAGGCCCCGGCTCTGCAGCAGGCCTGTGCCCACAGCCCCAGCTCCTCCCCTCTGTCCACATGGCGAGGTCCCGCATGGAAGGAAAGAGGGGGCATGAAGACAAAGAGCGAGGAAATTGGGGTTTCAGAGCACAGGCCTGCCCAGAATGCATTCCTATAAATTCTGAAGGAAGAGGGTGGGAGAGACCCACCGTTCTGCTTTATGTATGCAAGGAATACGTCAGGAGCCTGAATTCCCAGGAAAGGTAAGACATCGGGGCAGATGCCAGCCCGTTCGTCTTGTTCCTTTCTCGCTGTGGGTGAAGAAGAGAAGACGGTGATGGACACTCCGGCTTCCGCTGCACAGCCAGGGGACCCCTGTGCTCCCTTCGCCATCTGAAATTGCATCCGGCTCCTCCGCCAGAGCCACTGGGCAGCACTGGAAACACACCCCAATGAGAACTCAAAAACCCGCTTACGCCTGAGGTTTACAACCTCCCTGTAAAATGCAGGGACGGCCCCTTCCACTGGAGTTACTTATTCCTACAGATGAGTCACAATTGCACTGAAACAACGTATCTTCCCTTCTTGGGTTCCCCTGAAGAAAACCCCAAACCATGGTCCTTTTCCTACTTACTCTGCTTATCCTCCGGAGCCAGGAGCTGAAATGGCCCTTTTTTCAAGCCTGATTTGCTTAATCTTCAATTTTAGCCCGTGGAGTCGTTCACGGAAACTGATGCAACCACCTCAACACCCTGGAGCCGGGGTTTTCCAACCGCAGCTCCCCGACTTTCTTCGTGTCTCCCCCATTCTAGGAGCAGTCAGTGCAGTTAGGAGCAGCACAGCAATGACCCCACATCCACAAAACTGGGGAAACATAATGAATAAGAGAACTAAAAGTGAACGCGACAGAAACTTTATGTCTCAGTGCAATTCGAGATGGGTATTGCGATCGATACAGTCAGCAGTATCGATCGGATACTCCTCCCTGCCCACTCGCCCGGACGCTCCGCCCTGCCCACTGTGCTGTTAAACTGCCCCAGTCATCGCTTTCCTCCCTGCCTTTTTATGTAACAGTTATTTCAAATATCCTCCAGCATCCTGACACCACCACAGGTTTCCCTGCCTTGGGAATCACAAAAAAATAGAGAGGCCACATGCAAATTTCTTTTACATTTTATATTAAAGCCAAAAAGGTTACTTACATTTTTGTTTGTCTTCCCTCCTTCCTTCCCTCCTCCCACCCTGTGCCTCTGGAGCTCCCTTCCTCTCGCCTCAGACATTTGGTTCATTCAGCTGTGATCTGTCTTTCTCCTCTCAACCTTTTCATTTCTAACAACTTCTCATCAGCACTGTGATGGTTAACACTCACTATCAACTGGATTGGATTGAAGGATGCAAAGTACTGTTTCTGGGTGTGTCTGTGAGCGTGTTGCCAAAGGAGACTACCATTTGAGCCATAGGCTGAGAGAGTCAGAGCCACCCTCAATCTGGGTGGGCACCATCTAATCAGCTGCCAGCGCAGCGAGAATTAAAGCAGAAGAACATGAACAAACTAGACAGGCTTAGCCTCTGACCCATCTTTCTCCTGTGCTGGATGCTTCCCGCCCTTGAACATCGGACTCCAAGTTCTTCAGCTTTGGGACTCGAACTGGTTCCCTCGCTCCTCAGCTTGCAGACGGTCTACTGTGGGGCCTCAGCCTGTGATTGTGTGAGTCAATTCTCCTAATAAACTCCCCTTTGTGTCTACATCTACCCTATTAGTTCTTTCCCTCTAGAGAACCCCAACTAATACGACACTAAGAGTGTTCAAGCACATCGTCCATAAGAACACCTCCCCTGATCTTATATCTGCTTTTAGTTACTGCTCAACACACCACTCTCCCCAGTACCACAGGAAGCTTGTGCAGGGTTTCAGCATCCACTGATTCTCTCCACTCCCTCCTTCCTTCTGTCTTACACCACACTATTTCACTGAGACTACTCCTGATGGGTTCAGCACTTACTTTCCAACCCCTAAATCTAGTTGGTCCCGTGCAGGACCCATTGCTATAATCACTCCCAGGTTTCCAGTTAATCAATGTTTGTTGAGTGTTTATTATGTACCAGCCACTGTTCTGCGTTCTGAGGGTGCAGTGAGCAACACAGACAAAATTGCTGATCTCACTGAGGGATGTTGGGTTAGAAACCGGAAAACAGGAGCAGATTTGTTAATGATGAGCATCAAGGGAAATGGTAAAGAAGACACAGGACATAGGAACCATTGAGAAAAGATACTGAAGACTGCTCATAGAGAAATCACTGAGATGAAGACATTTGAGTAAAGACAAAAAGAAAACATATGCTGAATTGTGCACTTAAACTAGATGAATGTGTGGCATGCAATAAAAAGAACTGGTAGCGAATTTACAGTTTATCAACAGAGAAATAAAGGGAAGAATCTTGTGTAAGATTAAGAAGAACAATCTTGTTTAAGCGAATTTACAGATTATTGCAGAGAAATAAGGGAAGAATTTTGTTTAAGAATGAGAGAAATATTGGGCTGGGTGCAGTGACTCACACCTGTAATCCCGGCACTTTGGGAGGCCGAGGCAGGCAGATCCTTTGAGTCCAGGGGTTCAAGACCAGCCTGGGAAATATAGCTAGAACTTGCCCCTACAATAAGAATTAAAATTAGCCAGGCGTGGTGGCACTTGTCTGTAGTCCCAGGTACTTGGGAGGCTGAGGAAGGAGGACTCCTTGCGCCCAGGAGGCAGAGGTTGCAGTGAGCTGAGACTACCACCTCACTTCAGCCTAGGGGATAGAGACCAGGTCTCAAAAAAAAAAAAAAAAAAAAAGGACATCTTGTACAAGCTAAATACATTAATTTTGAGGTTATGACAGGAAATTAAGGTGAAAGTGGAAATTGAGGGATGGAAATGCTTGTTCAGGGCCCTGAAAAGACATCCAGACATGAAGAGTGTGCAGGTGCTGCCAGGCCCACCAAGTCTTATCCTAGATCTATTCAGGTATAATCTTTTTTTTTTTTTTTTTTTTTTTGAGACAGAGTCTCACTCTGTAACCCAGGCTGGAGTGCAGTGGTGCAATCTCAACTCATTGCAACCTCCACCTCCTGGGTTCGAGCAATTCTCCTGCCTCAGCCTCCCAAGTAGCTGGGATTACAGGTGCCTGTCAACACACCTGGTTAATTTTTTTTTTTTTTGTATTTTTAATAGAGATGGGGTTTCACTATGTTGGTCAGACTGGTCTCAAACTCCTGACCTCAGGTGATCAGCCCACCTTGGCCTCCTAAACTGCAGGGATTACAGGCAAGAACCACCGCTCCTAGCCCTACTATTCAGGCATAATCAAAATTGCTGCTCTACCCTCAGCATTCAGGATAACTCAAATTTGACTCCTTCAGATCATCAGTTTTTGGTTATTCTATTCATACCTACTTTGAGAGATTTCAATTTATAGTCTGAGACCATAATTGTGTACTTAAAATTTATTGTTGAATTTAAAAGTAATTTAATTTTGTGAGATGTACAGTCACAGTTACCCACTTAAATAAATTTTATTTCATAAGGCATAATAGTGGAGTTTGTTATTTTAAAATAAAAATTTGAAAATGTAGAATACATTCACTGTGTATAATTTATGTTGCTTATTGAATTTTAAATCTTTTTGCATTAAGTCAAATACACAGTGCCAATTGTATAATCAAGTTTAAGAGACCGATTTCAGGTTTCACTTCATTTGACCAAATGGGAAGATTTGGTCCAAAGAAAAAAATTTCCAAGGATTTCTCGTCATTAATCATTTCTTATAAAGAGCTTCTTCAAAACGTTAATGGTAACTTAATCAAATACACATGACTTGATACTCTCAGCAAATGCAGTGGCTGAAGGAAAAAGAAATTTTATGCAAAACATACTTGCCAGAACCTTTCAAAAATAGGCTCAGATGCATTTTGTTGAAAATGAAAGGCTGCTGTTTTCACCCAGCCTATCAACAGACGTCACTGGAAGTAGGAGAGCCCACACCGGAAAGGGTCTGACCCTGGAGGCAGACGTGGAGGTTCATAGAAGAGTGCTTCATAAAGTTCGGAAGAGGAACACGCCCCGCAGTGGTCACCATCGAACGGAAACTCCTCGGCTGCCTGGTGCTGCGTGGGGCTGAGGGTTTCCAGCCCTGTGAATGCCTTGGGGTGGGTCCAGGGCCTTCCCTCCTCTTGCCTGGTCATCTCCAGAGTCACATCCTCCGCATTCGCCTCCACCGAGCTTGTCCAGCTCACGGCCTGCGCTTCGCATGCATCCCAGCACAGCTTTGAATGTGGCCCAACGCAAATTCGTCAATGTCCTTGAAACATGGTGAGATTTTGTTTTGTTTTGTTTTGTTTTAACTCATCAGTTGTTGTTAATGTTAGTATATTTCACGTGCGGCTCCAGACAATTCTTCCTCCTCCATTGTGGCCCAGGGAAGCCAAAAGACTGGACACCCCGGTCTAAATCTCATCCACGAAATACGTACACATATAGTACTTTTTTCTGTTAAACACAACGGCACTTTATGACATGTGGAGTGCCGAGTGTGCTGTGGCCTCCAGAGTGGGGCTCTCAGGACCTAGTGAACGCATCCTCCAGTCCTTAGGGCCTCAGCTTGCTTCTGTGAGGCCTGTAATCACGAACAGCCCTTGCCATGGGCATGTCCTGTGTGGTGGAGCCAAGTACTCACTCATGAGCGTACTTCCTGTTCATCCGCGGGAGAGACCGGTGTAGGGGGAAGCACCCGGCTCTGGAAACATAGGGATCTTCCTTAGCATTTGACATCAGCGTTCCTGCAGGCATTTTATTGACCTGTGTAGCTGAGGTTCCATGAGGAAAATGGGTGATGTCACCTGCTTTCCCATTTGTTGGCCACTCAGTGCGGCTGCACACCCAGTCTAGAAGAGCGGCTGGTAGGTGGTGTGATGCCCTCCAGGCTCCTGGTGACCAGGATAGGTGAGATGGAGAGTGGTAGGGCTTATTTTCTGGTCACAACTGGCCCAAATAAGACCTGGTCCAGACTTGAAGAAACCACAGGAACCAGGAGGTGGTAACGAAAGAGATCCCTGGCTGCCTTCATTACTCATTGGCATAAGACACTCCCACCAGTGGCATGACAATTTACAAATGCCGTGGCAGTGACCCAGAAGTCATGCTTTACATGGCCATGATCTGGAAGTTACTGCCCCTTTCCCAGAAAGTTCTGAACAACCTGCTCCACCATTTGCATTGGCCCACCCCTAACTGGCATATAATTAAAAGTGGATATAAGTGAGTAAAAATACAGGTGCCAGGAGCCACACACTGCCTGCCCACAGTTAGCCCTGCTCGGCAAGATGCAGCACTGTTCAGGAAAGGTTGCTGTTTAACACCACCGGTTCACTCTTGAATTCTTTCCTGGTAAAGCCAAGAACCCTACTGGACCAAGCCCCAGTTTGGGGGCTCATCTGTCCTGCATCACAGAACCAGGTAGAGGCTCACCAGGTAGAACAGAGGCTCGCCAGGGTCGCAGGTCATGCCCCAGTTCAGCTATATGCAGGGCCTTTTGCTATGGCACTGTGGTGATGGGTCCAATTTTTGTTACAATTCCTATGTTTTCTGTTGAAACTGAAATCCAAATGGAATAACAAAAACTAAGATTTATGGGAAGAGCACCTTGGTAGACAATGAATGTGTCAGGGGCTCTGACTGCGTCACTCTCAGCTCCCTCTCCCCTTTGCCCCCACCACTCCCTCACTCTGTCTTTGGTCAGTGCTTGTCAGGTTCCCTGTGTCAGCTCGGTGCACCAGTACCCCTGACCCCAGCAGGACACACAGCAGCTAGATGCCCAGGAAGAATCTCCTTAGAGTTGGGAGACATGTTAGTGGGTGACATCTCCAGAGAGTTAGAGGGAGAATCGAAAGAATGGCTTCTCCTGGGTTGGCGGTTGTGGAGGGGTGGAGCCTGCGGTCCAAGGCCTCAGACAGGACCTGCCCTGTGTGCCGGCTGGGAGTGAGTGCAGCACCCCGGCCCCTGCCCATGGATGGAAGAGATGTGGCTCCACGCAAAGAAACTCATTTCCCACAGAAGCAGCAAAACATACTGAGCTACAATTATCACCAAGGTGTGTGTGAGCACGAGTGTGTAACTTCACATAGACATCTCTGTCTCCAGATAGGGTTTCTAGACATACCAAAATATGGAAACATATTTTGTATGGGAGGCAAGGGCATGTGGGGGCCAGGGGCATCCAGGGGGGCAGGGGCACACTGGGCGCAGGGGCACGCGGGGCTGTGAGGGCATCAGCGGTGCTGCCTGTGGACCTGAACCCGCTGAGATGCTGCTGCCTGCCCCTCTGAGGATGAGGCCCCCTCTCCCAAAAATAACGTTTCTCGGGGTGGTGCTGTGAGCATGGGCAAAGAGAACGGACGACAGTTGTGTCAGACACAGGAAAAGGATTTTCCATGCACCTTCGTAGGTGACTCACACGAAGTTCCCAGCGCTGGGAGCCGTGGCCCTTGCTCTACAGCTGAGAGGGCGGGGAACTGAGTAACGGGCTCCAGGCCCACAGCGCCCGCAGTGTGGAGCGACTGGCTCCAAAGGCGTGTCTGTTTGCGAGCTCAGGCTGGTGCGTGGCAGGGTCTGAGTTCAGGGACTGGTTTCTAGGAAGCTACAACCTGCGTGTTGATGGCAGCAGGCCTCAGAGGGGAGGCTCCATCTGGAGGGCAGAGGACACCTGGGACGAGGAGAGACGATGCCTTCTGGGGGTCTCAGCACAGGTGCTGCTTGTACCAGTCCATGCACTGTTCTTTATCAACTAGAGCTTTGTGTAGACTTTGCTGTATGTTTGCCGTATCCCAGTTGGAAAAAGAAAAAAACAGATTCATCCTCAGATTTAAACTTGGGGGTAGAACAAGCCAGCTTATCCCGTAATGAAAAGAGTTTCCTGACTCCAGCCCAGTTTCCGAGCAGAAGTGGCAGTGCATGTACTGTAGAAATGAATTCAGCCACGAAAGACTGAATGACTTAATACTTGTAAAAGGCTTGGAGCAGCGCTTTGGAACATATTAAGTGTTATATGCCTTTATAAAAATTGCATTAAAATAACTGCGAGTGGATGGAGAAAGCCACTGCTGGTGATAAATGTGTGATGAGATACATCAAGAAACAGGCAAGTAGTACTAATGAATTTTAAAAGAAAATAGAAAAGAAATGGAAATGGATGGGAAAATAAAATAAGCAAGTTTTTTTTTTTTTTCTTTTTTTTTGAGGCAGAGTCTTGCTCTGTCGCTAGGCTGGAGTACAGTGGCACCACCTCACTGCAACCTCCGACTCCCTGGTTCAAGCAATTCTCCTAAAATAAGCAGGTTCTTTTAAAAGTGTATAAAACTTACAGCGGAAAACTGCTGTTCAAAACGTTTTGAATCAAAATCCAACCCTATGTAATTCTGCAGTAATGACCTCACCAGGGAAGCCTGTATAATTGTGATATTACGTTGTCTGAAACACGGGTATGAGGCAAGTTCTTAAGTGAGATGTTCTGTTTTAAAGCAAGCTCTGGGAAGAGGAACATGAAAATGTCATTTCTCACTGAGCTTGCTGAATAAAGGTTGTCATGGAAGAATCGCTTTGATGGAAAGGTGATAACAGCAGGGCTAAGGTCCTTCATTGTTGCAGCTAAAGATCAACTTGTCTTTATTCTGTTCTTTCAGAAGCTTCAGTGGCACCTTGTACCTTGAGCTAAACTTTAAAACCAGTTCAAGTAAGTGTTTATCCTTAGTCCAATCTTGGATGAACTAGAGTTGGACAGAAAGGATTTTCTGTGCCCAGACATGAAAAGAATACAACCAACTGAAATTATCTTTGGAAATACATCTCTCACCAATGTCATTTATTTATTTATTTATTTATTTATTTATTTATAGAGTCTTGCTCTATTGCCCAGGCTGGAGTGCAGTGGCCGGATCTCAGCTCACTGCAAGCTCCGCCTCCCGGGTTCCCGCCATTCTCCTGCCTCAGCCTCCCAAGTAGCTGGGACTACAGGCGCCCGTCACCTCGCCCGGCTAGTTTTTTGTATTTTTTAGTTGAGACGGGGTTTCACCATGTTAGCCAGGATGGTCTCGATCTCCTGACCTCGTGATCCGCCCATCTCGGCCTCCCAAAGTGCTGGGATTACAGGCTTGAGCCACCGCACCCGGCCTCACCAATGTCATTAATGAAAGAATGAGAGCTCCTATTTCTGGGAAAAACATAACTTCAAGTAAGTTGCGGGGGTTTGAAATGTCATTGTCACCCTCCCTTCTGTATTTTAGTCTTGTGAGGTTACACTAGCAGAAGGCCTTTAGCCTGTGCCGTGTATGTATCTTGAGTTCCTGCATAACAAACTGCAACCTAATTTAGTACTTAGGCACACAGACATTGAACTTGGTAGTATATTGTTTTGTAACAGCCAGGTTTTAGCCAATTGCAAGCAGCTGGACTTTAGCCGATTGCAGGCAGCCAACTCATCACAAGATGGTGTATTTGATGGGTATTACAGCACATGAAAATGGGAAGTATTATCAGTATTTTTACAAAGATTTTAACATTTTTAAACAGACTTTTCAAAGCAGTTGTGGAAAAGGGAGAAAGCAAGAGAGTGCCAAAGACTGGGAAAGAGTGAATTTGTGGATACGGTGAGGAGGGAGACATCAGCATTTGAGAATGTACTGAGCTGAATCGAGCCTATGGGAAGATGTTTGCAGACAATTGTGCTAATGAAAAGAGGAGAAAAAATAAAACACACTGATGAAAAGACTGGACCATTACTACTGATATCTTGCTAGATTAAGGCTTAATTTGGCTTAAATTTTACTTGGTGATAATGGTCATTTTCCCCTCTGGAAACCATTTTCAAAAATTTGTGAGTAAGTAAAATTTTCTGCTTAGTAGCCCAAGTCTCTCACCCATCTCCAAAGCCAGGGAAGGATGGAAGTGTGCTGGCAAGCACTTTCAGAATCTGCTCAGAGGACACGACACTATTCTTAGTACTGCTGACTTATGAGGAACATCCATTGAAGTGAACCATGTCGAACAGTTTTGAGACCAATGTTTCTTGGAGCCCAACACCTCTAAAGTTCTGAGTATTCAAAATTTGTGCCCTGTGGATTGCATTTATCCAAAAGGAATCACCTTATGTGACTCCCTGCAAGCTTCTGAAATAAAAAGGAGGCCTGTCCCACCAGATGCCATCAGCCTGGAGTGAAGGGGTCACTCTCAGGCCAGGTGGTCCTGACTGTCACTAGTTCCTTTGAACTGATCAATTACCCACATTAACGTGGATCTAGGAATAAAATTGTGACCGAGTATTTCTCTTGCTATTTGGCAATACGATTGTTTATCAGTTTAACAAAAGCCACTTCCCTGAGTCTATTTATAACTTTGAACCTTGGAATCTCTATCTCAGGGCCAACCTCAAATAAAATGGCTTCCCACCAGGTTTCCTCTCCTGCAGCCACTGGCAACACGAATTTATGCTGCCACCCAAGGAGTCCAGAGAGTCAGTGCTCATGGTGCCATTACCAAACACCTGGTTTTGGTTTTCCTTTGCTCGTCCTCAGATATGTCAGAAAATTTAATAATACAGGAAACATTGACAGTTGACATGAACTATAGCTATGTATTATCCATTTATAATAATTTATCACATGAATGTGGAATTCACAATGCTCTTTAGTTTCCCACATTCAAATTCCTTGATTTATTTAATTTTTAAAGCATACCATGAAATAGGTATTATTTTCTATATTTTAAAGATAAGAATATTAAAACTTGTATCTATGCAATGCCACAAAGGCCATAAAACAGCCAGGACCAAACTTGTATCTCATAACAGAGTAAGTGCTCTGTTCACGTCACACAACTGCTTTCTCCCTCAACTGTCCGAATGATGCCATTTAAAAACATTATAAAACTATTATTTTTAAATGTGAATTTTATAATGCTGGTGCAGCTAGATCAGTGGAATGGACTAGAAAGATAAAGAATACAGTGTGAGCTTGCAGCACGGTCAAAATTCTGAAGCAAAATTATCTCATTACAATTGTCCTCAAATAAATTCTCACATGTCCTTAATAAACATGTTCACTAAAAATTGACACAAATGCAATGTACCACTAAACTACATGTACATGCGATGCATGCATATACATACAGGTATGTGCACAGAGACACGTGCATACACACACATGCACAATAACACCGATCAGACAAATATAGATGGAAGAGAAATGAATCAGAGGGGAAAAGCATATAGAAAGCAACACACCTTCTCTCCACGAGCTTTCTAAATGGGCCGTTTCTCATCCTGGAAACGTTGCTCTCCTGGAGTGAGGGAGAGCCATGACTTTGGCGCCAGGCAGCCCAGGTTTGAATCCCGGTACTGTATTATTATTATTTTTTTTTTGAGGTGGAGTCTCTCTCGGTTGAGCCCGAGTTTTGCTTTTGTCACCCAGGCCGGAGTGCAGTGGCACGATCTCGGCTCATGGCAACCTCCGCCTCCCAGGTTCAAGCAATTCTCTTGCCTCGGCCTCCTGAGTAGCTGGGTTTACAGGCGTGCACCACCATGCTTAGATAATTTTTGTATTTTTAGTAGAGATGGGATTTCACCGTGTTGGCCAGGCTGGTCTCAAACTTCTGGCACTTTATAATCTTTATGCTATTTATAGCCATTGTAATCATTTGGAAAGTTAACTAATATGTGTTTAATGGGATCAGTTGAAATATTGAAAAAATAACCATACCATCTCCTAGGGTTTGTAATGATTAAATGAGCAAGTGTTAGAACAGTGCTCAGAATAAGGACTCAATATGGATTAGCAATATTGTATTTTGGCAAAACTTGAATATTTAAAAAATAGAGTTTACAAAATAGGAGAAATTAAAGGCAATGACCCTGGTGTTAGCAAGACCTAAGTCCTACTCACAAACCCTACACACTTTAAGCACATCAATAACTCTCTATGAGCCTATTTTTTCTAATATACATGAATAAAGATATTAATCACCTCATTATATTATGAAATTTATTTCAAAAACAAAGGCTTTAAATGGTAAATGTGTGCTGGTGATTTTATTTTCATTTCTTTTTTTTCCATCTTACATTAGTATGGTGCATGTGGCAATTAAGGGACCAATACTGATACATTCTTAATAACTCAGGTTCTACTTCATTTGGATTTCCTTGGTTTTTACTTGAGGTCTTCTCCTGTTTCCCGACCCTGCCCAGGATCCCACATGCTACTGAGTCCTTAGGTGTCCCAGCTTCCTCTCAGCTGTGAACGTTTCTCGGGCATTCCTTGTTTTGATGACCTTGACAGCTCTGAGGAGCACTGGCCAGGTGCTCTGTAGAATACCTCTCTGTTGGAATTTGTCTAGTGTCTTCTGATGGTCAGACAGGGCTTTCGGATTTTGTGTGTGTGTGTGGCTCCCAGTCCACAGCCCCCCACAACCAGCATTATACTCTTCATTTCTATGAGTCTGACATTTTTACATTCCACACATAAGTGAGATGATACAGTATTTGTCTTTCTGTGTCTGGCTTATTTCACTTAGCAAACTGTCATCTGCATCTAGTCATGTTATTGCAAATGGCAATATTTTCTTTTCTTTTCTTTTTTTTGAGGCTAAATAATATTTCATTGTATAAATCAGGTTTGCTTGGTGTTTTTTTTTTTTTTTTGGTTGTCAGCATGGCCAGGCTGGCTGAAGTACAGTGGCACAAATATGGCTCACTGCAGCTTTGACCTCTCAGGCTCAAGTCATCCTCCTGCTTCAGCCTCCCAAGTAGCTGCGACCACAGGTGCATATCACCATGAGGTCCTGGGCTTCTCTTTTATGAGAGACTTTTATCACAGCTTTGATTTTGTTACTTCTTATTTGTTTGTTGAGGTTTTCTATTTATTTATGGCTCAATTTTGGTAGGTTGTGTGTTCTAGAAATTTATTCATTTCTTCAAGATTTTTCCATTTTGTTGGCCTATAGTTGTTCAAAATAGCCTGTAATGATTGTATTTCTGTGGTCTCAGTTGTTATGGCTCCTTTCTTGTTTCTAATGTTATTTGGATCTTCTCTGTTTTATGTAAGTCCAGCCAAAGGTTTGACAATTTTGTTTATCTTTTCCAAAAACCAACTTTCTATTATGTTGAGCTTTTGTATTTTACCTTAGTCTCAACTTCATTTATTTCTGCTCTGATTTTTTATTATGTCTTTCCCTCTATTAATTTTAGATTTGGTTTGTTCTAGCTTCTCTACCTCCTTGAGGTGCATTATTAGGTTGTTTATTTGAAGTATTTCTAGTTTTTGAAATAAGCTTTTATTGCTATAAACTTCCTTGTTAGTACTGCTTTTGCTGTATCCCAGAGGCTTTGGTATGTTGTATGTCCATTTTCATTTGCTTCAAGAAATTTTTAAATTTTCTTCTTATGTTCTTCATTGACTCGTTGGTCATTCTGGAGGACATTGTTTAATTACCATGTGTTTGCAAAGTTTCCAGCAAGCTCCTCTTGTTATTGATTACCAGTTTTATTCTATTGTGGTTGGAAATTATTTTTAATATTATTTCTACTTTTAAAATGTGTTTAGACTTGTTTTGTGATCAAAGATATAGTCTATTCTGGGAATTTCTATGTGCTGATGAAAACGTTCCATGTGCAGAAGATTTGGGTGCAGCCTTGCTTGTTTATTTTGTTTGTGATGCCTGCGTTCTTCGTGACATAGCTAAATTCATTGCCACCATTAGTGTCAAGAAGATTTTCCCTATGTTTTTGTCTAGGAGTTTTATTATTCCAGGTCTACATCTAAGTCTTAAATTTGTTTCATTTTGAGTTATTTTTTTGTGTGTGCGATGTAAGACAAGGGTTTAATTTGTTTTTGCTTTTGTTTTGCATGTGGATATTCACTCTTCCAAACACCATTTATTTGAAGAGAATATCCTTTCCACATTGTGTATTCTTGGCACCCTGACCAAAAATTACTTAGTAGTTTATGAGTGGGTTTATTTCAGTTCTCTCTATTCTGTTCCATTCGTCTGTGTGTCTGCTTTTATGACAGTATCATATTGCTTTGTAATGCTGTATCATAGTAAGGCTTTAAAATGCTGTTCGTTATCAGGAACCCTAATGCCTCGGGCTTTGTTCTTCATTCCCCAGCGTGTCTTGGCTATATATTTACATACTTAAGTGTTCCAATGTTGAGTGCATATGTACTTATAGTTATTATAACCTCTTAATGAATTGATCTCTTTATTATTATATAATGACTACTTTGTGTCTTGTGATATTTTTTACTTAAGGTCTATTCTGTTTTGCACAAGTATAGCCACCCCTGCTCTCTTTTGGTTACCATATACATGGAATATCTTTTTGCATTTTTTCACTTCCAGCTGATATGTGTCATCAAAGTTAAAGTAAGTCGCTTGTAGGTACCATAGTGTTGAATTTTTTAAAAGTACTCATTTAGCCACTTATGTTTTTGATTGGAGAATTCAATCCATGTACATTTAAAGTAGTTATTGACATGTAAGGACTTACCACTGCCACTTTGTTAATTGTTTTCTGTCTATCTTAAAGATCTTTGTTTCACTTTTCCCTCTTGCTGTTTTTCTTTATGATTTGATGATTTTTCTTGTAGTGATATGTTTGCATGTCTTCTCTTTTTCTTTTGTGTATCTACTGTGATTTTTTTAAGTGTGTGATTACCATGAGGTAAACAAAACAACTTATAAGTAGTCTACATATAAAAACTCTACATTTCACTTCTTACTTCACATTTAATGGTGTTGATATCACAATTTACATGTTTTATATATTGTATGTTCGTTAACAAATTATTAGTTATTTTAATAATTTTAACTTAAACATTTTTATTACAGTAAAAGTAATTATACCCCCCCATGACACGAACAAAGTATTCTGATTTGACTATATTCTTTCCATTAAAGTGAGTTTTGTACTTCCATATGTTTTCATGTTGTTACTTGGCATCCTTTCAAAGCAACCTGAAGAACATTTTTTAGCATTTAATCTAAGGCACATTTCGTGGTGATGATTGATCTGCCTCATCTTTAGATTGTCTGGGAATGTTTTTATGTCTCCTTCATTTCTGAAGGTCAGTCTTTTTCAGGTAAAGTACTTTTGGTTAGCAGTTTTTCTTTAAATCCAACACATTAAAATGATTATGTGTTATCCCTTTTCTCCTCACATGCAAAATTTTGTCTGAAAATTTTGCTGATAACCTTGTGACAGTTCTCTTGTATGTGGATGAGTAACTTTTCTCTTGCTTCTTTCTAAGTTATTTTTGTCTGTGAGTTTTGACAGTTTATATATAAAGTGTCTCAGAGTAATTTTCTTTGGATTTTTTTATTGGCAATATTTGAGCCTCGTGAATTTGGATGCCCATATCTCTTCTAAAATTTGGGAAGTTTTCACCAATTATTTCCTTAAATAAGTTTCCTGTCCCTTTCTCTCTCTTATTTCCTTCTGTAACCTTCATAATGTTTATATTTGTTGGTTTGATGGTGTTCCATAGGCTTTATATGCTTTCTCCAAATTTTTTTTCTATTGTTTCCTCTAACTGGCTAATGTCAAAGAATCTGTCTTCAAGTGTACTGAGTCTTTCCTCTACATGACTGAGTCTGCTGTTGAAGGTCTCCATTAAATTTTCAGTCTGTCATTGTATTCTTCAGTTCCAGGATTTCTAATTTGTTCTTTTTTGGTTTTGGTTTATTTATTCTCATTTTATCCATGCACTGTTTTTCTGATTTTTGTTGAGTTGTATAGATGTGGTTTTTATACCTCATTAAGCTGCATTAAGGTGATTATTTTGAATTTATTGTCAAATAATTTCTAAGTCTCTATTTCTTTGGGATAGGTTACTGGAACTTTATTAGATTTCTTTGGTGGTGTCTTATTTGTCTGATTTTTTGAGATTCATATAGCCTCTATTGGTTACTGTGCTTTTGAAAGAATAAACACCTCTACCAGTCTTTAAAGATTGGTTTTTGGCAAGTAAAGACCTTTCTCTGCCAGTTTCCTGGGTGGATGGAATTACTTCTAGGATTGTAGTAAAGTAGAGTTTGAGGCAGGTTTGGTGACCACTGCTAGGTCTGAAGTAGGTTCTGCAGTTTGCAGACCTGTTATCAGGGACTCTGGCAAGTGTGGATCCTGCTTGGTTTATGGATGAATCAGACTGCTTCTGGAACCTTGGTCCATAGGGCTGGTGGACAAAGGTCCATTTCAAAGTCAATGGTTAAGTCTATAGATTACCTGCCACCAAGTGCACAGGCAGATGTAGTTCCCACTGGGTTACTGGGCAGATCTCTGAGTGGGCAGGTCTTGCCCTGGACTGTAGCTGAGTAAGACTGAAATTGGGTGACAGTTACTCTAAGATCTGCAGTGGGACTAAGTTTGATGAGCCTGTCTTCAAGAGTACAGAGAGGCATGTCTCCTGCTGGGTCACTGGGCAGGACAATGCACCTCTTTTCTTTGATAATTGTCCTTGTTCTAAAGTCTGTTTTGTCTCAATTTAATGTAGCTACTCCAACTTCCTTTTGACTAGTGTTAGCATAGCATCTTTCTCTATCACTTTACGTGTGCTCTATGTAAGTTGCTGTATTTAAAATTGGGTTTCTTGTAGACCACATATAGTTGGATCTTGCTATTTTCATATACTCTGATCATCTCTGCCTTTTCATTTTATGTGGCTAGGAGTCAGAATATGTTAAATATTTTATCTAATTGTAGGTGTCTAATTGTTTCTAGTTTTCATGTTTTGGTCTGCAGCATATACTATCAGCTTCTGTAAATGCTCCTTCACAGAGAGAGTCTGCTCCTTGACACTCTTTCTGCTGTAACCCACTGTTGTTATACCAAATCCCTGTTAATGTGGTGATAGAGTATGGGCAGATATTCTAAAATAATCTAGAATAAATTATTTTATTTTAAAGTAACTGTTTCAGGAGGCCTCTGTTCCTGGACTGTGACTTTTCAATTGTTTATTTGCTTCCTTTCTTCCTTAAGTGAAACATAAAAACTAAATCGAGCTGAAGTTGAATAATTGTCCTTCCTTTAGCTCTGGAAAGGCTCTTGTAAAGGTCTTACCCTTTTGTTATGTAGAAGGCTCCAGTTGTGTTTTGTTACTCTTTCCATCCCCCTCTCTGAGCCAAGAGAAGGTCTTTCCTGAGAAGACATTTTTCAGATCTTCACCAGGAGAAACTGGTTTTCTTCCTGGCTGTAAAGCCCAGGAAAATTTTGAGGTCTCCATTAGAATACAGCTCCTGGAGTCTCTCAGTCTCATACTTGTCCAACCTCAGCCTCCAATAATTCATCAAAATGCCATTTAAGTGTTGCTACCATTGATAGCACCTGCAGCTTCTGCTGTAGGTAAGTTTATCTCGGCTGTTACACGCTGTATTCATCTCTCTTGAGAGAGATTTGAACATAGCAATTTTCTGTGCAAACTTAATTCTCTGATTCATCCAAGGGAAGTCAGTGATTTTTAGTTTGTTATACTTTTTTTTTCTGTAAAAATATGACAGTGTCCAAGTTCTTTATATGTTGGGGCTGACATGTTATCTTTTTCTTTTTAGATTAAAAATTACATTTTAAATCTTTGACTACTTTTATTCAGTATTTTGGAGCTCTGTTTTATGACCGGTCATGATAAAAATGTATTAGCCCATTGTCAAATTATGAACAATTCCTTTCTAGCTGTTTCGTATGCTTCTCATACGAAAAGCATTATTATTGAAAAGTCTCATTATTGAAATAGTTAAGTTTATGCTAAATAATGTAAAAGTGATGAAATATTTAAGGATGCATTTCCTAAAAGGGCTGAAATAGAATTTAAATAGTCAAATGTTTGCACCAAATCTAATGAGGTGTTTCTATCTAATGGAAGCATAAAACATTGTATGTATTTCTTTCATGCTGTTTGCTTTGCTAAGTGCTTTTCATGCATTTTCTTATTTAGTACTAAAATGTTCTTGAGTTGTAAACTCTTACAAGCTCACTGTATAGAAGATTATTATCTCTAAATCAGCTAATTGAAAATTTAGAGGAAATTTCAGTGAGATTTATGACATTTGTTCTCCAACAACCCTTCAATAATCAAGTTGTTTAAAAGTGGATGTGGCTATTAAAAACAAATATAACAAACCATGGATCCCCATATGGATTGTTTAAACATGTAGAGAATATATGTATACATATATATGTGTGTATATATGCTTTGGGGGATATAGATTTGGGAGATTCAATTACAGGTTATAACTGAGATCATGGGAATGCATGAAATCAAGTGGTGTAGAGATTGCAGAGTGAGAAAATGTGTTGGGTTTGGAATCCTCAGATGTACCTACATTAAACATGTTTCTACAGCCCTCTTGCAGTGAAAGGCCTAGGACTGGGATTTAAAGAAATATTAAAGAAACAAGAGTCTCCACCTGTATCAAACATGTGTGACCCGAGCCAGAAAGGACATAAAGGGCAAAGTTAGGAGCATCATACTATCATTTTGAGGTTCACCAATGATTTGTATTTATCATTTGAGAAAATAATGCTATTTATCTTACTTTCATCCAAAACATACAAAATAAATTATGCCATATATTCTGTATTGAATACATTTATTGATTCAATTCAGTAGACATAGTACTAATTTCCATTTTCTTAAAATTAGAAAAAAATAGATAGTTTCATTTGATCGGGCTTGGATATTCCTAAAGGGGATGAGTGGTGTGTCTAGATCCCTGCCATCCCTACTCTTTATACCTTCACTCTCCCACTTTCACCATTTGATTATGGCAGCCAGTATTACAGAGTATGTATTACAAGGCCAGTGATTGTCCTATGAACAAAACAGATAATGAAAGTTGCCCATGAAAAAGTTGTACTTTATCAATTATCTTTAATTAATCATGGGCAGGGAAGATATTCAGAAGAGGCTGAGAGATAAGCAGGGTAGGGCCAATGTCCATGGCAGCCTTGCTCAAATTTAGGTCCTGTTACTATAAATGGAATGCCAATTAGAAATGTTGAAGGAATGCCATTTGTTCCAGAGACTCAGTGACACCTCAGGAAAAATCTGGTCATTTTCCTAAATGCTCAGTGCAATGATCTAAATTCCTGTAAAATGTTTCAATAGACTGTGTCCTGAAAAGGCTCTTGAATATTCTAACATATTACAACACTAGAGAGGCTTTGACATTCCTTTAAGAGTGGAAAAAATGTTAATACTCATTTTTCTGGTTAAGAAAAAAGAAACCAAAATTTATTTATGGGAGTGAACTGAAGACAAAATTGTTAAGCAATATGGAACAATATACATATATATATACGTGTGTGTGTGTGTGTGTAAAGAGAAAAAGGGAGGAAATATTTGTGTTTGTACATATATGTGTGTGTGTATATATGTGTGTGTGTTTGTGTTTGTGTGTGTGTGTGTATGGAGAAAGGGAGGAAATGTTTGTGTTTGTATATATATACGAGTATGTGTATATGTGTGTGTGTGTGTGTATGTGTGTGTATGGAGAAAAGGAGGAAATGTTTGTGTTTGTATATACATGTGTGTGTGTATATGTGTGTGTGTGTGTGTATGGAGAGAGAAAGGGAGGAAATGTTTGTGTTTGTATATATATACGTGTATGTGTATATATGTGTGTGTGTGTGTGTATGTGTGTGTATGGAGAAAAGGAGGAAATGTTTGTATTTGTATATACATATGTGTGTGTATATGTGTGTGTGTGTGTGTAAGGGAGGAAATGTTTGTGTTTGTATATATATACGTGTATGTGTATATATGTGTGTGTGTGTGTGTATGTGTGTGTATGGAGAAAAGGAGGAAATGTTTGTATTTGTATATACATATGTGTGTGTATATGTGTGTGTGTGTGTGTGTATGGAGAGAGAAAGGGATGAAATGTTTGTGTTTGTATATACATATACATATGTGTGTGTATATATATGTGTGCATGTGTGTATATGTGTGTGTGTGTGTGCATGCGCATGGAGAGAGAGAAAGGGAGGAAATGTTTGTGTTTGTATATACATATATATGTGTGTGTGTGTATATATATGTCCACGTGTGTGTATATATGTGTGTGTGCGCATGTATGGAGAGAGAGAGAGAAAGGGAGGAAATGTTTGTCTGTGTCCCCTTCAAAATCCGTATGTTGGTTGAGGTTCAAATTGTCAGTACCCCAATGTGATAATATTTGGAGGTAGGGCCTTTAGGTGGTGATTAGGGTTAGATGGGATCATGAAAGTGGAGCCTCCCTCATAGGAATTAGTACCTTTATAAGCGGATAAAGAGATCCGAGCTCTCTCTCTCTCTCTCTCTGTGTCTGCCCTGTGAGGATAGAGCAAAAGGGAGCTGTCTACAACCCTGAAAGAGGGCACTCATCAGAATCTTATCATGCTGGTGTCCTGATGTCAGATCTCCAGTCTTTAGAAGTGTGAGAAATAAATTTCTATTGTTTAAGCCAACAGTCTATGGCATTTTTTGTTACTGCAGCCCAAACTGATTAAAACAGAAGTTGGTATCAGATGAGAGTTCTGCTGTAACAAGTATCTAAAAATGTGGAAGAAGCTTTGGAACTGGGTAATGGGTGGAGGCTGGAAAAGTTTTCAGGCCTGTGCTAGAAAAAGCTGATACTGTTCCAAAAGGATTGCTGAAGGCAATTCTGGTGAGAGCTAAGAAAGAAAAGAAGGCTGCGGATAAAACTTCCCTCTTCTTAGAGATAAAATGTAATCATGTGTAGGATGTTGATAGAAATATTGCTAATAAACACACTTCCGAGGAGTTCTTAGGAAGAAAATGAAGAACGTGTTATAAAGGGGATCTTTGTTACAAAGTGGCAAAGAAATTTGCTAGGCTGTGTTCATGTTCTAATGTTTTGTGGAAGGTAGAACTTCTGCGTATTGGAATTGAGTATTTAGCTGAGTGGATTTCTAAGAAAAGTGTTGAAGGAGTGGCTTAGTTCCTCCTGACTGATGATAGTAAAATGCAAGAAGAAAGAAATAAAGATTGAATTGTTAAGCAAAATGGAACCAGAATTTAAAGATTGGGAAATTCTAAACCTGTACATATTACAAAAAATAAAAAAGCATGTCAACAAGAGAACACTCGAGGTGCGGCATACTGAGTATTTGATACAAGATTAGTGTGGACATGAACTCTGGACTTAGTCAACCACACTACCAGGAAAATTGCCAATTTTAACTGAAGGAGACAGAGATAGAACAGAACGAAGGAAGACCATTAAATTTGCAATCACAGGATAGGGCTATAGAGCTGTTTAGCTGCCAATGTGCATTATTCGTCAAGCAAAGGGAAGAATGACCCAAATAGTAATTCAGAGATTACCAGGGCTGCCTTTTTAGCTTTAACAGAGGGGGGATATTACCTGGGTCTTAAGAAACACAATAGTGTATACCCAATGCTGTGGAGATTAGGTCACTTGCAGCCTAGGGGCAGGGCCACCACACACCAGAGTCCTGGGAGCGTGGCCCCTGCCCAGCAGAGCTGTGGAGACAGGTCTGATGCCCCAGTGGACCAAAAGTTGGGCCTCTACTTCACCAGATCCTGCTTGGTACCCATTACTCCATTTTTGTCTTCTGTTTGTCCCTTTTGGAAGGGCAATATCCACGCTATGTCTGTTCCACCACTGTGTTTTGTAAGCACTTAGCTTATTTGGTTTCACATGTTCATAGTTGGAAAGAAATTTTGCCTGGGATAAATTCTACCTCATGTATCACCTAAATCTGATTTAGAGGTTATTTAGTTGAAGCTTTAGACTTTGGAATTTAGATTTTCTGATAAAACAAGTTCAGATTTTTAAAGCAGTGGAGATGAAATGAATATATTTTGCAAGTGAGAAGATGCAAAATTTGGAGGGACAGGGTGAAATGCTATGAACCGAAAGCTTGTGTCCCCCTAGAATACAAATGTCGAAGCCCTAATCCCCAATATACTGGTATTTGGAAACACAGTCTTTAGGAGGTAATTAGGTGTACATGAGGGCATAAGACTGGAGCCAAGCCCCCATGATGGGATTAGTGTGTTTGGAAGGCAATCACAGCTCTCTCTCTGTCTCTTTCTCTCTCTCCACTATGTAAGGTTACAGAAAAAAGGCATCCCTTTGCAAGCCAGAAAGAAGGCCCTCAACAGACCCTGGCGTTGCTGGCACCCTAATTTTGGATTTCTAGCCTCTAGAATTGTGGAAAATAAATTCATGTTTTTGTTATAGCAGCCCAAACTGACAAAGATTGTGTGTGTGTGTGTGTTGGGTATATGTCTTCACAACCCAATCTAGTCTCTCTCAACTTGTGTTTATATAGATACATCTCCATGATCTGTCAAAATCGCAAGGGCTGACCCAGTCAATGGCACAAAAGGCTCTTCATGACCTGGTTCCTCCCAAACACTTGAATGCCAGCTCCATCACTTACTGCCATGCTGGGCTCCACTGATCCAATCTACTGTTGACCTTAACATCCAATGCTCAGTGCTTTCATCACTCTGTCTCCTGTCTCTGCAATATATCACCTCTTTCAAAACCTTGATAAGTTCCTATCACACTCTGTTTTCCTATAACACATGCTCATTACAGACTCATCAGTGGGGTGTATTACAGCCCATGATAACTTCCTATCACACTCTGTTTCCTATAACACATGCTCATTACAGACTCATCAGTGGGGTGTATTACAGCCCATGATAACTTCCTATCACACTCTGTTTTCCTATAACACATGCCCATTACAGACTCATCAGTGGGGTGTATTACAGCCTATGATAACTTCCTATCACACTCTGTTTTCCTATAACACATGCTCATTACAGACTCATCAGTGGGGTGTGTATTACACCCACCTGAGCAGGTCATTAAAGCTGGATATTTTAACACTGAATAGCGGACCTCTTTGCTCCTAGAAGTAAACTTTTCCTAATTCCCTTTTCAACGTGGAATGTATATGATAATCACGTACTGGGATTCCTTGCTTTTTAACTTCCTCTAATGTCCTTTCCCTCAATCTTTACAATTTCTATTTTTCTCTTATGCAGTGCATTTTAACTATCTCTTAATCTAATACAGGTTCCAGACAATACTTAGGAAGCCTCATAGTCATAACAAAATGCATCAGTGATAGAATGATTTTTAAAATATCAGTTATTTTCTTAAACATATTCACAAGTTGCTCCCCTTTTTTTTCAAGACATGGGAAAATATACTATTTTATCTCCCAGGATGATGGAATTTACTAAATTACCTAGTGACGATTACCGAAAAAGCTAACCGATCACTTCTTATCTCAAAGATTCGTGTAAGAAAGGCCTTACAGCGAATTAAAAAGTGTGCAGTGTTACTTCAGAAATGGTAACTTTGATATGAAAATTGGATGTGTACATCATACATTTTACAGAAACAAAACAAAAAATTCATGACATCAAAAAGCAAAGCAAAAATTTAAAAACAAATAAAGCCAAAGGAGCCCAAGGAAGAAACAAAAACAAAACAGGACTCAGTGGAAAATACTCAATGGAAGATAACAGTCTCATTTTTTATTCTCATTTTTGGAAAAAGCTTTGGGAGGTGGGTTTGATTTCTCTCTTTGCCATTTGAGTCACTTGCAGAGCCATTAAAGCTACAGTCTAATCTAAGGATAATCAGTTCTCAATGAACTTTTGCAAATATTTTATATGTAAAGTGTATAGTCATTTTTTCAGGGTTAAAGTTTGGGACTATTTCTGAGTATGTCTGCATAGAATATTTGTTTTTAATTTTAATGATAATTACAATACACTAAAAAGGATTATTTCTATTTAATTTAAAGTTGTGTGTATAGAAGTGTGTCCATGTGTGTAGAAGTGTGTCTATGTGTATGAAGAGAGAAAGAGATACCATTAAGATGTTTTAAAAACTACACAGCAGTTTGTGAGCTTCTATCAGTCTTGTTGTGCAGCACTTAGCGTCTTCAAAAACGCCAAAGATGAGGTGGAAAATCTACCCCTATGTCCATTCCATTCTAAGCATAACAGGTATTCTAAATTTCTGCCATAATTTTTTAAGGCAACGTTCAGTTGAAATATCTGCATGTTGTCATTCTTGAGGGATTTTGCAGCACATGAGTTATGCTAGCTTGTAAGTTATAGTAACTTTCAGCATTTTAGCGCTAATCAAGTAAAAATCTCAGCAAGTATTTTAAAATAACTTTTCAAATAGAAATAATTACCTCATCATAAGTGTACATGTTTAGAGATACAACATCAATTCCACAATATGTGAGGAAAGCCTACTATGAATGAAGCTCCGGGCATTTTAATACAAACATGATTTGACAATACAAAAACATATTGCTCTGGACTAAAGGACTATATTTTGTGTCACTGAGTAGTTTCCTTGCCAACCATCGAACTTCAACTAAATTTATGTAGCAATAATATCTACATAATATCAGTATTTATATAAACGTAATCATTTGTATGAAGACACATACATGAGCAGGCATGATTCACAGACACGTGTGCCGATGCATGAGCCACAGACACGCGTGTACCAACGCACGAGCCACAGACACGCGTGTGCCAACGCAGGAGCCACAGACACATGTGTGCCGACGCACGAGCCACAGACACGCGTGTGCTGACGCACAAGCCACAGACACACGTGTGCCGATGCATGAGTCACAGACACGTGTGTGCTGATCTATCTGCATTCTGCCACCCAGTGTCTCTTCAGTGAAGTCAGCCAAGTGAGTAGAAAGGGGAACGTCATGCGCAACTGGAGAACAGGGTGAAACTAATTGGTCCCATGTGATGAAACTGCAATCTCGACCTTATCACCATGGCGACCTAACAAACGGAGTTACAGCCACAGCTGCTTTGGTAAATACCAACACACTCATGCTCACGGATAGTTATTTAGAGTCTATTTTAATAGAAAACAACACTCTGTTATCACCTGCCAACCTCACAGAGTCTAGAGCTACTAACATTGTACAGACAATTCAAAACGTATTAAATTTTGCTCAGTATTCTGAGTAGTAAACATAAAACAAGATGAATAGAACCATCACCTATATTCAAGGTCAATTTTATTATATATAATTTTTAATGTTAGTATATGCTCTTACGTTACGCATTGATATTGTAAAACAATATATACTTGTAATGCATGATTGTGGAAAGAACAACAAACATTAAAGAAGAATGGATGTATAATAGCTATCCTTTTCAATGAGAATATTCATAGATGGTGAAAAGAGAAAGGCATTGTTGAACTGATTTAGACAAGAGAAACGCTTTGTAGATTATCAGAGAGCCATGGCAGTTCCAGGGGACAAAACACAGGTCTCTCAGTCATGGAAGCAGCATCAGAGGCCTTTTAAAGAAGACTAGACTCTCCAAGGTCAAGGTAAGTTCAGCCAAGCTATTAGCAATGGTGGACATGGTGGGATGGATTAGAATCTGGAAGATTACCAAATGAAACAATAATTTGTTTATGCTGAATATTATCCATGGCACAACATCAACTTTATGGAAAAAGGAAAAAAGAAAAAGTAAGTAAAGTAGAAACTGAAAATCAGAATTTGCAGAGTCTTGTTTATTCTCATGGTGTGTGGAATTGAGGGCCTGATACAGCTGAACCCAGCCTCTTTCTGGATCAAACACTCTACGATGAAAATATAATAGACCAGTCCTTCCACTGGGGCCACAGGGGGAATGTGGAAGGCTTGAGGCTGGCCTCAGTGCAGGCAAATTCATTCTTGTGAAAGTAATAGTGTAGCACTGGTTCAACATGACTTTTGGTGAAACCTGATGATTACTTCCTCATTTTACTCCACAGACACAGAAAAGAGCTCACATTCTCTGGAAATAAGATAAACACAAAACATTAGAATATTTCAATGCCCTTCTATATGCAATGTTTTATACACCATTAAAAATTCGGAGGTGTGCAAAGTGACATGAGGCTCACAAACAAGAGAAAAAAAAAGACACGAACAGAATGTTCTTCTGGTTCCAGAATTGGAGCTAGCAAATAGAAGTTTGAAGATAATGATCATAAAGATATTCAAGTATTTATAGGGGGAAAAGGAAGGAACAAGTGAACAGATGAAGAATGAGAACAGAGAAAAGCAAGTTAGAAAAAGGAACCAAATGGACATTCTAGACCACAAAATTGTAACATCTGAAATCCAAAAAATACATTGATAGGCTTGACCACAGAATGGAGAATGCTGAAGAAAGATGATTAAATTTGAAAGTCTATCTGTAGAAGCTGTGTAAATTAAAGCTTAGCAAATAAAGATGAATAAAAATTGAGCTGTGTGCCAGTGTCAAGAGGCCCAACATACATGTTATCAGGTCGTCAGGAGGAGAGAGTAGGGAAGAGAAAACCATCTGAAGAAAGAAAAGTGGAAATGTCACAAATCTGATGAAAAGCAATGGACAGGTGCAAGACACCAAAGCCCCAAGGGGATAGATGCAAATAATTCCACAACCATGCACATCATAAACTGTGAAAAATGAAAGATGAAAAGGAAATCCTAAAGATAGCCAGAGAAAATATCACGTACAGATAAGGAATTTTTTTTTAATGTGAAAAGAAAGGGAGAAAACATCTGTCCATTTAGAATCTATTGCCAGGGAAATTATCCTTCAAAATGGAGGAATGCAAAGTAAACCATTTTCAAATAATGTAAGCTGAAACAATTTCTTGCCAGTAGACTTGAATTTTATGAAGTGGAAGAGATGATTCCCCAGGCTAAAGGGGACTCATAACAGGTAGAATCCAGAATCCTTAGAAAGAATTCCAGAACTGGTAAATGTATGTATAAATGTAAAAGACTGTTTTTTCTCTTATTTTTTTTAAAGTAAATTGACTTTAAAAACTAGGACACTGTATTGCAAGGTTTATTTTATATGTACTAGTCAAATAAGAGTAAATGTATGCATAAATATAAAAGCTTGTATTTTCTGTTTCCTAATTCTTTCTAAAAGTGAATTGACTTTAAAAACTAGAGCACTGTATTGGAAGGCTTATTTTTTATGTACTAGTCAAATACATGGAAAGTCTGAAAACATCTTGTGTAATGCCTACATTTCATAATACCGATTCAAGATTGACTGAGACAAGTTGAGGTACACCTTGTAGTCCTAGAAATATCTATAACATAATTCTGCACAATCAGTTTATAATCAAATAAGGGAAATAAAATGGAATACAGCTGACCTTTGAACAACATGAGTTTCAACTGTGCAGGTTCCCTTGTGTATACATTTTTAAAAATACACATATTAGTATATTTTTGAAGATTTGAAATAATTGGAAAAACTCACAAACTGTGTCACCTAGAAAAGAGAAATTTAAGAAAAAGGTATTTCATGAATGCACAAAATATGTGTAAATACTAGTCTATTTTATCATTTACTACCATAAAATATACACAAATCTATAATAAAAAGCTAAAATTTATCACAACATATGCATGCAAACATCTACAAACCACACATGATACCCTTCACAGTCAAGATAAATGTAAACAAATGTAAAGATGTGGTATTATATTATAACTGCATAAAATTGACTCTAGTAAATACAGTACTACTGTAATAATTTTGTAGCCATCTCCTGTTGCTATTTGGGTGAGATCAAGTTTTGCTAATATCTAAGTATCTGCTTAAAGCACCATGTAACACTGACCATCTCCATGTGGGCAGTTCATTGCTCCTGTAAATTGCACAACACAGAAAAAGTGATTTCTTGCAGTTCTCACGTGTTTTCCACTGTGTTTAGTGCAATGACATAAACACTGAATAACACCATGAGACTCATACAACGTGCCACTAGTGATCCCAAGAAGCAAAGAAAAATCACTTTATTTCAAGAAAAAGTTGAAGTCTTGATATGTACAGTAAATTGAGCTCCACACTTGTGCTTGCTGCTGTTTTAGAGATGATTCACCTTGTAAACGATAGGCCATGAGTAGTTAACATTTTTGGAGGAATCAAAAGTTATACATAAATTTTCAACTGCATGGAGTGGTTGGCATCCCTAATCTTGCATTGTGCAAATGTCAACCATACTTATAATTACTTCACTAAATCAAAAGAAGATAAAAAACAAGTATAAAAACAAAACAAAACGAAACAAAAGTTGTAAGATAAAAATACAACAGCAAGATGGTAAAGTTAAACTAAGCTAAATCAATGATTATAATAAATAGAAATTGGTTAAAGCATTCAGATTAAAAGGCAGAGATTGTTAATGAATTTAAAAAATTGAGACTATTGTCAGGAGGTTATTCCCATAAAATAACTTGCTTTGGATTTAATATCTGCTAATATTTTACACTTTAAATTTTTATTAAACATTTTCCTGGGTGTCGTTTTTCAAAACATTAACATAAATGTTACAGATAATGTGCTTATATAATATCTGGAATAATTAATTTAAAGTTAGAGAACTAAGTATCTTCCATAGTCAGTAGATGAAGCTGGTAAGTAATAACTCCAAAGGACAAAGAACTTTATTTTAACAAAGTTTCACTGGGCAAAATGGCTCACTCATTATTCTCATACTCTCAGAAATGAGACCTGTGTGATGAATAACATATTTAATAGATCTTTTAGCCTATGGTACTTGGTCCCTCTCTTGCACTGGGAGTCAAAAACTATGTTTGCACTTCGTGAATTTTTTCCCAAGGAATTGACATAACCAAGTATGGAGGCTGAACTACAGCTGACCATGGTTTATTCTTGTCTTAATTTAATGGGGTGTCTATATGAAAGACCCTCTGGGAATGTATTATAGAAACTTCTCTTGCACTTTATTAATACTTTTGTGGGGATTAGCAGAGAAGGCACTAGGCTATTCTTTTAAATTTGATTCATTTAAAATGACTCATTGACCATGTCTAGTTTACAAAGTAGTTTATTCTCATTACAGAATTTGAAAATTTTATAGAAAAAAAGTCAAAATCATTATCATGATGTTATCACATTGGTATGATTCCTAATGTTTTATATATATATAAATATATACACAAAATACATACACACACAATTATATCACACTGTATATACAGTTGCATATGCTTTTTATGCAAAGTATATCAAAGTATATGCAAAATATAGTTAATTTTATTGAAAACATAATTATAAAATTTTTATATGTGGATAGACAATACTTTGATTACTCTTCCTTATTCTTGCACTTTTAATATGTTACCAATTTTAACTCTATTATTTAACATAGTTATGAACATCATTGTACTTAAAATATTGAATATCTCTCTGACATATTACTTACTTTTATTATTCTTAATACCATATTGCACATGTAAAATAACATATAAATGTGCAGTTTGTAAAATAAAATAAAAAATAATATACTCAGCACACAGCTTAAGATATGAAGTAGTTTTGGTACTTATGAGGCTCACACTGTTCATCTTTCCAAATACATTATCTTTCCTCCACTTTCTCCTCCACCTTGATAAAAGTGATTTTAAATTTTGCATAAATCATTCCTTCTTTTTAAATAACTTTGTTATATATATGATTTCTGAGTAATTCATTATTCAGTTGGTTTTTGACTAACAAATAAACAAAGATACACTATACACATTCTTCTGGAACTTGTTTTTTACTCATTTGGTTTTTGAGAAACATCTCAGATAAGTACACCTATAGTTCACTAACTTTCCTTCATATTTAACATTCCATTTTATGACTGCTCCTTTTAACCATGTTATTTGTGATAGTTCCACTTTTCTCCTCTTGCTGACATTGCTTTGCACATTTTTGTGTTTCTCTCAACGAGCACAATTCTTCTTCTTGGGCAGCATTTTTCAAATTAAGAGTTTGATCCATTAGTGGATCATTAAATACATTTAATAGGTGGTGAAAGTATTATTTAATTAAATAAATACAATTCAGTGAAAGAGAAGGGAAGGGAAGACAGTGGAGAAAAGAGGAGAGGAAAAAGAAAAAAAATAAAAATCAGATTGCATTGCACAAAGTAAGCAAAATTAATGTTTTGCAAAACTTTTATATTATATAACTGTGTTTTGTCTTATGATACTAAATGTTTTCTGCTTTTTATCATAAAAAAAGGTTGAAAGCTGCGAGTTGAGTTTATATACTTTGGAGTGGGATTTCTAGCTTTCAGTAATGCCAATTTAGTTAAATAAACTAATTTGGTTAGATGATGCAAGTAACTTTGCTACATAATGGTATCAATTTACATCCATAAGAGGTGTGTGTCTCAGAGCTTGCTTTATCTCGATTCTCAACAACTATCTTGTAGTTACAATAATAAAGTACTCTAATAATAACAATAACTATTTTTTACTAACTTCCAGAAATTTTCATGAGTGAGTTCACCTTTTGGGTCTGTTTCTTCACCTGCAATAAGTAAAGTCTGCAATATGAGAACTTCTAAAGTCCCCGTGTAAAATGTTTTAATTACAAAACACTTGTAAAAGAATCATATTGGTCATTCTCAAGAAACAGCAGATGTGACTATTGGAGAGAAGGGCCATTGTGGTTTCACTGTTCTAACCAGCACATAGTAGTCGTTCAATTTGCCTGGATTAAATGAATGATTATGCGCTTTTCACTTGGTAAATATTTAACATATAAACGTAGTCCTTTCCCTAGCAGTGGGAAAGGTGCCAGCTGAGCTTATCATTATCCTTGATCTGATTCAGTAACAAAGGTTTGTAAAACTTGCTGGTTATATGTACGTTAGGTACTTAACTGAATGCAACATAATTCACTAAACATAAGCAACTTGTGGTTTCTCGTGACCATTGAACAATTCAAGTGACTTGAAAAATACCAATTTTCCACCAAATGCCAGATTGCTGAGGATTTCACCATGAAGATTTTGCCTGAATACATACGAGTGAATAAATCTAGAAACGCATTTACGAATGGACTTTTCAGAAGGATTCCGATTGTGAAGTGAGGAGAAGGCTCATCACCTTGCTCCAGTGCCTGGCTGGCCTGTGTTACGTGTACTGTCCACGATGCACCTGGAGCAGGCAGTGCCTCTCTCCCGAGCATCCTCACCCCCAGAGCTCTGCGTTCTGCAGTGATGGGCTCTCTCTTTGTTCTCCACCTTCAGCTATATCCTAAAAGCACAAAGCCACCCAGCTCTTTTTAAAAATGATCACTTTATTCTCGAGAGATCATGTTGATTGAGCGTTCTCCTGTGCCATTATAAATACACAACCTACCAACGAATCAAGAATCCATCCATGAGTGAGGGTCAGAGCCTTGTCAGGAGCTGTTTCTGGAAGATGTGAGGGTGGCAACGTTGCTTTCGCCAGTGCTAGTTTCTGTCCAGATGGCAACTTTGCCTCAGTGTAATCCCAAATGACACGTCCAATTTCCCTTTCTCAACTCTTGAGTTTTTCCAGGAAGAAAATGTGGTTTTGCCCTCCTTTTAGAAAATTGATGTTTCTGTGCTTTTGCTTTGCTAGTGCATCTGAAAACATATGGACGCTTCTGGCTAAAAAAAGGAAAAAAAAGTCTTTTCTGATTCATCTGGCTAAACACATGAATTTTCCAAATTCAGTAAAAAACCCTTCTATGAGACACTTTCGTCTACCATAGATTCCATTAGACCACGGAGCAGAGCTTCTCCCAGTACACACAGTCATGTTGTCATCACAATTCCCAATGTTCCAGAATGGTAGACACTTCCTGACCTTTATGTCTGATACATTATTTGAGAGAATGGCTCCACTGACCCCATCACCTGGATTGGATCACCAACCTCTCCCAAGAGGATCCTGGCTTCCTCCTAGCTGGGGAAATGGTAGGGAGCTCCCCCAAGTAAAGCCTCTAGGGAGAGTGACCAGGGCCCGGGTCAGGAAAGGTTCTGGTGCCCAGAGGGCTGCCCGCAGAGCCTGACGTCCCTGCAAGTGCACAGCGAGGAGAGGTGAGATCAGATTCCAGCTGAGTCAGGCTTCCATGTCAGCCTGGGTGTGTTTATGCAGAGGTACAACTCAGGAATTACTGAGGAAAAAGTACAGGGCCAATTTAACCTCCTCTGAGAGACCTCTATCCCTGCTCATCACCACTCCTCGCTAAAAAGGGCCCTCTCTAGGGAAGAACCCAGAGGGCGAGCGGGAATTCTCCTCCCCTTGGAGGAAGAGTGCTTCCTCTACCCTTAATGTATGAACTGACAAAAATTCAAACAGAAGGAAACTGGGGTGTGAGAAAGAAAGAAAGCCATTTCATGCTCTATGTTCACTGGCTTCGGGCAGGTCCCGGTGGAAGTCCAAGAAAAAGAGCCTAAGGTACAAAAAGATGGTTTGAGCCAAAGTTCTAAAGCATACCAGACATGAATTAAGGTATGTTAATTCTAAAAGCAACTTAAAGAAAATAGAAACATGATATGGTTTAGTCTCAGGTATTAAAAAATGAGCCATCTCAGAAGTGGAGACCAACTGAAAATCTTCCTGTATAACCTCTTTTATAACTCTTTGATGCCTCTATGTTTGATTGATTTTCATCAGTTTACCCAGTCTCCAATGAACCTGATTCTATAGGCAGTTACTCTGTGTTCTTACTGATGGGATTCTAAGAAGTGAAGAACAGCACAGGAAACAATTTGCTGTGTAAAATCAGAGAGAGCTCGACTCACCACGGGTTAGAAACAGAGGGAGACTCTGCATTGAAAACAGGCTCCCTGACAGCAGACTCAACTATAAACTGGTTAGGAATTTATTATGAACTTCCTCTACATTCTAAAGCAGAAGGTTTAAAATTAGGCTGTAAGTCAGAGCCCACAGTACCCATTTCCCACAGTATGACAAGTTTATATGGACAACACATATATTTTAGAGTAATTTGTTGTCCCAGGAACTAATCTTGAGTGCTTTACACATGTAGCTGTTTAGCTGCGGACCCTTGCGGTCCTCTGGGTTGGAATGATGAGTTGCCAGAGGGTGACGTCACTTCCGGATCTTCAGGAACACATGGAGAATCGGAAGACTAGGCCAGAGGGAGACGTCACTTCCGGATCATCACAAACACATGGAGAGTGGGAAGACGACCCTGGGCTGGTCTTCACATTGTCACTTGCGGGTTCTTTGGAAGCCGACCCTAGATGTACACTGTCTTGCCAGGACCCTTCTCTCCTCTTCCCCTATGACCACCCAAGTCTTTGATTCCCTGTCCCGTCTCCTCCCAGCCCTAGGACCAAGCTTCTGAAGAACTGCACACAGGAGGAAATACCAACCAGTTTAACTTCTTCAGAGACAACCTCTAACGCTGCTCACCACCGTGCTAATAAACGGCCCTCTCCCAGGAAAATCCCTAAGGAAAAGTGGGAATTCACCAAGGAGTGCTTTCTCTACCCTTAATTTATGAACCGAGAAAAATTTTAACAAGCCTACTATGAAATAAAGATGCCCTTATCCCATTTATGCCTAGTGTTCCATTATTGGAATGCTAAGCTTGTAGGAACTATTTATATCCTACCACTCAAAACCATTCCCAAGGTCTGACTTTTCACAAAAAAATTTTGCAGCCTTCAGTATAAATGGGTTAGTTCCAAAGCCTAAAGCAACCTAGTGTATCTGGAATTGGTGGGTTCTTGGTCTCCTGACTTCAAGAACAAAGCCACAGACCCTGGTCGTGGTGAGTGTTACAGTTCTTAAAGATGGTGTGTCCAGAGTTTGTTCCTTCAGATGTTCAGATCTGCCCAGAGTTTCTTCCTTCTGGTGGGTTCGTAGTCTCCCTGAGTTCAGAAGTGAAGCCACAGACCTTCATGGTGAGTATTACAGTTCATAAAGGCAGCAAGAACCCAAAGCGTGAGCAGCAATAACATTTATTACAAAGAGCAAAAGAACAAAGCTCCCACAGTGATGAAGAGAACCTGAGCGTGATGCCAACACTGTCTGGGGTGGCCTGCTTTTACTTCCCTTATTTGGCCCCACCCACATCCTGCTGATTGGTCCATTTTACAGAGAGCTGATTGGTTCATTTTACAGAGAGCTGCTTGGTCCATTTTACAGAGCACTGATTGGTACATTTACAAACCTTTATCTAGACACAGAGCACTGGTTGGTGCATTTACAATCCTTTAGCTAGACAGAAAAGTTCTCCAAGTCCCCACCCTACCCAGAAGCCCAGCCAGCTTCACCTCTCACTCAGTCCACAGTGAACCCAGCCTCCAGCTGCAGGTGTTGGCTTCCACACAGCACAGGACTAAGCAGTTTTGTGCTGAGTCCATCTCTGTGGCCACCAGCCACCCAGTGTTGGGGTTGGTCCTCAGCTTATCTGCACAGGGGCAAACCCACCGGTTGGTGGAAGAGGCCAGAGGCAGCCTGGGCTCTGAATTCCACCCAGACCTGGAGAATAGACTTGGTAGGGGAGCAAATGCCAGGGCCGCTGGTGACCTTGCCTCTTCTGCACGGCAGCAGCTGTGGTGGCCTGAGAATAAGGAGTTACCATAAGGACGTAGAAATAGATAACCTGAGCTGCATCCACACGTAGAGATAGGCCCACACATCTGTGGTGTGTTCATTTCAACAAAGATGCAGAGATAACTCCATGGAGGAAAAACAATAACCTTTCAACAAATGGTGCTAGAACAATTGAACATCTTATGCAAAAAAATTAACTTTTATCTGTATCTCTTATTACATAAAAATGGAACCAAAATAGATTATAAACATAATGTAGAATACAAAAGTAGAAATTATGGTAGAAATCATAGGAAAAAAAATATGTGCTACCTTGAGTTAGGCAAAGATATTTTAAATTTGACAGCAAAAGTGCAATCCCTAAAAGAAAAGAAACTGATAAATTGGACATACTCAAAATGAAGCACATATGCCAGTCAGAAGACACTACTATTAAGAGAATAAAAAATATAAGCCACAGATCCGGAGAAAACATTTGCAAACCATGTATCTGAAAAAATGGCTTGTACTTCACATCTAAAAAGACTCAAAAGTCAGTAATAGGAAAAAACAATTTAAAATGGGCAAAATAGTTGAAAAGACAGATCAGCCAAGAAGATATATGAATGAAAATTAAACATATTAAATACATCCGATGTCAATAACCCTGCTACCTACCGGTTAGACAGCGGATGTTGAACAGGCCAGCTCCACTGCGCATGCGCGAGCACATGTGGGCGGAAACAGGAAGTGCCCCGAGGACGCGGAATCAAACCTGCCTACATGAAGGGCTGAGAACACGACATTTCCTGACAGACGTCGCCGTCTAGCAACATGAGCCTCTCCATGAAGGCATGAGGGGAGAAGACCTCTTCTCTACCTTGTCGCAGGTCCTCCAGGACAGGTGTCTCCTTTGAGAAGTAGGATTGCTTTTATGAGTAAGAAAAATATTGGTTCTTCATTTTCAAAATGACGTCTCAGATACGTACCCAAGTGTGTCACATTGCAAGAACTGCCCAGCTATGGGGTTGGTCTTGGGGAGCAGAGGGACTAAGGGGCCTGCCTCATTAGGAGCTGCACAGGAGGGCTGAGCTTGCATTAGCAGCCTCTGCCGCCAATGCAGGAGAATGCATTGAGATTTATGGTTCATCTGAAAGTAGCTTAGAAAGACACCATATGCACTTACCATCTCTTGCAGAAGTTGCAGACAAGTTATTTAAAAGTCTCGTTTTCTTAAACTGTCTTTATGGCAAAGTAAAGAGCCTCTGGGATCCACTTCAAGTGGTCATTGTGGAGGGTACAGCAAGCCAGTCCCTGGCTAGGCATTTATCCCACTGATTCACCACCACAGCAAGGTGGGGAGCCTTGAGTTTTTGCCTGTGCTTCACAAATGAGGAATCCCAGGCCTGAAGTGACCTGTCCAGTACGCAAGAGTGAACCCAGGGACAAAGCCAACCTGCTTTGCTGGGGCCAGTGCCTTTCCACACTCCTCTGTTTCTATATTTAAACCAAGTCAAAGGAGACCTGGAAAGTACATTAGCCCATTTGGAGGTGAATTTGATACACTCTCATTTGTCATAGAGGGTAGAAAAAAATGGAAAAGAGAAACGGGCTGGTGGGGAGGAGGGAAGAGCAGAGATCAGGGCCTCAGCCCAGCCTCCATCTGCTTCCCATTTTCCTTCCCTGTCCTTTTCCTGGAGGCCTTGCTTGCTCCTCACAAAACTGTCATTCTTAGGCCTTGCGTGGATTTGGGTATTTTAACTTGTCTATTAAAAATACAATTCTGGCCCCATATATATACTTAATATTATCATGTATCCCCTTCAAAATACTCTATGGCCAAAGTGTGTGCCCTTTTATGCGGGATCAGGAATGGATTCCCTAATAAATGTCTTGCATTTTTCCCATCACAAAATTTAGCGTCTCAAAAATCTAGTTAAATTAGCGTCTCTTCATCCTAATTTTATTTCTCCATTTAGACAAAGCATCTTCACTTCCAACAGCTGAGCTTTTCAAAGAGATTTGTCTCTGTGTAGAATCTTTTAAAAAATACTGTATATTACCATTTCTGAAAATAAGTAACTCAAAAGTTTCCTTTAAAATTATTGCATAAATTTCTTAAGTTCAGTTAAATACATGCTTAGGGAAAATACAGAGTTTGAAGGAATTTTTAAAAGACCACATATTCTGTAATTCTATTTATATGAAAGTTTTAGAACAGGCAAACCCATGGAGACATCGAGTAGATTGGTGGTGGCCAGGAACTGGTGGAGGGAGATGGCGGGCAATAGAGTGGCTGCTGATGGGTGTGGGGTTCCTTTCAGAGTAAAAATGTGCTAAAATTATCTTATGGTTGTGGTTGCACAGCACTGAGACTATACTAACTGGCATGTACAGTTTATTAATTATATTTCAACAAGGCTATTAAAATGTTCAGTTTCCAAAAATATATCAGTGCATGTAATTGCAATATGTTTAGATCTACTGGAATTTATTTAATGAAATTTAATAAGTAATGTCTAGTTAATACACTTCGATGGGGATTTGAATTTTATATGTGTTTAAGTTGCTCGTCTGAATTTTTTTTTTTTTTTCAGTTCTTATCAGTGCTTCACAAGGTTGGAATTCCAGCTGTTAAACTTACTATCGGCCGGGTGCAGTGGCTCACGCCTGTAATCCCAGCACTTTGGGAGGCCAAGGCGGTCAGATCACTTGAGGTCAGGAGTTTGAGACAAGCTTGAGCAACATGGCAAAACCCCGTCTATACTAAAAATACAAAAAATAATTAGCTGGGTGTGGTGGCACGTGCTTGTAGTCCCAGCTACTTAGGAGCCTGAGGCAGGAGAATCACTTGAACCCAGGAGGGAGGTAGAGGTTGTAGTGAGCCGAGATCACGCCACTGCCCTGCAGCCTGGGCGACAGGAATGAAACCCTGTCTGAAGAAACCAAAACAAACACACAAAACCCAAAAACCTTACTATGTAGCCTTGGGCAAAGTGACTTTTCAAAGCTGTGTATTCTTTATTCTCAAATAGTACAACCAGCACCTCCCCCATTACACACACACACACACAAACACAACCAGCATATAATTATTTTTTGCAAAGACTTCTTAGAAAGACAAAAAAGGTAAGTACTAGTTTTTCATACATATGTATGCTACAAGAACCAATCAATAAAATAAAACAACAAATAATATATATTGTAGCTTCTTAAGAATCTTCAGCTTTTAAAGTCTCAAGTCTCTCCAGGGCTCCCAGAACCCCAGTGACTCCTCCTCAACAGAGATGGGATCCTGGACGAGTCCGGATCATAGTGGGAGGGAGGAAGATAAGGAAACTCCAGTCTGTGCTGGAAGAATTTCCTGAATTAATGTTTTTGTCAGGATTAAGTGTGAATTATCAACTACACAGGAACCAGAGTTTGCTAGAATAAATGGTAGGTTTAAGTGATTCTTTTAAGATGAAAATTGATTGAGATTGGGTAAAGTCTGTGATGTGATCACGTAAGGTTTGCGCATAGAAGACAAGAGTTTTGAAGTGAGCCTTCACAAGAACATTGCTGTTTGGTAAATGAACATTTTGCTTAGATTAGCAACATGCTGTCCTGATAGAGAGAAGTTTGCACAGGTAAACAAACTGTTTATCTTGATAAACTGATTTATAGGAATGCCTTGAAACAAATATTAGAGTTGCATGCAAAATGTCACTTCATGTTTGAATAAAATTACCCAGAAAACCAATGTATGTGCCAAGACACTGATACCAAGAGTCTGGCTGTCGCACAGAGACAGTGAGACTAAGCCTAGGAATGATTCTGATTATCAGAATGAGCCCCATTGTGAGAATATCAAACCAGAAATTAGACTCATGACAAGAAGCCACTAGGGATGAACAAGGCATAGTAGGGGAGGAACATTACAGACACCATTGCTGAGAGGCAGCAGGTGCCTGTTAACAGTGCAGAACTGTACATAGGCAACATGCTGAGAAAATGCGCAGGAAAACAGGGAAGGAAAGCCCCCAGATTTGAGGATGACACTCTAGAGCCAGTCATCTGGCTCACTTACAGTGGGTATTGACGGAAACTTCACTTCTCACAGTTTTCTCCTTCTTCTGAAATAAGTTGTCTTCATTTGTGTAACTTGAGTTCTCCAGAACGTCTCTGCTCTGGTACATTCCTGACCATCTTTGCTGTAAAGTTTTCTGACGGGACAGGGGCCCAGGTGTTGTTGTACCTGGGTGACATAACTCTCAGGTTAACTGTGGACTAGTGGCCAAAAGCAAAGTATGGTGTTCCTTCCACGTGACTCTAGGGCGTGTTTTTTCTTTTCGTCTTTCCTTAAAAGACAACATTTCCAGGTCTTAGTCTAGTGGATGCTGCTTTGGAGCCATGGAGAAAAAGCAGCCCGTGCCGATTGACCATGAGCCTGAGTACACTGCATGAACCTGTGGAAGTACCTTTTCTGTGTCTGCCTCAAGTAAGATAAAGTTGAAAATCTGGGGGTAAATACTTTGCATAATGGCGAACCTGTGATAGTTTCACAGGGTGAGAGTTTATAGGGCTGCCAAGGAGTGTGGACTCATGAGACGAGTGTGATATCTTCACCAGGGAAGCCATGCCAGATGCTTTGGATGGCTCTAACTCTGTGGTACCGCTGGATGCCTCAAGGTTCTGAGCGGGCAGAAGGCTTCTTTCAGAGCTCTTCAGTGACAAAGCCAGCAAAACTAGAACAATGAATCCATTCTTTACATTGGGAGCCAGCATAATTACGCTTATTTATATATTTGCTTTCTCAGCTATACAGTCCATAAATCTCCGATCAGTAAAACTCCAAGTAAATTCTGAGAAAAGTTAAACAATGACCAGGACACAGTCAAAACTCATTATACAGTGTAGTCATATGAAATTCAAAAAGGGGCCCAGGCTCTGTGTGTAAAGGCTCGGGCTCCTGTGCATTTTCCATTTTTCAGTGTTATCGGTGTCATGCTGTTGACCCATAGACATGCTCCAACGTCGTGTTCAGTAAGTGGCAGTGTCGTCACTGGTATTGATTGAGTGCAGTGGCTGAGCCTTCTTTGCTGTCTGGGTAAATTATGTAAAATCATGTGCAAGGTTCTTTTGGAGGTCCTCTGGCACCACCAAGTGGCTGGCCTGACAGCCCCCAGCCTGCCTGGCTGAGTTCCCCACCAGATTCACACTTCTCTTCTCTGATTCTGCAAAATTTCTGAGTTTGTAATCAGTTAGATTCATTTGTCACAGTTGTTCTTCTAGTTTGAGATTCCCTCAAATCCTAGTTGAGCTTTTTTTAAAATTTGCATACGATAAATTTGACTTTTTGGCTTTTCTGTGTCTTTGCACAACTCAAATGCAGTCGAAAATCTTCCACCCACTACCACACAGAAAAGTTCTATCACTCATCAACCCATCCCCAAACCCTTAGAAGCCCTGCACCCTTTTCTGTTCCTACACTTTTGCCTTCTCCAGGATGTGATATAAGTGGAACATTTAATATGCAGACTTTGGGGGCTGCCTTTTCACTTACCAAAATGCAGTTAAGACTCGTCTAGGTCATGTGAGTCGGTTGCTCACTCCTTTCACTGTTAAGTAGTCTTACGTTGTGTGAACACACCACAGTCTGTTTCTCCACTCATGTGTTGAAGGACAACTTGGTCGTTTCCAGTTTGAGGTGTTATGAATAAAACTGTTACAGACATCTGCAAATTGTTTTTTGTGTGAACGCAGTTTTCCATTCACTTAGATGAACATCTGGGACAGGACTTCGTGAGCCGTGAGATGAGTGTACGTGTATCTTTATAAGAAATAGGCAATCTGCCATCCAAGGTGTATGGGCGTCCAAGTAGAATACTACTTTTGCATTCCTACCAGCAATGGAAATTCTTGTGGCTTCACATACCTATCAGCATTTGGTGTCATCAATTTTATTTTAAGCTTTAATTTTAGCAGTACTTGAGGATGATAGAGAGAAAAAGAATTCTGGATATAAGTACTTTATCAAATATGAAATTTGCAAGTAATAGCTCCAAGTCTGTGGCTTGCTGTTTTACCATATTTACAGGGTCTTTTGCAAAGCAAACACTTTAAATTTTGTTAAAGTCAAATTTTAAACATTCTTCTTTCATTGAACGTGCTTTTGGTATTGTATCTTAAAACTCACTACCAAAACCAGTCATGCAGCTTTTCTGTTATGTTTTTTCAGAAGTTGTATGGTTTTGCATTTTACATTCAAATCTATAATCCACTACGAATTAATGTTTGTATATGGAAAAGGTATATATTGGTTGTATTTGGGACATTTGCATACTAATTGTTCCAACACAATTAACTGAAAAGATTCTCTTTCTTTCCTAACTTGACTTGTACCTTTGCCAAAAGTCACTTGTCAATATATGTCTGAGTCAATTTCTCTGTTCTTACTTTTGTTCCATTGATTGACTGTCCCAATGCCAGTACCACATTGTATTGTTTACTGTCGCTTTATAGTGTCTTAAAATCAAGTTATATGAGTACTTTACCTTTGTTTTTTCGTTCATTTTCCAGATTTTTGTTTTGTTTTTCTTGCAGAATTTTTGTGATTATTATAGTTTCTTTGCCTTTCTATGTTAATTTTGATTCAGCTTGTTATTTACGAAGTAGACTTGCTGGAATTTTATTGAGATTGCATTGCTCAAATCAGGGAAAATGGGAGAATGGACATCTTTGAAATATTGAGTCTCAAATCCATGAAACTGCATATTTCTTCATTCACTTAGATTTTTTTTTCTTTCTTTCATCAGTGTTTTATAGTTTTCAGCATACAAACGCTGCACCTATTTTGTTATATTTATACCTAATGCTTCATTTGTTTTAGTGCAATTTAATGCGTTTTAAATAGTATTGTGTATATTTTAGGTTTACAACATGATGCTACAAAATATAGATAGTAAAATGGTTACAGTGGTGAAACAGATTAACATATCTATTATCTCACATATTTTTTTTTGTGACAAAGACAGCTAAAATCTACTTATTTAACAAAAATCCTTAATATGGTGCAATTTTATTAAGTTCAGCCCTCATGTTGTGCATCCAGTCTCCAGAACTGTTGGCCCGCATATCTTCTATGATATTTTGATTCCCTTGACCTACATCCCCCCATGTCCTCTTGCAATCCCCACCCATGGAAACACTGTTACACACTCTGTCTCTGTGTATTTGAGGGTTTTTTTTTTTTTAATCTCACATATAAGTGGGATCATTCAATTGTTTTCTTTCTGTGTCTGAGTATTTCACACAGAATCATGTCCTCCAGGCCAAGCCATGTTGTGCAAATGACATTTTATAAAATTCAAATTCCAAATGTTCATTATTGCAGGTAGAAACATTTTTAATTTTCATGTAAGTTATTTCCTTTTGGCATAGAGGTGCTTGTAATATTACTGATTTTAGGTGTTTCCTATTTTCTATTACAAGCACTTAGTACTCTACATTTCCCTCAAAGCACTGCTTAGCTATATCCTGATAATTTTGATATATAGCATTTTAATTTTTATTTGATTCAAAATATTTTGAGTTTAGTGTAAGACTTCAGTTTTGACCCATCGTTGATTTAGAAGTGTGTTGTTTATTTGCCATATATTCAGGGATTTTCCAGATATGTTTTTGTTTATTTTCAGTTAATTTCATTATGGTCTCAGAACATACTTTGCTTGTTTTCTACTCTTTTATCATGTTTAAGGTTTAGTCTGTGGCACAGAATATCAGCTATCTTGATAAAATATTTCAATTTAAAGATATACGTTGCTGCTGTTTGGAGGAATTTTCTATAAATGCCAATAATAATTAGTAGCATTTATGGAATAAAAATAGGACAAAGGATTAGTGATCTTCTATTTGGCAAAGTTTTCCTAAAAAGGACACAAGAAATTATACATTATAAATTTTAAAAAATGAAAATTATAATCTTTTGTTCTTCAAAAGATGTCATTAAAATTATTATAATAGATTGAAAGGAAGTATTGCAAAATAAATATCTGAGAAACAGCTTTTGTTCTGAATATACAAATAATCTACAATGCAATGGTAAGAAAACAAACAACTCCGTACATTTGTGGACTGAGTTGGACAAATATTTTAATGAATATTTCAACAACAACAACAACAAGAACAAGAAAAGATGCACAAATGGCAAATAAGCAATGGAAAAGATGCTTAACAGTATTAGTCTTTAGGGAAAAGGAGGTTAAAACTATAAGGGCAATACCATTGCACACCTGTGAGAATAGCTAATATTTAACAGTATGACCACAGCAAACGCTGGTGAGGATGGAGAGAAATTTCAAATCTTATACACTCCAGCTGGGAATGTAAACCGTTTTGGAAAACAGTGTGGTCAATTTATAAAACATTAAACATTCACCTACCTTATGGCTCAGATATTCTAATCCTACAATTAATACATTTGAGACGCAAATTTTGGATACAAATGTTCGTATCACTTTTTATTTTTAATAACCAAAACTTGAAAATAATAGAAATGTCCATTAGCAGGTCAATGGGTAGATAAATTGTGCTGTGCTTACGCAACGGGCAATGACTCAGCCATAAAAAGCAACAAGCTACTGGGGGACGCAGTGAGTGGATGATGCACCCAAAGTTGTTAGGTGAAATTAAAGCAGCCAGATTCAAAGTAAGAAAGAACATGCACTGTAAGACTCCATTGACATGAAATTCTGGAAAATGAAAACTACTTTACAGTGGCAGAAATCAAACTGCCAGTTGCCTCAGACAGGAGTGGAGGGGGAAATGGACACCAAGGAACATGAGGAAGCCTTTAAGTTACAGAAACACACGTTTTCATGGGAAATCAATATGTCACTGTATTAGTATTCATCAATACCTGCAACTTATTTTACAGCCATCATACCTTATTAAACATAAGATGAAATAAAGACATTTCAAGTCAGAGAAGAGTTGATCAATTTCCTGGCACAGAATGACATCAGAAATAAACAGTAAAAGAAGTTTCTTGAGCGGAAAGAAAAGTCCAGAAGATCCTACAGGTAAGCAGAGATCATCAGGAAGGAATGAAGCACTCCAGAAACTGTAAAAATAACAAGAACTGTTTAAAACAACAACTATAACAATTTAGTGCAAGTTTTATAAGGTGTGCATAAGTAAAATTTTATATTATATTAGTGCAAAAATGAAGTTAACTATTGGAAGCTTCTTGTATTTTCAGAGAAATATTAAAATTACTACTTTAAACATTAGCTACTCAAAGATGCTTAGAGTAGTTGCTAAGAGAATAATAAAATAATGTACTAAAATATAATGAAAAAGAAAAATCAATGCATGAAAAGATGACTTATCTGAAAGAAATTAAGAAAAATGGAACAAAAATAAAAACAGACAAGACAAATAGAATCATTTAGTAGGATGGTAGGCTTACTTAAACACAATTATTGTAGTAATTCAATGTATAAAACTGAACACTCTAATTAGAAGACAAAGATGGTCTGTATGAAAAACCAAGAATCCAACAATATGAAATTTGCGGGAGGCACATTTTAGATGCAATAATACAGACAGGCTGAAGATCAATGTCTACAGAGTGGGAGTCATGGATACACTGTGTTTAAGAGGCAGCTGAGGTAACTATAGCACTATGAGACAGTTGATTTTAATTAAGGCAAAAATATTCCTAAAGATAAAAACTGCATTTCATAAAAACAGGAAGATACAAAACTCGTAATTGTGTGCGCGTGCCTAATAACATTGCTAAACATGTATAGAAAAAAAAAAAAAAAAGACCTAACTAAGCAGAGGAAGATAAATATTCAAAAGCATAGTTGAGGATTTTAAGACCTGTTTCTGAAGCTGAGAGAATAAAAAAACCAAAAAAAAAAAAAAAAGTATAAAAATAGCCTTTGAGGGACACAACTAAATTTTCCAGAACACGGCACCCAACAACTGCAGTGTAAACTCTTTATCAAGGGACCAAGGAACATTTACCAAAACAGACTGGACCATAAAACGCATCTCAACAAATTAAAAATAAAAAGATAAGTAAAATCACACAAACTCTGTGTTCCTGTGCAACACAATCACACTGTAACACAACAGAAAGATAACTGAAATAATCGCACAAACACTTCCACGTTGTTATGCATAGAAGGAGCACGATGGACATTGAGAATGTTTTGTATTGAAAAATGATAAGAAGTGTCATATCAAAACATGAGGGACGAGATAGAGCTGCATATATTTAATAGGAAGAAAGTTTTGGAATAAAGGCTCAGAGCTTCTGCCCCCAGAAACTGGGAAAAGAACAGCAAATTAAACCCAAAGATATAAGGAAGCAAATTATAACTAAGTTGGAAAACTAAGAATTTTCTGGTTTGAGCAGGTAATCGTTTGATGTTTCATTGCTCCAGTTAAAAAGCAACCAAAATTCTTTTTTAATAGTTCTAATTAAAAAGCAGCCCAAACTGTTTTTCACTCACACACTTACCTGTTCCAGGCATCGTGTTGAGCTTGCAAGAACTATCAAGCATAGTCTGTGTGAGGAGTCAAAACGAACCCATTAAACCTTCAATAACAGCACAAGAGAGTAAGGGATACAAGTTTCCACAACGCGAAATTAAAGAAAACAATAAATCCTGTTGTGAACCATCCGACATTGCAGAGGGAGTGTGTGAGAACAGCTGGGCTGGTGAGGGGCGGGTCCCCACCTTGCTCTGCCCGGGGCTGCTCTGGGGACACAGAGCGGGTCTAGCTGTGCTGCCATCTGTCCTGTCGGGGACAGGTCTGATATGTCCACCCAAGAACTGTTGGCTTTTTCTCTATTTTTAAAATCTAAAGCACTTTCTTTGATATTCCACCACACCCCTGCTTCAGGATGGGGAAGAAAATTGCTCTCCCCACTGTAAAGATGAAGAAAGTGGGATATGTAAAGGTGATAACCCTGCACACCGCACAGTCAGAGTCAAGACTCAAGACAATCTCCTGCCCTGCTCCTGTCCCCTCATAGCAATGGCACTTGGAGCTCAGCAGGAGGTGAGGAAGCAGCCTGGAGCCCATTCAGAGGCAGCCGTGGAAAATCCTGGCTTGAGCTGGACTGGGCAGTTGCCGAGTGCCAGGGCAGAAAAGCACGCAGGCCAGGCCAGTGGGGGAGCACACACAGCTGCACACAGGACAGAAGGCCCACACGTCTCAAGACGCACACGTGCATTAGGTTTCTTCCTTCATAAAAAGTCACTAACTCAGTAAATCTGTCACATTTATTCAACATCAGCTGCATCGGTGCCTCAGAGTTTGACCCAAATATGTGTTCTGTCACCCAGGAGACTTGAAACAGATGCTAACTCAGTCATGACAACTTCACACTGCAGGATCGAAATCACAGGGGCTCTTCACAGAAGGGTGCAGGGGTCTGGGTGTGAGCAGGGCTGAGAGACCAGAGCCACGGCCTCCAGGGCTGCACAGCCTGTGAAATTCACTCTGGCCATTTTTGCTTAGGCCAGCAATAACCTCCCTCATCAGAGGAACGTCAATTTTGTTTTAATATGCCATAAGTCTTTTGTTATCCCTGACTGGTGACTAGACATAGACTATTGCCATATTATATGCCATATTGCAAATAACAAAAAATAACCAAGCTCTATCACTGTGGTGAAATGCAAATCCTAGATTTAAAACTGTTTTTCAACATAAAGTCATGGGAATGGAAGTTCAAACACCAAAACAAAGTTATATAACAGGAATAATAAATTAAAGATGTCAAGCAGCAGATGCGGAGAGAGAAAGCACACACACTCACTCACGCCTGCTGGAGCCACACAAGCTAAGGCCTGTTGCCACAGTTTATTTAAAATGTATACGCACGCAGAACTCCCAAACCCGGCAAATCACTGCTTAGGCATTTTGACAAGCATTTAGATAAACAGAAAGAATTAGCTGTTGTAGTTCTTTTTTTTCTTTTTCTTTTTTTTTTTAATAACTGTCTCAACAAACAAAAGAAAAATATTGAAAGTGTTTCACAGCTGAGGCTGCAGGAATTAGGGCAGTAACAACGCTCACAACTGTCAGGTTCGGTGACTTACAGGAATAATAACACTGTGAGAGCAATCCGTGGACTAAGTACCAAGAAATACGCAATAACTTTCACTGCTCCTTTGCTCTGATATGTACAGCTCATGGCTGCTTTGAAGGGATGTATTCCTTATTTTCATGTTTCATGAAATTGTATCATTGTTAAATTTTTCTAATCCCTGCCCTGACGTTACTGGCTGTTTGATCTTGGGCAATTTCATTCCTTTCTCAAAGCCTGTTTACTGATTTATAAGACGAAATAATAGTGTCCACCTCATAAAAATACCATGAACATTTATAGAAACAATGCATTTAACACCATCTCAGTATGGGGCTTTCCAGCTAGAAGATCTTTACCAATTCAGCTTTTATTGTTTACTGTTTATGGTGTCATGTATGACCTGTTTTCTTCTTTAGCTACTCACTTTTGTTAAGTTATAAATTATGCTTTTCTATGTGAAGTAAGGCAAGATAAAGGGAATCCAGGGCATTGCAGTGGGAAGTGGATATATTCTAACTCTAAACAAAATGACCAGACTTGGGAGTGAGGGTGTTATCTGATGTGGGGTCCTGATTAGGAAAAGGAGCCGGGGTAGGGGGAGCAGGGAAAGCAAAAAGACAAAGCAGATAAATTATAAATCTGCCTTTCTTCATGGTGCAGGACACACAGCCCTCCTGCACAAATAGTCCATCTGAAACACAGTCTCCCTATGCCTGACTTACCAGCAGACACCTCAGCTGATAGAAAAATGCAAGTGAGCTCACTGCAATCTTAGTGTTACCAGTACTGCACATATCCCTCTCCAGCACAAGCACTATCCTATAAAATAGCAAGCTTTTGTCTCCTGGTACTCAGCATCTTTCTTGCTGATCTACCCATTGCATCCTTGCAACATATTTTCATACTTTCTTTAATAAATCCTCCTTTCTTTGCCTTGTAGGTAAAGGTAAACTGCCTTTGTAAATTCCTTTACTGTATGCACCACTGCCCCCAGTTGGTCACTATCCACAACACTCAATCCTTCTGTTTAGAAAGCCTGGAGAGTGATGCACATGGATGTCTGGAAGCACATTCCACGTAGAAATGATGACAACTTCAAATTCATGCTTGTTGTTAAAGTGATAGGAAGGAGGACCACCTGGCCAGGCCATGAAGACAACAATAGGGAGGTGCATAGCAAAAAATAAGTGCCCTAGCAGGAAGCAGATGGCACGTTCAAAAGAGAAGTGTGGAGGTGTGATCAGTTAAGTAAACCATTCCAAACCCTTGCCTGAAGCAAGGTGAGGTATAACCATGGAGCCCCACAAGAACCTGGGCTGTAGGGTGCCCACTGGACAGGATCTATGAACACACAGAAGAGCAGCCTTTGCCAATACCTGGCCGAGGAGAAGGGAGAAAGAGAGACTTCCCCAGCTTCACCCCTCTCCCACATCCCGAGGTCCTCCTGGTGTTTCCAGTTCTAAACCCAGCAGAAAACAGAAAGCAAGGAGCCTGCACCTAAAGTCATGAGGTTCAGCCTCCTGGCACGTAGCAGTGGGGAAGAATGGAGAGCTCTCTGAGACGGGCAGAGAGGACACGTGCAGCATTAGATAGAGGAGAGGTCGTGGGGTGTATTACATGAGGTCTTGAAAACCCTGCAAGAGATTTCACCCTGCTGGAGTGGGAAGTCGTAGGAGACACAGCAGGAAAGGGACTGCGTCTGACTCAGACTTAAAAATGTCCTTCTGGCTGATGTGTTGAAAAGGGCAGAAGAGAGAAATGGGTGAAGCAGGATAACATTAGGAGGCTGCTACCATCATCAAATGAGAGGGACAATGGCCTAAGAAGATGGCTAGTTGGAAAAATGCAAAGGAGAGGTTAGATGCTTGATATGTTCTGATGGTAGCACCAACGGGACTTGGTGATGATTGGATCTGAGTGATGAGATAAGGAGAAGCATCGGAAGACGACTCCAGGATCTCTGACCGGAGTAGCTGGAAGGGAGAAGTCATCACTAACAAATGTGAGGGATCTGCAGGAGGAACTGGTGTGCAGGGAAGATGGAAAGTGGTTTGGACACGTTGAGTCTGAACTGTTTATGTAGCAAAATAGAGACTTTCATGAGGCAAAAGCTGATACAAGCCTGAAGTTCAAGAAAGAGGTTAGGTCCCGATGTATTAATTTAGGAATAGTCAGCGAGATGGAACCTAGATTCCTACTGTCAGGGAGCACATATGCATGCACATAAGTGTGTATGCCCAGCACAACATCAGCTCTACATAAACCTTCGATATTATTATTATTCTTGATTCTTCTTCTTCCTTCCCTTCAGTATACTTGATAAGGATTTATACACTATTTTTTGTTTTGCTAAAATAAACCTTGACATTCTGTGAGACTGTAGCTTCAGCAGAATTTCTGACCGGTTCAAGCTTGTATAGACCTGTGTCTTCCTGCTTATACCAATAACTACAACTAGAAACTCTGAAAATAACGCAAGAAACAACCAAAGGAGAACTCTGAATGGTGGCTGGATAAAGGTGGAATGGTTTGGTACCTAAGGACTAAAAAGAGGAAAACATGAGCACAGCAGCAGGGCATCCGATATACCCCTACCCATACAAGGAGACCCAGAGGCACCATTTCCAGACCCCCAACCAATGGCAGAACCAAACCCAGGTAGATGTACAAGCGATAAACATCATTATTACAAACATTTTCTCCGGCCGTTATCTTTTTGTCTTGGATGCTTTCCCTTAGAGATGCTTTACAATGGAATGTTGTTATAATCTGTGGATCACTGACTTTCCATGCCTTCGTGGTTTTAAAAACTTTAGTCTTACCTAGACGTGCTTTCCTCATTGCACAGATTAACTGAGTTAATGTGTGCACAACTAACGGGGGGAGGACGATTTGAGCCAAATCCCACAGCGCAACACACACCTGTAGGTAATGAACACAAAGAAAAAGCATCTTGAAATTGACCAGAAAGAAACCCATTATGTATAGGTGAACAGCAGTTAAAATGTAAAGGATTTATCATCTGAAATGATGAAAGCCAGAAAGAAGCAGCCCAATAGTTTTTTTTCGTTTTTCCCATACCATTTAACCGCTGAATGAAAAGAACTTTCAACTCCAAATAAAGACATACTCAGATGAAAGAAAAGTAGAAAGATATTTGTTGCTCATGGAAACAGAGATAAGCCCTAACATATCAATAATTATATAAAATGTAAATGGCCTAAATACATCAATCAAAATACACAGACTGGCAGAGTGGATAAAGAAAATGCCACTCACCTATACGCCCTTTATTAGCAACTCACTTTAAATTCAATTATATGGCCAGTTTGAAAGTAGAAGTATGAATAAAGATAGACTATGCAGCATTAATCTAAAAATCAGAAGAGACTCTATTAATATCTAATAAAGTAGACTTCAGAGCAAAGAAAATTACTAGAGACAAAGAGGGACACTACAAAAATGATAAAAAGATAAATCTACCAGGAAGTTATAATAATTCTAAATGTATATGCACCAAACAATAGCACCTTAAAATGCATGAATCAACAACTGAAAGGAGAAATAGACAAATCAAACATTATGGCTGTAGGTTTTAATACCTCTCTCTCAGCAACTGTTAAATAAGCAGAAAACCGGCCAGGATACATAGGATCTGAATAATCACAACCAATTAACAGTATCTAATTGACATAAGCAATACATTCCATATGACAACAGCAGGATATGCCTGTTTACAGGTGTCCACGGAGCATTCACTAAGATAGACCACATCCTGAGTCATAAAACAAACCTCAATACATTTAAAAATTATAGTCATATAGTCTATTATCTGACATAATGAAAACAAACTAGAAATGAATAACTAAAAATCAACAGGAAAATCTCTAAACATAAGGAAATTAAACTACAGACTTTTAAATGAGCCATTTGTCAGGAAAAAGTCTCCAAAGGTTTAAAAAATACATAGAATAGAATGAAAATGAAAATACAGCATTTCAAAATATGTGCAACACAGCTAAAGCAGTGCTAAGAGGGAAATCTATAACATGAATTGCTTATACTACAAAACAGTTAAGGTTTCAAATTAATTATCTAAGTGAATGCCTCAAAAAAGTAGAAAAGTACAACAAAATAAACTAAAATCAAGTAGATAGAAGGAAATAATATGGAGCAAAATCTGTGAAACCGAAACAGAAATTTAATAGAAAAAATTAAAATCTAAAGCTGTTTTTTCAAAAAAATCAACGAAGTTAACAGAGGCTAGCAAGACTGACGAAAGAAGATACAAACCAGAAATATCAGGAGTAAAATAAGTGATATCACTACAGATCCTACTGTGATCTAAATAAAATAAAGGACTGCAACAACCAATTTATGTTCATAAATCTGACCACTCAGAAGAAATAAATCACTTCCTTGAAAATCACAAACCAAAACATCTCAACCAAGATGAAATAGATAATTGGAAGAGTTTTATAAACATTAAAGACATTGAAGCCTAACTAAAAATCTCCCAAAAAGAGATTTTCAGGCCCACATGATTTCACTGGAGGATTCCAACAGACATTTAAAGAAGAGCTAACAGCAATTTTATACAACCTCTTCCAGAAAATAAAAGAGGGAAAAACTTTTCAACTTATGTTATAAGCTCAGAACTATCCTGATACCAAAACCACCAAAGAAAATACAAGAAAAAAAAATCTATCACTGAAAGCTTTTCAAGGGGAAGACTAGACTTTGGCATTAGGAAATTTTAATTTCACTAACCATTCTTCCCATTTATTTGCAATTGTTTCCTTGTATTTTAGTTGCATATCTTTTTTAATCACAAGATACATTATTATTTTATTATTGTTTATATCATTCTGGTTGTTTACATTTAGTCACACAATTGTCACTCTCTTTTCTCTTAATTTTTTTTTAAATGTCAGATCTTCATTCTAGGATTATTTTCTTCTTACTGAAATCCTTCAAAATAATCCTCTAGCATTATACTTAATAATAATGTTCTCCCTATAGGTGACTAGTTTTTTGTTATCTAAAATGTCTTTATATTGCTGTAATTCTTGAAGCTAATTTTGCTAGGTACACCATCCTCAGCTGGTAATTCTTTTCTTACAGTGCTTGGAAAAGGTTATTCTTCTGTCTCCTAATTCTCATTGTTTCTGTTCACAAATCTTATGGCAGTTGAATTATTTCATTACAGATGTTTCTCATGTCTCTGTAGCTGCATTTAAGATCTTCTTTTTGTTTTTGCTGTTCTGAAGTTTTATTAGAAAATGCGTACGTGTGGATTTCTTTTTTATTTTCTTACTATTATTTATTTACTTCCATAGTATGGCTTTCACATCATTCCCTTCACTCTTTCATCTGTGGCTCAGCTTAAACTGAAGCTAGAGTTTTTCAATTGACTTTTTACATCTCTTAACCTCTTTTATATTTACCATCTCATTATATTTCTGGGTATCTCTGTGTAATTTCTTCAGAGAAATCTGTTTTACTTCTCTCATCGTTCACTTTAACAACTATTGAGTTCTTAATTCACTGATTTTTTTTTTTCTAAAAGTTATCTATTCTAATTATGTCTGGTTATTTTTAATAATCTCTTTCCTTGGGCTCATTTTTGATTTGGTTTCTGTGACTGTCATTTCTGGTGCCACTTTTTTGGGTTTTTCTGGTAACTTTTAATTGTGAGCTTCTTTGTGGTTCGCCTTGCTACACAGACATACAAAATGGCCGAAGAAGTGCTCTCCTTTGAGGAGGATTTGCATTTGCTTCTGTTAGAAACCAGGAAATACCTTTAGTGTAGGAGCACTCTGGCTCTAGGAATCTTCAGGGAGCTCTGACGTAAGTCTCTGGTGCTAGGACGTGCAGGGTAGTGGCCGTCTTAACTCGAGCCCCAGCTGGGGTCATACACATCCAAAGGTATCTGAAAGATTGATGGGAGGCGCCTGCTAGAATCTTGCTTGAAAAAGAATCTAGGAACCTCCTGGGAAAGAACGTATCCCAAAGGAAATAAAAGCAGGAATGATAACTGCCAGTCGAGGGGTCTAGGTGGTCAGGGGTGGAGCATCGCCAGTGGAGAGCACTGTCTGTCTCCTGCCCGTCTCCCCTTGGCCAGCCCCAGCTGGCTCCTGCATGCCTCTCCTGGAAGCGCAAGTGCAGCGGGACCCAGGCCTGGGCAGCTCTGATGGAGATTGCGTTCTTGCAGGTGTTAAAACTGTGCATCTGGATATACAGCTTAGATGGCCTCTGCCGTCACCCCAGAGGTGCAGTCTCCACTCCAGTTCTCACCCCCCAGTGAAGGTCTTGCTGCGCATGCACAGTAGGACATTGAGCTTTTCTTTTTTTTTTTGAGACGGAGTCTTGCTCTGTGGCCCGGACTGGAGTGCAGTGGCCGGATCTCAGCTCACTGCAAGCTCCGCCTGCCGGGTTGACGCCATTCTCCTGCCTCAGCCTCCCGAGTAGCTGGGACTACAGGCGCCCGCCACCTCGCCCGGCTAGTTTTTTGTATTTTTTAGTAGAGACGGGATTTCACCGGGTTAGCCAGGATGGTCTCGATCTCCTGACCTTGTGATCCGCCCGTCTCGACATTGAGCTTTTCAAGAGGACCTCAGATATCCTCCCACCGTGTAGATAAAAATACTCTGTCCGTGGTCAAGGCCTGACACACAGTGGGAGCAGTACAATCTGGTGCTTTAGAACAGGAGTCAGCATCCTTTTCCTGTAAAGGGCCAAAATATGTATTTTAGGCTTTGCGGTCTTCGTTGCAATGATTCAACTCAGCTGCTACAGCTTTGAAAGCAGCTACAGACAATGTCTACGTGGAGTGAATGCCTGTGGCTATATGCCAGCAAAACTGTTGACAGAAACATTTGTGGGGTGGGCTGCAATGACCACAGGCGCCAGCCCCTAGTTCAAGGGCAGATTCAGGACCTGCCCTGCTGGGTTCACCTGATGCCTCCCAGGTCTGCCGCTGTCCCGTGGGTGACTTTGGCGAGTTCCTTTGTTCCTCTGTGGCTCGGTGTCCTTGGCGGCAGAACGTGCTTAAGAGCGGCACCTGCCTCCTCAGGTTCTCCTGAGGTCTGAAGGGTGCAGGACAGTCATGGTGAACAGCTTGCTGTGTCCAGTCCCGTCAGTCTCTACACCTGGGGTCTTAAGCAGCTCACTTCACTTCTCTGAATCTCAGCTTCTTCTACGTAATGAAGAAACCAACAGCAACTTTCTCAAAATTGTGGGGAAACCATAGCTATAACACCTACTACTGTGCCTGGAATACAGATCTTTACACTCTAGTCACAAAGAATAGGGGGGAGGAGGAGTGAGACCTCAGGGCACAGAGCTCAGGTGTGTTCCTGGAGAGGATGGACGTGCCTGTGAGCAGAGGGAAAGCAAGGAACTGGTGGGGTGGTGTGTGGGCTGCTGAGGTGTCTTGGCCTTCCTGGCCTAGGTCACCGGTGGCATGTCTCAGCCAGCGGGAGGAGGCTCAGGCATCGCTTAGGAGCCTCTGGGCGTCCACGTGGCCTTAGTGCTACTGGCAGGAGCCTCACCCCTCTGGTCCCCAGGGCCATGGATCTGACCCACAGAGAGGTGAGCCGGCACACAGCATGGTGCAGGGTTTCTCTAAGGGACAAGGTGTCAGCTGGAGACCGTGGGTGCACAGTTGCAAAAGCTGAGGGAGGACTGAGTGAGCAAGAGGAACATGCACTCCAGACCCCTTGGCCAGCAGAAGGCACTGCCTCCTTGACAGCACACACAGCTGAGAATCAGGCACTGGGAGGAAAAGGCACTGCTTCACGAACCACACGAGGCAGAGCTTGCACTTTGGGTGTTCCTACTGCAAACCTGACCCCGTGTACCTGATATTCCCACCACCTTCCATCACAGGAGGGCTGACTGCACACCTGACCCCATGTACCTAGTGTCACCATGGCCTTCCATCACAGGAGGGCTGACTGCACACCCCAGACCCTGTGCACAGGGCACCCCCATGGTGGCATACATGGCGAACAATAACAAGGAGGGTATTTAAGGGACTGGGTTATATTTTAAACTGCAAAGAATAAAAGAATTTTAAAATGTGCTTCAACCCCTAAGGGAAGCCTTTTGATAAATATCAAATTAGTTCTAAGCTCAATACAGGGGCTCTGTAGTCCCTGCTCTCCAAACGCTGTAGAATGTGTGCTTCTGCTTCTCCAATGGCATCAACATTTGAGAGACCATCCAGGCACAACTGCACAGCCTTGGTTTCCTCTGATGGTGCCTGACCCAGAGAGATGAGGGAGGCAAGGGAGATCTCCACTCTGATGTCCAGCCAGTCAGCCTTCTGCTCTGGAATCTGGGGGACTGTGCCATGAGGATAGGAGTTATGGCTCCATAGCTAGTTGGCTCAAATGCTTTCCAAGCCCGTGTGAGAGGGTCATCTTGCAGAGGGCCAAGATATATTAAACTCCCATACAATCTGGTCTTTTATTGTTAGCATAACCCTGTCTCTTTATTCGCAGGTTAATGAGACATCCTGGGTTATCCTGATGCTGTGATTTTATAATTTTGTGTGTGTGTGTGTGTGTGTGTGTTTTATAGAATCCTTACTTCAAACATAAATGGAAGCCCAATGTATAAAAACAGATCCAGTACTCTGCTTCCCTCTCTCCTTGCTGTCCCTTCCTCCACCCTCTTCAGTGGCTCACAGAGGAGCCATGTGTAAGGCACAGGGTCTCTTGACCATGGATGGGAACCATGAGCCCAGAATGATGTTATCCAGTGGAGGGCAGAGAGTCACCCATGGCAGCCATAGGAAGTGTCAGCATCCCTGTTAGGCACAGTGGGATCTGCCCAGAGCTTCAACTCCAAATATAAAGTGTGTCTTCTCATCCAGTGGGGTTTAAATTGCACTTCTGTAACCACAAATATATAACAAACCTGCAAAGACAACTCAAAAAGGGATAGAGACTAAGATAGATGGAAAACCAGAACAGCACAGAGCTACCCTCCTCAGCGAAAACTGCAGAAAAGAAAAGATTCTCTGTCATGAAACTGATTAAAAAGCTGCTCCTTCAACACCACACTTGGAAAATGTGCAGGAGCCATCGCCAAGGACGTTCTGTAATTTCTGGTAAGAGAAATAGCAGGCAAAACAGCCCAAACCGTAAATACCAGAGACATGCTATTACAGCTACTTTCTGACACATGTATGTGTCATTGAGATGGGCACAGCATAGGTGGGTATTAACCAGGGTGGATGCATTGGACACCATTGAGATGGACATGTCATAGGTGGGTATTAAACAGGGTGGTGCATTGGACACCATTGAGATGGACATGTCATAGGTGGGTATTAAGCAGGGTGGGTGCATTGGACACAGTTCTGATTCACTGTGCCTGACCCATCAATGCTTGAGGCACAGAATTCTTCCACACAATTTTCATGAGAACCTAGACTAAGTGGATTATGCCCAATTACCACAAATATGTGCTTAACGGGAACATGTTTAAGTGGCACAAATACCAAGCTAAGTAGTGCCTTCCTGTGGTGTTTATAGGAATGGGGTCAAAACAGGCTGGGACTGCACTGCAGAGGACCAACCTTGGTGACAGCAGTCAATGCACACATGAAAAGCAGTTCACGCTTTTTATTTATTAACAGTCATCTCCTAATGCTGTGCGTGTTTACTTTTCAGGAGAACTTTTCCATGGCTTTCCCACACTCCCTGAGAGCATGAGCCGGGTTTTTCTTCTTTGCAGAGTTGCATGCCTGGTGGAGAGGACGTAGTGGGCATCCGGTAAACATGGATCAGATGCCCCATGAGAGGATCCAAGCCATCAGCACTGATGATGATTTAGGCTGTGTCATTGGAAGTTTGTAAAACCCCACTTTTAGTGAAATCTTGGGCTTCTCCTGAATGAAATGGGTGAAAGCCTGAATCCTCCAAGATGTTGGTCAAAGCTAAGCAAGGACAAGAGCCCCGAGTTTAGTTGTAAATAGTGGAGAACACTCTCCTGGGATTAAGGGCGGCGAGAAAAATGAGACCACGAGGCAAGAAAGTGTGGAAGGCGTTGTTGCCACCACCTCTGCTTCTCTTCCTACTGGTGTCTCCACATTCTGCTCGTTAACAGACCTTCCTTCATCACCATTGGGTGCTTCATCCTCAGGGTCACTCACAGAGGCTGCTGGCTGTAGCTGGGCACCAGGCAAGGAAGGGCTGCTGGCCAAAGACCCTGGCGCTCAGCAGCAAATGGCTCCCACTGACAGCTGGGTCTCCACCTCCTGTGCTGTAACTCTGTCAGTTACATGGAATTCAGAGTGAAAGGAAAACTACCAGCAGGATGAGAGGTTAGAATGGCATCTCAGGATTGATTGACTTTGCCTTGAACCCATAAAAGGTCATTTTAATGCCAGGTCACTTAACTCTCCTGGAGGATGACCAAACTCTCTGCGAGCTCTGGACAGGAGAGTGAGAATAATGCTGTCCTCTCAGGTCATGTCGACATTTACCAAGTGAGAAATAGCAGCCTCCTGTTTCTCAGTAGGGAACACACGTTTAACTCCTCACTGGGCAGATCACACCAGAGTGAAATGTGGCTCTGTGTCTTGGACCCCTGGCATCTGTGCACCAGTGTGTGACACTCTCCCACAGCTGTGCCTTTGCCGACCCTCTCTTACAGTGGAGGCGAGACAGCCGCTTTCGGGTGATGGGTTTGTTAACAAAGAAGTGAACCCGTCCCGTATCACGGGCGAACGTGTCCAGCTGCTGGGGCCCAGCGGCTGTGGGCATAAGTCCTCCTGATCCTCAGCTTTAATGACTACAAATCCCATCTCAAGTTTCTCAACAGCCAATTATGGATTTTCTCTTTTCCTCCAATAAACCAGATATCATCAAATCATGAGATGACAGGATATGTTAGAATTTTCATACAGTTACATCGGAACGTTTTAACCAGTTGGCTTATGAAATAATCTATTTTAAAATCCAGACTTTTAAAAATATAAAGCTTGGCTTTATATTCTATTTAGTGGATGCAAATACTGGCTTTCTTTTAGAAAATATTTAGTGTATGTTGGGAGCAATACCAGCTCCTGAGTCAGACAGACCTGGTATAAAGCATAGCCCTGTCACTGATTAACTGCACATCTGACAACTTGGTTTAATACTGAGCTTCAGTTTTCCTATGTGCAATAAGGAAATAACAACGTCTAATTCAGAGAAGCATTTCTTATGTTCTGAACAGATATTTCATTTTACTATAGTCCAGAAAATCTTAATTCGGAACTCAGAATGGCGTCAGAATTACCTGGAGCACTTGTGAAAATGCAGAATCCTTAACTTCCTTACAAACTTGAGTTTTTAAAGAGGAAATGAATGTAAGCAAAAAATATTTTCAGAGTAAGTAGGCCGGGCACAGTGGCTCACGCCTGTAATCCCAGCACTTTGGGAGGCTGAGGTGGGTGGATAGCTTGAGGAGGTTGAGGCTACAGTGACCTGTGATCGTGCCACTGCATTCTAGCCTAGGCGACGATGCCAGACTCTGACATCTTAAAGCAATAGGTAAATAAATAAATAAATAAATAAATAAATAAATAAACTTGTAAGGAAGTGTTCAGTCTCATTATCACTAAAGTCTCAAAGATATTGAGGTATGATTTGATCTTTTTTTTTTGTTCATTTTTGAGACAGAATCTGGCTCTGTTGCCCAGGCTGGAGCATATTGGTGCAATCCGGGCTGCCTGCGACCTCCGCCTCCCATTTTGAAGCAATTCTTCTGCCTCAGCCTCCCCAGTAGCTGAGACTACAGGGGCCTGCCTCCATGCCTGGGTAATTTTTGTATTTTTAGTAGAGACAGGGTTTCACCATGTTGGGCGGGCTGGTCTAGAACTCCTGACCTCATGTGATCCACCTGCCTCGGTCTCCCAAAGTGCTGGGATTACAGATGTGAACCACCATGCCCAGTTCTACTTTATCTTAAATAAGTCACTGTATTGTGGTAACCAACACTGTTGCAATCTGGTAGACATCTGTGTTAAGTTCTTTCAGTGATTTTAGCAAATTAGACCTTCCAGCATTTAACTTTAGACATCTCTTCAGTCCTGGCCCTGCCGGGGGCCAGCTGCTCCAGTGGCCAGCCCCACTGCTGGGGAACAAGTGAGGTGCCCACAGAGAGGGTGTCTCAGGTACTGGATGGAGAATGCATCTGTACCGCCAGGCATGCAGTAGGCATGCGGTAGGCATGTAGTGAGCTATGATTTAATTACAGGATTGTTTAAACGAAGTTTCCCAGTCCTTCCAAAGAGCCCCTCCCCACTTGCTCAGGCACAGCACAGGCGCAGCTCTCTAAGGGCTGAGGAGGTGAGGAACGGAAATGACACTGAGAGCCTGGACCCTGTCTCCGCGCTGTGCTGCGGGTCTCAGGCCTGCGGAGATGACTTTTCTGGAGAGAAATCACGTTCTTCCCAAACTTCTGATCCCTCAGCATCACTACGTATATGATTTGTATTAAAGCAATGTCCTGATTGAAATTCCTTACATCTTTTTAAACGTCTGGTACCCTGTGACGTGGTTAACCTTGGCTGCATTAAATGAAGGGTGGTGCATTCAGCCACTGTGTCCAATACATGGATAAAAACTCTTCAAACACGTTAAGATGTAAACGCTGCAAACGCTCTGACAAAAGTGGAGAGACACAGAGCCAGATAAATAATAGTAGATATTTTTGAAAAAGATGAGCTTGAAATTAAAAAGCAGTGCAAGCACAGACCCCCTTGCAAATTGCACGTGTGAGAGCTGGCGCCAGATTACTGTAGTTCCTAGGGACCTGTCCAAGACCCCCAAACCATGTACACTGTGGAAGATAAGTGCAAGAAGGCAGCTAAGCATTGGACCGGTTTCTCTTCCTAGCTTCTAATTGCAGATTTTACTTTGGTGTTGGAATACTTTCCTTTGTTATACAGTTTTTATCAGGACCTGCCTCATTACAGGATCACACACTTTTTAATGAATGTGGGTTCATCTATATCCTGTTTCTTTCCTTCTTCATTTCATAAATGTTTGCATTAATAAATATTCAGTGAACACTTTAGGCATAATCCCTGCCCTCAAGAAATTTCTTGTCGCCCACTCACAGGATCACTGACTTCTCTTCACTTTCATCTATGGGAAGATTTCCTCCTCCTTTCTCCTTCCTTGACACAACCTTCTTCCCTTCCCTCTGCCTCTAAGTCATGAGCATAAACTCTTTAACAGGACTAGTCTTAGGCTGAAACCACAAGTTATTTTCTGTCTTGAAAACATACAGAAAACAAAAAAACCCTCTAAATCAATAAATGACAAATGGCTTCTCTTCCTATCTGAAACTAAGAGAAAATACTATAAAGAAAGAATGCAAATTTACATTTTGTACGTTTTTTTCTGCCAAACCAATTTGCCTGAATCCGAGGCAGAAACTGTGGTGTCTGAGTCTGTGTAAACCCTGGATTTTCAGAAAGAGGAAAGACTCTGCCGACAGCCAGATCTTGCTGTTCCTAACTAAGGACCAGCCAGGCTCAGAGGGCAGCAGTGATGCTGAGCTGAGACCACACTGCAGCAGGGCCTGGAGCAGGAGGGAGGCAAACCCAGCACCTATCAGACACCACCATGCAGCCCCTCCGACTAACAGGGACACCTGCCACTTCATCCCATTTCATGTCCTCTGCTAGTGGCTTGTACTCATCTGTCATCTGATTATTCATAACTGCTTTGAAATATTTCATTAGACCTTTAAAATAAATACAGTTGGTCAAAGGGACAAGAGGTTCAGTGACTGAGCAATAGATAGAAACAAAGGAGAGAATCTTAAATGGATAAAGAAACGGGCCCCTATTTTTGGTGTATGCTCTGAATACAACTTATTTCAGAGTATAAATTGGAAAAATTCCCCAAAACATACCACAAAATTAAAACAGTGTTTTAGTATGACACAATCAATAATGGTTAGTTGTTTTGCTTTTGTTTTCGTATTTATGCTTTTTTATAACTGCGTTTTAAAATATATATGCTGTTGGGCTTCACAATTTCTCTACTGGCACAGGATGAGAAATAGTCAACGAAATAATTCATCTAAGTAACTTTTACAAATTAATTAAAACGTGAAATGTAGACAACCTTCCCATCCAGTCAACCTCAAGGAGACCAGCTGCTGACGAGAGCTGACCTCAGTGTCTGGTTGAAGACGTCAAGAACAAGCTGTTCTCATGCATGGTCCTTGTTTCTTTCCTCCATAAAACAACTAATTGAATTTGTCTGGGCTTGGTTTTGTCTGTCTCCACCCAATCTCTGGTGCCTGTTGGGGGCTTGGCCCACAGTAGGTGTTCCCTGTCCATTAGGTAAACAGATGACAGTGGACATGGCAGCCGATGCTGGTTAGAAGCTGGCACCTGCCAGATGGTTAGAAGCTGGCACCTGCCAGATGGAAAGGAGAAAGCCCAGGCAAGACACCATCGTCCTGCGGCTCTCAGGCACCATCTGCACGCATAGTGTATGACAGCCTCTCCAATAGCAGTCATGATTCATACTAGAGCCGTGCAAAGAGGGAGGGTTTTGCTACTTTCATTACATGAAATGCCCAGATATCTCTAAGTTCCTAAATAAATATTCTATTTATAACTAAGTCTAATCTTCAAATTTCTGATACTCCTGAATATTAAAGAATGTCATGGGCCTGGACTATTACTACCAATAACAGTTATTTTGTAAGCATTGAAGTCTTTTTCAACAGATGACCAGAAAAACTGTGTAGATGGGACTATTTCATTTCATTCCACAGTTTCCAGCAGCTCCTTCCCGGAGCTGGGCCTGCAGCCACAGACCCTCAGCTCAGGCGGGAGGCATAGGAGCTGCCACCATGGGAAGCCAACAGTTCTTTGTCTGAACCCACCTGTATTAGCGTTTTCATGCTGCTGATAAAGACATACCTGAGACTGGGCAATTTACAAAAGAGAGGTTTAATGGACCCAGTTCTGCATGGCTGGAGAGGCCTCACAATCATGGCAGAGTGTGAAAGGCACGTCTCACATGGTGGCCGACAAGAGAAGAGAACTTGTGCAGGGAAACCCCTGTTTTTAAAACCATCAGATCTCGTGAGACCCGCTCATGATCATGAGAACAGCACAGGAAAGGCCTGCCCCCATGATTCCATCACCTCCCACCAGGTCCCTCCTACAACGTGTGGGAATTCAAGATGAGATTCGGGTGGGGACACCCAAATAATCTTATTATTTTTCAGCCCCCGTATTTTCCACATGACACCCTCTGTTACTGATGCTTAAGGAGTAGCTTTCTCATTCCCGTGGCATGTGCCTTCATCAGCTCCCCGAACAAGGGGTCAGCTCCAGCTGCACTTCCCCAGCCTGCAGGGTTTTCGCACACGAAGCCTCAGTCTCTCTCCTGAGCAGAACGTCCTTGATAAGTAGAACTTTTTAACAGGGCCATCTTGCTTCTCCTTCAGAACATGGAAAAAGTTGGCAGCAACTCAGATCCACAAAGTGAGCAAAGGACTTTCCACGCAGGTGATCTGTTTGTCGGCTCATTTACCCATGCAAAGAGAGAGTTCCAACGCATGCTTCAAGAGCACAGTGAATTTGCCACTACTGTTATTTGGTCTTATTATAGATGTACAAAAAAAGAAAATATTTTGGAAGGTGTTCCAGTCTTAATGGGAAATAAGGCCTATAAATTTAAAAAGATAGCCAAGCAGAGCGATCCACAAAGTGGCAGCAATGTGAAACCTCTTTTCCTAAATATACATTATGTCTTTAAAACAGTACACACGCAGCATATGTCACTCATTGTGTATTGGTCATTGAGGAAAAAATTCGGATAGATAAATATAGATAATTAGTACATGTAGACATATTTTAAATTATTAAAATAAATACATGGGCAAACCACATCTTTGACTTAGGTAAACGTTGAGCATCTACTAAGCAGCATTTAAAAGTTTTTTGAAGCATTCTTCCTAATTCCTTTCTGCAAAGCCTTTTTAAATATCTGATTCCATTAACTTAAAACCCTGCCAGTGTTACAGTTTCCATGGAAGAAGGCATTTTCATTACTCTGACACTAAATTAAAATCTTTCTTTGTCCTTCCAGCTAATGGAGAGCACCGGCGTTGCCAGCCCAGCACAGCGGTGCCGGATGACAGGGATTCCACCAGAATCATGAGGGCAGCCATCCTGGGACCGGGGGGAAAAGGCACAGCGTTTGATTGGTGAGTCTGTTTCTTGTCTCCAGACTGCTTTGTGCTTTTCCCTCGGCATAGTGGCCCCTCCGTCCCCAAGTTTATAGCATTCTGCGAGCCTTGGGTAACAGGCTATTTCCATCACTGGCCCTGGTGCATGAAAGCCACAGTGCCAGCTTGTCATCATCACCAGTCCGGGTTCCTTTCCAGTGGAGTAAGGGAAACTCCAGGCCTGGACTGGAAGAAGCTTATCTCCATCGGGGAAATGTCTGCAGGTGACTGAAGCTTTCATTGCACCATAGCACATTTCAAGAGCGCATACTCACTCACCCTAACACTTAATAAGGACCCGTTTACAGGAAAACATTTATTTTGAAGCCTGCGTCTCTGCCAAAAGATACAGAGCGCTAAGATGTTCCATTCCTTTTTAAGGAGATTCCACTGACCCTTTAAGCAAGAAATGACTTCACAGTCGAAACTTTGGTTTGGAAGACTCTTGTTTCAAATCTCGGCGGCATCCAATAAGCCCACCTCATCAGCTGGTGGTAAGCACCTAGGACTTGGGCCAGTAGAACGAAGGAAAGAAACACAATAATTTAGTAAAAAGGTATCATAAAACATCAGATCTGCTGTTTGTGGCTGTGGGTGCTTTGGAATGTGCACACACATGAGGTTTTCCTCTCCCTGCCGCTTCCTCCTTCTCTTCTTCCTCTTCACACAGAAGTAGCTGCATATCAAGAATTGGTCTTTCCCAAAGCCTAGGCCTTCAGGAGAACTTGGAAGTTTTCAGACAAAAAAGAACGGTGTTTGTAAACCAGGTAAGTCTTGGAAAGGGCATCTTGGAAGCGGGTGGGATAGGAAAAGGGCCCCAGTGCATGCCAGCACCACGACAGACCGAGACCTCTCCTCTGTGTGCGGAGGGGAGGTCTAAGCATTTGGAGACAGTTGGAGACAGTTCTTTGCTTCCTGGCATGAAGTAAAGAAGCATCAGACAGGAATATCAGGTGTGTTTAGGAAAATTGGGTCGACAGCCACTTTCACAAAGTAGTTCTGGGGCCCAGCCTGGTGGGTGTTGTAACTAGAAGGCCAAGCGAGCAGAGAGATGGTGGCCTCAGGAGGTCTGACTGAGAGGATGAGCTTTGGAGCCAGGCAAGAAGTTCAGATGCCACTTGTCTTCCTAATGCTGTCTCGCCTTGGGCAAGTTACTTCACATCTCTGTCCTTAAGCTTCCTCATTTATAAAATCACACATCCCTCTGAATTTATTGTGTAGATTAAATGAGTTAATATTTACAAAGCATTTGAAGCAGTGCCTGACACCTGGTAAGCATTATATAAATACTAGGTACATAACCTATTGGCCCCGTGCAAGTCTCCTAAACTGAGGCATACATCTCAAGAATAATTAAAGTTAGGTTTACCCCAATCTTAGTGAAATTTCAGCTCAGAAATACAAAGAAATAGCATTTTCAGTAATAAGGCTAGCGATAGTTATTGCATACAGTATGCATGGACTGAGATTTATAGTCAATATCATTGCCGGTGCAGTGGCTTTGAAAGTTTTCCTCCGGATGATGCCTCAGTCTTTTAGTTGTGATGTGAGTGTGTGTGGGGTGTGTGTGCATCTGTGTGCACTGTGCACACTGTGTGTGCATGTGTGGTGTCACATGTGTACGTGCTGCTGTGTGTGTGCATATGGTGCCATGTTACATGCTGTGTTTGTGTGCGTGTGCATGTGCATCATGCACACTGTGTGTGTTGTCACATGTTACGTGTTGCTGTGCTTGTGTGCATGTGTGTGTGGTGTCATATGTGTACATGCTGCTGTGTGTGTGCATGTGTGTATGTGTGCATCACGCACACTGTGCATGTGTGGTGTCACATGTTACATGTTGCTGTGCTTGCATGCATGTGTGTGTCATGTCATGTGTGTATGTGTTGCTGTGTGTGTGCATGTGCATGTGCATTGTGCAGACTGTGTGTGTGGTGTCACGTGTACGTGTTGCTGTGCTTGTGTGCATGTGTGTGTGCATCATGTACACTGTGTTCATGTGTGTGGTGTCACGTGTCTGTGTTGTCCTTGTGTGCATGTGTGTGTGCATCATGCACACTGTGTGTGTGTCTGTGTTGTGTCGCATGTGTGTGTGTTGCTGTGTTTACATGCATGTGTGTGTTGCAAGTGTGTGTTCCTGCATGTGATGGTGCCCATTGCTGGGCTCATTCTCAGCCCCTGAGAGACAGTGCTCACAGCTAAACTAAAATTCCCACCCACTCCAAACAATTTGGTCAGAATCAGTTTACATGTGAATGTGTGGGTAATGTTTCCTCAACCAAAAATGTGAAGAATTGTGCTCTTCTTCTCGTGCTAACAGGCAATAATTAGCAGTGCACTGGTTAAGCTAGTTTTGTTTTCCCCTTGTGCTTGTTTAAGTCTTTGTTGGTCAGGGCCTAAAATGTGCCTCAAGAACTGCAGAAGAGCAAAATTCGGCAGAGGGAAGAGGAAGGAGCAGAAGAGGGAAGGAGACTGGAAACATACTGACAAACGCATCAGACTCAGAAGTGGTGCCCGGCCTGGCTGTGTTTTCACAGAAACCATTCCCAGTCTTTCTTCACCGCACCATTGCAGCCTCCCCTTTCACAGAGATGGTTCCACTTAAGGAACTTGCCTTCGGAAATGGAAGACTCGAGGGAGGTTAGAGGTAGGTCCCGAGACAGACACTGAAGATAGAGAACAGGAAAGGGTGAAGCTGAAGAAGACCAGCACCTTTGTGTTCAGAGCTGTCTGTTATCACAAGAACAAGTTCAGTTTCCTGCAAGAACAGGCTCAAGCTCCTGCTGCCAGAGACTGAGGTGCAGTTGTTTGGCTTCTTAACAAAAGCAATTCAGCAACCAGCTTTTTTTTTTTTTCCCATACCCATGTGTGAACATGTACATATATATTTGTTTAATTGTATTAAAATATCTTTTTGCTTAGCAAAACGTGTCTAAAGTTTTGATAGGTTTATGAATAAAGTTAAAAGTGCTCATCCAATTTCAATTAGTAAAAAAATTTCAAAACTTACTTCTTGATATGTTGCTTTATTTTAGCAACTACCCTGTTCCGTCTTATGGTTTGACTGCAGTTACATATAACTGTTCTTGCAACCCATGTTAAATGAAGACAACTAGACAGAACTTGAAAGCAATCTGATTACAGTGTGCACTGCATTAGTGGAATTCATGTGGCTCACTGCATACCCTGTTCTTGGGTTACCATCAAGGAATACCTGAGACTGGGTAATTTATAAAGAAAAGAGGTTTATTTGGCTCATGGTTCTGCAGGCTGTACAGAAAGTGTGGTGCCGATGTCTGCTCAGCTTCTGGGGAGGCCTCAGGAAGCTTCTAATTATGGTGAAAGGCGAAGAGAGGGTGGACATCTCAGGGGGTGAGAGCAGGAGCAGGTGTGGGAGGCACCACACACTTCAACAACCAGATCTTGTGAGCACTCATTCACTATCATGAGGACAGTGTCAAGAGGATGAGGCTAAGTCATTCATGAGAAATCCACTCCTGTAACCCAATCACTTCCCTCCAACATTAGGGATTCCATTCAACGTGAAATTTGGGCAAAGAAATATCCACACCATTTTAGTCATGAAGGTAAACGTGGATTTTTGGCTCAGCCATTTTTTATCAAGAGACCTAGTACCCAAGTAAGTTATTTTGTACTGCAAAATGAACACAATAAAAAAATCAAATTTATTCACCAGCACTCACTATAAACACAGATCTTACTCTTTAAAACTTATCATCCTGTCTCAGCTGGGCATGGTGGCTCACACCTATAATCCCAGCACTTTGGGAGACCAAGGCAGGCAGATCACTAAAGGTCGGGAGTTCAAGACCAAGCCTGGCCAACATAGTGAAGCCCTGTCTCTACTAAAAATACAAAAATTAGCTGAGTGTGGTGGTGCAAGTCTGTAATCCCAGGTACTCAAGAGGCTGAGGCAGCAAAACTGCTTGAACTTGGGAGGTGGAGGTTGCAGTGAGCTGAGATCGCACCACTGCACTCCAGTCTGGGTAACAGAGTGAGACTCTGTCTCAAGAAAAATAAAAATAAATAAATAAATAGATAAAACTTATCACCCTGTCTCAGGAAAAAAAAAAAAAAAAAGCTAAATGAAGGAAATGGGCCCAAACCCAATGAGAACATGTTTGAGGCTGTGCTTAGGTACAAGATACAAAGTATCCATTGTAGTTGTTCCAGAAGAAATGACTCAGTGCAGCAGGGGCCAAATAAAGGTGATGTAATTGACAGGAGAAGAGCCTGGGGCGACCCCGTCCTGGGAGAAGTCTCCGCTGGCTTGCTTGGGGGTTCCTCAGATGGGGAGAGACTGATGTGGCCTCCTTTTCCCATGAAAAGTGCTCCCTGAGCACCATCTCCGTGGGCTTGAACGGAACCTTGGTCTCTCGGGGCCTCCCTGAGTCCTCCTGAGGTCAAGGATCAGCTTGTGACTTGAAAGACGCAGAACTAGCTCCCAGCCTTGGTGGGACGGCATCTTGATTTGTGCGAAGCAAAAGGAAATCACATAATATGACTTTGTCTTCAAAAAGGAAGATGGAGTGAGTCTGATTCCAGGGCAGGACTCCTCTGGGGATGTGAACGCCAACAGCAAGGCTCAGATGTAAATACGAGACCACCTGTGCCCACCATGAGAGGAGAGCAGCCCCGCCCCTGGATGAGGGATCTGTGGAAAGAAGTCTTTTGTGTCAGGGACCCTGGTCTTCCCTTCACAAGGTCAGGAAAGTCGATGAGGGAAGACAAGCGGAGATTCATCTCCACCCACAATAATAAAACATCAGAGTTGGATTTCAGTTTGAAAAGAGAAAAAGCATAAGTCTTTTCTAAAAAGCATATTTCAGTGAAACTATATTGTTGATCTTTTAGTGGAAACCTTTTTTTCAAACTTTTAGAAACTATGCTTTGTTGCTTCATTTTTTTTTTTCTGGAATGTTGGAAGAGTTATGTCAAACCCTTGTAACCCAAGGTGCTATGGCTTCTTCCCCTGGGAAGATGGTGTGGCCTGCAGCTTCCCACCCCACACTGTCCTGCCTTCAGTGCAGGCTCAGAGCCCAGCCTCCCTGGGGTCTATGGAGACAATAATACTCATTTCTGCATGGTGAGCCGTAAGTTCTGGATGGGGTCAGATATCCCTCCCTGAAGAAAAGGGCAGAGTCCTACAAAGCAAATGCTTTTGATGGGTTTTTCCTCATGCTGGGATGCTGATGTGATGCCTGGAGGTGTGGCAGCCATTCTGAACCTAAGAGACAATGGGGTGTGGACAACGGAAGACTCACAGTTCCCGCTGACATCCTGAGTGCACAGAGCCTGTCACTCCTTTCCAATTTCTTCTAACAAACGGTTAAGAGGGAAAGGTATTGTTACTTAAACCATTCTTTGTCAATTTCTGATTATCTACAGTTGAATACACAACTATGTAAATACAATTGATTTGTATTTATGGTTATAAATGCAGATTTAGAAAAGACGTGGAAAATGGCCATGACATGGGCAGTTAAAACAGGTTAAAATCCAGGGCACCTGTAGGTCGCAGTAAGCAGCTGTGGTTAGTTAGTACCTGTTCCCAGGCCTGCACTTTGCTTGTGAGAAAGCACCATGGCCAGCACTACCTCAATCTTCCAGGAGCGGCCTTGATAACGTTAAAAAAAAGGATGAAACTCACTGTAATAATGTTTGATTTAGCCCAGTCTATTCTTAAGATTACTATTCCAGCATGTATTCAATATGACAATATTAATTCAATACTTTACATTCTTTCTTTCCTATAGAGTCTTTGAAATCGGTGTATGTTACACCTACAACACGTCCCATATGGGAGGAGTCACCCTCCCAGGGTGAGACAGCCACACAGGCCTCCTGGCCACCCACACAGGTAGTGAGGATTTGAGTTTCCACAGTTACCAAATCCCAAACCTTCCCCTAACCATACAATACCAGAAGTCGATAACTAGCTCAGAGCATGAAATCAAAAATCTAAAGTGATAATAATAATTTACTGAAAAATATATTTCGATCTTCAAAAGTTTTAACAAGTATGACCTCATGTAATTTCTTTCCCTATAAATGTAAGTAATGGTAGTGCTCATGCCTTAGTTTTCTGCAAGACTTAAATAAGATGCTGCTTGTGAAGATGTTTTTGTTGCTGTCTTACAAGCACTTCTGAAACGTTTGCTAAGCTTGACCAAACTCTGAATCCCACTACATTTTAATGTATTGGCATCATAACGAGCACATTCTCTGACCACAGTGTAATAAACCAGAAATTAATAACAAAAAGATGACTAGAAAATATGCATATGTTTTAAAATTAAACAATACACTTCCAAATACCACATGCCAAATAAAAAATGTAAACTAAAAAGTAATATAAAGTAAATGACAAGGAAAATACTCCACATGGAAACTTACAAAATACAACTACATCCATGCTTAAAGGACATTTATGGCCTTGAATGTGTATATTAGAAGAAACGAAAATGCAGGTATAAGCCAGTAAGTTAACCCTATCCAGGAGTTAGCACCAGCCAAGAAGGGGGAAAAATTATATTGAGGTCACATATACACTAAGAAATTATTTTCACAAAAGACCCATTAAGAGAGTAAGAAGGTAAGCCACTGAGAAAAAAGAAATACTTGAGACTCATTTAACAAAGGACTCATCAAAAATACATAAAGATCTTCTGCAAATCAACACAGCAAAAGCAATCAGTTCGAAAGAAAATTATGTAAGATACGGATATCCAGTGGACAACTCATATAGGAAAATATGCTCAATCTCAATAATTCTCAAGGAATGAAAACTAAGTCAACAGGAAGGTGCTATTCCACAACCCCTGCAATGACTGATGGTCCCAGGCATTCGCAAGAGGGCGTGTGGATGAGAATTATCCTCTCACACTGCTGGGGGGACAAAAATTGGTGAAACCACTTTGGAAATGGTTTGGCGATATCTACTAAAGGTGAAGGTGTCTACACCTGGGTTCTAGCAGTTCCACTCCTGAATGGGAATTTATGTTTATGGGCGTGGAGAGACACACACGATTATTTAGAGCCATGTTATTAGCATTAGCTGTACAAACCTACGTTTTTCTCAACCAGAGAATAGATATATAAACTTTGGAACACGGGTGCGATAGAACAAGATAGTGTACAGCAGTGACACCAAAGGAACCATGGCTACAGGTAGCAGCAGGTGAACCTCACAAGTAAAACCGAGAGAATGCAAAGGACTGGACTGTATGACCACATGTCTGTAACGTTCACAAGGAAGGCAACGCCATTGTACTTAGTGATGATGAGTTAAGCCTCTGGAGAAAGGCAAAGCTGTGATTGCACAGCAGCCCGTAGCACAGTAAACTTTGCAACGCGGGGAAGGGCACACAAAGTGCAGGCCTTCTGGAGTCCTGGCCATTCTGTGCACTGACCTGGGTGTGGTCACATTTCTTGATTAAACAATTGAGGAGCACGTTTTTGCCTTATGCCTATTTTTTATGTTATATTTCACAATATTAAAAATACGTTAAGAAAGAAAGTGAGCTACTAAAATCGTAGTGCATTCAAAAATAAAACAAGCATTCTCATGAAGCTGCGATCAAAGAGAATCTGAGAGCAGGGAGTTGAGGCTAATCTGCAGCCCTCGGAAGCTCCAGATCCGATTACAAGGAGACCCTGAAAATACGGAGCACCGGGCGAAGGGTGGAGGCCAGGCTCATTACTGGGCTTACGGGAAAGATCTTCTGCCATGTCATTTTAATTCTGTGGGAAATGTGTCTTCCTCTGACTTGTCTTTTCCGCCAGGGTGCAGGCAGAAGGACTTGATGCCTGGTGCTCCAGCAGCTGTTTTGCCACCGACGGGGTAAGGCCAGGGAACGTGCAGAGTCAATAGCCCAGAACGCTGAGATCCTCCGGCCACTGGAGGAACAGGCACCATCAACCTCTGGTCTTCTCAAGAAATCAAAAAAGCCTTACGGTTTCCAGAAGATTAATTTGATGAAGTGTCTAAAAACTCTTTTTCAAAACATTTGTTAATTTAAAAAAATGTTTCAAAACAGGTCTGACTTGTAAGTTTACACAGCGTGAAAGCTGAAGACACGCTGTCTTTGTATGACTTTTGTTTCAAGGTCAATAGTCATGAGAGTTTAATCAGACTCTTCTACAACCACGTTAACTGTACTCAACCAAAACCTCAGGTCGCTGTGTGGAAAACAACCACTGTAGCATGAAAATTAACACTCAGAATGTACCAGAACACTGTAATTTGAACACTCAAATGAAAGTAGATACAGCATGAGAGCAAGGTACAAGATATGCTAAGAGGAGGTTTTAGCCTCAAACCCAAGTTTCCTGGACTGTGGGTTCAAGTCACATCTGCAGTGTACTTTAACATATTTCTGTGGCTTAATTTCTGCTGGTTTTCTTTACAGTCATGGTTTGAAGAAATGGATGAACTGATCTGAACTTGCTTTTTTAACATTTAAAAGTACAAAATAAATTCGTCTAGCTAGATTTGAAAATTGGGGAAAAAAAGCTTTATAATTGTTTTAAAAGTCGCCTCACTTTTCATGAGGTGATCATGATTATTTCATGAGAAACACAAAAAGAAACGGTGCTGAACAAGGATGTCATGTCATTGTAATGGAATTACTCGGTTATCTGTGGTCATACAGGTGTTGTGGGATTTCTTAGACTCATTCTGTTAGATAATTTTTGAAATGAATTTAAAATTTCTTGTAGAACACATGATCACCCCTGCAGCACCAGAAATGGTGACTTTATCCGGAAATCAGAGCTCTGCACAGCTTACGGGGCACCTCAAGCCTGCAGGATGAGCCAGGGCGCCCTCTATGGACCAGCAGGTCTGCTCAGGGATTGCCACATAAAATACAGGACACCAGCTGAATTTCAATTGAGGGTAGACTGTAATTTTTTTTAGCATAAGTATGTCCCAAACATTTCATGAGATATAATGACACTAAAAGAGTATCCCTTGCTTCTCTGATATTTGAGTTTAACAAGGTGTCCTGTTTCGTTTGCATGTTGGCCAAGTCTGTCAATCCTAACTACAGACATCCCAGGGCAGACAGTGGAGGCCTCTGGTGAGTTATCTCATGATTATTCAGCTTCAGTGAACAATTCCCTTAAGGCTTGGCTGTCAGGACACCCCCTTCCCCATCTCCTGCCTAAAGCCAGTTTTAAACAGCATATTCTTCAAATCACTACTTATGTCTCATTCAGTGCATGACAAAACACACACACAAAAATGGGACCATATCTGGCCGTCTCTAAATTAATCCATAACTTATATTTTCCACTTCTTCTACAGTTGCAAAATACTGCTCCAACTAAGAAGCTTTTGGGAGAAATATGAGTGGATGGTTCCTTGTTGCGAGAAGCTCTGGCCCACCCTATCCCATCCATGGTAGGGTGGCTGAGAAGCCACAGCAAGGCAGGGCCCACAGCAGAGAGAAGCCACCAGGGAGGCCAGACGGGCCCCGATGCCTCACACAGGGACACACTCCCTCTTGATTTTATGTAATCATTACAGCCCTCACCAGGAGTCCAGGGAGGAGCAGGACCACCCTCGTTTTTACTGATTAAAAAACTGAGGTTCAGAGAGATGCCTGCATCTCTACAGCGGTGGCTCCTGGGAGCTCGGCTGCAAACTCACACTGGTCTCTCTGCCCCCTGGTCTCTCACTGCCTCTCACTGCTCTCTTGCAAAATACAACATTTAAAATCGATCTCATTTCAGGAGTTCGAGACCAGCCTGGCCAACATAGTGAAAACCTGTCTCTACTAAAAATACAAAAATTAACCAGGTTTGGTGGCGGGTGCCTGTAATCCCAGTTACTCGGGAGGCTGAGGCAGGAGAAATGCTTGAACCTGGGAAACAGAGGTTGCAGTGAGCCGAGTCCACACCACTGTACTCCAGCCTGAGCGACAGAGGGAGAATCGGACTCAAAATAAATAAACAAATAAAGAAAAATAAAAACACTCTACCTCATTATCTCAGTTTTCAAAATTAAATAAACATTTCCTTTTTAATGTAATGCTCTTAACTGTAATCCTCATTTTTAAAAAAAGAATTTTATTTTCTTAATTTATAAGAAAGAATTGTACATAGTCATGGGGTGCCTAGTGATTTTTTTTTCTAGACTGTTTTACCCTTGATGCCCAGGCTGGAGTGCTGGCATGATCTCCGCTCACTGCAACCTCCGCCTCCCGGGTTCGAGCAATTCTTCTAGCTCGGCCTCCCGAGTAGCTGGGATTACAGGCATGCACCACCATGCCCAGCTAATTTTTGTATTTTTAGTAGACACAGGGTTTCATCATGTTGGTCAGGCTGATCTCAAACCCCTGACCTCAAGTGAGCCACCTGCCTCGGCCTCCCAAAGTGCTGGGATTACAGGCGTGAACCACCGTACCTGGCCCTCTAGTGATGTTTTGATAGATGAATTTCTCATATCATCATCACTAACATGTAGTTCTTAATATATTCAGCAATAAAGGTTCCTGAGGTTAAATACATTTCTCCGTAGGAAAGAGGTGTCGATTTGAAGCACACAATCCCTATTGCTAAATTAACCATGGAAGATGAAGCCCTGCATGAGAGTTCATAGAAGGCAGCTGTGATTTTGGAGTGCGTGTGCAGGGGGAAGGCACCACGTATCTCTGGGAAACCCTTCCCCTCCTGTTTAAAAGCATCTGAAGAAAATGATGCTTTTGGCCCTTTAATAACTCAAAGCCAGTCCCTGGCAGAGTTTGGTTGTGAAATAATAGAAGGGGAAAAAGTTTGAAAAAGAAACAGTAACTGATGCAGAGTGGCTTTTCCCCAGCTGCAGGCTTCAAAAGCCAGGAATTTGGCAGCAGGGAGGCCCGTGGATTAGAGACCTCGCGACTGGCAAAGGCCATTTCCGGGAACAGGCCTGCCCTGGGTGGCCACAATTTTCCTCTGATCTGGCAAAATCTAAGCCATAGGATATGAAGAAATTCCTCGATTCTGAAAAGCAATGTCAGAAATCCTTTATATGAGTAAGAAGCATTCAAGCAGTGGCTTAGAAAGAAGAGGAAGCAATAGGACAGCTGCTTGTCTATCTGAAGCCGGACACCGAACACTGGGGGGCCCAAGGGCAGCTTGGTGGGGCTGCATCTGCCAGGAGTCCCCCAGCTCCCCGGGATGATGACACACTCCTGCATGGGGTCCCCTCCACACCCTGCAGCAGCACCCCGACTCGACTCGGGAGGGCCACGGTCTACACTGTGACGCGTCTCTGTGCACCCAGGCAACACCTCCCAGGCTCATCTCCGAGGGCTTCAGAGCGACATCATAACACAAACTTCACGAAGCTCCTCAAGGCAGAGGATCAGCGCGTGCCCGTTTCACACGCTCACACGCTTCTGACTATAAAAGAAAAAGCGCGACACAGTCGTCTGCTAACACGCAAAACCTCATATATCAGGCGATGACTTCCCATGTTTGTGATTTGGGTGTGTAGGATTTTGTTCAAGAATAAAGGTATTTTTAAACTCTTCACTTGTTATTCATGTTTTAAAATTTGATTGACAAAATCTCTCACTCTTCTTCTATATCCATACATTAAGCTTTCTTATATATGTGGTTTTCCATTTCACAGGGACACCCAGACCAGCTTTGTCACAGCTGGTGCTCCATGAATATTTGGGATTCAATGAATGAATTGTTCTTATGTAATAATAAATGAGTATGTTTGCTTTTCTATCCTTTTTCTCCAGGCCAGTATAGCCTCTTGTAAAGTGGTACGTAAACAGTACATAATGATAACTTCTCTTATTCTAGTTACCAGTATAAAGCATCCCCTCCCCGGACTATTTCCGGAAGTCCTGAAAGCCATTTTATACATGCTTGTGGGTGATCCCTGGGGGCCACTCCTGAGTCCTCTCCTGTCCCTGCTGAAGCCACCAGTGCAGCCGGCCACTGCCTGCCACAATGCTCCTACCTCTGTAGGCAGAAGCCATGCTCAGGTGCCAATGTGCTGCTTTCTGCAAGATTCTGGCTTGCTGCTGCTAAAGCTGTGTTCCAGCCCTCAAAAATCTCAAACACGTCCTAGCTCCAGGCCCTGCTATCTGGAGCCAGTTGCCAGGCTGGGTCCTAGGGGGCCTTTCTGCTGCCTCCAGCTCAGCCCTGGTGCCGTCGTGCTGTGGGGCTCCCTGGCTCCGAGCCGCATGTCTGTCAGCTCTGCGGTGAGTGCCACGTCCCAGGATCTCAGCAGGCGCCTGCACTGGAGCCCTGTGTGCACCAAAGCGAAGGGATGCCCTCACCTCCCCATGCTCCCCGCCCTGTCCTGCGGCCCTCACACGGGCCTCCCCTGCCCCCTGGAGTTTCGGGGTGGCCAGCGGCACCAATGTCCCTCAGGAGAAAGGGAGGGAGGGATGGAAGGCGGGGAGAGAGTCAGGGAGGCAGGAACTGAAAGGTCATTCTGAAATGAGCTACAAGGTGGGGAAACTGAGGAGCCAAAACAGGGACATGGTGGCTCAGGAGGTCCTGGGCCCTGCTGGACTGGGGGCGGCCTCTGGGCTTCTGCATGGTGGGGTGCGTTTCAGCTGGGAAGCGACAGCTTTGTTCTCAGCAGGCCTAGTGGCTTCACTGCTGCCCCAGAGACCGGAGGTCACAGGAGGACACTCCTCTTACACATTTTGCACACACCCATAGGCTGCCCAGAGCTGACCGCCACGCGGGAAGAAGTGGCTCTGACAAGAAATGTACGTGATGAAAGGAAACAGAAACAGCCATGGAAATCAACCAAAAGTGATTCGGAAGCTGAGTACCATATGTCAAAGAAGCACGCGCGTAAAACAAACCAAACAAGGGCAGCGCTGCGCCAGGCCCATTGTGCTGCTTGGCACAGAGGTCACAGGTGAATTCTGGCCCCGGCAGAGTCCCACCCCATGGGTAGGGGTTCCTACCGACTCCGCAGTAAACAGTTGGATGTCAGAGCTCCCTGGAAAACTTCCAGGTTGGCAGTGCACACCCACCCTGGGGCACAGGGAAGACGGTGCACACCCACCCTGGGGCACAGGGATGACGGTGCACACCCACCCTGGAGCACAGGGATGACGGTGCACACCCACCCTGGGGCACAGGGAAGATGGTGCACACCCACACGGGAGCACAGGGATGACGGTGCACACCCACACGGGAGCACAGGGATGACGATGCACAACCACATGGGAGCACAGGGATGACGGTGCACACCCACCCTGGGGCACAGGGATGACGGTGCACACCCACCCTGGGGCACAGGGAAGATGGTGCACACCCACCCTGGGGCACAGGGATGACGGTGCACACCCACCCTGGGGCACAGGTACGACGGTGCACACCCACACGGGAGCACAGGGATGACGGTGCACACCCACCCTGGGGCACAGGGATGACGGTGCACACCCACCCTGGGGCACAGGGAAGATGGTGCACACCCACACTGGGGCACAGGGATGACGGTGCACACCCACCCTGGGGCACAGGGAAGATGGTGCACACCCACACTGGGGCACAGGGACGACGGTGCACACCCACACTGGGGCACAAGTACACTCGCTCCCAGCACATCTCGTCCTCACGAACCCTGGAGATGGGGATGGCTGGGGACCCCGTGTGGTGATGGGACCATCCAGGGGCCGGGGTGGGTGAGAGCCCCGGTGGCCCCTGCTCCAGTGCTGCCCTGGTCCGGCCCCTTCTGCAGAGTCAGCCTGTGGGGAAGGTGCGATTCCACTTCCTGAGACAGAGTTGCACGCTGGGTCTTACATACATGCATATAATTTGGTCACATTCTTGTTAAACCAACTACCCAAGGGAAAAACAGAAAGAAAAAAAATGTGCTGTTTGTTCAAACATAAAGTAACCTGAGTGAAATAATATATAAACCATCTTTGCGATGAGTCAATTACTCTTCATTTTATAAAGCCCAGGCCCACACATACTTTCTCTCCTTCTGTCTCTCACTGTATCTAAATAGACAGATACATAGTCAGATAGATAGATAGATAGATAGATAGATAGATAGATAGATAGATAGATAGATAGATAGACAGATAGGCAGATAGATGGATAGCTAGATAGAGGAGATGTAATTTATATAGAATAAACTCTGTTTATTTATATTTTTTCAGCAAAATGACTACAAGCCAGGGGGTAGTCAAATCTCACTTTAGCTTGAGTCAGTTTTTTCTGACATTTTGCCGCTTTATCATAGCACCTGACAAAATACTTAAATTTTACTCAACCAAGAGAAAAGTAGCTGTCAAACGCACAAGAAGGATCTGTAAATATTCATGTCACGGTCACGTGTGAGGCGTCGCCATACACCTGCCGTCATGGATGAGGCATCGCTGAGCACCCAGTCCCAAGCGGCCTTTCATCCATTTGTCCACACTATTTAATCCATGTCTAAAAGTAAAATCTGTGCCTATCATCTACACGTTCATTTTAAATATTTAGTAAATAGAATTAATCACACATTCAAGTAAATAGACATTTAATCTTTTCATTTCACTTTGTTTCATCCAACCATGTTATCAGTTAATAATTGACTAAAAATAACTCTGTGTAGAAACATTTTTTAAATGCATCTTCTTATTTTCCACATTGGTACACATGTTTCAGCTTAATGTATGCACATCCATCTTTAGGAAAAATGTGCCTGTTCCTTGGAGACTGGGGCTGGTCAGTCCTGGCTTTTTGGATCACAGGAGGCATCAGAAGGGAGTGACATATCCATGTGAGAACAAAGGGTTCTATGCCACCAGGATTCGCTAGGAGTGTCAGCACTGGATAGAAGCAGAGCCCTGATAAAAACTCTAAATTCAAAATGTTCCAAAATTTAAATTAAATACTAATCGCTGAGACAGGATAGGTAGTCGAGGAAGTAGCCGTGTCCTTGGGTGGACATCGGTTCACAGTGGTGGTGGACATTGGTGTATGTGGTGACTGTACAATTGACACAGCAAGCCTTGGCATTGGCATCGGCATTGGCATTGGCATTGAGCTCGCTCAAGCAAAGCTACCTTCAGTAGGGAATTTCCCCTGCAGAGAGCATGTGCACTTTGATTTTACCGTCCTCAAACTGACCCTTTGCTCATTATACTCATAAAACGCAAACCTTGGGTGGAGATACAAGACCCTGAGACACGTGACATGTGAGCAACCATGGACAGCTACCATGCGTGCACCCAGAGGACCATCCAGAACATGCCCCAAGCAGCGTCTTCCCACCCCTCCTGGGTAACCATGGAAGATTCCTACAGAGGGAGCCTCCCTCCTGCTGGTTTCTGCTGTCTCACCCCAGAGAGGACCCGCCCTGAATCCTCTCTCTCCCAAGTTCTCCTGTCTATTCTGCACCTAACTTTCAAAATATTATTTTTCCATTGCAATAAATTACTTCACACTGCATCTCCTTTGCCATGCGTCTCTTGCTTAAATCCTTTTAAACTAAGACCAGACCCAAAGTCTCACAACCTCCATCACCATCGTCACTTTCAAGTAAAATAATACAGCAGCCCCCTCTGTTCCGGTGTGGGTGAGTCGTGTAAAGAGGTCTGATGTCTGAATGCTCTGCGGATGGGGAAGCAGGGAACAGATGATCTGGGCTCATTCAAGAACACACCACACCACGGGGATGTCCACGGACTGCCCTGCTTATTCTATGTGGCAAAGTGTTTGGTGCCACTAGTCCCCATGCTGTAGTCACTACCAACACCCCCTCTTCAGTGCTGGAAGTGTTGGCGTTTAGGGAGTGCTGATGACTCCTCTAAGGTCACACAACACCGAACGTGCAGTCGGACAACTCTGACACAGGAGCTCCTCACCACTGCGTCCCAAGGGGCTTCACATCAGCCGCTGGTTCAGATTCTCCCTTTGCCACAACAGGTGGACAAAAACTACGGAGACTGATTTGTGATTGTCAGGCTGTTGGGCCCCGAGTCCTGCAAATTTTCTTTTTGCCAATCGCCATGCTGTAGTAAAGCCATACAATTTGTTCAAAAGCACATTTTCTAGTCTGGGGAATTTGGAGATCTATGTGATACAGAATTGCTCTAAGCCAAGGATCACCAGGGCCTCAGTAGAGAACTCTGTAAAGAGGAAGAAAACCTCACGCTGAATAAAAAGAGTCACAGAAACTACAATCACCCTGTGGCCAGATGCCAAGCACTCACGAAAGCAGAGCTCACGGTGCCCGGCGGCTCCTGTGTGCACGTCTCTGTCCTGGGGAGCTGCCTGTATTCACTGGATGGTTCCTCGTGGTTGGCAGACATGGCGTTTCCCACTCTCCTCTGGATCTTTCCTGGAGTCCACCACACTCAGGTGTCTCCCCAAGTCACCACTCTTGGAGGGCAGGGCTTTGTGCAGTGGTTAGATGCAATGGTCCTGCCACTGACCCTGCTTCCATCTGCTCAGACTTAGCGGTCCTGTGTTCTCAGGCAGGGCCTTCGCCTCTGGAGCACCCCCTTCCTGTTTGTAATAGAAAATCTTTGTCACTAATTCATTACATAATTGGGCTCATGTGAGCATTAATGGGTTATTGCACGAAAGATGTTTACAATGTTGCTTAAACATTTGCTAATGAAAGAGGGGGCAGTTCCCCCAGCATTAAAACAACACTGTGCCTCCCAGGACACCCATTCCCCAACTGACAAACACGCCTCTGCACCACCTGGGATAGGGAGTGGAAAGACACAGCGGCTTAGGAAGCTGGGGCTCAGTTCTCCGGCAGGACTGGCACTTCCCCTTGGATCACACAGATGTAAACCTGGGGAGACTTTCCAGATTTCCTTGTCAGCAGATTGTGGATGGCATTAAGAACCTATGGATGAGATGCACTGCATGGCATGTGGAAGGCCGGATGAAAGCAGAAGCCCCCTCTGTCTTCCTGCAGCACAGAATGCAGGTGGGCCTGAGCAGGTGTGGCTTTCAGCAGGTGGGTCTGAGCAGGTGTGGCTTTCAGCAGCTGGGTCTGAGCAGGTGTGGCTTTCAGCAGGTGGGCCTGAGCAGGTGTGGCTTTCAGCAGGTGGGCCTGAGCAGGTGTGGCTTTCAGCAGGTGACCTGAGCAGGTGTGGCTTTCAGCAGGTGACCTGAGCAGGTGTGGCTTTCAGCAGGTGACCTGAGCAGGTGTGGCTTTCAGCAGGTGGACCTGAGCTGGTGTGGCTTTCAGCAGAGATCCTACCCTCAGCACTGGGTGTGGAATGTAGGAATGTTTTCCGAAAATGTTAAACTGATTTCATTGAACAAATAGAAGTTGAAGCAAACTCAACGTGACAGGACATTGGGAAGCGCACAAAGTCATCCAAGTGCAGGAGAGGCCTGTCCTGGGTGAAGACAGAGCCCCATCCATGTTTTCATTGAGTCAGAATAAATGGAATTACTGAAAGTTGCAGGTTGATTTTGTTCTAGGCCAGTGCTGTGAGGAAATCCAGGCTGGATAGGCAGGAACAAGAGGGTGGTGGGGCAAGGTGAATGTTCCAGGCAATTGGTGAGCATTGGGGTCCTTGGTGTGCAATGTGATTTGAGGATCGTGGAATCGTGCTGACTTTGAACAGATGAGAAGCCAGGAGGAGTTTGCGCAGAAGAGGAAGATCTATCTGGAGAAAGGCGAGGGTGTGAGGAGCAGCTGGGATAAGGCGCTAAGCAGGAGCACACCCAATAATGGGAAGGAAGGGAACCTGGAGGAGGCCCAGGGCATGCTGGTCACAATGGGGAAACTGAGGCAAGGAAGATAATTGCTAGCTGAGAGTTTCAGGATGTAAGCGGAAATGAAGTGTCATAGACGGATATGCATGGCAGGGGGCAGTGAAGGAAGACAGAAAAAGTGGGGTATAAGTTTAAGTCTTTGCCAGATTCAGTGGGCAGCATGAGATCATGTAATTGTAATTTACCTGTGTGCTACAGGGTGAGCCTGTCATACCTTTGGTGCTGCAGGAGATGAGAGAATCTGAGCATGAATGAAAGAAGAAACTGGATCCCTCAGCTCCTGACATGAGTCAGTCTTTTGATTCTGTTATTTGACTTAATTCTCTCAATAACTCGCCAAGGTTGAGTGTATTAGTCAGGGTTCTCTAGAGGACTAGTAGGATAGCTGTATACATGAAAGGGAGTTTATTAGGAGAATTGACTCACACCATCACAAGGTGAAGTCCCACAATAGGCCGTCTGCAGGCCGAGGAGCAAGGGAGCCGAGCTAAGTCCCAAAACCTCAAAAGCAGGGAACCTGACAGTGCAGCCTTCAGTCTGTGGCCAAAGGCCCGAGAGCCCCTGGCAAACCACTAGTGTAAGTCCGAGATTCAGGAGTCCAAAAGCTGAAGAACTTGGGAGTCTGATGTTCGAGGGCAGGAAGCAGCCAGCACGGGAGAAAGATGGAGGCAGGAAGACTCAGACAGTCGTCTTTCCATGTTCCTCTGTCTGCTTTTTTTTGAGACAGAGTCTTGCTCTGCTGCCCAGGCTGGAGTGCAGTGCCCGGATCTCAGCTCACTGCAAGCTCCGCCTCCCGGGTTCAAGTCATTCTCCTGCCTCAGCCTCCCCAGCAGCTGAGACTACAGGCGCCCGCCACCTCGCCTGGCTAGTTTTTTTGTATTTTTTAGTAGAGACGGGGTTTCACC
>NW_012114488.1:7855153-7868497 GCF_000951035.1 Colobus angolensis palliatus
TTCCTTCCTTCCTTCCTTCCTTCTTTCCTTTCTTTCCTTTCTTCTTTCTTTCTTTCCTTTCTTATTTATTTCTGAGACAAGGTCTTGCCTGCTACCCAGGCTGCAGTACAGTGGTGTGATCCTGGCTCACTGCAGGCTCCACCTCCTGGGGCTCAAGCCGTCCTCCCACCTCAGCCTTCTGAGTAGTTGGGGCCATGGCCTCCACAGCCTACACCACAATATCTTGTCAATTTTTATTTTGTAGAGATAAGGCTTCACCATGTTGCCCAGGTTGGTCTTGAACCCTTGGGCTTAAGTGAACCCAGCCTGCTTCGGCCTCCCAGGGTGCTGGGATCACAGGCATGAGCCACTGTGCCTGGCTATTTTTTAAAGGGAGATTTAGAATTCCACTTTAGGTAATGGGCTTTTGGAATAATTAAGAAGAATCTCAAACACATTCTTCAAAAAGAGCAGGTCAAACTGTCACAGAGCAGAGGAAGCTGCAGAGACATGAGGACTAAGGGTCACTTGGGGTCCTGGGCAGGAGGGAAGACTGAGGGGACACAGATGAAGGACGGCCTGAGCTGATGCTGATTATCAACAACGCCTCCAGGACGCTGACTACCGACACTGCTTCTATGACTGAGGCAGATGCACCACACCAGGGAAAACGACCACAGTAGCAGAAAGTGGCATGGGGCTCATGAGATTCCAGTACTGCTTTCTCAATTTTTCTGTAAATGTAAAATAAAACAGAGTTATAAGAAGTTTATTTTAAAAAACCGCTTCCATGTCAGACATTTCAGACATGTGGAAAGCCCCGCTGCACCACATCCGACCTCTAAGATGGGGAGGGCGAAGGGCGAAGGGTGTATGATTCGTCTGACCTGTATTCAACCACTTCTGTCTCCAAACTTCCGTCTGACGCAGTGGAAACCACGTGCAGAGATTTCAATCATAGTTTAAGTTTATTTATGTGTAATAAGTGAGCTTTATACACTGGGATATTACCTGATCCAATAGGAAAAAAATTAGAAACATCTTCTTTTTTTTTTGAGACAGAGTCTCACTCTGTTGCCCAGGCTGGAGTGTGGTGGCGCGATCTCGGCTCACTGCAAGCTCTGCCTCCCGGGTTCACGCCATTCTCCTGCCTCAGCCTCCCGAGGAGCTGGGACTACAGGCGCCCGCCACCACGCCTGGCTAATTTTTTTTTTGTATTTTTAGTAGAGACGGGGTTTCACTGTGTTAGCCAGGATGGTCTCTATCTCCTGACCTCGTGATCCACCCTCCTCGGCCTCCCAAAGTGCTGGGATTACAGGCTTGAGCCACCGCAAAGGGCCAATTAGAAACATCTTAACCCTTGGGCATAGTGGAATAAAATCAAATGATCATGCCTAAGAAATACTGGAATTAATCTTTTTCTAAGGACGCCTTTGAAGACCCTGCAGACCAAGTGGAAAGGAACTCTGAGTCCCACTTGGACAGCAATGAGGAGTAGTCATGGCCCACAAGGGAAAAACAATGAGCAGTGACAAATCCTGAGAATATTTCCATGACATGGGACTTTGGACGCATTAGTAAGTTCACGATTTGGGCAGCCTCTGCTGATCATAGGTATGCAAAGTGAAAACATTTCTGGGAAAAACATTTTCTCTGATTCTGAGTTGTGTTTGATTATTAGTAAGAAAAACATAAATAATGGCAATATTATAAATAAATAAAATAACAATATTATTAAATATTAAATCAATAGCAAGATTATTCCCTAACAGTTAACATTGTTAGAGCTCTTACAGTATAGGAGATTTACATATTTTCTCAGTGTTCGCAACAGCCTCGTGTGGCAGGAAATATTGTTATATTTGCAGAAAAGAAGTGGAAGCTTATTGATGTTTTATGACTCCACCAAAATCCCACTTCATGGAATGAAGAGTTTGGGCCTAAATCTGGCCTGCTTGCCTCCACAACCTCTGTCATATGCCATAGGATTGGCACAAACCTCATATCCCAGTGATAAATTCTGCATCACTTCCCAACCCTCTGCTTAAGACAGAGAAAATCATTAAATGTTGTCGTAGTTTTAAAACTCCAGAAAAAGAATCAGATGACTACTTGTAGGTTTGCCTTGTTGTTGTGATTGTGCTTGTGATTGTTAGCAACGTTTTGAGCAATCTCTACTGGTCGTAAAAGTAGAGCTGTGTTAACTTTGGACTTCTGAGGCCTTGTCTTTACCACCAGCCTCATGTTGGCTGTGTGAGAACCTATTACTTGGCCGTTACTACATTCAGGATTCACAATGTGTGAAAACTGGTACTGAGTACACATATGCAAACATATGCTAGTGGATAACTTCTGCTTCAAGTGTATGAAAGGGATCTAATCCATCTCCTACCAAAAGAGGGATGGAATCTATTTAAAATGGCTTTTGAGACACTGGACATGGAGCAACAAAGGTCAGTGACCCATGAGAGAGTAAAGCAAAAATCACTGAGCCCCACAATGGCCCAAAGGTGCTGCTTTGAGGGGGTTCCAGGCCACAGCCCAGATGGGAGGAAATCGAGAAGAACCTGGTGACTCCCTGAGCGGAGGAGGCAGAGCTGAGGCCTCAGGAAGACCAAAGGGGCTACGCAGGCCACTGGAGTGAGTCTCTGAGACGAGAGAGCTGGAGTGAGAACTCCACTGATCTGTCCTGATCTTCCCAGGGTAATCCTGCAGCATTCAATAGAATATTGATCAGCACATGCCTATGGGAAAAACCACCTGAGGCCAAGGTAGTTACTCCCAGGGAGGGAACCATCTGGAAGGATTGAGAGAAACAGTGCCCACAGCTCACCCGGGCCTGGAATGGTGCCTTTTCCCACTAGTCAGAAAGGCCTCAGAAGCACAGCCCATTGGAGAGGCTGCACAAGGGGTTTGCCCAGCTGGGGGAAATGTCGGGGCTGGACAAAGCCCTGCTCTGGTCTCTCCTAAAATATATAAAAAGCAAAACTCAAATGCCTCGGAATCAAATTGCTTTCAAGTAACTTACTGCCTCTCCCAGAAAAGCTCAAGAACAGGATCACAAACATGTCCCGTACCCAGTAAGAAAAATAACGATGTCTAGCACTGAGACAAAAATTACCAGACATCAAGAGAAGCACGAAAACGTGTTTTATGATGCAGAGAAAAGGCGATCAGACCTCATCCACAATTGATAAAAATGTACAGATAGCAGATAAGATGATTAAAATCATTATTACAACTATACTCCATGTGTTCAAAAAGCTAAGAAGAGATATGGAAGATTTCAAAAAGGCCCAAATCAAATTTTCAGAAGTAAAAACAATAATTTGAGATGAAAACTCTACTGGGTGGGATTTATGGAAGATCACATGTTACAGAAGAGAAAAAACCTGATAAACGTGAAGACATAGAAATATTCTCAAAGATAGATACATTGAGATAAGAAAAGTTTTGAAATATGCTAATGATTTTTAAAAAATGGGTAAAGAAATATGGCATGAGAACTAAAAATAAAATCCTCATCCCCCTGCAACTAACCCACCCCCTCTTGGCCAAGGGGACCCCAGAGAAAACTTTACATGTCAGTGCTCAGTCCTGGTGGTATGGGAGGTCAGACATGCCTCCTTATACCCACTCCCTTTTGCGGTTTACACACAACAGCCGACCAGCACTAATGTTAAAATAGAGGTCGTAAGACTGACAGGACTGATTCTTTGTGGCAATAAAACACCAGGTTATCAATAGGACCTAAAGCAATGCCAGGAAAGGGCAGTCACGCACCCTACACTTCCAGAGTAAACTACGTTCTTACCAACACAAGGCTTTTATTTTTCTCTAGCAGGTAAACAAGCACTGGCCAAGAGATAAGCAATTGCAGCTCATCAATCATGAAACGTGGACTGACCACCTGCTCTACCAGCCATAACTATAGCTTTGATTGACAAGAGGCTGATTTCATTATCTCTCTCCTGTTGAGAAGGTCACTGACCCCGGACTGGTTCTGGCTGGTTTACAGCATCTGTCCCCACTTCACACTGTGACATATAAGGCCTAATTGTAATGCATTTGAATGTTAACTCTCCACCTCAAAGTAAACATGAGTCATATGTAATACGCATGTTTGTTCAATAAACATGGGTCGGGACACCTTCATGAATATTCATAGCTCCTCCTATAACCTGTTGAATATGTGTGTTGAGCCAACTCCTTCAGCATAAGTTCCTATCTCACCTTTTCTCTTTTGAAATGCCTGCTAAAGGTCCCTGCCAGAGGCTATACTTCCCAGCCTGTCGCACCTCGTAGGCTCTAACCCTCTGAAAGAAATAAAGTTGGCTTTCAAAATTTATAGACCTTATCATTTTGAAGTTGAAAGACATGTGGCAAAAGCATGGTTGTGGGAACTCACATGAGACAAAATTCTGAGACCCAGCAAGAGTGTCCCTAGATCTAGAGGTGTCCCTACTACTCTGACCTGAGTTCTGTTTCATGTGATTAGTGACTTTAAAATGTCTTGACATAGCCAGGCAGAACGACATTTCTCTGAATCCACTTTTCGTATGCGTCTTTTTAAGGTAGACCACAAGAAAATGTTTGTTTGAGACTTGGAAGATGGAGGGGAAGCAGCAGCCATTTAGTAGCTCACACGTGTTGCTGCTGATCCACCGATTCACCACATTGGTGTGAAGCAGCAACTGGTCCTGCAACTGCTTTTTTTTTTAAAACTGGATTCTCTCTCAGCTCTTCTGCCTTCAGGCTAGATATGTGTGTGTAATGCCCTAGCAAAAGGCAGCTTCTGCAGGAAGCTCACAGCAAAGTCAGAGGCAACAGGAATGGACATGAGTTTCAGCTCATCGCAATGGGATTCCAGCTCAGGCCTGTGACCGTCCCTTCCTGAACCCCTGGCTTCTCAAATTCAGGATCCAGTGTCAGGTTCAGTCTGGTAACAACAGCCTGACATAGGCTGCTCTAGGAGTTCCCACAGTTGTGTAATCCAAGTCCCTATAGCCAATCCCTATATACGTGTATGTATATATAACTATATACACACACATGGACAAACACACACACACACACTGAATACATACTGATGTGGTTTTCTGGTCGAACCATTTGTGATGCATTCATTTTTTTAAATGCCTGGTGTTCTAACAGAATGCTTACAAGTGTGCATTCAACTTGGCTCCTGTATTAACTGACTGTGTGTCTTTGGCCAAGTGACTTGTCTTCTCTGAGTCTCAGTTTTCTCACCTGTAAAGTAGGAATAATATTTTCTCCCATAGAGGTAATCATGAGATAATATAGGTAAAGTTCTTAATTTAGCAATTGACTTATGGTACCCAATTGGGTACATACTATTTTCTTCAGTGTCTTTATCAATTCTTCTCCATTAGACACCAGAAAAGTATGACCTCAGAAAAAAATACATGATGATGACACTTTAGAAAGCAGAAAATAAAATCCGAGACAGAGAGGAAAAAGGGTAGCCCAGAGTCTGAGACATGATTGCGGTCAGGGTCCCTCAGCCTCCGGGAGGGGAGAGGCAGCAGAGTCAATGCTGGGTATGGGCAGCAGGGGAGCACACAGGAGGAAAGGAAAGGAAACCTAGAAAAGGCCCGAAAAATAAAGAAAAGAAATGCAAGGTGATTACACGTCTGCCTTAGGCTAGCCCAGAATACAAAAGCAAGCATGAGGCTGACCTCATTATCAGATAGTATTATTGATCACTGTCCATTACCTTCATTTCTTAATGGATGATAAAAATTTTCTTAACAAAATTTAAATACTTAGTATTCATTCATAATGTATAGTTGTATTACGAACCCAAATTGTTTATGATAATTTTTATAAAGATTTACATTTGTCCTCATTTGGAATTCATACAGAGCTTCCTGATGTGCAGAGTTCATACTCCACTTAGGCCTTGTTTGTTAACTGAATAATAGTCATTTTCTGTTGCACAATAGTTAATTGCTAAGAAGAGGAGTCGTCAGGCTAATTCTTTGACTGTAGCTCTCTATTCATCTTACAGTCACATCTGTATTCCATGATCATCTGTTAGATTCAAAACGTGAGGAACTCGAGGACCCAGTGAAAATCACCTTCACATCCCTGGCCATAACCCAATATGACAGGACATGTTTTCAACGGAATTATAAACCATCAAAATGGAACAGTCGAAAGTCAAGCTATTAAGAATGGGGCATTTCCCCCCTGAGAACAGTATCTCCATTTACAGCTTGTTTTGTTAGTTTATTTAGAAAATACAAAAGTGCTTACCCGTGTATACTGCCGCTTGCTGGGGAAGATTCCAATCTGGGGACCTTAGATCTCTTCTAATGGAAGCGAGTTATCTCATAGAGGAACTGAACTTTCCCTGCCACACGCCGTTCTTCCCAGTCAGTGGGGGTGCTGCAGGCCCCTGGTGCAGGAGATGACCCTGGCCCTGCTCCCCTACCACGGCCCCTGGTTAGCTCCTGTTCTGTCTCTAATCTCCTCCCTGTGGCTTCGCCCGCCCCACTTCCTGTCCCATTCACTCATCCCTTTCCCCCGGTGCATTTCAGATGTGTGCTTGGAGATGCATATTTACAGGTGGGGGATCCAGTGCTGTTTATTGCGAGAGTGTTTTGATTTATTGATTTATATAAACAACTTTGTGCTATGGGGTATATCCTGCTTTTTACTTTCTCACTCAAAGCTACACTTCTGAGATGTGCCACGTCACTGCTGGGATTCGTCTCTCTGCTGTGTAGCATTTCATAGCAATGGCCGTGCCTGTGACATTGCCATGTGCATGACAATGAAGACATGGCAGGCTCCACTCCCTGCACTACAGGTGCACAACATTGGCATTGTCACTGAGCTCCCAGCATGGGGGTGCAACGGTGTCGCAGCGTGGGGCAGCAGAGTCAGTGTGGCAGTTCGTGATTCAATGAAGCACATCTATTGTCATATTCTGCTATGGCTGTGGATATGGAGGTGATTTTAAATGGGTCCTCAAGGCTCTCATAATATTTTGAATCTAATAAATGATAAAGAAAGAAAATAAGAATATGCCCATAAAATAAACTGAGAGTCATTGCCAAGGGATTAACCTAACAAATCAACTGCTTGTTTTACCCGCTTAATTCTACTTAGCACTGCTACATTTCTTTCCACAAGGACTCCGCTAATGACAGGACTGCCAAGGGCACCTGGAGTCCTACCTTCTTACATTCAATCATTATTCAGTCACCCCTTCATACCTTTCATTGACACGAATAGCAGCTGAGCTCCTACCACAGGCCCAGTATTGTTTTAGACAGGAAGAAGCAGGGACTAACGAGAGGGACAGGACCTTGTAAGTATAAAGTGTACGTCCTCGTGGGAGAGACAGACAATTCACCTAGACAACTAGTCAAGGTGATTTCGGATAGTGGTGATGCACTATGAATAACTAAAATAGGTGAAAGATTAGAGAACACCTTAGTATTTGTTTAAAATAATGTGGGGGCTGCAATGATTTTGCTGATTAATTCATTCCAGGAGCAGGTGCTGGCCCCTACTGGACGTCAGCCCTCAAGTGCCCTGAGGGTTTCCGTGGTGTGTGGAAGGCAGGAGCCCCTGTCCTCAATGGAGGTAGGAAGGTTCCCCTTTTAACTCCATTGAAAGATGCAAAGAAAAATGAAAGGCTGGTCCATGTAGAGGGTCCTCAGAATCCCCCTCCTACCATCCACATTGTGGAAGGAGGGAGCGCTGGGGCCCTGGGATGCTCTGTGCAGCTCCCATGGGTCTTTGGTGAGTCCTCCCTGGGCCCGTTCTCTCCCCACTGCTACGCAAAGGCCTAGTGAGCAAGAACCCTGGATGATACCTCCCTAGTACCTCCAGCTCCTCAACGCTCATGTCTGGCTACCTGCCCTCAGAGATGGGGACTGGTAGGGCCTAGGGCTTCTCACTTAGAGCACTTGGGCACAGAGCCAGGTCCCTGAATAAACCAATTTCCTGGGCTTCCGCACTTCCCAAAAGGCCAAGTGCACCAGGCCCCCTAAGCCCACCCAAGCCTCCAGGCTCTCCATGGGTCCTCCCCTCCCAGCCTCCTCACCCTGCATCACCAAGCATGAGGCTCACCACAGGGTGGGAAGGCAGTTAATACTGCTGGATAAAGGCATTATCACCTTCAGTCATCATAGGTGAGGTCTGGTGCTGGGAATCCTGAGTTCTACAAAAGGCTTAAAACATTAATAGAAAAAGAAAGAATGACAGCGTCAAAAAATATGAGCCCAGGTATTATTAACGTCTAGCCTCCAACAAGATAGCAAACTAACACAGGTTACAGGGAAGTGCCTCCAAGTTCAGTCCTGGAGACGTCAGATCGCTGAGAAGGAGGTTGATTGGTAAGGAACAAATGTCAAAACTATTAGAAACGGTTAGGGAGATTGAAGGTGGCTGAATCCTAGAACGTAAAAAAAAAATCAGATTCCCACCTCGTAACACTTGGTGAATGCCAGATCCATGAAAGCCCTAAATGTGAAAGGTAAAAACGTTAAAGATGATATAAGAAGACGTATACGAATATCTGTAAGTTTGGGATAAAAAGACTTTTAAAATCATGTGCCAAAGAACGAAAGTTAAAATAATCGATACCTCAAAATTAAGGATTTCTTTTAAGTGAAGGACAAAGTTAAGAACATTAAGAGAAGTAATGTACCAAAAGACCATTTTCCAACGTATGAAATCCACGAGGGGTTCACTACGGAGCAGATCGGTGCTTAACAGAGAGTGAAACTGACCGGCCAACCAGTCCTAGTTAGAGTAGAAGCTCCAGAAAAAGGAGGTTCCCATCTTCCCTCTTGTTTCTCCCAAAGGCCAAAGTGCCTCAAGCATGACATTTTTCCAGGACAAAGATGAGCTGTTTCAGGAAGAAGGGCAGGGAGCATTGCTATGCAGTCCAGCTTGGATCCAGGGAAAATTTGAAGATAGAAGATTAAAGTCACCAGTCTCGCCCCCAACGAGGCATCGAGACAGTGAGCAGGTTGCTTAGGGCGGGTGGTTCTGTCTGTCCCAGTGCTCCCCTGGTGTAGAAACTCAGGTCAAAGCCCCCAACTTTAGGGACAAGTCTTACTGGAGAGGCTACTCGTGTGGAAGGGCGAGAAGGTGAAACTGTGGTAGTTTATTAAACAGAATTTCAGAGTGGGGGTTGGAATTTCAGAAAATCCTTTGAAGAAGCAGAAGGAATGGCTCCAGCTGTGAAGAAGCGCATGTTCCCAGCTTGAAAAAGAGCGTCCAAGTGGCAAGTGGGCCAAGGAGGGGCCGCGGTGTCACGTCGCGTGAGCTTGCGGGGGCAGAGTTCACTTCATCCTTTGCCAGTTCGAGGATTCACCACGTTTGTCCTTTGAAGATCGTTTGGGTTTCATTCCGTGTGACCACTTTCACCTGCTGGTATTGTTTAGTTACAAATCCAGACAGAGTCAAAACGCTTGAAGAACAGAAAACACGATGCAAATCCAGTCATTTCCAGACTGTTTTTCCAAGGTGCAATTACGTGACTGGAGTCAGACAAAAACAGCCTAGGAGCCAAGTCCTGTTTCTGTGTCTCATCTTGGGCCTCCCAAGTCCTGGAGCCGCTTTTTCTCTCCTCCTAAATGTTTGATTCTGATGCCCTTCAAAACTTAATCGTGTAGTATCTCCCTAGGTCAGCGTTTCTTCAACGGTGATCCACTAACCAGTATCACCTGGGGTTCTGGTTTCACATAAGGACTTCCAGACCCTACTTGGTAGCTGGTATATGAGTTTCTAGTATTGCCAAGAACAAATTACACAACTTTATTGGCTTAAACAACACAAATCTGTTGCCTCGCCGTTCTGGAGGGGGAAAGCCAGGGACGGAGGTGTCAGCCAGCAGGGCCACACTCCCCCCGGGGTCAGGAGGGAGCCCCTTCCCTCCTCTTCTCACCCCTGCAGCTGCCAGCATTCTTGCGTGGGCTTTCCTCAGCACATGGCCTTTGTCCTCACATTCCCTCCACTTCTCTGGGTGCCTAAATGCCTGCCTCTCTTTTATAAGGACACTGCTCCTTGGATCTGAGGCCCAACAGATGACCCAGGATGACCTCATCTCAAGATCCTGAACTTAATCCCATCTTTCCAAACAAACTCACATTCCCAGGTTCCAAAGATGCTGGCCTGCATGCATCTCTGGGGTTACTACTCAGCCATTATACCTGGTGAATTGCAGATTGAAGTGAGGGAAAATAAATCACCAGAAATATGCATTAAATTGAGAAGACCACTACCAGGGTAATTTTATGGACTCCCACGGCTTTAAATCTCATCTGCATGCTGATTCCAAAAGTTCTCCCTCCAGGCTAGATCACACATTAGAATTCCCAAATTATATATATTCAATCACCTACTTGGCATTTCCAACTAAAATATCTTACCAGCATTTGAAACTCAATACACAAAAAGTGTACATCTTCAGGTTGTTTTTCAGAAACCAATTTCTCTAAGAGTTCTAATTTCAATTCACCATCCTCCAGCAAGTCACATGAGCTGGAAATCCTCATGGCATCCTCTGCCTTCCACTCTCCTCCAACCCACCATCAGATCACCAATGTTTCCTCCAGGACACCCAACTGGAAATAAGGAAGAGGAGACGGCTCTGAGGCCGAGGACCTGTTTCCCCAACCGAGGAAGAGGAGACGACTCTGAGGCCAAGGACCTGTTTCCCTAACCGAGGAAGACGAGACGGCTCTGAAGCCGAGGACCTATTTCCCTAACCTTTCTATCTGCCCTTTCTATGCTATCACAGCAAGCGTGTTGCCTTCTACCTGATCTTCACGTTCAGATGTTTTTAAGGATTCAGCAAGTCATGCCTTCCCAGAGCATGTTTCTTTTCTTTTCTTTTCTTTCTTTGTTTTTGAGACAGAGTCTCGCTCTGTCACCAGGCTGGAGGGCGGTGGCACGATCTCAGTTCACTGCAACCTCTGCCTCCCGGGTTCAAGCGATTCTCCTGCCTCAGCCTCCCGAGTAGCTGTGATTACAGGCGCCTGCCACCATGCCCGGCTAATTTTTGTTTTTTTCAGTAGAGACAGGGTTTCACCATATTGGTCAGGCTAGTCTTGAACTCCTGACCTCGTGATCTGCATGCCTCGGCCTCCCAAAGTGCTGGGAATACAGGCGTGAGCCACCGTGCCCGGCCTCCAGAGTGTATTTCTTATGACACAGCCCACCGAGCCTGTCCAGGTTCTTCAACTGTCAGGAATCTCCACATCTCCACTGCCCTAACCCGAGTCCAAGTCACAAAAGCCTGCCACCTCCACAGCCTTAGCTTCTCCCAGTGAGCCCCCTGGATTCTTCTTTGGCCCTCTCTTCCCCTCTTTAATCCCCTGGTAATTCAGGTCACAGTTATCTTTTCACCTATGAATTATGTCAGCCACTCCTGACTATGCTGTTTCAATGTCTCCCCATTGCAGTGTATAAAACACAGGCTCTTGGCTTAACTTGGTCTGCAGTACTCTAGGTGGCACCCTTTCCTTTCCTGCTTTCACTCCTACCCCTTCCAGATCACTATCACCCGATTACTAAAATCCATCCACATGGGCTTCTTTCAGTTACTTTGACATGCTGAAAAATTATTTCTTATCCTAGGGAATTTGGCACAAGGTTCCTTATGCCTGGAATGTTTACTTCTTTATTCTTCAGCTCCTTAGTGAACAATTTCTTCTCATCCTTTAAGCATTAGCTTAAATATTACTTGCACAGCCAGACCTTCTACAAACACACTCTCTAGTGAGTTTCTCTATTATTAGGGTAATTACATCACGCAGTTTCTTTACTTCATGACATACAAGTTCTTGCAATTATGAATATACTTGTTTACATGGTTATTATCCAAGCAGTTAATAAATTGTTTTGAAGGAATGATTGAGTAAGTGGTATATTTGCCACTATGAGCTAAGCTTTGTCTTCATGACAAAACATAAGAGTTGGTGAATAGCCTCTGGGATTAGAAAATGTGAAAGTGTTTCTTGTAACCAACGAGCTAGTGTTTGTAAAGAACATGTCAGAAACTTCCCTCTCTATAGATGGGCACAAATGCATTTCAGTTTTAATAGATGTTTAAATATATTAATTGTGTTGTCACAAATTGATTATGAAAAGCCCTTATATGAGCATTAATGTTGATCAGGCCAAAAATTAACCTAAGGAATGAGTAGAGATGACTGGATCAGAAGAGCCTGTCACAGGAACAGAGATCACACATTGTCTAAGAAAGAAGAGAGAGGATTTCTTTATTGAAGATACATTGAAACCGTTTTTGTTTATAATAACGGCTGAAAGGCTCCCATCAGAGCCTATTCACCTTGTTTGAGATAACAGCTATGAGTTTTCCTTTGTAGTTGTTCTTTTATAGAACTACTACCTTACTCCTAACATACACACACACACACACACACACATGCACATACACACACAGACATATAACAGTTATCTGGAGGAATAGATAAAAACCAGAAGCTGGCAAGTCCTGAATAGGAGTCAACATTTGAGGAAATAAAGTGGTAAATGTCTTGGATAGCAGTGTACTCATTAATTGCCCTCCCCACAAAAAGAAAAAAGAGAGAGAGAGAGAGAGAGAGAGAGACCTGGTTTGTAGTTTGTCAGGTACTATGGTATAAATAGTCCCACCATGTTTAATGAATTTCTGGTTTCAAGCTACAAATGATTGAACAGCCCACTTGGAAATTGCAGAATGTTTAACAATGACTCTTGAAAATCAATGCAAGCTGGTCCCAGAACACCTTGGGGTGAGTGTCCCATTTCCGTGGCCTGTATGTAGCATGAAAGGAGGCCAAGTTTACATCATGCTCCAAAGCAGGCAGATTCTGGGCCAGAATTAACACTTGGAGGAGAGGAGTCAGCACTGAGTAAATGCACCAGCTTCACAGCTTCTAGCTAAGGCCAGGCTCCAGTGGGCCACGTGAGGCAGTAAAACTCCAGTAGGTAACTTGCAGTCTTTCTCATCTGAAGAACCAAAGGGTGAAATTGGGGGCAACCACAGACACAAAAACACTGAGGAGAAATCTGGGGAAAAAGAGACAGAGAGGGGCATCCACACATTTTGTGTATAAATTCTGCCCTAATACCTGATGACCCCTGAAACATGCGCATGCAAGACAGACCTCCAGGAGCCCAGTGAAAGGTCTGAATTGAGATTCGATCTGCTGTCCAAAGACAAAGCCTGCAGTTTGCTTCCAGTCTAGTGAGTGTTGCTCTACCAACAACAGCAACAACAGCTGAGCACTGTTCGGAGGAATATAACAGAACCCAGAGTCTGAACACATGAGCAGTGACACAGCTGAGCACTATTCGGAGGAATATAACAGA
>NW_012114488.1:7868637-7871886 GCF_000951035.1 Colobus angolensis palliatus
GAATATAACAGAACCCAGAGTCTGAACACATGAGCAACGACACAGCTGAGCACTGTTCGGAGGAATATAACAGAACCCAGAGTCTGAACACATGACCGTCAGTGTCCAGGACAGTGGCAAAACCTTTACAACCTTCAACCAAGGAAACAGAAAAATAGGACCCAATCCCAGAAGAAAAGTCAATCAGTGGAGACCGACCTTCATGTTGTAATTAGTACACTATTCCTTTAAAGCAAGTGTTAATAGTAAGCTCTGTGACATAAAGAAACACAGATTCATAACAAATTGAAATATGGGATCAGTTTTTTTCCAAGGGACTTATTGGAGAGAGAGCACAAGAAGCTGGGGAGAGCTTCAGGCTCCTGGGGAGGGAGAAGGATCGGGGGATGGGACCCAGAGGGCAGCACGGTTCTGCAGAAGCTTCAGCCAGGCTGGGGGAGGGTGGTTGTGCCTTGTCTTCAACACCAGAGTTCTGTCCTGCCAGGAAGGGTTCACTGCAGTGCCCCTGCCTGAATTAGTTCCTGGTTGAAAGCAGGTGGAGATGGGAGAGGACTGAGGCTGCCCACAGCCTCTCACTCTTGGAGCCTTGAGGAGGGTGTGCGGGGGCGGGGCAAGGGAAGGCAGGAGCCCAGCTTCGGGGGCCACACCACTGTCGCAGCAGAAGACAGGAAGATCAGTGGAGCAGTGATGGGACACACCAAGCAATGTGGGGCTCAGGGCCAGTGTGGCTTCCTCTCTAAACGGAACGTGAACATGAGGGATGGGGCGCAAAGTCGAGTGGAAAGAAAACTCTGGGGGACATGTGAAGACACCTGAGCCCTGGCTGCAGAGAAGAGGTTCTAACGCGAGGTGAAGATGACTCTTCCTCTGAGAGTCTGAAGGTGAGAGTGGAGGGAAGGGTACTGTCCTGACGTTGGAAAGTTTAAAAACAGAGGGTGATGGAGTTGACCAGTTCCTGCCTTCTTCCCATGGCAAGAGTCAAGGCCAGTGAGTACGCAGGAGAAGGAATGGAGTGATTTCTTGTAGTTCTGAATACACACTCCCAAAGGACACAGGGAGCATGGTGTTGTGGTTGGTACCTCAGATGCTTATTTAGGGAGTAAAGGGAAGGGGGAGAAAAAGGGAAAAGGGATGGTGGGATGGGGAGAGAAAAGAAAGAAGGTAGAGAAGAAAGCAGGGAGGGAAGAAGGAAGAAGACACAGGCCTAGAATTCCAGAGTTTCAGGGAATGGAGAGGGCATCTAATCAAAATTTCGCCCTCGTTCATCTGAGATGCAGACCTGCACAAGTGACAGTCCTGTCCTGCCACACCACTGCCAGCAGCAGACCCTAACATACGCGTGGACGAGCAGAAAGGTGATGGTGGTGACCTAACAACATGTTTCTCTTTCTGCTGGTCGGTGCCAGTTGTGGAAAAGGCAGAAATCTAAAGGGAAGAATTATGGGCTTTGGACTCCAGCAGATATAAGGCAGGCCCTAGACAAAGGCCAGCCTATCTTCTTCTTAGTTGATGGATTATCTGGGACACACATACACACACACAGACACGCAAGCACAAAAAACATGCATGCTATGCATGTGTACACACACATACACGCACACACACATAGACGCACACACATATGGCTGCATACATACACACACGCATACACACATACACACACATACATGCACACACACGGATGCATACATCCATACACACACATGCACACACACGGATGCATACATACACACATGCACACACACATGCACGCACATGGATGCATACATGTACACACACATGCACACACATATGGATGCATACATGTGCACACACAGAGATGCGTACATACATGCACACATGCACACACACGTATGATACACACATACACACATGCACACACATACATGCACACACACACTGATGCATGCATACATACACATGCACACATATGTGCACACAGGTATCTATGCATACATACATACACACATGCACACACATACACGCACACATATGGATGCACACATGCGCACACGCATGCACACACACGGATGCATACATATATGCACATGCACACACACACGTGCACACACATTTTCACTCGTGGAGGCAGTGAGTGTCATAACATTCTTTTTGGATGCTAAATACATTTTTGAAAACGTGCACAAAGGGGGTTTTTGCAGGGCTTATTACCCTTTTTAAAGTTCATAAGCTTCTGAGATCCGATAATGCAGCCACACATCCCAGGAAGCAAACAGGAAGGGAAATAACCGGAAGGGCAACTTTTCACTTCAGGGAAGGACGACCAGGCACCGAAAGGCAGGTTTCAAGTGCCCCCTGGTGGCCAAACCTGGACATTGTGCCAGGGCAGAAAGGCAGGCAGCGCCGCTTACAGAATGGGGTGAACGTGGTTTAATTTGTTGTATTATTAAAATTCATTAGATTGAACCGTCTGGTCTTTAAATGATGAATACTATTTTCTTTAACAATTGCTAAGAATAATTTTAATAAGACCCAATAAGAATAAATAATGAGAGATAACACAACACTTCACAATATGTAGGTGAATAATTTGCCCAACATGGCAGAATTTTGATTCCAACTTATTCATCTGACCCCATATTTTGTACCGGTAAGTTATTCTGTTTAAATTGAGTTCAAAAGCCTAGTGAGTAAAAAATGACCACATCATAGTCACAAAGATGAAAACCCAGCATACTATGAAATCAAGACAAAACGCTATTAACTGGTTAAGGGGGATGCAAAGAAAAGAACTAAAATAAAATAGTCTCATCAGTGAAGACAAGGGTTTCTCCTCAAAAATTTTAGGATCTCAGGACAAATCATGAACATCATGAACCAAAATACTTTGTATTCAAAAGCAATTGTACTTGACAAGAATAATGTAAGAAGTAAATAAAATAAAGGGAGAAAGGCAAATTTTAGGAAATGGAGGGAAAATGGAAAATGGGGGGAAATATTATATGTATATGTATATATATCCAAACACAGAAAACAGAAATATGGATACTTAAGTTTAGGCCAAAGAAAATAGGAGAAGGCCATTTTAAAAATATTACTGTGGGCCAGGTGCAGTGGCTCATGCCTGTAATCCCAACCCTTTGGGAGGCCGAGGCAGGTGGATCACCTGAGGTCAGGAGTTCAACACCAGCCGGGCCAACATGGTGAAACACCGTCTTTACTAAAAAAACAAAAATTAGCTGGGTGTGGCGGTGGGTGCCTGTAATCCCAGCTACTCAGGAGGCTGAG
>NW_012114488.1:7873376-7953431 GCF_000951035.1 Colobus angolensis palliatus
TTTGAGATGGAGTCTCGCTCTGTCACCAAGGCTGGAGTGCAGTGGCACGATCTCGGCTCACTACAACCTCCGCCTCGTGGGTTCAAGTGATTCTTCTGCCTCAGCCTCCTGAGTAGCTTGGACCACAGGCACACATCACCATACCTGACTAATGTTTTGTATTGTTAGTAGAGACAGGATTTCACCGTATTGACCAGGCTGGTCTTGCACTTCTGATCTCAGGATCTGCGTGCCTTGGCCTCTCAAAGTGCTGGGATTACAGGCGTGAGCCACTGCGCCTGGCCTAGAAATTACTTACAAACATTATTTTCGGTGTACTTTTCCCTTATTTGTGGATATGAAAGGAGTTACTAATCTCAGAGAACAGACACAGAACCTGTTTTCATAGAGTTTAAGTGTGTAGTCAAGTAAGACGTAAAACAGAATATCCAGACCAGTGAGTTGTCTTGAACTTTGCAATAAATGTGGATTCCCCGACTTTCGATGCTGAACGTTAGTGGGAGACGTGTGCAGCCATGCCCACGGGGTTCTGCTGGGTTGGGGCAGTGACGGCCGCGCAGGTCCAGCCACCAGTCCCTTGAGGTCAGTGTTAAAATGGCAGCGTCTAAGTCAGGACGACAGGAGCCATGGCTTGGTGGAGATCTGTCCATGGCCAGCACACTAGCGGACAGTGTTTGCAGAGACAGTTCTAAGGATGCTGTTTAAAATAGCTCTGGACTCCTGGATAAGCCAAGAATAAAAGCATGAACAATCAGTGAATAAAACTGCCTGGCTCTGTTTTTACCCTGGCATCTGGACATACCCTTCGTGGTCAGTTTTGATGAAAATAATTAGCAAGTCACTTGGGTGATTATAGTCAGTATTAATCTTTCACAGCTGAAACACCTTTTTTAGTCTACCTTTAAAAAAAAATGATCTACTGGTATTCCTAATCCCTCCTAGGCTGGCCGTCTTCCTGATGTTAGGTATCTTTGAATCCTTAATGCTGGGCACATTCGAAACTTTGGCATCTCACTCCTAGAGAACAACCCACTCTGTGCCCAACAGCCTGCAGGTGGGCTCCTGCCTGGCCTGGGGTCTCCCTGTCCCCAGCACCCCAGCGCATCCCCTGCTCTTTCTCTCCATACTCCCCACAACTGGGCCACAAACTCTGATCCATGGGGCACAGCCCCTGTCCCAGCCTCGCCCTCAGAGCAGCTGGAGAGCAGCACCACATCCATCATGTTGGATGATGCCAAGTTAGGGGGCAGGTGAGCCAAGCCCCTCGTCTGGAACAGGGATCCTCAGAGTCCAGCAGAGACCCTGCAGGAGGGGGAGCGGGCCCCGCATCTCATCCTGAGACCCCAGGAGCAGCTGGGATCAAGTTCCTGGGACTGCTCGTTTGTTTCCATCGCTGCTGTAACAAATCACTGCAAATCACTGCTTAAAACAACACAGACTGATCCCCTCACAGTTCTGCAGGCCGCAAGTCTGAAATCCAGGCATCTAAAGTCCAGGTGTCGGAGCCTTCAGGGAGAATCCCTCTTACTGCCTTTCCCAGCGTGAGAGGCTCCCTCCATCCTGGGCTCCTGGCCCCTTCCCCATCACCACACCTCAGCCTCTGGTTCTGGGGTCACAGCTCCTTTTCCTAACTCGGATCCCCAGCCTCCCCACTGTGAGAAGCCTTGTGACTGTCAGCGTCCTCACCCCCAGATGGGCCAGGGTCACCTCCCCATCTCACCAGCAGATTCCCAGCTTGAAACAGTAATTTAATTGCACTGCAAAGTCCATTTTGCCAGGTAAGGAAAAACGTAGGTCTCTAGGTAGGTGGAGACGCACAGATCTTCAAGGGCCATCGTCCGTCCTCCTATGGAGGGGCCCAGAGACACAGGTGCGGCCAGCCGCGGACAGCGGTGCAGGCACTACACACGTGATTCTTTCGCTGCTACGAGCTCTTCAAGAGCCTACGGAAATGTTTCTGAACACAATTTTATTGGCTCCCGAAAGCCAAAGTGACTGCAAACTTTAAATTAATAAAGGTTTACTCATTCACCTACAAAAATTTCACTTGTGTACTCACAAATGATCATAACTTTTATTTATTTATGTATTTTTTTGAGATGGAGTCTTGCTCTGTTGCCCAGGCTGGAGTGTGGTGGCGTGATCTCAGCTTACTGCAACTTCCACCTCCCGGGTTGAAGCAATTCTCCTGCCTCAGCCTCCCACATAGCTGGGATTACAGGCGTCTGCCAGTGCACCCAGATAATTTTTGTATTTTAGTAAAGACGAGGTTTCACCATGTTGGCCAGGCTGCTCTTGAACTCCTGACCTCAAGAGATCTGCCTGCCTCAGCCTCCCAAAGTGACAATCACAACATTTAAAAACATTTTGTGGATTGATTTTCTTACTTTTCAGTAGGTCCCAAATGGACCTTGTGTCATAGAAAATTATTAATTGAATGAGATATTATAGCTAATTATTTCAAATTTTTGTAAAATGTTTTATAACTTTTACAGAAGAAATTCAATGTGGTATGTGGGTGAATTTTTAAGTATTTGTTATACTGGGGAGGGAGGGGCGCTGTCTGCGTGAGGGTGGCTGAGGACAGGATGAGTAACAGCAAATGTCTAGTTCTTGAAACAGAAGTTCCAGGTAATGAAAAGGTTATTCTCCCCAACTTAGGGCCTATTCCCTTCCCCATTTCCTGTTACACTTCCCCCAGAAACATTTACAGTCGAAAACGAGGACTGAGTGTGTCTCGTCAAAAGAACCACCTGGTTCTCCTGCAGAATCACAGCCCAGGATGAAACATTTCTCCCACTGAAAGTTGAATCCAAGGACTCAATATCTTTTCATCATATGGCACACCTCAGAGAAAAAAACAAAAAAATACAGACAGAAAAGCAAACCCAGCGTCACCCACCTCACCGGAGAGCGGTGCTCACTGGAAGCCAGGTGCCTCATTCCGTCGCTGGAAACAGCAGGAAGGTGCAGGGAGCCTGGGGCTGGCTCCTGCGTCATGGGACTCTGTGGGCCGGGCCGTGCTTCTCCTGTCCTGATGGGCTCTGGGTCTGGAAGTCAGGTGTTCTGGCAGCTGCGAAGAGATGCCTGTGAGTTGGAGAGGCAGCAGGTGAAGGGGATGGAGACCCTGCTGAGTCACCTGCGGTGAGGTGTTGTCTGCAGGTTTGCAAAAGCATCTTCTGCCCGGTCCCCAGAAAACAGGAGCCCTGGGGAGGACCAAGGATGTACTGACTCCAGAAGGCAGAAGCCCCTGAGCAGGGTGGTCCTCCAGCCAGTGGTGGTGGCGGGTGCTTCCGGGCCGTATTTGGGAGCGAAATCTGTGAATGTGTTCAGGGCACCGTTCAAGTGAAAGTGTGGCACAAACAAAAAGCGTGTGGATTTTCTTTTAAAATAAATTAAGCAAAAGACACAGACGGGTAATCAGATGAAATCAGACCAAATGGCCTTGGACGGTTAGGCTCCCACACTGTGCTTTACAGTGTTCTACATCAGACCTGAGAGCAGACCACACTCTTGTTGCCTGTTCACTCCCAGGGCAAGCGCTGTGCCTGTGCGCTTCCTGAGATAAGTCTCAGCGACGGACGGGCACAGCCTCCATCTGACTCTGAAAATGCTGAGTGTGGGCAGGAACCTCTTTTTAAATATTAACTAACTTTAAATTACATCAGTCCACTTTTCAGTGCAGTGAAATCCGCTGGGATGCAAACACAAAGATTCTTTTTGTTAAAGGAAAAAAAAAAAATCACAAACAGGAATACAAAAAGAATAGCTAACTGTTATTTTTAGAATACTTCTTACACTTTTTACTTTCTCATTAACAACTGGTAGTATGTCATGCATTTTAAATTTCTTTTTTTTAAAGAGGAAAAGGAAGAAAGAAAGAGAAAAAAGAAGAGAAATAAGCCACAGAAGCTGACAAAAATCCATCGGCCCACAAAGATTAACATTTTATGGACTCCTAGTCTGTGTCTAGTGCTGGGCTGGGCTGAATATTCGTTCTGTCACAACCTGCTTTCACGGTTTTCCATTGATGGGCTGCCTGACATAACCTCTCAGTAGATACAGAAAAACAGAAATAGCCCTTGCATAATACATTCTGGAGGTGACGTAGGAACCCTCTGCTGTGCCGTGTGGGGACGCTAATGAGAAAGCTGAGCTGGTCCGTGGACTCTGTGGGCGCCGGTGGTGTGTAAATCTTGTGCGTGCCCGGCCAGGGTGGCCAGACTGCGGCCTGGGGATGGAGGGGCGCGGCTGCCCCAGATGCTGTCCGTGTGGCCCGGCCAGCACCGGGGCCACCTCCCGGCCACAGTCTCCGACGGCCACCGCCTGGGGAGGCCCCGCCAGTCCCAGCGGCCACTTACTGGAAACTGCGTGGCTATGTCTTGGGGTCAGTTCCTGAGCAGCCCATAAATAACGGTTTCCAGAGGTGCGTTTTCTATTTGCAGTAACCCCCTTCTCCTCCCACCTCCTCAAGTGATAAATCTAGCAACAAACTCAACAGCGTCGTTGTTCCCGCAATACTATGGTCAGAGGTGAATCAATGCCACAGTGTCGCTCGGCCGCAGACAGGCCATAAATATACCATTATTAATCTCTGCTTAATAAATGAAAAGGCGGGGCCGCATAGCTGCCGGCTGCCAGTGTCTGTGCGGCCAGGATCAGTGGCCTCTTTGTTTGGGGTGAGGTGGGTGGGGGACTGGTGTTGTCACCTGAAAACGGAGACATGGATCACACTCCTGTCCCGAGAAGGCCCCAGCGTTCACCATTGATGACTCACAAACACAACGTGGGGCTCTGAATCCGGAAAGAATGCACACTCGCTGGACGTGGGAACGGTGTTGCCTCTGGAATAAACATTTACCCTGGAGGTGTGTGTTTGCTTGCAACACAAACGTCTGTCCGTGCTGCAGTCTCTGTTCCCATCAAGAGGCATGATGCTGCCTCTTCACGGGGTCAGGAACGGCGCCTGACTGAAGGGTGCAGGGAGAAGGAAGCAGCAGTTGTTGGCTCTGAGAGCAATTTTCCGTGTCCTTCCACAAAGCTCTCCCTCCTCACTTTCACAGTCACCTGCAGTGGTGGAATTTTTTTAACCTTATTTTAAAAATTAAAATGTACACACATGAAGGTTCCAAAAGAATTCGTTACTTCCTCAAACTGCAGCAAATGGGGAAAGTCAGAGCAAGCTCAGATCTTTGGAATTCAGATCTACTGTTCACACGGCCAGACGAGGCTGGGATGGCCTGGGATTCAGGAAAGACAGTGAAGCTGGGGAAGTTGCGGGTGGGGGGTCAGCAGCCCTCATGGCTACATCTGCAGGAGGACCCCCAGGGGCCAGGTCCAGCACTGGGTGAGCCTCCCTCCTCCTCTGTAGGAGGACCCCCAGGGGCCAGGCCTTGCACTGGGTGAGCCTCCCTCCTCCCAGGCTCTGCAGCCTCCTGGGCCTGGGCTCTCCACGGCCCCCACCCGAACCCCCGCTCTTCATACATTCGGCTTCCCAGCTTCTTCCCAGGTAATCTCACCATTGGTTTTACCCAAATCATCAGGATTCAGGAGGAAAGAGCAGGTGAGGCAAAAAGGAGAAATGGAAGCACAGAAAACTACGAAGAAATAAATCATTAACAATCCGTCCATGTAACAATCCTTCCATGCTAGAAAGAGAAAAACACATTCTTCCTTTCCCAACCCCACGGGGCGGTTCCCGCCTGGTGGAGTCAAGGTCCCCGCGGGTCTGGAACCCCGGACAGGCCCGGCTTGATGAGCCATGCACGGTCTGGTAGGTCTAGAACCCCGGGCAGGCCTGGCCTGATAAGTCTTGCACGGTCCTGCAGGTCTGCGAGTCTGGACCCCTGGACAGGCCCGGCCCGATGAGCCATGCACGGTCCTGCAGGTCTGCGAGTCTGGACCCCTGGACAGGCCCGGCCCGATGAGCCATGCACGGTCCTGCAGGTCTGCGAGTCTGGACCCCTGCACAGGCCCGGCTTGATGAGCCGTGCACGGTCCTGCAGGTCTGGAACTCCGGGCAGGCGCCTGGGCAGGCCCGGCCCTTGGCGGCTCCCGCGGAGCCGGCGCGCTGCGCAGCCTGAGCACCAGAGGGCGCTGGCGCGCTGTAAACGCGGACGGGACTTGGAAACCCTGGTTCTGCTGCTCCCACCTCCTTTTCTGCGTCTCGCAGGAAGCCGGCCGTGCAATTATTTGTGCACATAATTACGGCATAAAACGGCCGCACGGTGAGCCCTTTAACACACCCTGTCTAAATATCTGATAATTTTCAGTTCCATGGACACATTCGGGTGGATTCAGGTTTTGACACTTCAATGATTTCGCAAGCCCTCTAAGAAAAGTAAAACCAGATTACAAATAGGAAGGACAGCAGGAAGCCCTGGCCTGCAGTGAGAAGAGAAACCTCAACACATGACGCATTCTGAAAACCTAGCGAATCTTCTCTAACGAGGCCCATCTGAACGTGTTACAACGTTTCCACTGAATAACGGCCTCACATACACACTTCCCCCCCAAATTTTTCTGCATATTATTCAACCACCTTCTCATGTGCCAATGGCTATCTCTATTTTAATGTTGTTTTCCATAGACAGAACAGAAAGAAAGCTCAGTTTCCAGAGACGCAGGAAACAGAGTTGTATCGTGACAGCACGGCGAGCCTAAACCCATGGCCCGCCACAGACGCAGCTGCTTTTCCGACTGCCAGTCCCACTGGGTATCGCCGACGCTGGGGTTCTCAAAAGTTCTATCCTGCACATATTGCCATTGTGTTTGTGCCATACGTCTTTTCCTGTGTGTGATGTGTGTTTATCGCTGCATGTACTGCATTCTGGACAGGAGACGGTTGACAGATGAGGGCTTTTGTTCGGATGAGGTGAGGATGAACCTGCATATAATTTAGGGTGTGTAGATTGGAAGAATTTCCCGCAGAACAACTTCGGGGTCGACGTCTTTGAGCCTTGTGTCTGCCTGGCTGCCCATTCCCCTGGGCCCCGGAGGACGCTTCTGCCTCGGAACTGACCTCTGGCCCTGCTCCTTGGTATCACAAGCCGGGTGAGAGGTACGGTGGTTGGGTGAATGTTCTGGAAGCCATTTCCACACTGGGAAGATCATTAGTAATTCAAATATCCACAGAAGTGACGGTGAACCACGAGTGGATCCCACCATGCCAGAGTGAAATTATTGCAGTTCATCTCTTTTCAAATTGGATCTCAAAGTCCTCATGATCCCTTCAGTCCCACCAGACACCAGGGAAGGGTGGCAGACAGGACATGGGATGGGACAGAGAGCTGTCCAGACTCTGCAAAGACAGACATATGTCCAGCTTCCCTCCCGAGTCCCTGCAAGAGACGGCCGCTGAGGGAGCTCACATTCAAGCTTTGTGGACTGCACTGTAAATCCGTCTCTGAACACATTTGAAATGATTTAGAATAAATGAACCTAGAGTCATACAGCCACTGTTATTTGACATGTGAAGGGAACTTTTATGTACACTGTGTGGCCTGAGCCTCTGTCTGACAAAAGAGAAAACAGACCCAGAATTTCGGAGGAGGGGGATGATGGAGCCCCAGCTTCCAGTCGGCCCTTTTTCACCTTCTAGTTGAAAGGTTTTCTCCCTTATTGGCAACCTACTTTAGAAGTCATTAAGTATCTATTGAGGAACTGCATGTGCTTCCAAAGGTTAAGCCAAGTTTCGAAGTTAGGTGCTGCAGCAAAACCTTTGAAAAAAAACCCAAACTCTACATAGGCTGCTCTGTGCCCTACAATTGCAATAGGAGTGCCCCTTCTAGTGTAAGTCAAGGCTTGACACGGTCAACTCCAAAACCAGTTACTTAGGGTGGGGTCAGAATAGTGAAAAGGGGAAGTGTGGATGTCCACCCAACAGGGCGCCGGGTGCTGTGAGGTGGATTTAACCTGGCTGCACAGCTAAGAGCATACTTCAGTCATGGGACAGAATCCTCTGATTCCTGCGTCTTTTATTGCCATGTTCTTAAAGCTAGGGAAGCAGTTCGAGCCTTGACAGGCTTCACATGAAAAACAGAGTAAATATGGGACAAAATAAGGAAAACTTGATAGATTGTATTTGGAATATGCCACCCCCGTTTCCACTGTGCCATGATAAAATAAAAATGCGGAGCTTATGGTTTATGTTCTGGGAAATATTGATTGTTTTAGGAGCATGATAAATACTTTTCATTGGAGCCTAGGCTTGTTCCTATCAGACTCATAGAACATTTTGCTACATAAAACTCTGGACTCCTACACAAGGTTTTTCCTTGCATGTTTACATGAAATAAAGCATTATTACAACATCGTGAATTTTTTTACAATTAAAACTGAAGTATTTGATTGTTATAGATGGGCCAATAAGTTTCTTATTGGAAACTTGGAAGTCTTCTTCTAGAAATCTTTACTATTCCTGCAATATGTCCTCACTGCAGACACCATCAACCTCATTTTCTACAATTTGTCTATATTCTACTATTTCTATATTAAATAATTTTATTTGCTTTGGGCACCGTTCTGCGGTCTACACCATGGCAAAATGTGTGTGTCATGGGGCCCAGAACTGGACTCTAAGAAACTCTGAGCTTCCGCCTCCTTGCTGGGAGCTGTGGAAATGATTGGCTTATCAAGTGATGACTTCTGCTTCTCACACATCTTGCAACCCTGACCCCCTGCATCACATCACGCAATATCATGGTCTCACACACAGACCATTCAAAGACTGGCATACTTGATGTTTCAGATTTCAGCTCTCTGTTCCCAGAAGCACATTCTATTTGTCTCCAGGATTTTCTTTATAAATACTCAAATCTGCTCAAGTCTGTAGGCTGGAACCTGAACTCCTCCGTAGCTCATAAGTCTCCATGGAATCCACCCATCTCTGTCATCTTGTGCCCCCTTTCCTCTGTGAGCTCCAGGTTTAAGCTACAAAAGACCCTTCCTCGGCCGTTGGACACAGCTTGCCTTCTGAAGGTTCTGCGGTTCAGCTTAGCATGGCCTCCCCACCAAGGATTATTCAGTTAAAATGTTCTTGAAACTTGGATTACATTGCTTGTCTCTCTGTTTGCAATGTTAACGGCACATATTTTCTAACATAATGCAGTAATCTTATTTTAATGACATGTTTATCTCAAATTTTTGCATGGCAATGTGAGGTTCTTCAACTCTACCTTCTTTATGCCAATTCTGAGCACAGCACCCAGCTTAGCTCATGGCTTCCTTCAAGAAACTGTCAAAGATATAAATGAATAAATGGGTGTGTATACATTAGTGGGCAACAGTAATTGTCAGGCTCAATTATAGACTATTCAGGACAATTAGCCAAAAATTAAGCTAGGAAAACACTAAGGGCATTCAAATATTTCAGGTTCTCCTCTAAAGGAGCTCCTGGATAGCTAGGAAGTCCTCTGACCTTGAATCTAGCTCCTAAGATCTTGCTAAGCCCTCAGTGGTCACTGAACTCAGGCGGAACTACCCCCGCAATGAGTGAGCTGTGCTCTGCACGTCAACCGCCGCGCAATGAGTGAGCTGTGCTCTGCACGTCAACCGCCGCGCTGAACAGTGGATGTTTCACGGAAGAATAAGTGTTTGCTCTCAAGGAGGAAGGAAGCTCATATACACGCTCAGAATGGCAAAAAGGAGCTCCCAAATGAGGAAACAGTAAAGACAAACTACCAGCACATTTTAGGTCATTTAATAGCAAATACAACAGCTATGGGAGCTTAGAGAAATGCTGAACGTTTGCAGACCACAGAGGAAAATCCAGGCTCCATGTCTCAGCTTCTCTTCCTCAAAGACTGCAGAGATGAGAAACGAATTCCCAAGACAACAGCTCTCTGCTCACCTGCATTCCCCCACATCTGTCTCCTGTAACACCCAAGCCATTTTTACATTAAAAATGAAAAGAGTAACTTTGACAACAGCCAGCACTTTTGAATGCTAGACACTGTCCTAATTTCTTTATACATCTGTAATGTACTCATTTACATCTTTGACAAAATCATAAACCTATGACATAGATAATATTGCAGAAACTGAAGCATACAATGATTAATTATCTTGCCTAAGGTCACCCAGCTCTCACAAAGCAGAAACCAGTGAGGTTCAACTAGCAATGGCTCTAGAATTTCAGTTGATAAGGAAGGGGCTTCGTGGGCACTTCACTGAGGAGCGGACCAACGGACCTGCACAAAACTGAGATGGACTGGATAGCTATGTAGCGTGCAGTGGTTTACATACAGTCGATCTAAATTGCACAGTGGCTCACACCTGTAATCCCAGCACTTTGGGAGGCAGAGGTGGGTGGATCACTTGAGGTCAGGAGTTTGAGACTTTGTCTCTATTAAAAATATAAAAATTAACCGGGCATGGTGGCACATGTCTGTAATCCCAGCTACTTGGGAGGTTGAAGTAGGAGAATCACTTGAACCCGGGAGGTGGAGGTTGCAGTGAGCCGAGATCACCCCATTGCAGTCCAACCTGGGCAACAGAGTCAGACTCCATCTCCAAAAAGAAAAAAAGAAAAGAAAAGAAAAATAGTTACTTGCTAAATTGTAACTGCAGGGTGAACTATGACTGGGTTTGTGCTGCAGATGGGCAGGGAGTCCCCACTCCACGCAGGGAGTCCCCACTCGACGCAGGCCTGGCCAAGCAAACCGTGTCCGGTAGGCGCAGCAGCCCTGAGAGGGAACCCGCAGGGTCCAAGCTCCCGAAGCCATGGGAGGGGCCTGAGGCCGGCCTGTCTGACTTTCCCACCCATCTTCTCACTTTCCATCCGCTCTTCTGTCCCCACGATGCTTATCCACAGGAGGCTGGGCCACGTCCTGTAGGTGGAGTGGGGGCAATTCTGACCTGGGGAGGCAGTTCTCACCTGGGTGGAGGGACAGCTCTGACCTGGGGAGTTCTGACCTGGGTGGGACAGTTCTGACCTGGGGGGGCCTTTCTGACCTCGGGGAACAACTCTGACCTAGGGAGTTCTGACGTGGGTGGGGGGGCAGTTCTGACCTGGGGGGCCGTTCTGACCTGGGGGGACAGCTCTGACCTGGGGAGGCAGTTCTGACCTTGGGGGACCTTTCTGATCTTGGGGGACAGCTCTGACCTGAGGGGACAACTCTGACCCGGGTAGCCCTGCACCCTCTCTTCTTTTCTGTCCCCAAAATGTTACTCTGGATAACACCTGGAGAGTTTCACCACTGAGAGATACAACGTTCCTCCTCCATTGTACTGGAAACAGAATCCTTTCTGAAAGAGAAACACTGTCTAAGTGCTGTGTTAGTTTTATTTGTCACAGAGCAAGTTTGCAGTTTAGCGCAGAGGTTTGCGACTCCACCCCAAGCTGGGTATGGACGTTTCCTTTAGTCCGAGGCAGCTTTGGCTTATAGTAACCTGTGTCAGCCACTCACAGCTGGGCAGTGCTTCGCTCACCGTGCGGGCCGCAGGTTCCTCCCCGTTCACCGTCTGCTCCCTCCACTCCCAGACTGTGCATCCAGCCCATGCCTTATGCTGGCCCGTGGCAGAGCCCTGAGCAGTTCCGGTTTTCCACAGAACAGGGCCGGCGTCATGCCATAGAGTGAGCCCAGAGCGAGGCCACAGCTGTGGGGACATACTCTCCTTGGCTGAGTACCAACAACTCAGCCACTGCCTGCCCTTAAAAGGTTCTGCTTTCAGATGGCATGTACCTGGAGGGGCCAGTCTCCTGTGAGCTCACGGATCCAGTTGACTCTGCCAGCTGCACGTCCACAGCCTGCCTGGCAGACACTTCCCAGCGCCCACGACCCCAGCCGTGCTGGAGAGCAAAGCCAAGCCCTCCACGTCCAGCCAGAGGCTGAGCAGAATGAAGTGCACGGAGACGTTCAGAGATAAAGAACGCAGAGATCATCACAATGATTTGCTCTATGTCAGCCCCTTTGGAGACAACTTAGTTCCTAAGCTCTCAAAAATACATTTGGATGTACAGGGAAAAAATTCCACTTAAGGTATGATGTCGAGTTCCCACCCAGTTAGGTATATTTTCTCAGAAAGAAAAGTTGGCAGATTATTTCATTACTACCAACAATTGTATCTTAAGTAACTTATTTCACACCTACCGTGCTATCCAGCCACAGGGGTCAGTCTGTAGCTGTCCCCTCCAGGCAAGCCCAGTGCTTTTTGTGAAAAGAGCATTTTGCGAACTTGTTATCTCCAGGCACCACCCTGGGCAGGTGGAAACTTCTGGGCATCTCAGAGGGGAAGTTTCTGCTTGTTCAGCGTGGCAAAGCCTGTCTGCCACTTGAGGAGCGATTATTGGCTGGCACTGGTGAGGTGAGGCAAAGGCTGTGGAACCATTGAGCGGAAATTCGTCACTGTCCTGTCCAGCCACTTCCCCCGCTCAGTGATGCTGTGTCTACGAGGCCCTGTCTCAGGCCCCGACTCAAGCCCATAGGCCTCACGCTGAGCTCATCACACCTGCCCTCTGTCTCCAAGATTGCAGCGCCCTCCACCGTCCAGGCCTTCCTCTGCCCTCTTGCACTGCCATTCCCGGGCCAACATTCCTTACAAAAAGCAGATGTTTAGCTCACCTGGCAGATGGTTCTCCCCTCTTTAAAACCATCCCGTATTGACTGCACACAATGTCATGAAAATTGCCTTTCAACATACTCTGAGGTACTTCAACTATCACAACTCCCTCAGCTCGGCATCCGCCTCTGGTTACCTGGAGTCTATGACTATCCTCGCCCAGGCATGCCTGTGGAGTCTCTGGTTACCTGGAGTCTATGGCTATCCTCGCCCAGGCACACCTGTGGAGTCTCCTAAGCTTCTGCCCTATTCAGCTTTCCTAAGAGTCTCACCAAAGGACCAGCTCCTGGCGTCTGCAGGATTCACCCCTATCCTTGTCTAACTCCCCATTTTTCCTCTGGGCCCTGGCTCCGTGCTCCCATCCATGGCAAGCCTCATGGAGCTTGTGTCCCCGAGTTCCACGAGCACACGCGTGTAGCCTTTACCACCCCACACTGTCACACATGCACCAAACCACGGGGGAGCCACAGGTCCAGTTACAGCCTCAGCGGGCGCAGGGCTTCTGGGTTCTTCCCTGCACCAAGATGAGTTGCCCACACAGCAAACGCTTCCTAGGTAATTGACGGTTCGTTTGTTCCCTGTGAGAACTGAAACGTGGACCGTGGCACAGTCCACACATGTGAAGAGGGACGTCCCTCACAACCACATGTGTGTGAACACACCACACAGCTCTACAGGCTGGAGGTTTATACGGAGGTCTGACAGGCACAGCAGATGTGCGTTCTTCTGGGGGAGTTCATGTTTAATCATCAGGGAAGGGTCCTTAATACCACAGACAGAGTAGGTGGTTCCAGGACATTCGGAGATGTGATGAGATGAATCCAAGCCCAGGCGACGTGACTCCTGGGGTTTCTCAGAGGAAGTGAGGTTCGCGGGACCACACCATCAGGCTTCGGTGAAAGTTGTTAATGGCTGGGGCCCTTCCATACAATCTGCACGGCTCACTCCGTCTTCTTTGAAGCCTCTGTAGCTGTCACTTTCTCAACGAGACAATGAGCCCTGCCCAGATGGAAGATCCAGTGTCAACAGCACAGAACCTGCCCTTGGCCCACCCCAGCACCTCCTAACACACTCTGTCCCCACTGTTCACAGAGCCTGCCCCTGCTACACCCCAGCACCTCCTAACACGCTCTGTCACCACTGTTGACTGTGCCTGCTGTTGACCATTGGCCGTATGCACAGAAGGGCAGGGCCCCCGAACTGGCTTGTTCAGGAGTGACTCGGCACTATGGCTGTGCTGCTGGCCCTCCATCCTCTACCCTTGCTCACTGAAGAGCCACTGAGCCTTAAATTAATTTAGAGAGTTTTCAAGGATCATTTTAAATATTAACAATATCCCATTATTTGCAGACTTTGGTTATGCACAGGTACATATATGCATATGTGTACATAGCAACTCTCCCTGTATACACACATGTGCATGTTAGTACACACATGCATGTGTGTACATAGTGACTCGCCTGTATACATGCATGTTCATATTAGTACGTACATCATATGGGTACTTAGCAACTCGCCTGTATACACGCATGCTTATGTTAGTACTTGCATCATGTGTGTACATGATGACTTGTCTGTATACACATATGCTCACGTTGGGACACATACACATGTGTGTACATAGGGACTCGCCTGTATACACACACACTCACGTTAGTACTTGTATCATGTGTGTACGTGACGACTTGACTGTATACATGTATGCTTACTTTAGGACATATACACATGTGTGTACATAGCAACTCACCTGTGTACACACAGGCTCGTGTTAGCATGAGCTACTCGGTCTATTTCTCTGTCCTTTCTAGAGTAATGTTTAGTTACTTTGATTTCTTCCATTACTGTGATTATCTATGTTATCTGTGATTCAAAGATCTATATGCGAAAAAGCAAATCTGTAATACAAGGAAATAGAAAATATTTTATTACCTCTGTATTTAGGAAACCAAAGTTAAAAGCTAAAACTCAGACTGGAATAACCCTCGCATCCTTTAGAGCCATAATTTGAATACATTTGCCCTAACATAAAGTAAAAATCACACAAGACCACACTGTAAGTTTTTCTTCACTACGACCCCCCAGAAGGGGGACAGGGATGCAGCAGGCAGTGCTTTGTCCTTGAGGGGGATGCGGCTGGCTCTTCCCTCTTCCATCTGAAGAGCGCCCCGCACCCCCTTCCACAGCCTCCCCAGCAGGATGGTCCCACAGCAGCCACAGAGCCACGAAACAGCAGTGTGGGAGTCTGAAGCCTCATGGAACACACCTGAGAGATGGGCCTCCGTGGAGAACTCCTTGGTGGTAGCAAAAAACACAAGAACAACAATTCTAGTTCCCCACAAATCAGCCGGTTCAGAGCTGTCCCTCAAAATCCTGGCTGTCTCAGTGTTAAAGAAGCACGACCGCTCCCCGCCCCGAGTGGCGCCATCTGGAGGAGGTGGGGGAGACGGTGCCCTCTCTCGCCTCTGTGTCCCTCTCTCTGTCTCTCCTTCCCTCTTTCTCCAAGCCCAGCAGATCCATTTCTCCTCCCGGCTGTGATCATGATGAGTGTCCCCGTTTCTTCCTTCTCTCCCTGAGTGCCCCCTTTTAAAACGTGACCCACGTTGACCTCCACACCATTACATCTGAATGGGTCACCTGCAACCGATTAAAATCCCTGAGCGCAGCACAGATGAAAGATGAAGCGGGTGAACCGGGGGCTCCGTAAGATTGACTCTTTGCTGTAGGCAACGGAATCTTTTCTTTTTTTCTTAACAATCAATCAAGAGTGAATTAAACAGAAGTGTTTCCGAAGACGCTCATTATCTCCATTCCTCGAAACAGCCCCTCCCCATTGCTCCAGCCTCTGCCCCTCACAAGCCGGCTGTGCCATCCCTGCGTGTGGGCTTGCACCGGGCCATTCGTTTTTCCTCGCCTCTGGGAAGAGTGGCGACCACCACTTGTTGGCGACGACCATGGGGCCCTCTCAATAGGCACAATCAGGAGTTGGCAGTGCCCCATACCCAAGGCCCTTTCATGTCAGACGCAAACATTCACGTAGGCTGCGACTCGCTGCAACCTGACGCCAGCGGCCTCCGGCTGGGGTTCTGTCACCATGGCAGTGCTGGCCAGCAGCGAGGCAGGGGACACCGCGTTCACAGGGAGAGGGCTTTCATTTCTCTTCTGCTCACATTTTTCTCATTAAAAATTTCAAAACCTCCCAAGACTCAGAAGTAATTGTAGCAGATTTCTAGTTCAAGCCCCTTTATTTGCTAGAAGAACCCAAAGGACGGGGCATGAAGCGAACAGCCACGCTCAGGCGTTGGATCTACGGGGCGCTGGACGCGGAGGCCTGTCCTTCCCGCTCAGCACAAGGTTGGTAAGAAACCCAACTTCCCTCTGAGAGTAATACCTTGCTCGGAATCGTACTTGAGTCATAGATGTTTTACAGCTGAGAGGGAAACATTTTAAATCCCATTCCTTATTTTTCAAACGAGGAAACTGAGGCCTACACAGTTTAAAAGACCTGCCCAAGGGCCCACTCACCCCTCCAGCCAGGTCGCCTGCTGTGTTGCGGTGTTGAAAAACCCTGGGTCCCATCGAATCATGGTGGAAGACTCGCCGAGAAGCCTGATACTGTGTGTGGGCCTCTCTCAGCAGAGCCCAGGCTGATCTCACGACCGATGCATTCCCAAGCAGTGGCAGAAAAGGCAGACGGAGTTAAGGGCATGGACTGATGAGGTCTCCACGGCTGCATCTCAGAGGAACTCTAGAGGCGCCTACCTACATTAACATGTATAAATTTACACTGTATTGATGTAAACGTAGAATCCATCACAGCCATACTTCCGTAAAATACAATAAAATTAAAACGTGAGAAAAATCAAAGGTAACAAAAGTTAAAATACTACAAAATAGAAGCCCATTTTAAATGTACCATATTGGACGATTGTCAAATTCTGGCAAAATTCCTACACGTTGTTCTGAATGTCTCCACCCACCTTGGTTTGCAGGGCACACCTCGCCCAGCCACTCGGCTCTCAACCCCACATCGGTGAGGGAAACGGATCGAACAGTCAGATGATTTTTTAAAAAAACATATTTCCATTTCATAACATAGTTATTTTATGGACATTAGAAAGACATAGACAATATTTAGCCACTTTGTTAAAATTAGAAAATAAGTATAACAAATTACAACCCCCCCGCTCATTACATCTTAAGTGCTTAGAAATGTTTTCTTGTTTCAGATGGGCTCTTAAGACAGTTAAAACCATGTTGAGGTCTCAACCACTTCACTGTCCCTGTAGATTTTCTCTCTCTTCTTAGTATGTATATTTTCCTTCTATTGGAGAATTGCCCGCTCAGTGCTTCACTTAAAATCTTTGATACAACATTCCATAATCAAATGGAAATAACCGAGTATAATGACGGTGAGGAACGTGCCCCAGGAGCTGAAAGTAAACATGATAGCTGTGCATTGTAAGCCCACAGAGACGTGGGGAGGACAGCCATGTAGAAATACATCGTTGCCTGTTCTTACAAGAACACGTAGTCGGCTGCTCACTTAAGCACCTGCAACTCAGGTGCTCAGTCCCTGCAAAGGGAAGCAGAAAGCTGTGCTGGATGGAGCTGCTCGGACCCCACCGGGAACACAGCCTGGTCAGTGCAGAGCAGCTGGCTGGGTGTTCTCCCTGGAGGCCTCTGGTCAGATCTCAAGAAAGCCAGGTTCTGATTGTTGCTTCCCCACCGGCTGGCTGCATGTCTGCGGGAGGGGCTGTGTATCCTCTGGGAATCCATGAGAAAACTGGGTTGGAGTTGGCTGTTCTACTGAAGCGCTCTCTCTCTCTCTCTCTCTCTCTCTCTCTTTGCTTTCCTGAGCAGGTGCATGGCTTCCAGAATCTTTTTGCTCAGTGCTCATTGGGTTTCACTTTCCAGGTTCGGGAAGACAATTTCGATAACAAAGCATATAATCTTTCGAATTGCCCCTACCTGGAGTTTTAAAAGACTGTAGATAAGATTCCTTAGGTGTTAAGACATGAGGAAACTGACTCTCATCACTGTTTCTGGCTAGGACAGTGCAGGTGAGGAACAGCCCACTGAAGAGTATGGAATGTAAAAGTGCATGCGTCATTTTTAAAATCCAGGTCTCACTACTTTATAACACTATAAAATTGGTTCCACATGAAAGATTTTCTGTGAGGCAGCAAATATCCCGTTTACACCCAGTGATTGGAGCCCAGGCTTGGCTCCCTCATCCTCCTGCTCCACTTCCAGGAGGAGCAGTTGGCGTGGGTGGCTGGCTGGCATCTGCATGGGGCAGGCAGGTGGTGACCATGCCCCGTGTTTGCTTGACTGGATGCGGCAGGCAGACATTGGAGTCAGAAGCTGTGAGACTAAAGCTCCGCTTCCAATGTGGCCGGGCCCCCGGGGAGCTGAGGTCACCCAAAAATGGGATGCACTTGTCAGGAACAGAGAGCTGAGGCCACCCAGAAATGGGGGGCACTTGTCAGGAGTAGAGAGCTGAGGCCATCCAGAAATGGGGAGCACTTGTCAGGAGCAGCAGATGTTTCATGGACAAGGCAGCTCCACTGGAGGCTCACAGGGCGAGTGCTCAGCCCGGAATTTATAGAATGACAGCTGAGTGCACCAGGTCACACGCCGACCTCCAGCTGCCCTTAACAAAGGTGCTCGGATGAAGGAATGTTCTGGAAATCAGAAAAGCTGAGCATGAAGAGGAAGAGCACAGATCGTCCTGGTGATGTTGTTACTCTCCACAAGGGGCCTGGAGGTGCAGCCGTCTGTCTTGGTCCCAGCAGCCCAGGCAGAGGGCAGTGCCATTCCACCTGTTCAGAAACCCAAAGGCATCCGAGACAAGTCTCCATGGATTCAGATATTTATTTTGCCAAGATTGAGGACAGGCCCATGACAGCCTCAGGGGCACCTGACAACAAGCACTCCAGGAGGTCAGGGTGCAGCTTGCTTTTTTATAGATTTTTGGGAGACATAAGTCATCCATCAAGACATGTAAGGTGCACAGGGGTTTGGTCCAGGAAGGCAGGACAGCTGGAAGTGGTGGTGGGGGCTTCCAGGTCATAGGTGTATTCAAAGATTTTCTGATTGGCAATCGGTTGAGAGTTACGTTTTTATCTAAAGGCCTGGAATCCATAGAAAGCAGAGCCTGGTTAAGGTAAGGGCTGTGGAGACCAAGGTTCTTATAATGCAGATGCAGCCTCCAGGATGCAGGCTCAGAGGGATCCCATGGCAAGTGTTTCTTATCAGACGTATAAGGTGCCAGACTCTTAGTTAATTCTCTCCTAGACTACGGAAAAGGTCTGGAAAGGGAGAGGGATTCTCGACAGAATGTAGATTTTTCCACAACAGACAGCTTTGCAGGGACATTCCACAATATGTCAACGAAATGTATTTTAGGGTAAAATACTTCCATTTGCCTTAGGGCCTGCTGTCATGGGATGCTGTACTAGATTCAGGACGGAAGTCAGTGACATTGCTACAAAAAGTCTTAAGATCTCTGTTTTAATGTGAATGCTGGTCAGTTATGTCTGAACTCCAAAGGGAGGAGGGTATAAGGAGGCCCGTCTGACACCCCCCCACTTCCCACCGTGGCCTAAGCTCGATTTCCAGCTTAACTTCAGAATGCCTTTCACTGGGACGAGGAGCCCGTTCAGATTGTTGGGGGGTTTAGAATGTGGCTTTCAGCTTACACGGTGGAGTAGCCTTGTCTTTGTAAGACACACGGAAGCGTCTGTGCTGTATGTGTTTCCACACAGTTTCCAGGGAGACTTGGATCATTGAGCGATTCAGGGCTTCTCCTAAAGTTGCATCTGACTCATGATGCCAAGAGTCCCAAGGACCGAGTTACAGCGCAGGAGCTGCTCTATCACACCCACAGTGCAAACGCTTAGGAAAAGAGAGCCTTTGAGGCTTCTATTCTGATGGATGACAGCATTTTCCTTTCTTTGTTTTGTTTGATTTCCTCTAAAAACAAAAAACAAAAAAAAACAAAAAACAAAACAAAACAAAAAAACAGGGTACATGTGCAGAACGTGCAGGTTTCTTACACAGGTATATGTGTGCCATGGTGGTTTGCTGCACCTACTGATTCGTTCTCTAAGTTCCCTGCCTCACCCCCCACCCCCCAATAGGCCCTGATGTGTGATGTTCCCCTCTCTGTGTCCATGTGTTCTCAATGCTCAGCTCCCACTCATGAGTGAGAACATGCGGTGTTTGGTTTTCTGTTCCTGTGTTAGTTTGCTGAGGATGATGACTTCCCGCTTCATCCATGTCCCTGCAAAGGACACTAACTCATTCCTTTTTATGGCTGCTTAGTATTCCATGGTGTATATGTGCCACATTTTCTTTATCCAGTCTATCATTGATGGGCATTTGGGTAAGTTCTGCATCTTTGCTATTGTGAATAGTGCTGCAATAAACATACGTGTGCATGTGTCTTTATAGTAGAATGATTTATATTCCTTTGGGTATATACCTAGTAATGGGATTGCTGGTTCAAATGGTATTTCTGGTTCTAGATCCTTGAGGCATCGCCACACTGTCTGACAGCATTTTCACGGGTGTAATAAGGAGGCACTGCCTCCAGCATTATATTCACACCTATATGTGTATGTTTGCTCAAATTTGCATAGACATACATTTATATAGGCATTTATTTACATGTACACTTTTGTACATACATAATTATGTAAATAGCTCAATTCCTTATGGTTTTGTCTACTGAGAAGTGTTCGTGTTTTCTTCACCTTAGGAATGTTTGCCATTGCACAGATCTACCCATCCAGTCTGGTATACTCAGTGGCTTCCTGATAAACTGAATGTAAAAGATTTGAGAGAAGAACTGGAGATGCATATTACTCTTTAAAAAGTGGGATATGAGCTGGGCGCGGTGGCTCATGCCTGTAATCCCAGCACTTTGGGAGGCTGAAGCGGGCGGATCATATGAGGCCAGGAGTTCGAAATCAGCCTGGCCAACGTGGTGAAACCCCGTCTCTACTAAACAATACAAAAATTAGCTGGGCGTGGTGGTGGGCACCTGTAATCCCAGCTTCTTGGGAGGCAGAGGCAGGAGAATCACTTGAACCCGGGAGGCAGAGGTTGCAGTGAGCCGAGATCCCGCCACTGCACTCCAGCCTGGGCGACAGAGCGAGACTCCGTCTCAAAAAAAAAAAAAAAAAAAGAAAGCGGCCTATGGCAATGGATTTCGTTTGCTTGTTTTAAGGTTTGCACATTTGCCAAGTGTTCTGCATGGCACGTCTGTGGTGTGAGGAGAGTCTTTAAGCGTAAATGAGAAAGTCTGAGAAGACTGCCCAGGAACATACAAATGGGTATTTGAGATAACCGGACCAAGTTTTGACCCACTGCTAGTTTAGGCAGTTACAGCTTTCCAGCAATGGCTCCTAGGTATCATCACCAATTCACAAAAGTTCCTTCCCTCTAAGCATTCACTTATCCATCATTCTTAATTTCTGAAAAACGCACAGGAAGTTTGCTCAGAGGTAGGAGCTAAGGATGTCAGGAAGAAGTATGTGAGGAAGGCGGGAACACAGCATCTAAACCTCCAGGGCTGGTTTTCACCTCTGTCCAGCCACCTTCCTGGCATCATGGGTCTCTTAGGGGATGGGGGGCTGATGCCTGCAAAAAGACTCAGTCTGGCTCACGGCTCAGAGCCGGGGCCGTAGCAGCCACAGGCCTGCAGAGGAAGGCAAGGCAGCCTGCTGGAGGGAGCACGCTGCCGTCCACAGCCCAGGCTGGCGGTAAGTCCAGGGCACACACAGAGGCCCGGAAGGATGGTCAACCCAGCTCTGAGTACAGACAGTGAGGAGCCTGGCCACCATGAGCCTGTGACGCAGGCTCCAAGCAGCCCTCAGGCTGGTCGTGTGGTCACAGCGCAGCCAACCCCCACACTCACAGCGGCCACTGCAGGGCCTGCCACTCAGCTTCTGACCCATGGTCCTTTAGGCCGGCTGCCTCCATCCCCGTGCTATCCCTGCAGCCGAGACCACCTGTCCACCCCCATTGTGCTGAAGCTAACAGAAGATGAAAGCTGATGAGCCGGTTTATTTTCTACACCCGGTATCCAGTCCCCACCTCTCTCGCTCCTGCTGTCTCTGAGCTTCCCCACCCAGAGCTTGTCCTAGGACTCCCAGAGCCGTGCTGCTTTGAGCCTTTCCTCAGCTGGGGGCAGAGGTGAAGGGTTATGAGGCCGTGGATACCTTGTCAGGTCATGTGGTGTCTGAGGGCAGGCCTCTGATGGGACTTGAAAGGGGACAGACAGAACCCCTGGGGAGTCCTGGCATCTGGAAAATGGAGCTCATCATGTATTTTTTAATATAACCAGCCGTTTGGGGCAGATTAGGTGTGAAACAAGGGCTGGAAAACTGAGAGGTGTTGATGATTCTCGTTATCCTGAGCAGCCTCGAACCCTGGCCTCCAGATACTCACAGTGACAGAGGATGCCTCCCAGGACACAGGTGAACCTTCATTTCCCTTTCTCCCTTTACAGTGGGACCCTGGGTGGATCATTGAATTCCCTGAGGCTCAGCGTCCCATCTGAAAGTGGCATTGATGTCACTCCTGGCTGTGAGAGGTTGTGAAGATTAAGTGAGAAGCTGCATAAGAGCACTCGTGTGCCCCTGGCAGTTGCCAGGTACTCAGCCAAGGGGCCTTCACCAACCTCAGCGCTCACCCAACGGGCCTGCACCAACCTCAGTGTTCAGCCACAGGCCCTGCACCAACCTAAATGCTCAGCCACAGGCTCTGCACCAAGCTCAGTGTTCACCCAGTGGGTCTGCACCAAGCTAAGTGCTCAGCCAAGGGCCCTGCACCAAGCTCAGTGTTCACCCAATGGGCCTGCACCAAGCTCAGTGCTCACTCAACGGGCCTGCACCAAGCTCAGTGTTCACCCAACGGGCCTGCGCCAAGCTCAGTGCTCACCCAACGGGCCTGCGCCAAGCTCAGTGCTCACCCAACGGGCCTGCACCAAGCCAAGTGTTTAGCCAAGGGGCCTGCACCAAGCTCAGTGCTCACCCAACGGGCCTGCGCCAAGCTCAGTGTTCACCCAACGGGCCTGCGCCAAGCTCAGTGCTCACCCAACGGGCCTGCACCAAGCCAAGTGTTTAGCCAAGGGGCCTGCACCAAGCTCAGTGCTCAGCCAAGGGGCCTGCACCAAGCTCAGTGCTCACCCAATGGGCCTGCACCAAGCTCAATGCTCAACCAAGGGGCCTGCACCAAGCTCAGTGCTCACCCAACGGGACTGCACCAAGCCAAGTGCTCAGCCAAGGGGCCTGCACCAGCCTCTTGTGAACTTGCTTGGCCTGCATCCTATACAAACCATGAAGAGTAAACCCCCTTTCCCTTAAGCCTATGCTGTCACTGTACAAAGCCCCACTGTGCTGCCAGGCTTTTCACCCTGGGAGGCAGGGCCTATCCAATTGTAAGCTTGCAGTGTGCACAGTAATGTGTACATGATTTGTGTTGGTTGCTTGCATAGGTAACCAGGGGCTTGGCCAGGTACCCACCTATGGGTAAAAGCCAAGTCTAGACTTTGGCATTAAGATATCTTTTAGATGAGATTAGCATTTGAATCAATAAACTTTGAGCAAAGCAGGGGACCTCCATAACATGGGTGGGCCTCATCCATGTGGTTGAAGACTTAAGATTAAAACGTTGGTGATTCCTTGAGGAAGAAGGACTTCTGCCTCCAGACTCCTCGCGGGTGCAAGCTGCAGCATCAGCTCTCCCCGGGCTCCAGTCTGCAGCCTGTTCTGCAGATTTCGGACTTAACTCCACCAATCTCATGGGCCAATTCTTGACAGCAGATTCCCTCTCTCTTTCCCTCTCTCCTTCCTGTTGCTTCTGTTTCTCCGGAGAACCCTGACTAATACATCCTATTAGTTAATTCTGACTCTATTATAGTTTCCTATTTTCTGCTATCACGCCATGCATGAACCATTCTATTGTTCATTCGGTGAGTATTTATTAATAATCTATTGTTGCCTGGTGCTGCCCTGCCAGGTAACTAGACCACTTCCTATGCTATTAGAAGATTAGCTGTCTGGTACACAGTCTGCCTGATACAGAAGAAGCAGTATATGGTGATGATGATGATGATGATTACGTAAGTTATAATTAACATGTAAAACATGAAGCATGACACCTGACCCTTCACAGCACAAATCAGTGTTTCTTGATAGAGGGAAAAAATAGTAACTAGTGTGTAGCTTCATTGGGATCTTGATTCTTTATCTGAATCATGGTCAACATGCTTTAACGTTTTCAGTTTGCCTGCTGTGGTAGCAAGCTTCTGGAAATAAATCACAGATTTCCAGTTTACATTTCTCAGATACATTTTTCCATCAACATGGTACTCCCCTTGGAAAGGAATCTAATGTAAAATGTAATGTTAATGTAAAATGTAAAAACGCTGAATAGATTGGGTCTCCTCTCAATGATTAGCTCTTCTGTGAATATTGGTGAGAAGACATTGCTGTGATGTTGAGCTCAGAAACCACATCTGCATGTTGATGTTCTGAGTGTCCGGTCATTCTAGGTGCTAAATCAGTGCTTCTCCAGTGAAAGATTAAGTGAATGAACTGTTTGAGATCCATTGATTGGCTTTAAAGAGCTGGCGATGTATATGCAACTTATTTTTAGGTAAGACTTTCCAAAATTTAAAAATCACACGCACACACGCGCGCACACACACACACACACTCTCTCTCTCTCTCTTTGCTTTCCTGAGCAGGTCTCTCTCTCTCCCTTTCTCTCTCTCTCTCTCTGTGTCTCTTTCTCTCTCTCCCTTTCTCTCCCTTTCTCTCTCTCTCTCTCTCTCTCTCTCTCTCTCTCTCTCGGCAGCAGCAGCACAAGGTCAGTCGTTGAGCTTTTCTAACTGGATGAATGAAACACACCCAGTGGGCTGGCATCCACTGGTATCTTGAGGAGTGGGGTTGTGTACATTGTCCTCTTAATACACAAATTCTGAGAGAACAAAAATAGGCTTTCTTCTCTTCTGTCCATTACCCACCACACTATTCAAACTTCCAGTGGATAGAACAATGGGAAATATCTCTGCCAAATCATTCTTTAACTCTACAATCCCTTGCTGCTGGTCATAAGATCTTGAAATAATACTCCCCAAAGTGTTTCCATTCTAGAATCATGGGAACTGGAAAAATTAACATCCTTTTTTACTAAGTGAAATATGAGTGCAATGCAATTTGTGATCACTGAGGAACAAAGCGAGACAGGGGAATTAATCATCAGGTACGTGAAGAAGTTTGGGTGGAAGTGTTTACAATGATCTTTGGTGTACTGAAATTTAAAAAATGAAAGAAAGCTATTTGGACTGACAGCTGGTTCAAGTTAAATTAAATTTGACTCAGAATATTAATTTTAAATACTATATAAATGAATGCAGGTTACACACCCTGCATTATTTCACAAAGTATTATGAGACTTAAAGTTTTAAGATGTGATTTTGCCCCTGCCCCGGGGTGGGGGCGCTTAGGAGCCTACTCAGCCCCTTACAAGGGGCCTTAGCAAACATGCAGTCTCATGGTTTAGGAAAAACCTCTTAAAGTTTTGCAAATGTCACTCATGGTGCAGATTATCTACTAGTCTAAGGGAAGGGGAGGTGTTGAGGAATTCTGATTACAAATACAAAGACTGCTCATGTACAAGTTATGTACAAGTTCAACACCTAAACAGCCCACTGGGGTTCACTGACCACAGTGCCCAGGGAGGCACCGGAGCTGGAGTAGGGACTGGGAATTGTGGGCTCCGAAACACACACAGGCATTACACACCCCGCCATGCATGCAGGCCTGGGGTTCACCTCACAGGCTTGACGGAGTGGGTGTATTTAAACCCCTTAGCAAGTCCAACTTAAGTCTTATTTTACTTTATAGGATCCTGGGCTCTGGAACAATTCATTTTCCCTAATGATGAATGGCCTGATTCATTTCTGCATTAGTGAATATCTAAAGTGATTTCTTTTTCTAGATAACATTCACCTAAAACCTCCCAAAGATCACATGACTAAGGCCGAGTAAAACTACAGCGAAGAAGTGAAGAGATATCAGAATTAAGGTCCCTTCAGAGAATCAATGCAAATTAAAAGTTAGCAACTCACCCAAAGAGAGAGCGGCCTGTGGGGAAACCTAACAGTGTTCTTTCCATTTCAGATCCAAAGTTTAATCCAAGCTAAAATACAAGTCACCCCAAATTAATTGCAACAAACATATTGTGGTGGCAAATTAAGTGTTCTCAGTCATTTATATCTTGGAGACATTCTGCACATGGGCCGATACACGAAGGAGTGTTTCATGTCCCTCCTGGCCTTGGTGATTTCTTTTCAGAAAAGCACCAAGGGGCCAATCAACTGTCAAATTATGTTTCCCTGGGCTGGGCTTATCCAAGAGCAATCTCTTGTCGACATTATTGCACATTTTATAATTGTATCATTTCTCAAGTCTTCCATGGATATTATCATTATGATAATTTAGGGCTATGGAAAATTTAGGGATCACAGGCAGTTCCTCCCATGGTTACTTAAGACCATGACCGACCTGCCAGCCCTGGTCGTTCAGACTCGGGAACTGGCAGACGTTTCTCAAAAACGAGGAAGTGAGTCTGTCTTTTCAAGGATGATGGCTGGCAGTTTTTGTTGCCTATGATAAAAATTCAAGCATCACTGTGAAAGTGACAATTCCAAAGACCTTGTATCTCCCTCTGTGAGCCTGTCAGTGGCTTAAAGGGTGTTCTGAGGAGATCTGTGGGGAGATTAACAAAAATGCTTTTCATATTGTATAGTGAGAAGTGTCAACATTTGGGAGATCTGCAGAACTCAGTAAGCTGATTGTTTCTAACACAGGATGGTACAAAGTGACGAGCGAGTGAAAACCACCGCGGTGCCATGGGCCTGTGGATTTTGACGCAGGGGCAGGTGCGTGCCCAGGCAGGAGGGCTCAGATCCCACAAGACGGCACACCTGTAAGAAGTTACCACCTTTGGGGCTTGGGGGTGGTATCGAAGAACAACCACAATTACCTAGGAAAGGTTAATAAAATAACCTCCTCTTTTCTAATACATTTGTGAGTGACACTGAGTATTCACTGCACACTTCACACCCACACAGGTGGAGTGCGGGAGTGGCCTGAGACTCTGGCTGCCTTCCGGGAGGTCAGACACTGGATTTGCAAAGGAAAGTATAACACTCTTGTCAGTCAAGATGGTTTGGTTCAAAAATTACATGGATTTTTCATTACACGCTATTTATTTTGGCATGGAATGGGTTTACTATTGTGTTTTTAATTAAAGAGTAAAAACATTTTTAAGTTTTTCTAGTTTAATTTCTAGTAGGATAAATAACAAGAGACACAACCCACTTTATCCATTCGTCTGATTTTCCTGCCAGGGTAATGTATTCCTATCTTTGTTCATTTCTTGCTTTTCAAATGTAGACCTTGAAAAGACTAAATACATAGAAATGTAGGTGTTGCCCTGGAGTTTTTATTTTCAGTATCAGGTTACATTTCATTTTGCATTTAAATTAAGTATACAAAATGAATATCAAAATAATGCATTTTCAAGCAAATGTGTAGATGAGTGAATCTCATCTGGGCCCCGAAGGCTATGACTCACTGCTCTGTAACTGACCACTTGAAGTGACCTCGCCTGCTCCTCGAGCGGGCTTCAGTCATGTGTGACCCTCACATCCACTGTGAAAATCCCTGCAATGGGGTCCTAGTCACTGGACAGTTTCTTCTTTAATTGCATTATGCTATTTTATATCTAACTGTTCTTAGCCTGAGAAATTGTTCATATTCTGTGTTCCATTTCAGCTTTTCATAAAGTAAACTAAAAAACTGCCCACTTGGAAAATGAAACACGTAGTTGTCAGATTAATAGATCCTTCTGCCCTCGAGTCCCCTCCCGAGGACGCAGTCAATCCTGAGCCCTGAAACACAAACAAACAAAAAGGGCGGTGTATCTTGTGCATTTTCCGTTCCTTTCTCCTGCTTGTTTCCAATTTTTCTTTGGATGTTAGTGTATCAGAGGATTATAAAAGCATGGGTGCGGACTCTAAAGGAATTTCATTTATCTTGCAAACTATGTGCAAACAAATTCCATTTTCCTGGTACAGTTACTTCTAAGTACCTCTTTAACCTACCTTTCTTCGCAGACAGGGCAAGGGAACATTCATGAATGAAACTTGTCTTTACTGTATTTTTAACAATGTTTTTCTAGACAACATGCTTTTGGAATTTGTCAGTGCCTGTGCTTCTAGAATACCTGACCCCTTTCTTCCGATGTGGTTGGGGCGGGACAGAACCAAGGAGCTCTTTGCTGTGGACTCAGCTCAAAGCACACGTGGCGGGGAACGGGCTGGAAGATGCTCCGGAGATGACCCGGTCGAATGGGGTTCAGCATCCAGGCTGCCGCTGCCTCTCAGGCGCTCCCTGCAGAAGTGGCCGGCGGGGGAAGGAGTGTCCTGGGGGAGCTCTGGTCGCAGGGAGCCTTCCTCAAATGAGCGCGGTTCCAATCCACCGGGTCGGCCGAAAGGCAGATTGCAGCTCAGTAGCTCAGAGGCCTGGTTCTGCATCTCAGCCGACGCCAGGCCGCCCTAGTGCTGCCCGGGTCCACTCGGAGCCGTGGGTCCTGGGCACGGTGGAGAGCGCGGAAGCAGGTGGCTCTGCTCCATTTCTGTATGCAGCACCGTCTCCCCTCTCCCTCCTGCAGGCTCCTCCTTCCTCTTTCTCTCTCTCCTGGTCCTGCCTCCTCCTGTCCGCCCCCGGCCCAGCTATTCCCCATCCTCACCGGACACTCACCCGTCCGGCGCACCTGCCCCTGCCCCAGCCACCTTCTTCCTCAGCACTCCACGTGCTCGTGATGTCATTTTGGAACATCTCGCACCCCTTCTCCTCACAGTACTTCTCACCCTATCACCGATGTGAAAAGACAAACTTGAGACGAACCGAGTGTCACAGAGCCTCACTGAGCAAATAACTGTTAGTGAACCGGGCAGCCCTGGGCCCAGCATAGGTTCAGGGCGACTCCGTCGCTGCCACGTGGTCCGGTAAGATTTGTGGACAGAGAAAGGACAGTGATGGCAGAAAACTGGACAGAGGCACAGAAACAGCCAGACGGGCACCGCTGGGCGTGGGCCCCACTTCCACGCGATGTGAACCGAGACCTCCCCGCTGCTGCGATCCGCTGAGATGCGGCTGCTTGGAGCAAGGGTGGGTCAAGTGTGTTCACACACCCAGTCAGGTGACAGTCACTAAGTGTGGAGAGGTCTTCAGGCTGACCCTAAAATATGTAAGGAGGCAGCTTTCGGCTAAACCTAACGTCACACAGAATACCACCGTCTGGGCTGTCAACCCAGTGGAACGTGGGGAAAATTTTCTCCTTCAATTTTTTGATGAATTGGATGAATAGGGGCAGAATAATCAGATAATTTTTAACCAAAATTCATGTTTTCCTTCAGAAGTTTTCCATTTAGGTTGCCTAAAGCAAAAAATTCACAAGAGAGGTGACAAATATCTGCTTGACTTAAAACTTTTGTATACCCAGCTTCTATTTTTTAATATATTATATTTAATTTTTAAGATGTTTAAATAACATCTCTCTCTCTTTTCTTTCTCATTTGTAAGACAGGGTGCTTATCTTCAACCGAAATTCCCAGGTAATTATTTAGTTCTTAGAAAGCCAGATACGGAAAACCTTCTCTTCCATACGGTTGTAGGAAGGCAACTTTTAAGAGATTCTTGGGTACATTATTCAAAATTGTGGCAAAATTCTTGAGTTCACGTACGGCAATTATAGAAAATATTTTCTCACGTGTTGGATATCATCATCAAAGATCTCAGTCAAATTTTGTTCTTATCTATGTAATCAGAAATGAAAAAAGAGAAGTCCATAGTTCCTTGTCAATCATAAAGCATTGTGGGTAAAATAGATTTCTTTTGGGTCCTGACCCAGGTACTGTTGAGCCACACTGAAAACAAGTGAAAGTATCTTGTAGCCTATATTTTACTCTCAGAAATTTCCTGTCATGAAATTAACAGTTTTTTTTTTAATCCCCATGGCAAAAAAAAAAAAAAGTGTTTTCCTTAAGATCTGATTTAGAAGAGCAATGGGAAAGTCACCTTGTTTTAACCTTTGTTTATTAGGAAGCTTGTTGGCTATTTCTCCTCCTACTCCCTTTTTACATAGGACAGAAATCCCAGATCTTGACAGTATTTTCAAAAATCATTTTGTCAGTCTCTAAGGGTGGAAAGTTAAGCAGCACCACTGATTTTCGAGGCAGGTCTTCAGGGCCCCAGGGCTCTTTCACATGTTTTGCTTTAGGCTTTGGAAGCCTGGTGATCAGGGATTGGCACATGTGTCCTGCTTAGTAAAAATGTAGTGTTGTGGTAAACAAACAAAATTCACAATCATTATAAACTCAGAACGGATACCTGTGGTTACTGCAGAGAAGAGACAAGCCCTGCCTTGTCAGTATTGGTCCAGGCTGCCTTCAAAGCACAGGCTCTTCCAAAAGAGTTTCTTCTCTGTTGTTTGCTCACCCATAGAATTACCCACCCACACATCTGCCCAGAGTATTGACAACCAAGTGTTTCCCCATGGGTGCCAAAGTAGACAAATAAATTATAGTTCCTTTAGTGAACCCGTTTTCCTAAACAAATGCCAGATGTTCTACAGGTGGCCTGAAAAGATGCCAGAATTCCCTGATTTCTATGAATAATAGGAAACCTGTCAAGAAGAATAAGCAAAGATACATCATTCTCAAAGCCTGCCTGCATTCCTGATTTTTTAACTCTTTGTCAGACACACACAAGAAACAATTGTTTTTTATATCAAAATAAAAGAAATGTTTGTAATGACTGAAAATTCCTGATTTATGTTTCCATGCTATGAAATAAATGCGACTTTCACCTTGGCATCCCAAGTGCACTGAAACCCTTCTGCATGGAGCACTGATGTGCAGAAGATGCGCTGTGGGGCAGGAACTTTATGGGCCCTCTGGAGCAGCTGCAAGTGCAGGACAAGAGATTGCTCAGTCATCCTTCATTCTGCAGCCTCTGCTTGAAAGAGGCCTTATTGCACTCCTGTTAGGACAGAAAATCCACCACTAGCATAAGGCTGTCCTCTTCCTCACACCTCAAAGCCCTGGAAACCCCAGGTCTACTTGTCTCACGCTAACACATCTGCATTTTTGTGTCTGATGTTTGCCTGAGTAGCCTTTCTTCTTTTATTTCACTTTTCACCTATCTGTATTTGTAGTTATGGTTTGTTTCTTGTAGGCAGCATATATGTCAGTCCTGTTATTTTATCCAGTCTGACAACCTTTGCCTTTTAAATGGATCTTTTAAAACATTAACATTTTTTAAATCTTTTAAATATACACTCAGCATGCAGGATTCTAAGAGGAGTACAAAAATATAAATGCAGGCTGGGCATGGTGGCTCATGCCTGTAATCCCAGCACTTTGGGATGCCAAGACGGGAGGATCACCTGAGGTCAGGAGTTCAAGACCAGCTTGGCCAATGTGCTGAAACCCTGTCTCTACTGAAAATACAAAAATTAGCTGGACATGGTGGTGCATGCCTATGATCCCAGATACTCGGGAGGCTGTGACAGAAGAATAGCTTGAATCTGGCAGCTGAAGGTTGCAATGAGCCTAGATCGTGCCACTGCACTCCAGCCTGGGCGAGAGAGTGAGACTTCATCTCAAAAAATAAAAATAAATAAATAAAAATAGATGTAATCGAATCTTTAACCTCACAGAGCAAGTCCTTAGGGATCTTATCACATTTGTTTATTTTTAATTTTTATTATACATGTATATTTAGCTGTAACTAACATAAAATAAGCTATATATGTTGGAAGCATATAATTTCATAAGCTTTACTTCATTTTTTGCATCTTTACTGTGGTATAATTAATATTTAATAAGTTGCACATTTTTTGTGTGTTCGATTTGAAAGGCTTGCTGTAGGTATATATCTGTGCCCCTTTGTGATCTCTCATTTTTACCTTGTCCTCCATCTATCCCCAGGCAACCACTGACACTGGAGATGAGCTTGCATTTTCCTGACGTCTATATCGATGGGCCATAGAGTATGTACTCTTTTGAGCCCATTTGTATTTAACATATGATCAATATGGTTGAGGCTAAAGCCACACATTTGCTCTTAGGTTTCTATTTTGCTCATCTGGTTTTTGTTTGTTTGTTTGAAACAATTTTTATGTCATCTTCCTTTTTTTCACAGCTTTATTGTGGTTGAATTTATATATCATAATATTCACCCATTGTAAATGCATAATTGAATGATTTTCATTGAATTTATGTAGTTATGCATGTAACACCATAATTCAGTTTTAAACATTCCCGTGACCCCAAAAATTTCCCTCATGCCTCATCTGAGTTCACCTCCAGTCTCTTAGCCCCCAAAGTACTGATTTTCTTTCTCCACAGATTTGTTTTTCTAGAAATTGCATGAACGCAAAACACTCAATACGCACGCCTCTGTGTCTGCCCTCTCCACTCTACAGGATGTGTTTGTGATTCATTCAGGGTTTTGAATGCATTGGTAGCTTGCTTCTTCCTAAGTGGTAAATAACACCCAACGTATGAATGTATCACCACAATGTGCTTATTCACATGTCTCCTGATGGACACTTAGGTCGTCTGTAATTTGGAGCTATTATGAATAAATTATGAATAATGGTGCTATGAACATTCAGCTTCAAGTCTCTGTGGACATGTGATTTCCTTTATCTTGGCGTGTATTTATAGGACTGAACTGCTGATTTATACAGTAAGCAGATGCATATTTTTAAATAAACTGTCAATCTCTTTCCAGTGAATGTTTTCCAATGTGTGTACCGTTGAACATTCCCACCAGCACTATAGGAAGGCATCAGTCTCTTCTTCAACGCTTGGTAACCTCAGACTTTGAGACGACAGCCATTCTGTTAGGAAAGCACTGGTCTCTTCTTCAATGCCTGGTAACCTTAACCTCAGACTTTGAGACGACAGCCATTCTCTTAGGAAGGCACCGGTCTCTTCTTCAACACCTGGTAACCTCAGACTTTGAGATGACAGCCATTCTGTAGGAAGGCACTGGTCTCTTCTTCAATGCCTGGTAACCTCAGACTTTGAGATGACAGCCATTCTGTTGGGTATGTTGTGTCAGCTCGTCATGATTGGTTTTTGTTTCTAAAGGCTGTTTTTGCTGGGCATATGATTTTTCACTGACAGTTATTTTTGCTTTCATACTCTCCCAGCACTCGGAGTGCCTGCCGTTTCCCTGTCTTCTGACTTCTGTAGTATCTGTCATGAAGCCCACAGCCATCATCCTCACCTTTGCACCTCAGCATAGAATAGGTCTTTTCTCTCCAGCTACTTTTAAAATGTTTTCTTTACCACTGGTTTTCAGCAATGTGATTGTGGTAGGCCTTGTAAGTATTTATTATGTGTCTGTGTGTATGTGTAGACTTTTTTACTTGAGATTATTTGAGCTTCCTAGATCTATACACTTAGAGTTTTCATCAAATTTAGAAATGTCTTGGCCCCTATTTGTTCAAATGTTCTTCTCTCATTTCCTTTACTCCTTCTGGGATTCCAGGTATAATTATGTGACACCTTGCTGTTGTTTCATAGGTTACTGAGACTTTTTTTTTTTTTTGAGACAGAGTTTCACTTTTGTCGCACAGGCTGGAGTGCAATGGTGCAATCTCGGCTCACTGCAACCTCTGCCTCCTGGGTTCAAGCTATCTCCTGCCTCAGCCTCCTGAGTAGCTGGGACTACAGGCATGCAGCCACAATGTGTGGCTAATTTGTATATTTTTTAGTAGAAATGGGGTTTCACCATGTTGGCCAGGCTGGTCTTGAACTCCTAACCTCAAGTGGTCCTCCAGCCTCCCAAAGTGCTGGGATTACAGGTGTGAGCCACCGCACCTGGTGTGAGATTGTATCTTTTTCCTCAGTCTTTCCACTTTCTGTGTATCATTTGCAATTTACTTGATTGCTATTTTATTAAATCCACTCGTCTGCTTTAGGAAAACATATGGTCAAACTCAATCACCAGATTTTGAGAATAAATTTTTGTATTTTGAAGCTATAACCTTCTCAATCAAAAAGTTCTTAACTAGGAAAGGTTTAAGCAAAGCAAGGCTATGGGCTGTTGCCTGTGGATTTTGTTATTGCCGTTTGTTTGTTTTTAAATAAAGTTTTAGCCCGGCACAGTAGCTCACACTTGTAATACCAAATACTTTGGGAGGCTGAGGTGGTAGGATTGCTTGAGCCCATGAATTTGAGACTCGCCTGGCCAATACAGTGAGATGGTGAGACACCCTCTCTACAAAAATAAAACATATTAGCCAGGCACGGTGGCACATGCCTGTAGTCCCAGCTGAGGCAGGAGGATTACTTGAGTCCAGGAGCTTGAAGCTACTGTGAGCCATGACCAGGCCACTGCACTCCAATCTGGGAGACAGAGTGAGACCTTGTCTCAAAAAAATAAAAAAAAAGTTTGATTGGAGCATAGCTGTGCTTATTTATTTATGAATTCTACGATTTGTTGTGATTTATATTGACAAAATTCAGTAGTTAAACCTGAGGCCATATGGCTTGCAAGGCCTGAAATACTATCTTATTGTTTACATAAAAGAGTAAATAAATCATAATCTGGAATATTCTAAAGGGCACGTACTGAACTAGACTGGGTGATGGATATTTAGGGCTTTGACCACTTTTCATCCCAAGTATCACCATTGTTTTTCATTGACATAGAAAGTTTATCCTTCCAAAAAAGCATTATTTTATTTCATGCAATATTTAATGGAGTATATAAAGTTGTGTATAATTGGTTTTCTTCACTAAATTTCAGCTAGTAACAGGCATTGCCTAGTTTAACATGAGTGTGCTACTCTACTACGAAGGAGAAACGCTTGAGTGCCATTGAGAGTCACAGAGCCTAAGTGTTCAGCAGCTCCGAAGCACGCACACGGGGCCCCTGAGCTTCGAGTTCAAGTGGCACGTGCACCTCTCAGGTAAGGTTATCATCAGAGGTGCAGACCTCCTGGAGGGGAAGGGGGCACCTGTATTCCAGGGCTGGCATTTGCCTCGCTTGAACCATGCCTGGAGTTAGAAGTGCTGAGGCATCCACGTGCAACTTACCAGAAGGAGATTGTTCCTTTGGAAACTACCGTTTAGCAACCCCTCTGAAAGTTTCCTGGCTGTGCCTGCATAAAAGGGAATCTGGCGCGGTGACTCACGCCTGTAATCCCAGCACTTTGGGAGGCCGAGATGGGTGGATCACCTGAGGTCAGGAGATCGAGACCATACTGGCCAACATGGTAAAACCCCATCTCTACTAAAAATACAAAAATCAGCTGGGCGTGGTGGTGGGCGCCTGTCTACTCAGGAGGCTGAGACAGGAGAACTGCTTGAACCCAGGAGGCCGAGGTTGCAGTAAGCCATGATTGTGCCACTGCACTCCAGCCTGGCGACAGAGTGAGACTCCATCTCAAAAAAAAAAAAAAAAAAAAAAAAGGCGGGACATCTGTTTTCTGCTCTAGTGTCAAACTGGACGCATTGGGTGAGAAATAGGAGAAAAAGGACTACCTGGCACACAAACACATGGCAACAGTTATCTTCCATTTGCAAGAAACATTCCCCTCACACACAAACACACATGCAAAGGATTCTCCCTGTGCCCTCCCAAGAAACGATTACCATCAGCATTTCATCCTTCGTCTGTAGGATGCTTCTCTGGAATCCCATCTTCCTTCTGCCATTTTTCCAACACACACAGCACCAGAACAGTGATAAGGTGTTTGTTTGTTTATTTGTTTGTTTTTCGAGACAGAGTCTCACTCTGTCACCCAGGCTGGAGTGCAGTGGCACAATCTCAGCTCACTGCAACCTCGGCCTCCCAGGTTCAAGTGATTTTCCTAACTCAGCCTCCCTAGTAGTTGGGACTACAGGCACACGCCCCCATGCCCGGCTAATGTTTGTATTTTTGCTAGAGATGGGTTTTCACCATGTTGACCAAGCTGGTCTCAAACTCCTGACCTCAAATGATCCACCCGCCTCAGCCTCCCCAAGTGCTGGGATGACAGGTGTGATCCACTGCGCCTACCAGAACCATGTTAAGTTTTATAAAGAGGATATTAGTTAATCGTCACTACTGTGCTGTGAGGTAACAGCTATTATCATTCCTATTTGCAGACATGGAAACAGAAGCTTAGAAAGATCAAATGAGCCCAGTTGATGAGTACGTGTGCTGGGTAGCGTTCTATCGAATAAATGCACAACCATTTGCTCATATGCGTGTCCATATATTGAGAGAGTATTTGCAGAAGTGGTGATTCCTGTGGAATTTCATAAATTAATGTATCGGATCTTCCATAGTGCTGTTTCTCACAATATTTTGTTGTCTATTCTGTAGCTTAAATTTGATTTAAAAATATCAATCTTAAACGGCAAACGTATCATAATCCCGATGCACATGGTTCGAGGCTATCTGCCATGCCACTCCACACAGCCTCTGTGTTTGTCTCTTTCCAGCCAGCGGGACTCCCTGTTTCAGGAATAGAGAGAAGGGTGATGGCTGCAGCTGGAGAACCCTCCAAATGTCCTCTGCAGAGAGAGTAAGAGTTGCTCTTTCGCTTCCCGCAGGGAGAGCAGCTGCCCTGTTGACTCTGCTGTCCCTGTGCAGTTTCAGCCCAGATCGTTTCCGTTCTCCGTGGAAGAGCCCACAGGCCCAGGGTGTCGGCAGCCCCGTGGGCAGTATCTGCCTAGGACTTGGTGTCCCCAGGCTTGGCTGGGCTCTAGGTCTATGCACGAGGGGGGTTGAGACAAGGTCTTCTTCTCCACATCTCCAAAAGACCGTCGGTCTCCCACAAACCTCTGGGAAATCCATCTGATGTTTGTTCGATACATAAGGATGCAATTTCATGCATGACAGCTCAATAAAGCATATTTAATATATTCAACTCCTCAAATTTAAACCAGACACCTGGCTTGAGTGAAATTTCCAGTTGAGTTAATATCCCTCCCAGCCTCTGACATTTGTAACTGTTCACATGTTAACCCAAACCATTCACTCGTTCACCTTAGTAAAAGCGTATTTTGGGATTTTATGTGCTGGGATTGGACATCAAAGAATTGTTTTTATTACAGAGCCTTTACTAGCCAAGTCTGAATTCAGAACAGGCCATGTTCAGCAGCAGAGCCTGGTGAGCAGTCATGCTTCATAATAAAACAGGTGAGCTGTGATCCGTCAGACCCTAAACCGAAGTCCCCCCATCTGGAGCCTTCGGGAAGAATCCCTGTGCTTTGTGCAAATGAAACTCATCTGGCCTTTCCTCCGATTACTTTCGCTTTCATTTTCTTTCTCAGAGGATATTTTTTCTGGATCATGACAGCTCAGGCCGGTTTGGCCAGGTGATGAAAAAGGTCTCAGATTCCCAGTCTGGGGACTCCTCTGGGAGACTGTAACTTTGGATCAGGCAGATGTCTGCTGGAATCAAAGAGTATTAAACGTACAAAGAGAACAAAAGGCCCTGTTGAACTACGAAGAGGATGGCTATTCTGTGCATCATCCCAGCCCCAGCCCCAGCCCTGCCCTATTCTATGGCGACCACTAACCTGCCTTGGCCGCGTCCCCAGGGATCAGCGGCTGGCACTGGGTGCAGCCGTGTAGGAGAGAGCCCTGGTCCCCGAGCAAGGTATGGGGCCATCCATGGTCAGGCGGGCTTCAGCTGCATCCTCATGGTTCTCACGATGCCCCTAAAAAGAGCTCTGGAAACCTAAGCCCCGTGTACTCTGCTTCAATGCAGAAATGGGTGTTCTTCCTCCTGTACCTCTCAGGATAATCCCATCATAACCTCATTCTGCAGGTTCACGATGCTCTCTCCTTCTGCTCCCAAAAACAGTAGTGTTAAGATATTGAATCTGACACACAAAGGCAAACTGTAAGAGGAAAATCTACATGCTTTCTCTAAAAACAAACTGAAACACCTGTGAATCAAAGCAAAAGCTTTTGGGTTCCCCATGCCCGCTGATTAGCCTCCTCACCCCCTCTCAAGGTGATGGCGGGGAACGTCAGGTGCCCTTCAGGGTCTCCAGATGAAGGCCTGCTCCCAAGAACTACTTGAGACACTGACCTCTCCTTTCTTGAGAAAAAAATGCCACTGTTTATGGTTAATTATTAAGCTAGAAATAGACTCAGTAAAATCAGCTTAACCCGTGAAGAGAGGGGAAGGGATGGAAGTCGGAAGACACAGAGATTAGGGTGGGAATGGGCTTGTTGTTTTTGACAGTATGAATGTTCTTCATGAAGTGTTAAGAAGTCATTTTCTCTATCCACAGATGTTTGAGAAATTGGCTTAAATTTTAGAAAAGCAAAACAAAACAAAATGTTTCAGTTTCACACAGGTAAAAACTTGACTGGAAAAAAGTAAACGCAGCCCCCTGAGGACATGTTAGCTCCCAGCGGGCCTGGGGCTCCAGGTGCAGCCTGTTCTGTGGAGCTGGGGTCACACCAAGGTGGGGACAGCGGGGAAGCTCAGGCCGGTGGCCTCGTTGTCCTCCAGGGCCCAGTGCCAGGGTGCACAGTGGGGGTGAAGCCACGTTTGCACACCAGAGCCGTGAGGACTTCAGGCGAAGCTTGCCAGGTCCTGAAGCCAGGCCCGTGCCACCTCTGCCCACACCTGCAGATCCCAGGCCAGGCAGGAAAGCCTTCTCTCCACGCCTCATGTGCACTTGCTTTCTGGACAGTCACCCACCTGGTCCTCCAGGGAGACAAGCTTCTTCTGTGAGCTGAGATTCTTCGGAAGTGTGTATTACACCTGAGCCGCCCATGGGGATGACCAACGGAGCAGGCCCTGCCTGGAAATGACCAGGAAGGCCTTGCCTGCAGGCTTCGCTTCCCACCAGCTCACCTGGTGTGTCAGGGGCTCAGGGGCCAGGCATCCCTCAGGGGTCCTGAGGCAATGCTTCGTGACGCCTCTGTGTTCTTCTTGACAGTCTCTTGGGGTCTGTTCTGGGGTGGGGCCACTGTGCTTCTCCGTTTGGCAGGATGAGGAGAAGCTGGGGAAGTGAGTGGAGATGGGAATGAGGGTTAAAATACGGCCCCCGGCATGGGTGTAGGGTACCAGCGCCCATGGAGGGGCTCTGCAGCGTGGAGATGGGAATGAGGGTTAAAATACGGCCCCCGGCATGGGTGTAGGGTACCAGCGCCCATGGAGGGGCTCTGCAGCGTGGAGATGGGAATGAGGGTTAAAATACGGCCCCTGGCAGGGGTGTAGGGTACCAGTGCCCGTCGAGGGGCTCTGCAGCCCAGCCTCAGATGTGTCCTGGAACCCCACCAACATCCTCACCTTTGTCATCTTTCCTTTCCTCCACTCCTCTTCTTCTTCCTCTTTTTTTCTTCTTCTTTTTTTTTTCTTTTTTGAGACACAGCCTCGCTCCATCACCCAGGCTGGAGTGCAGTGGTGCCATCACAGCTCACTGCAGCCTCGACCTCCCAGGCTTAGCTGATCCTCCCACCTCAGCCTCCCAAAGTGCTGGGACCACAGGCATAAACCACTGCACCTGGCCCGTCTTTCTTATCTAAACATTTCCCCATAGAGCATGTGAGGGAAATCCTTCAAAGGAAGAGGAACTATGCGAACGTCTTCATGACAGTGACCGAACGGGGCTGCCCATGTTGGGCAGGGTGGCTGGTCTCCGGGGAGAGGCCCCCCAGGGCCGGGTGTTCTCCTAGCCCACTGGGAGAACTCACAGACCTTCTGCTTCAACAGAACTCATGGTTGCTCAAAATTATTCTCCTGAAGAAATACAAAGCATTTACCTTATATCAGCCTTTTCTCAAGTTCTGTGTCAAAATATGGATTTGGCCAGGCGCAGTGGCTCACTCCTGTAATCCCAGCACTTTGGGAGGCCGAGGCAGATGGATCATGAGGTCAGGAGATGGAGACCATCCTGGCTAACATGGTGAAACCCCGTCTCTACCAAAAATACAAAAAAGTAGCCGGGCATGGTGGTGGGTGCCTGTAATCCCAGCTACTCAGGAGGCTGAGGCAGGAGAATGGCATGAACCCGGGAGGCAGAGCTTGCAGTGAGCTGAGATCGCACCATTGCACTGCAGCCTGGTGGACAGAGAGAGACTCCATCTCAAAAAAAAAAAAATATATGGATTTATTCTAAGATCCTAGTGAAATTTTGTTCTTATAATTACCGATTTGAGGCATCAACCCCAAACTCAACACTTTTTTTAGAATGTTTTAATCCACTTTCATTTAGTTTTTATCCCATTTTATATACTTTGAGGAGGCAGCCTATACAGCATCTGATGCAAATGAGTGCTTACAATTCAATAATTTAGTGCTTCCAGAAACTGTCCGACTATTACCTGGGAGAATTGCTATGAATGAAGAATCCCTCAGCCCCTTGCTAAGTACTAAGTCAGAGCCTCTGGGAGGGCTGTGGAACAGGGGGTTTAACACCCATCCAAGGTCAGTCCCCTGAAGGTCACTGTGGTCGGCCCGGACTGGTGTGGTCCTACTGAGATGCTGAGTGGGGAGGGCCCCTCCTCTGGCCTCACACCTGGACCAGCCAAGCTCTCCCTATCTCTGAAAGCTCTCGTCTCCCTGGGTCCTGTTTCTCCCCGGAATCTCTGATTCTGCTCATAAAACAAAGGATGTGTTTTCATGGAACCACTTTCTTAATTGACAGACGGGGAACCCTTATAAAGGATGTTGTCCCAAACACACAGTCATGTCATTCAGTGTTTGTGTTAAGGAGGAGAAACCACAGAGGCTCTGGCCTTGGAAAGATATTTCCAGATGAGGATGAAAGACTTGTTGCGTGAACTCTGAACAATATCAAACCTCACAGTTTATTCTGAAAATTAAAAATGGCAGTTGAAAAGTTAGAATAAAAAGGTAAATTTCATGATGTCAGAGGCAGCTGTTTCTGAATAGGTCTGAATACAGCTGAGGGCAACTGTGCCAGGTGTCTGTACTTTGGAAAATTGGTGAGCTGCAAAGGGAAGAAACAGGAAGTCAACAGAAACAGCCTGTCCCCCAGCACCATCAGTAGACCTGGTGTTTTATCTTTGGCTCTTCCAGCAGCGCAGATGTGCTCACAGGGTTGACTGCATGGACATGAAGAGCGCAGGAGACTGTTAAATGTGAAATCCCGTATTTGCAGAGGTCTAGAGAAATCACCTCTTACTGTTTACTTCGTGTTTGTCAGTAAACAAGTAGAAGAAATAACAATTACGTCTTTACCCACCTCATGTTTGGTCTTTGTCTTTTGAAAAAGTCTGTACTTAGAATTTTAGAGTTGGAGGGAAACTAGAGGTGAGGATCCTTGGCGCTTTCTTAAAGGACCTGAAAGAAAGTTTCCCACTCTCTTCACAGGACACCAGTAGTTTTCACTCTGCTGCACCCTCCTAGCAGGGCCTGAGGGAGAAGCTACAGAGAACTGAAGAAAGGGAATATATGGCTTCATCGGCCCCAGAACCTCACACATGGACTTATACATTGAATTTCCTTTCAAATTGTATTTAAAAATTAGGCTGGAGGGACATCCTCCATCACAAAACCTACCTTCTCACATCCAAATAATTGGCATTCCCTTTGCAGACACGATTGTCCAAATTTAATCTCCTAGGTGAATGCCATCTCCTAGGTAAACGTGCACATGATGACGGCTCCGTTAATGCCAGTGCAGGGCAATGGGATTCCATGGCTGCTGCGATGTGTGAGTGTTAAGTGTCTACACTTAATCACTACAGACTTCCCAGTGTAAACTAAGACATATTTTCTATTATGTGTGATATGGTTTGGCCGTGTCCCCACCCAAATCTCATCTTGGCCCCACCCAAATCTCATCTTGTCCCCACCCAAATCTCATCTTGTCCCTGCCCAAATCTCATCTTGAATTGTAGTTCCCATAATCCCCATGTGTCGGGAGGGAGGAGGTGGGGGTAATTTAATCATGGGAGTGGTGACCCTCATGCTGTTCACATGAGAGTGAGTGAGTCCTCACAAGTTCCGATGGTTTTATAAGGGGCTTTCCCCTGTTTTGCTCAGCGCTTCGACATTTCTCCTTGCTGCCATGTGAAGAAGGACGTGTTTACTTCTCCTTCTGCCATGATTGTAAGTTTCCTGAGGCTTCCCCAGCCATGCTGAACTGTGAGTCAATTACATCTCTTTCATTTATAAATTACCCAGTCTTAGATATATCCTTATAGCAGCATGAGAATGGACTAATACAATGTGCAATGATTGGATAGAAATCTCTCCACAGGGTGGTTTCCCATCTTCCGAAGGAACAAATCTAGAAGAAAACTCTGTGCAGGTCCTTTGGCTGAGGAAGGGTGGGGAAGAAGCAGCCACCCATCGGGTCTGCGGTATCAGCATCTGTGCCAGATGGTTTTTTGATCAGTCAATCAGCAACATTAATTGGGACGCCCTGTGTGAGGAACTCAAGCAGAATACCAGAGCTGCAGACACGTTTTCTCTCTAGGCTGACTATCGAGTGTCAGTCTACTGAATAGACTGATTTTGTTTTTTCCCAGACAAAGGGCTCCTAAGTGGCTTCAGTGATTCAATCTGCCCTTTTCACCTTGTGCAGAATGAGATGGCAGCTTGCATCACGGCGACCTTAACTCACACGTGCTTCTCCACCGACCCTCACAGGGCCTGTTCTCCAGGATCTGAGCTTTATACAGACGGATCTCACTCCCCCTGGCTTTACCTTTGTCTTTCCAAACATAAAAACAAAAATGTAGCCAGGCAATTGTTTCTAGCACTTAGTCTGGCCTGAGTGTAGCAAACTTCTCCAAGAGCACATTGACTATCGGACGGCTTACCAGGGCCTCTGCCTGGATGCTTTTTCTTACATGGAATCCTGGGCAGTGGTCACAGGTCACAGTGTCACTGCTGAAGGATGAACAGCCCCCGAGTTGCCTGTTTGCTGTTGCTTCACCACCGGCAATATGTGTACACACCAGCTCCTTCACACCTCTCTCATGGCACCAGCTCCTTCACACCTCTCTCATGGAACCAGCTCCTTCACACCTCTCTCATGGAACTAGCTCCTTCACACCTCTCTCATGGCACCAGCTCCTTCACACCTCTCTCATGGAACCCTCAGACCCCTCAAGCCCTAAGTTTTTACCTTTTCCACAGCTTTCTTGACAATAGAACCAGATAGAGAGAGGCTGAGGTGTCCTGTTCCTTAACGATGATGACTTAGATTTTACATACACCCCAAAAACAAAAGGCCAAAGGCCTGGCAGAGGACATCTCAAATGTGCAAGTTCCTACATGTTCCCAGCAGTTCATATTCTATAAAATACAATTGGAATAATGTCTCGTTTTCTATTTTTGCTCCCGATAAAATATCAGCTTTAGTGGGTCCTGAGTGACCACACGTTTACACCGTTTTCCATCTCTTATCTTCCCCCATGTGTTAGGGTGCATTTCACAAGCAAGGCCTCTTATTTCCTGTCTGGAGACCGTTCTGCCAGGACTGCTGTCGCTCGCTGGACAGGCAGTGCTTGGGGGTTATTCCTGGTGGCCTGGACAAACGGGTGCCACCCCTGGACACTGCAGTCAACAAAGCTTCCAAGGCCCAAACTAGGAAGGCATTGGGTTCCTTGCTATTGCTGAAATGGATGCCTGCTTCTAGCTTAAGAAATCCAAAGCATCGAAACTTACAGAGCCTGCGTCGGTGGCTGGGGGGATGTTGGAGCCGCAGTGGCGGTTCCTCCTCTGAGAAACACTGGATCTCAAACACTCTTTCAGGGCCTGTAGCCATGGTTACCTGGGAAGCCAGGGCATTCATGACACCATTGTACTCTGAATGGAAATATGTTTTCGTAATACCCTAATGGATTCACTTAATGGTATGGTCGGCATGTTTGTGTTCCCCCAAATCCCAATACTGAAATCCTCAGGCCATATCAACGGGAGAGGAGGTGGGATCTTGGGGAAGGGACGGGGTCATGAGAGTGAAGCCCTGGTGAACGGGTTAGTGTCCTTACAAAAGGAACCTCAGAGATCTTCTCCCCTCCACCACGTGAAGACACAGTGAGAAGCCGCCGTCTGCAACCTCGCAGAGGGGCCCCACCAGAACCCCACTACGCGGCTGCGTTGGGCTTGGACTTCCAGCCCCCAGAACTATGGGAAATGAATTTCTGTTTTTATAAACCACCTGGTCTATGGTAGCTTGTTATAGAAACCCGAACTCACTAAGACTCTTAGCTTTCACTGTTCTTCCTGTGATTTCAAAACAATAATATACAATACAAGTCTAAGCTTTCACTGTTCTTCCCGTGATTTCAAAACAATAATATACAATACAAGTCTATGTATACATAGATAGATGTATGTAGATATACTTGTAGATATTCCACAAAATACATTGAAAGAACCCTTTAAATAAGTATAAAATAAAACATCCAAGTCAGAAAGAAGCATTCTGCTTTAGTGTACTTGGTACTGTATTTTCTCTCTTAGTGGAACATAAAATAATGGACTGTCTTTGAATCCACAGTGCTGCCGCAGACTCAGTGAAGTTTGGCACTTAAAGTAGACCCTGAGCAATGGGACATGGTTTCAGCCACTCGATACAGGGCTTAGAGGCCCCAGGAGGTGCTTAAGGCTCCTACTCCCGGGTACTGTCTCTCAGGAGAGCCTGAAACAGACCCACAGGCCATATAACACCTTCGCATTTGCTGATCAGACACAGCGTCATGCCACATTCTCAGTGACACCATTCAAATGCCTCCTCCAACCCTCATTTAAATCATACCCCATGATTTCATAAGGTGATCACCACACTGAACCTCATTTTCTCATCTATAAACACTTGCAGCCATGCTGTCTTCATGCTGAGCTTCTGGGGTGATACTGACAGACGGCAGTGGCCTGACACATGGCTGGGACACGCCAGCACCTGCATGGTGTCACACAGGTCACGGCAGGGACACGCCAGCACCTGCATGGTGTCACACGGGTCACGGCAGGGACACACTGCCGTGGCCCCTGCATAGTGTCACACATGTCATAGCGGGGACGCACCAGCCCCCGTGTGGGGTCACACACATCACATCAGGGCATGCTGGCCCCCGTGAGGTGTCACACGTCACGGCAGAGATACACAAGTGTCACAGCAGGGACACGCCGGCCCCACGTGGTGTCACACTCGTCACAGCAGGGACACACCGGCCCCCGTGTGGTGTCACATGTCATGGCAGAGATACACACGTGTCACAGCAGGGACGCGCATGTCGGGCTCCCCCAGGCCTATCTGCTGGTTCCTGGGTTCTCCAAGGCAACTGTGGGGCATATAGGCTTTGTGTAGTTTTTCCTGGTGTCCTTGTTTTTATTTTTATTTTAATCAGAGTTCAGTCCCATGGTTAAAATAAGTAGGTATTTTCTTTTTTTTTTTTTTTTTTTGAGGCGGAGGCTCGCTCTGTCACCCGCACTGGAGTGCAGTGGCCAGATCTCAGCTCACTGCAAGCTCCGCCTCCTGGGTTTACGCCATTCTCCTGCCTCAGCCTCGCGAGTAGCTGGGACTACAGGCGCCCGCCACCTCGCCCGGCTAGTTTTTTGTATTTTTAGTAGAGACGGGGTTTCACCGTGTTAGCCAGGATGGTCTCGATCTCCTGACCTCGTGATCCTCCTGTCTCGGCCTCCCAAAGTGCTGGGATTACAGGCTTGAGCCACCGCGCCTGGCCAATAAGTAGGTATTTTCATAGGAATGTCTAGAATCTGCTAATGTTGAGTCTTTGGTCGAAGGATTTTGCTAAGCATCACTGAATACCGGTAAAAGACGGTCAGCACGGACAGGGTTCCCTTTAGAGGAGGATAAGCATCCTGGCCCACATGGGAAGATGCTGAGTGGGTGCTGTGGTCAGTGTGGTCCCTGTGCAGCTGTCCTGGGCTCTCAGCTCCATGCCAATCTTCACTGTCCATTGATTTGGATGGAGCCCGTCCCTCACTTTCCGAGTCTGTCAGCCTCTCCTCCACATCACTCCTGCTGGTGTCATGCAGGAAAAGCAGCACATGCCTCTCCCAGAGTCGAGTGCCACAGCAGCCAGTGGGGACAGCCTGGGCCTGAGTGTAAAGCTCTCTTCTCCTTCATCAGCAGGATCCCAGGGGTGTCCTCACTGAGCTTCCTGCTTCTGCACAGACTCCAGAGAAGCTCTCCTTGGCCTTTCTGGAAACCCAACTACCCCACTCATCCCTCCTGTCCTACAGCTGAGATCCTCCTGTCCCCCATCCCTCCCTCCTGTCTCCATCCCATCCCATTTCCCTCCCTTCTGCTCCCATCCCTCCCTCCTGTCCCCATCCCTCCCTCCTGTCCCCGTCCCTCCCTCCTGTCCCCATCCCTCCCTTCTGTCTCCATCCCTCCCTCCTGTCCCCATCCCATCTCTCCCATCCCATTCCCCTCTCTCCTGTCCCCATCCCTCCCTCCTGTCCCCAGTCCCATTTCATCCCTCCCATCCCTCATCCAATCCCTCCTGTCCCCATGCCTCTCTCCTGTCCCCATCCCATCCCTCCCTCCTGTCTCCCAGCCAAACCCCTAGTGTCCCCCAGCATCCTGCACAGGGGCACCTGCCCTAGGCACCTCCTGCCACCTGGTGCTGCTGGGCACTGAACTGCCCTGTGGGCTGCGGCCACACTCCAGGGGCCTCTTTCCAGGTTGTGCCCTCCTGACTCCAGGGGGACCTGCGTGTGATCCCTGTGTTTTCATCCCAGATGCTCTGCAGCACCTGGCAGGTTGCATACCCTTGAGAACTGCATGTTCCTGAACCAAGTGCTGGGGGGTTGCCTCCTTCACAGGGCTGGCTTTAGCACACAGTCAGCATCACCTGCCACCTCTGCCTGTCATTCTGGATGGCTTTGTGCCTCCCCCGCTGAGCCCCCTTGGCGGAGCCCTGGATCCTCCACACCCAGGTTCCTGCACCTCCTGGCTCTTTAGTCTTCATGAGCTTCGCTTCACCCTGAAGCCCAGCCTAGTCACCTCCTCTTCCCTCCTCCCACGGAACTAGCACTTCCTGAACCTCCTCGGTCCTCATCAGCACCGCGTCCTCACCATCCATCCTGTTTCCTCCGCCTCTACCACCCAGTGGAAACACTGAGCTCCTGAGGGAACTCCTTGCACCCTAAACCCATTGCCTCTCGGGCCTCGTGCTCCCCCATCTCTCAGATACCTGTGGCCCTTGACTGCTCCCCTCTCCACTCCCCACCTCAGACATGTGTGGCCCTGTAACCACTCCCCTCTCCACTCCCCATCTCAGATGCTGGTGGCCCTGTGACTGCACCCCTTTCTGCTCCCCATCTCAGACATCTGTGGCCCTGTGACCACTCCCCTCTCCACTCCCCATCTCAGACGCGTGTGGCCCTGTGTGACCGCTCCCCTCTCCACTCCCCATCTCAAACGGGTGTGACCTCGTGACCGTTCCCCTCTCCACTCCCCACCTCAGACACTTGTGTCCCTGTGACCACTCCCCTCTCCATTCCCCATCTCAGATGCCTGTGGCCCCGTGACCCTTCCCCTCTCCACTCCCCATCTCAGATGTCTGTGGCCCCATGACCACTCCCCAAGACAACCTCCTCCTGACTCACTCTCCAGCCTCCAGCATTTCCTTCCATGCTGGAAGCCCCCTTCCTCCCCACCTCCGGCCTCTGAGCAGAACGCCCTGACTCGACTCCCCTTCCCTGCAGGACTGCGTCTCAGCGGACTCAACATGATGTCCATGCCCCGACGTCCCAGCAAATTGCCGGCTGTTCATCTGGAGAGGTGCATCTCCACCTACATTAGCTTTGCCACCTAGAACTTGCCGTGTCTAATGTCAAGCTCCTCACATTCCCCTCCAACCCCCAGCGGGCCAGGGCCTTCTACTTTTAGTGGAATCATCCTCTTCCTGGGACAGAAACTACCAAGCCTCTTTCTCTGTCCCCCTTGTCATCTCTACTAAGCAGCCACGGAGACCATCAGCTTGTTCGTGGACACAGCTGTATCCCTGGGTTCGACTTCCTCTGTGGTCTCCAGCAGCCTCTCTGCTGGTGACGTGCCCACCGCCCCAGGCCTCTGCCCTCTGGACTCAGCAGCCTCAACACCTATTCACCCCTGCACGCCTCTCACAGAACACCTTCTCTCAGCAACGCACTTGTCCTGCGACGCTTCTTGACATTTACACGGATGTCTACACTCTGCGAGCTGCCCCAAGCCCTTCTGACAGGTGCAGCCTCCGTCCTGCTCTGGGACCCAAGCCATGGCCAACGCACTTCCCTCCAGGCCGTGTCATGAACTGCTCGGCCCCAGGGTCGGTCCTACAGTCCTGCAGTGATTGATGGCCAGAAATTCCATGAGAAGATGTTGAAATGGACCTGATGTTTCTTTCAACGGCACGACCAGGCTCATTCCCTGCTGAATGAAATGTTTCCCAATCCTTGCCAGGGACCACCAAGAGTCTAATAACTTCAAGAGGAAGAAAGTGTTCTCAGTCCTTCTCAGTCACGTCCAACACTCTAGTTCTCGTTACCTTGTAGAAACAGCAGAGTTGGAAATATCTGCCTGGAAGAACGAATGCCATCTGTAAGTAGTTCTCATCTAAGAGCAGATCATTCCTTTGCAATCATCACTTTATTAAAACGGGACAGTAGAGGCCCTATTGCTTCTTGCAGAAAGCACAGAAACAATATTTTAGAGCAGTGAAAAATAATTCACTTTAATATGTCTTGAGATGTCAAATAAAGGTTTAGCTAATATCCAGGATTTTATCTCACTTTACACTAAAGAGAGTGCATAGTTGGTTTTTAAAAATATTTTTGAACTGGACACATTTACTGTAACCATATTAGAGTAAATTGGAAAGATGCTGGGAGAAAAAGAGATAAGAGTGAAGGTCCTGGGGAAATGCATGATTTTTATGCCACCAAACTAGAATTCTAATCCGGGCTGTGTGGAGGCATTCCTTGCTATGTTAGATCTCGGTGCCATGGGTGGGCTCTGGGACTGCCTGTGTCACCAGGGCCTGTGTGCACCCAGATGAAGAGAAGACACACACACACACACACACACACACACACACACACACACACAAAACACCAGGAAAGCGAAAGGTTTGACTTTGGTAAATCATAAAAACCGTCTGTTCTGCTAAAAGGCAGGCGGACATCTGCACAGCCGTTTCATGACAGCCTCGTCTGGACAGTGTTTTCCAAACACCTTGAGTGGCGGAGTTTTGCCTGAAGGGAGAGCCACAGCTGAGGGGCAGGTGTTTAACAAACCAGCCGCTCCCGCCCGTGCACATGAAAAAAAGCCTCCCTTTTATGTTTGGGTAAACAGTTTCCATTGCTTTGATTTTTTTAATAGACTTTGAGGCCCGCAGCATTCTGTTCTAGCACAGATGTGCAACCACCCTGACAAGGTGCTGGCTCCCAACCCTCACAGTGCTGAGCTCCACGGAAATCTTAACGTAAACTGTGTTCCTGTTCAGTGCGTGATTGCGTGGTGTGGATACGCACACACAAACATACAGTATCAGGGTGTGCACAGCACATGACAGGTGCTGCCCGAAACACGAAAGGCTCATTGAGATGAGACAGAGGGACAGACGGTGTTTACATCATGGGTGTCCACACAGGCAAAGTGGATGCATAAAAGCATCTGGGTGAAAGAGGGCTGAGACTCACTGGAAATCCGGTCCCTGTAGAAACCCACATGCTGTCTAAAAAGACGGCCTCCCCTCCCTTCCAGCTGATTTTCTCAAGTCCAAATGTCAGACAACAGTGACAAATTGCCAATTTTTAATAAGAGCCGGAAATATGTATTTTGTGTCAGATAATTGATTTCTAAAATGTTATTTGAACAAAACAATTCTATGGGTCACCGAAGATGACCCTTGGTTTGCCAATTTGCACCTTCTTGTCCATCCAGAGTGCTTGTGTTCTAATATTTTAAAAAAATCAAAATCACGCATGAGTCTCTAATATAAAAACTCATAGAAAGCTGGACACCGTAGCTTATACCTGGAATCCCACATTTTGGAAGGATGAAGTGGGAGGGTCACTTGAGGCCAGGAGTTTGAGCCCAGCTTGGGCAACATAGAATCCATCTCTGCAAAAATAAAAAATTACCCATGCATGGTGGTGCATGCCTATAGTCCCAGCTACTCAGGAGGCTGAGGTGGAAGGATCGCTTGAGCCCAGGAGGTTGAAGCTTCAGTGAGCGATGATCACTCCACTGCACTCCAGCCTGGGTGACAGAGAGGACATCGTCTCTAAAAACAAAACAAAATTCAACTCATTGAAATACTTTTTCCACTTACATCAAATAATTTTGTTAGTTTAATTTTCACATATATATTTATTACAACCGAGACAATGATGAGGCTGTTTTGGTAGACATTTAAAAGCTGGAAATGTGGGGAAGGGATTGCAATGACTGTTTTTTTGTTTTTGTTTTTTTTGGCTTCAGAATCCAAATTATTATTACATTGTGTTTTAAGTAACACTATAACAGGGGAACTTCAATCTGCAGAGACTCGGAAAGATAGTTGCAAATAGTGATTTTCTTTTTAAAGTATGCTTTCCAATCCTGGGATTCTTCCAAATAAAACTAGATCAGGTGCTTTAAAGATGGGTAATAGAAAATGATTTCTTTTTTTTTTTTTTTTTTGAGACGGAGTCTCGCTCAGTCGCCCAGGCTGGAGTGCAGTGGCGCGATCCCAGCTCACTGCAAGCTCCGCCTCCCGGGTTCACGCCATTCTCCTGCCTCAGCCTCCCAAGCAGCTGGGACTACAAGCGCTCGCCGCCACGCCCGGCTAATTTTTTTGCATTTTTAATAGAGACGGGGTTTCACCGTGTTAGCCAGGATGGTCTCGATCTCCTGACCTTGTGATCTGCCTGTCTCGGCCTCCCAAAGTGCTGGGATTACAGGCTTGAGCCACCGCGCCCGGCGATTTCTTTTTCAAAATAAATTAACTAGCAAAATGTAATAACTTCTTTCCTTACCATAAAAATAAAAATCATTCAAGAAGAGCCCAACACTCATAATTAGCACCGAAACTACCAGTAGCACACTTTTATCGTGACTCATAGTTCATGGCAGGAAAAACATTCACCATCTAAAACAATTGCATTTTTCCTGAAAGTTAGTCATTAACCTCAGCACTGAAGATATTCTCAATCGAGTTATTTCACTTGCGGGGATGTGCACAGGCTGGATTCTCAAGAAAGAAAACTGCAAAGCTACAGCCTTTATAATGATGTCATATTCACAAATAAATCTACAAGCAGACATTAAAGGAAATCTTCATTTAGCCTGTGAACAAATCTGACACCACTTGCTCAGAAGCAAAACAGCATGATGGGATGGATGGGTGGGTGGGTGAGTGGATGAATGGATACATAGATAGATAGATAGATGTTTCTGGGGTTCCTAGTTTAAAAATTATTTATTCACAAAAGAGGATTTTAATGTGCCTGGAAGTAGTATCATACTAAGAACTATTCTTGGAGTAGATCTAAGAAGCAAAATACCTGGAAATAAAATCATTTGAAAAAATTTCAGCAACAACATAGTTTACCACAGATTTCTTGATGAACTCTAGTGAGATATCCTTATAGTTTTCCAGTTTTGATTTTAGGTTTTAAGCTCCGGTAATCAGGGCTGTTGTTTTTATCCCTTTTAAACCTAGCAGTGGATATTAATTTGGGGAAGACGAGGCTCCCCCAGCATGATGTACCCCCACCAAAACCTCCCTAAGGGCAGCCTTGCTCTTGACCATCCTGGTCATAAATGTGCTTGAACAAGTCACACAGCATTCCCGCACCTCAGTTGCCCATCTGGAGAAATGGCATGGGAGAGAGCATCTGCTGATCACTTTGTTTATCTGACATCTGAAAAAGTTATTGAACCATTAGTTTGTTTGTTGGTTTGTTTGTTTGAGAGGAAGTTTCAATCTTGTTGCCCAGGCTGGAGTGCAATGGCACGATCTTGGCCCACTGCAACTTTCACCTCCTGGATTCAAGCAATTCTCCTGCTTCAGCCTCCCAAGCAGCTGGGATTACAGGCACCTGCCACCATGCCCGGCTAATTTTTCGTATTTTTAGTAGAGACAGGGTTTCATCATGTTGGTCAGGCTGGTCTTGAACTCCTGATCTCAGGTAATTCACCTGCCTTGGCCTCCCAGAGTGGTGGGATTACAGGCGTGAGCCAGCGTGCCTGGCTGCCTACTTTTCATTTTTATTTCCATGTAGTTGTGTAAAAAAAAAAAAAAGCTGTGTGCTCTTCTTTAATCAAATAGAATGACAGGTGGCAACAGTCCATTATTCCCATGAAAGCCCGTGGAATAATCCACCATCCATGTTGGCATAGACCTAGTGATGGATGTTGACACGGACCGAGGCATGGATGTTACACGGACCTAGTCATGGATGTTAACATAGACCTAGGCATGGAATATCGCCCAGAAGACAGTGGTTGAGATTGGGGTCAGATTTCAAACAAACACCACGAAGAGCTTGGTGAGAGGCTGCAAAGCTCTGGTGTTTGACCCATGCGCGTGACAAAGCCCCTCTGAGGAGGAAAGCGGGTGATTCACACTAGCACGGTGGTTTCAAAGTCCACATTTTGGCAAAAGTGTGGCCTTCTCACTGGGGTGAACTCCTGGGTCTTCTCACTACTCAGAGGAGACCTGAAAAGCCCTGGAGAAGGACTGACCTCTGCTGGTGGTGACAGTGGTGATCAATTGCATCCACAACGACCAGAGGCTAAAGCGCCACAACGGTTCTGAGGCCCCTTTCTTGAATGACTCTAGACAGGGCTGTGTTCTGGACAGGGGATACTTTCAGATTTGTTTCAGCTGCAAAGAGCTGCAAAGAGCATAACTGAAGAAAGCTGATGAAGGTTTTCGGTACACAAGCTTGCCTCAGAGTGGTTGCATGGATTACTCCTCCCCCTTGAGAAGATCCGCCTTCAGATCTCACAGCCGCTTCTCCATGAACCAGATTTTCATTCCAAAGTCACCCTCTCAGAGAGCCCTTCTCTAACAGTCTTGATGATTCGGTCCTGCGCTCACCCCACACTGCACTCTGAGTTTCTCTCATGCCACTCTTATGTATTTTCTTCATGGTACCCCTGAATTTCTGAATTTGTTGTTTATCTTCTTCCACTAGAGGAACCTGTTCCTACTGGTCCTATTGCGTTTAGATCAGTGTCTCCACATGTTTAAAATTCTCACAATGTTTTATCAATAGAAACTTCAGTCTTCACATTGTGGGAGGGACGAGCATGGCTTTAGGGTGAGACATCCCCAGCCAGAGTCTGGCCCTAACCCACATGATTGAGTGAGGCACGACCTCTCAGGACTCATATTTGTTATCTTTAATACAGGGATAACAGCATCCACGTAATAGCATTATTATGAAGTTAAATAAAAAAAAAAACAAACATGCATTCCACCAGCAAAGAATAGTATCAATATAAAAACAGACACATAGACCAACAGAACTGAGAACCCAAAAACAAATCTCTGGGTTTATAGCAAGTCTTCTTCAACAAAGGTACCAAGAACAAACAATGGGAAAGGACAGTCTCTCCTATAAACGCTGCTGGGAAAACTGGATATTCATGTGCAAGAGAACGAAACTAGACCCCTGTCTCTCACCCTCCACAAAAATAAACCCAAAGCAGATTAAATACTTCAATGTAAGACCTAAAACGGGAAAATGATAGAAGAAAACATAGGAGAAATGCTTCAGGCCATCAGTCTAGGCAAATATTTATTTTCCAAAACTTCAAAATCACAGGCAACAAAAGCAAAAATAGACAAATGGGAGTATATGGAACTCAAATCATATGCACAGCAGAGGAAACTATCAACAGAGTGAAAAGACAACTTCTGGAATGAGAGAAAATATTCTTCTGACGAGGGACTGATATCCAGAATATACAAGGAACTCAAACAACTGAACGGCAACACCAACAATGACAAAACACAAAATTGATTTAACAATGACCAAAGTATCTGAAGAAACATTTCTCAAGAGAAGACATACAAATGGCCCAAAAAGTCTATGAAGAAATGCTCGATGTCATCAAAACCACAGTGCGACATCGTCTCACCCCAGTTAGGATGACTATTATCCAAAAGACAAAAAGATAACAAATGCTGGCAAAGATGCTGAGAACAGGGAGCTCTTATATACTGTCTCTGGGAATGGAAGTTAGTGCAGCCACTAAGGAGAAGAGTACAAAGCTTCTCAAAAAGCTAAAACTAGAACTCCCCTGTGATCCAGCAATCCTGCTGCTAGGCATACACCCAAAGGGGAGGAAATGGTTACATGGAAGAGATAACGGGCGCCCCCATGGTCACTGCTGCACGACTCATGGTAGCCAAGATACTGAATCAAGCTAAAGTGTCCATCAAAGGCTGGATGGATAAAGAAAATGTGCCATATATGTAGACACACTGGGATACTACTCAGCCCTAAAAACAAGGAAATCCTGTCACTCGCAGCAACATGAGTGGAACTAGAGGTCACGATGTGAAGTGAAATAAGCCAGGCAGAGAAAGACAAACAGCGTATGTTCTCACTCACACGTGGGAAAGTGGATCCTGGCCGGGCGCGGTGGCTCACGCCTGTAATCCCAGCACTTTGGGAGGCCGAGGAGGGCGGATCACGAGGTCAGGAGATTGAGGCCATCCTGGCTAACTCGGTGAAACCCCGTCCCTACTAAAAATACAAAAAAAAAATTAGCTGGGCGTGGTGGCAGGCGCCTGTAATCCCAGCTACTTGGGAGGCTGGGGTAGGAGAATGGCATGAATCCAGGAGACAGAGGTTGCAATGAGTCTATATCGTGCCCCTGCACTCCAGTTTGGGCGACAGAGCGAGACTTCATCTCAAAAAAAAAAAAAAAAAAAAAAAAGTGGATCCCATGGAGGTGGTGCATCAAATGCTGGTTACCAGAGGCTGAGAAGGATGTCAGGGAGGGAGGTGAAGAGAGGTTGGATAATGGGCACAGACAGACCATTAGATAGGAATAAGTTCTAATATTTGATAGCAGAGTAGGGTAACTATAGTTAAGAATAATTTACTTTATATTTCAAAATAGGTAGAAGAGAAGCTCTAAGATGTTGCCAACACAAGGAAGTGACCAGTGTTTGAGGTACTTGAGATGACCCTGACCCGATTATTACACACTGTGTGCACGTATGAGAACGTCGCCCTGCACCCCACAAAGATGCACAATTATTATGGATCAATTACAAATGCATCCAAAAAGAAACCAGAGAGGGATCGGAGTTTCTTAAACCTGATCCATCTTTGAATCCGGTTTCAATCCCAAACTAGCTGGTGTTAACTTAGGACTTCATCTCCTAATTCATAATTTTAATTGTAAAACTTAACCAAATGGAATAAAACACTGTGCTTTCAGGTGACAGGAAGGCGGCTTGGGCAGGTTGGCAAAACTTGGAAGAATCTAGTGAAGCGAATCATTGCCGAAGTAAATAAACATAATGGCTTTTATAAAAGGAGTGGAAAAGGAATGGTTAACAGGAGCAGGTTTTCTCCCCTGCAAAGAGGACTCCTACACCAAGACCTCCCCTCCTGGGACTCTCTGAGCCTTTCTATCCCCAGTTTCACCCTGGACTATTTCTTTGCTAGTGTATGTGGGTTGGCTTTGAGCTCTTTGGCCCAGCTGACTAACGGGCACCATGCTTCATGTGCTCTGTTGTTTACCCAAGGCTGGAGTCAGTGCATTTCCTTCGAAAAACAAGGGAAGTATTTTATTGCGTAGAGTTTTATTGGTGGTAACATCACCAATATTTACATTCTTTCACTGATCCCAGATATAAACCCACCGAGAGACACATCACATGCTTTTATAGCTAATTCAAAGCCAGGAACACCAGAAAGACCAAAGGGCTGACCTGCAGATACAAAAACGTTTCACACACACCGAAAAAAACCCCACACAACCATTATTACATTTAAACTCAAATAATCTAAAATCGAGACTAAATGTTTTCCAATTATACTTAACAATTTCAAAACATGTTTTATCATTTGTGGTTGTATAGGTAATCACTAACTTGCCAAAAAAAGGAAATAAGAAAAAAATCTTTCTGAGGGTAGAACAAATTTCCTAATTCTTAAGGATCACCAAAAAAATGCAGATGTCCTCAGAATTCCTGGGACAGGCAAGTGTAAGGCAGTTTTTAAAAAATAAATGTATTTGTGCACAACAAACTATTCCAAAACGCTTGTTTAAAACTCCACCGCCATCAGCACCAAGGCCAAGAGCTGAGGGTGGGTGTGGGCCCCGCTCATCAGGACTCCTGCAACTCGGCAGGGTGAAGCAGACATGGTTAGCACTTTCCCTGAGATGCGGGGAGGAGGGGAAGGAGGAGAGGAGCCACTCCATGCAGTTCCTACATCTGGTTTTCCTGGTCTCTTCCTCTCCACCTGGCCTCTGAATGTTCAAGGCACCTGAACCATATACCTGTCAGCTCGGGCTTCCCAAGAGCAGGGAAGCAGGAGGTGCAGGCTCTGAGGCCAAGGCTGTGAGTCGCAGGGACTTTGCCCCAACTCAAAGGGAGGATGTTTCCAAGTGCGAGTGCTGGGGGCCTCGAGGTAGTAGGGGACAGAATGTCACGGATGGTCACAGCCCTTCAACTGGAAGCCGTTCGTTACTTTATTATTCACAATGCAAACAATTATTTCTGTTTATGGACTTACAATTGTTAAAATATTTCACACACCACATTTTGTGCAAATCATGCTTTTTTTTTTTTTTTATCTCCAAGGATGCTGGGAATTTGCTTAAATACAAGGAAATATTTTCATCCTCGCTTCAGGAGTTATAGCATCTTGCTTTTCCTAGAATGTATTTCGTATCGTTGGTTCCAACATCACTACATAATGTGGCCAATGTTTTACTCCTTCTTGCTGTAGAAACTGCTGACCTGTTAGGCTGGCCCCTCACTACACTTCCAGCCTCCAGAGTCCTGATTTGGGGTCAGGTTAGAGGTGAGTTTACTTGATAACTAACCCCTTCCTCTTCCACTAACAGAACCCCTGGAGAGGAGCTGCCAGATGTCAGTGAACTGAACTCTGGTGAGGTTGTCTTCCTGGAATAAATGTCCCAGTGTACTTTCCCTTAGTGTGTACATGAGTCTTTGTGTTTATTTATACACTGTCCTACAGTTATTGAAATACACAGACCTGTAAATCAAAGTATTAACTTTGAGTCTCAAATTCTTAAGGTAACTATCCAAATGAACTATGAACAGTGAACTATCTCACCTTTGGAGAAAAGATACACACACATGCACATATGCCATCTAAATGGTAAAGAATAATAACAACTGAATGGGAAGGTAATGGGCAGATAAACAGAGAAGGAACTCTGGGTGCACTGTGCACAGACAGGACCTGAGGACAGGGACGCAGCCCATTCGTTGAGAAACAATTCTGAGCCTAACAGATCATAAGGTATAATGCATTTGAATTACAAGAAATTCCTGGTGAACTGACCTTTGTTCAAACACTATCTATCTTTAGGTCCAGAATAGACAATATATTAAGTTCTAAACAAGCCTCAATTAATATAAAATTAATTGTCACATAAAAATGTTCTTTAACCACAGAGAAATTAAATTAAAAATCAATAGCAGGAAGAAATTCAGAAAATACACAAATACAAACACTACACTCTAATATTATTTCAAGGAAGAAATCTCAATGAAAATTAGCATTTTGAATTCAATGAAAATAAAAAAACAACATTATAACTCTCAGAAGATGCAGGAAAAGTAGTGGTTGTTGGAAAAGTATAGCTTGAAATGGAAAAAAGAAAAAAGAAACATCTGTATTGTATTGGAAAAAAGAAAGATCTCAATAAAATCACCTGAGTTTTCACCTTCAGAAGCTAAAAAACATGTATAAAGTAAACCCAAGGGAAGCAAAATGAAGGAAATAACAAAGATTAGAAAACAAATCAATGAAATAGAAAAGAAAATCATTACAGAAATGACTGAAACCAAAAGTTGGTTCTGTAAAGAAATCAACAAAATTGGCAAAGTTTTAGCCAGATGAGTCAAGAAAAAAAAAGACAAATATTACCAAAATCAGGAATAAAAAAGTAAACATGACCACCCATTTTATAGAAGCCAAAAGAATAATGAGGGAAAACAGGACACATTTAGGCCAACAAATAGATATTTAGATAAAAATGAACAAATTTCTGGTGACACAAATTACCAAAAATCACTCAAAACAAAAAAAACTCAGAATATTTCTATGAGAAATAAAAAGAATTAATAATGAAAAATCTTCCAATCCTCAAAGGAAATCTGAAGCACAGATGGCTTCAGGACAAATTCTACCAAAGACTGAAGGAAGTAATACTAATTCTTCACAAAATTATTTTAGAACATAGAAAAGAATACTTCCCAACTCATTCTATAAAGCCAGTATTATTCTGATACCAAAACTAGAAAAAAGTCATGAAAAAAGAATCCAGATGCAAAAAATTCTCAACAAAATACTAGAAAACTGAACTCGGCAACATATAAAAATATGATATACCATAACTTAGCAGGATTTAGATTAGGACTGCAAGGTTGCTGCAACATCCAAATGTCAAGTAATGTAATACAGCATTTTAATGAGGGACAAAAATACATGATTATCTCAATGAATGAAAAAAAGAAAAAAGCGTTTGACAAAATTCAACATCCACTCATGGAATAAATTCTCAACAAACTAGTAATAGGAGACAACTTCCCCAATGTGATAAAATGTATCTGAAAAACCCACGGTTAACATCATACTTAACAGAGAAAAGCAGAATGATTCCCCTCTAAAATCAGGAATAGGAGAAGGATACCCAGGTTTTCCATTTATATACAAGGCCAATCCAGAAGAAGATGGTGGCTGGGAGCGGTGTCTCACACCTGTAATCTAATCCTAGCACTTTGGGAGGCCAAGGTGGGCAGATCACCTGAGGTAGGGGGTTCAAGACCAGCCTGACCAACATGGTGAAACACCATCTCTACTACAAATACAAAAATTAGCTGGGCGTGGTGGCAGGCACCTGCAATCCCAACTACTTGGGAGGCTGAGGCTGGAGAATCACTTGAACCTGGGAGGCAGAGGGTGTGGTGACTGGAGATCCAGCCATTGCACTCCAGCCTGGGTGACAAGAGAGAAACTCCATCTCAAAGAAATAAAAAAAGAAGAAGAAGATGGTGGTAACAATGACAATTTCACTTCTACATACTATCAATGAATAGTCCAAAAATGAAATCCAGAAAAGTATTCCATTCACATTAAAAAGGATAAAATACTTAGAAATAAACTTTCAAAAGAAGGTAAGGTGTTTACATTGAAACCTATAGAACAAGGGTGTCTAATATTTTGACTTCCCTGTGCCACACTGGAAGAAGAATTGTCTTGGGCCACTCATAAAATACACTAACACTAACAATAGCTGATGAGCTAACAAAAAAAAAAAAAAAAAAAAAATCGCCAAGAAAAATCTCCTATGTTGTAAGACAGTTCACAAATTTGCATTGGGCTGCATTCAAAGCTGTCCTGGGCCGCATGTGACTTTCAGGCCGTGGCTGGACAAGCTTGCTGTAGAATATGCTGAAAGAAATGAATGGTGATCATATTAAATAGAGAAACAATCCACGTGTATGCATTGGAAAAGTCAATATTTTAAAGATGAAAATTCATGTGAAATTGATACATACATTCAATTCAACACCTGTAAAAATTCGGCAAGCTTTTTGTGGCAATTGACAAGCTGTTCCTAAAATTTACATGAAAATGCAAAGACCCGATATAGTCAAAACAATCTTAAAAAAAAATTGGAGGAATTTCACTTCCCATTTTTAGAACTGACTCGGAAGCTCCACTAAATCAAAAGATTGTGATACTGAGATAAACAAACACATATAGATCAATGGGGTATAATTGGACATCCCACAGATAAACACTAAGGCTTACAGTCAATTGTTTTTCTACAAAGATGCCAGGAAAATTCAATTACGAAGTGCTATACTTTGCAATAAATGGTATGGGGCAATTGGATATCTGTAGGCAAACAAGTTAAGTTTCTGTTAATTTTTCTCCATTCTTTTTTCTTTCTGCTCCTAAAATGAGATACTATGTGGTGACTTACCTGCAAGTTCTCCAGTTTTTTCTTTGACTGACTCAAATCTGTTGTTAAGACCCTCTAGAGATGTTTCATTTCACCTATTGCACTTTTCAACTCACCCCAGAATTTCTATTTGGTTCTTTTTAAATAGTTTCTATTTATTAAAGTTCAAACAAATTGAATTCAGACCATGTCTTACATCACACACAAAAAGTATCTCGGGATGGACCATTTGTCTAAATTTAAGACTAAAGGCACAAAAAGCTATTTGAAAAAACAAAAGAAAATTTTGAAATGGTTAGGCAAATATTCTTAGATACAATACCAAATGCAACATCCATAAAATAAAAAAAATTGAACTTTATCAAAATCTAAAATTTCTGTGCTTCAAAAGACACCATAAAAAGGATAAAAAGTCAAGCCATAAATTTGCAAAAAATACTGGCAAATCTTATTTCTTACAAAGAATTGTATTCATAATATACAAAGAACTCTTACAAACCAATTAAGATAGACAATCTTTTTAAAAAAATGTACAAAGATATAATAGACTTTTTATCAAGGGAAGTCAGAGAAGAATATATACATGGAAAGATGTTCAACATCATTTATGATTCAGGAAATGTTAATTAAAACAGCACTGCATGCCACTTTCCGCTCATGAGACTGGCTGTAACACTAAGGCAGACAATGGCAAATGTTGGTGAAAGTGGGAACCCTCACGCAGTGTTGACCGGAGTGTGCAATGGCCTAGCCATTATGGAAAATAGTTGAGTTTCTTAAAAAGTTTGTGAAGTTACCCAGTAGACCCTGTAATTTTATCCCAAGCTATATATCCAAAAGAAATAAAAATATGCAACCACAACCGTGTCCACAACACATGATATTTTATGAGCCCTGAAAGTTCCTTCATGCCCCTTGGCAGCCAATGCCTCCAATCCCTACCAGTGGGCGAACACTGCTGGGCTTTTGGTCACTTAGAGTTTTGCCTTTCCTAGCATTTCAAAAAACCAGAATCATACATTATGTGCTCTTTTGTGTGAGTGTACCTCAATAAAATTGGTTTTTAAAAATCTTAAAGAAAAGACAAATATTTAAGGCGATAGAAATCCCAAGTACACTGATTTGATCTTTACAAATTACAGGAATGCCTTAGGTTGTCACATGTACCCCCCAAATATGCCCATGTGTTATGTATTAGTAAAACCCCTGCACCAAGCTGAAAGTAGATCCCATCTTTGGAGCCAACTCAAATCTTAGTATTGACTCTCATCCATACAACTTGGCTTCCTGAGCATAATAAAATCTTGAACAATTCTGCAAAAAGAGAAATTCCAAAAGAAAAATGGGCAGAAATCCTGACTGGACATTTTGCTAAACAGCAAAACAAAATGTCCAAAAACAACAAAAAATTTGCTCAATCTTATTAGAAATCAAAGAAATGTAAATAAAGCCAAAATTAGATATGTTTGCCTTCCCACCAAATAGAAAAAAGCAAAAAAATCGACCAATACAGAGTGAAGGTTAAGATGAAACCACAAGAATGCTTACATTGTTGGTGGGGGTGTGAATCATTATTTTCACTTTGGAAATGTTTGCCATTACTTACAAAGTAGAAAATGAAAATACCCTAAGAACTGGCAATTCTCCTGGGAATACACTGCAAGCAGCTTTCGACAGGCACATGATAAATACGTGACACACACACAAGATAAATACAAGAACGTCCACAGCAGCATAGCCAGAAACTGAAATCCATCCTAAGTCCATCAACAACAGGGCAGGTTTATTCTAAAATTGTGATTTATTTATATAATGCAAAATATACAACAGTAAAAGTGAACAAATCCTACTTACATGCATGTATTTGGATAAATGGCACAGTGATACACTAAAGATGTATACAATATCATTTTACTTCCAGGCTACAAAAACAAGTAAAACTTACCAGATATTTTTCTGTGGATGCATGTACAATAAACTACAAAGAAAAGAAAGGAAATTATGATCCCAGAGGTAGGATAATGGCTACTTCTGTTTGGGAAGGAAGAGGATAGAATCATGGATGGTTTATGCAGAGGTGTTTTGTAGTACTGAAAACGATTCATTTCTCAACCTTGAGATGGTGACAAGGGCTGCGTGGGTGTTAATTTTATCAATACTGATAAAATATACACATAGAATAATTTTATACATGTATTATGTCAAGTATAGTTCACTATGAAGTAAAATTAACTAAATAAAACCTTCTGTCCACATAAAGACTTGCACAGTAGTGTTCATAGCGCCACTAGCCATCATAACTAAGAAGTGGAAGTAACCCAAAGTGTCATCCCCCGTGACTCCGTAAATGACTGCGGTATATCCCTGTGATGGAAAGCTATTCAGTAACAAAAATGAAGGAACTATGTGACACAATGGGATTGAGCCTCAAAGCACTGTGCTGAGTGAATGAAGCTAACAACAGAAGACAATGTACTGCATCCTGTTGACAGGCAATCTCCAGAAAAGACATTTGTGGAGGTAAAACCTAGAGGAGAGGTTAGCCGGATCTTAGGTGGAAATGAGGATTGCCTGTAACTGGGTGTGAGAGATCACCTCGGGTGGTAGAAATCTTCTAAAATTGTACTGTGGTAGTGGTTACAACGCTGTACATTTACAAGAAAATTATTGAATTGCATACTTTAAAAAGGTGAATTTTATGTTATGCAAATTAGACTCCCCAAAATCTGTCAAAACAAAAAAATGGGGTACAAATACACAGAAAAAAAACTATTTTTTGAACTCCAGGCAACAGTATTCTCATGTCCTATCTCCCTCCCTCTCTCTCTGGTAAATCAGCCTACCCTGCTGAAGATGTCGAGATAAGAAACGGAATTAAAGTGATAGAAGAAACAGGGCTAAAGCTTGGGGAAGAGCTTAGTAGGCTCCAGGGGCCTGGAACCTGCCCCAGCACAGAGAGGCTTGGGGCAGGCAGCCTGGCTGCACTGTGGCTTTGCAATCAGCCTCATAAGCAGCCTCGGGTTTTGTCTGCTTCGTTTGGTCACATGTGAGCATGGAACGGGATGAGGCAGGGTGTCTTTAGGTTGAAAGACACAAACAAGTTGAGAATAAGAGAATGAAAAGTCAGACCATGCAAACAATGCTTATAACCAAGCCAGAGCAGCTAAGCTCATATCAGAAGTAATAGGGTTAGTACAGATTTCACCTCCTAACCTCTCTGGATTAAAAACATCAAACCAGAACGTTAGCATCATTAAAAAGTACCATCTCTGTGATCATTCCAGGCTTATAAAAAGCGTTTGATAAACTGAGCTAAGAATCCAAACTTGAGTGCGGCTTTGAAAGGGGATGGGATTTTATGTGTTTACTTCTTATAATTTTAAGATACTGTGGCATGGGTGCATTAAAAGTTATGTGTGTTAATTTTATTTAAAAGTTTTACAAAGCCTTAGCAATCATATCACATTGCCCCATCCCTATTAAATATGTCATACTTTATAGTTTTAAAAAAATTCTTCTTAAATGCAGTGTTTATGCCGCCCTATAAATAACTACATTAAACGGCCTTCTAAAAAAGCTGGTTTTCAGCCACACCGCACTGATAGCCTGAAAAAGAGGCTCGGTGTAGCTGAGGAAGATGTGGGCTTTTCAAATACCTCAGTAATGCAGACCTGGGAACTCAGCCATCGTCCTATTGTTAAAAGTCATTGCCAAAACACTTCATAAGAGCAATGGTATCATGGAGAAAGGCAATTACACTGATCCCAGCAGGTTTCAAGCACCTGGAAGGCTGGGCATCTCAAAGCAGCATAGCCTGCTCCCCGGCTCACAAGCCTGCTGTCCTGCAGAACTCCGAAGGCGAGGGTGGCAGGGGTTTATCACTACAGCCTCCTTCCAAGGTCCCCAAACACTGACAATGCTATGCAAAGAATAAAAGGACTTCGGTCCCTCCCTAGGGCATTTTGACCTTGAATACAGAAACCTTGGCGGTTAGCCGGTTGACCTCACAAGGGTAGAGGAGAAAGAAAAGCTGTTGCTTAGAGTCTGTTTTCTTTCATGTGGACCCATAATTCCAAATTATTTAAACAAGATAAGTATCTCTTAAAGTATTTTTAGTAGCGCGAAGTCAAGTGTCATCACGCCATGTTTTGTGCCGCGTGGAAAACATGGTCTTTATTCAAAAAAAGAAGAGAGCCCGGGCCTGTCCCCACCTTGATGGCGCGGGTCCGTTTTCCAGCTCAGGAAAATGCCCACGGAGCCTCCAGGAGGAAACCCGCAGCCGGGCGGCCTCCCCTGTCCCTCCCTGCGCTCTGGCCAGGGCCGCCTCTCCACGGTCACCGCTGCAGCTCCCGCCTCCTGTGCGCCCCTCACTCAGCCCAGGGCCTCACGAAGGTTCTGTGCTTTCCCCACCCTGGCACCCCTGGCAGGAAAGGGGGTCCCTCTGCTCCCTCACTCTATAGGGCTACCTTCAAATCCCAGCAGCCGTCGCCCTCGTGCACGCGGTCCCCCCACGCTCCGTCCCGCCTCGTGCACACGACCCCCCTGCGCTCTGTCCCCACCTCATGCACGCGGTCCCCCCACACTCCGTCTCAGCCTCCTACACAGAATCCCCCTGTGCTCCCTCCCCGCCTCGTGCTCGCGGTACCCCCCGCGCTCTGTCTCCCTGACCATTCCCTCGTGGAGGCTCCTGGCCTGGACATGGTGTCCTGTCTATCACAGAGGGCGGTACCAGAGAGGCTGCTTGGCGAGTGGCTTCCAGCAGGACTCGGGATGAGGGTGGCCCATGGCTCTGCTGACCACGGGGCTGCCATGAGGACTCTGTGACTGGGGAGAGCTGCGGTTCTTAGAGGAGCATCAGGCCCAGGGCCAGGGTTTGACCAGGACACGCTGGCCAGTGGGGGAGGAGCAAGAGTGGATACTAACAGAGATACTAAGAGAACGTCCTGTTTCTTTTGTTTTGCTTTGTTTTTTGAGACAGAGTCTCCCTCTGTTACTCAAGCTGGGGTGCAATGGTGCCATCTCGGCTCACTGCAACCTCTGCCTCCAGGTTCAACTGATTCTTCCACCTCAGCCTTCTGAGTGGCTGGGATTACAGGCACCAGCCACCACGCCCAGCTGATTTTTGTATTGTTAGTAGAGATGAGGTTTCACTATGTTGACCAGGCTGGTCTCGAACTCCTGACCTCACGTGATCTGCCCACCTTGGCCTCCTAAAGTGCTGGGATTACAGGTGTATCCTGTCAGTGATACTAACAGGATGCTTCAGCTTCAGGTAGCAGGGGGAGAAAGAAATTGGCCCAAACAAGCTGAAATAAAAAGGAAATTCCTTATTTAATGTGGCCCAAACGGCAGCTTCATTCTAGTTCTGGCTCTTTGCATGGGCAGAAGATGGCACCACGAGGGAGGGGGATGGGAACAGGGTCCCAGGTGCAAGGCCCCCAGTGTCAGCCGGCTCAGCAGCCCTAACACCAACAGCCGGGGTGGTAACCACAGACGTCTATGTCCTTGGCTTTCTGGGGGTTGGAGGGCCAAGGTCGAGGTGCAGGCAGGGTGGTTTTTCAGGGACCGCCTCTTCGTCTTGAGACACGGCTGCTGGCTGTGTCCTTGCGCAGTCATCCCTCTGTGCACATAAATCCCTAGTATCTCTGTGCGTCCAAATCTCCTCTTTTTAGAAGGACATCGTTAGACTGGATTAGGCACCCTCGTGGCCTTGTTTTAACTTCATCACCTCTTCAAAGGCCCTGTCCAAATACAGTCACTTTCCAACACCCACTCACTGACAGTCACCAGGAAGGGGAATGGAATCATTATTAAAACAATCAGTGGGGCCAGATTCCTCTGAGATCCACAACAACAAAATCAAGACAGTTGTAGGAGAAAGGAGGGAATGAAGATGAATGTGTGGCCAAAGAGGTTTATTACACTGGTTTCTGCTGTTCTCTCATCTGTGTATTAATTCCACCCTTAAAACAAGGGTGGGCTGGGCACAGTGGCTCATGCCTGTAATCCCAGCACTTTGGGAGGCCAAGGTGGGCAGTTCACCTGAGGTCAGTTCAAAACCAGCCTGGTCAAGATGGTGAAACCCCATCTCTACTAACAATACAAAAATTAGTCAGGCATTGTGGCAGATGCCTGTAATCCCAGCTACTTGGGAGGCTGAGGTGGGAGAACCACTTGAATCCAGAAAGCAGAGGCTGCAGTGAGCTGAGATGGAGCCGTTGCACTCCAGCCTGGGCAATAGAGTAAGACTCTGTTTCAAAAAACAAAGCAAAGCAAAACAAAACAAAAAGCAAGGTGTCTGTGCCTCACAGGGCAGGCCCAGCCATGGTTCACTGTGGGCTGAGTGATGCTGTGGCTAGCACTGGCTGAATCCTCCATCCAGCTCCCTCCTCGTGGGCTCTGGGGTGTCCTCCACTAAATGCCAGTCCCAGAACTCCAGCTCCTCTCTGGAGCTACATGTACTTGTGGACGTTGGGCCTGAGCCTGTGTTTCCTCAGCCTTGTCTTGCTTGAAAAGGACTTAGCCCTGCTGACCTTCCAAAGCTCCAAATCCTATGCTGGCGTATTGGAGGACTCTCCTCAGCTGCCTTGCACAGAGCCTCTCCTGGCTTTGCATAAACTGCTAAGATTTTCAGACCTCTGGCAGGGGTCACAGACCAGCAAATCTGTCAGCCAAGTGCTGGAAGTGTGGAAGGGTGTCTGGAGGCACATGGCAGCTACATATATCCAAATAGGAGGACAGGAGAAAAGAATGAAGACTCTTCCATGAAATCAAAGAAAAACAGAAAAAGTGGTTTGTGACCTTCCTTTTAAATTATATTACAGACTATTACTTATTCACTCTTTAAGACCTTTAAGACCTTTGCAGGATTCTTGGAGGAAAAATGTTTGACAAGTTAGTTACCAGTTTAAGGTGATTAGTGCTTCATCCCAGACACATAGTAAAATATTGACGGATCAAGAAATAAAAATCGTATTACCTGACTGTAATTTTCACTCTAAGCACACTCTATTCAATAGTGGAAAATACAAGAGAGATAAATAACTTTTTTTTTTTTTTTTTTTTTGAGACAGAGTCTCGCTTTATCATCCAGACTGGAGTGCAGTGGCGTGATCTTGGCTCACTGCAACCTCCACTTCCCAGGTTCAAGTGATTCTCCTGCCTCAGTCTCCCGAGTAGCTGAGATTACAGGTGCCCACAACCACGCCTAGCTAATTTTTTGTATTTTTTTTTTTAGTAGAGACAGGATTTCACTATGTTGGCCAGGCTGGTCTTGAATGCTTGACCTTGTGATCCACCCGCTTCAGCCTCCCAAAGTGCTGGGATTACAGGTGAGAGCCACTGTGCCTGGCCAACAAATAACGTTTTAACATGTGGTCAAAGATGGGAGAGGAAATGCAAGACCACAGGGACCCCAGTGTGAAATGACCTGCAGTGGTCGCATCCAGGATGGTGATCTGCTCAGAGGCTACCCTCCACTGCACCACAGGACACCTAGAGTGAGGCACAGGCCCCACTGCGTGCCTGGCTTGGCCTGCTGTTCCCAGCAGTGCTGATGTCTGGATCTGTGCCCAGGTGCTGGGGCTGACAAGAAAGTAGGGGCTGTCTCCAGCATGCACATCTGTATTGATACAAACAAGACTCAACTGGGTGCTGGAGTGAAACCATGCTCTCTAGTCCTGACTAAACACAGCTGCAGAGGGCTCCTGCCAGCCCTGATGTGTAACATAACACATGGCCGTGCAGGTCAGCTGCAGTCATAATGTTGCTGGGACCATGAAGAGACAGCTGTCTTGTGCGGTGGCCTTTGGTGTGTTGGGCAACTCTCCCCTAAACCTGTACAGGTGGATACTGACCTCCTCTGGCCCCCACACCTTGGCATGCCATTCCACTGTGCTCAGCACTTGTTTCTGGGGCCAGACATAGTGCCTCACGCCTGTAATCTCAGCACTTTTGGAGGCTGAGACAGGATGATCACTTAAGTCCAGGAGTTCAAGACCAGACTGAGCAACATGGCAAAACTCCATCTCTACTTTTTAAAAAAAATTTAAAAGCAAACAAACAAAAAGCACTTGTCTCCTATTGGATAAAGAGAGAGGAGAGAAACGACAAACAGCTTAAAAATCACATAGTACGCAGAGTCTGCTGTTACCTTTGGCCCTGACTTTGGCTGGAACTTCGTCTCCTAAAGAAGCACTTGCTGCTGACGATGCTTCCAGTGGAGACAGTTCTCACTTACTTAGCCCTGCTTGGTTATGCTCTGTTCCTTATTAAAACTTTTTTTCTTTTTGAGATGGAGTCTCACTAGGTCACCCAGCTTTGTTATGCTCTATTCCTTATCAAAACTTTTTTTTTTTTTTTTTTTGAGATGGGGTCTCACTCAGTCACCTAGGCTGGAGTGCAGTGGCGTAATCCTGGCTCACTGCAACCTCTGTCTCTCAGGTTCAAGTGATTCTCCTGCCTCAGCTTCCTGAGGAGCTGGGATTACAGACATGAGGCACAACGCCCGGCTAATTTTTGTATTTTCAGTAGAGACGGAGTCCCACCATGTTGTTCAGGCTGATCTCAAACTTCTGAGCGCAAATGACCCACCCGCCTCAGTCTCCCAAAGTGCTGGGATTACAGGCATGAGCCACCATGCTCAGCCCCATTCAAACTTTTAATAGGAGATAATTGATAAAAATCTGTGAATTACTAATTTCAAGATGAGCAACTAGTGGGGATAATTGTTTTCTCAATTCCACCACCCAGAGACCCTGCTGGGAGTGTCCTCTCTGGTTCTCCTTTATCCTGGTCTTCATCTGTCCGTTTCTCTCTTTCTCTCCCTTTCTGTTTCATTTCTCTCCTCAACCTTTCCATACACATATCTACATTTTTATATCAAATGGAATATTACTGCACTCTATTCTCTGTAACCTGCTTGGATTCACTACTGAAAATGTCTCCCTTTGAAATTATAATCATGCACTGTTGCTTATCCACAGGTATAACAGCTATGAGCAGGCGTATGAACAGATGAAGTGTACTCATAAAGAATCGGTCAAAAGAGAACTGTGTAAATGCATAACGCTGAGGCTGGTGATTGTGGGCACCCAGCTGTACACCTGTGGGCATCTGGAACACCGTGAGGGACGACCCGAGTGTGTTGAGGAGATCAGAACTGCAACGGGTCACCACCAGCTCACATGCAGCTGCCCAAAGAGCTGAGATCTCCAGAAAGTTTCTCTGTCACAAATGCAGATATACAAAAAGGACTCTCCTTATTTATTAAGGAAGTTTCAATGCTTTCCCATACAGCACAATCCTTACACACTAAGTCAGTGTTGTGTTAATGAATTTTTTGGAGTCAAATTTGCAAAAATAGCATAATATGAATTAGAAGTCTTTACACAATGGATACCTCCAATATTAGAAATGATGTGAAGGAGTAAATTATAACAAATAATGCTGACAACCAAAGATAGTGGGAAAAGAAAACTAAACATAGAAAAAAATGGAAAAACTAAAAATAAATTGACATACGAAAACGCATATGACAGGAATGGGCAATGGGCAATTGCATGGAGACAGTGCACTAGATCTGGCTGACTTTCAGGGCCATGAACTGTATTTTGAAGTCTTGCATCGCAATGAGTGGCTGCTTTTTGCTTTTAGCACATGGCTCTCCTTAAAGAATACGTTCACATTCATTTTCTATGTGGTGCTGCTCTTTTTGAAATCCTGTGATTCAACGTGCACTGACATGAAAATCCCCTATTAAATTTTCCCATCTTCTGTCCCATGCTTTTACGTTGCTTTGGATACCTGGACATCCATGATGCCTGCACTCATCAACAGGCCGCAGATTTAGTGGAAACAATACTACGGATAGAACAGCAGCACCGTTGTGTAAGCATCTTCTCACCCTACCCTGAACATGATTATTTTTGAGCCAGCTGGTAACTTCACTGGCTTCTGCAGGCAACTGTGGCTTTAATTCATGAAGAACTCCTGGAGTGTCATTGGCTGGAAGGAACGCCCACGCAGGCAAATGATGACTGGCTGGAAGGAACCCCAATGCAGACAAATCACACATTTTTAAAGTGAAGTTTCCTCATTGCCATATCACGTGGCCAATCCACTCAGCTGGCTTTCCAGCCCAATGCACTGGACTGAACATAAAAAACAAACTTTATTGGTCACTCCTTAAAACTTACTTTTAAAGGTCTTGATCACACCTAATTTCAAATCTGTCATTATGATTTGGAGATTCAATCAGATGTTAGGGATTTTCGACTTTTAGAATTTAGACTTTAGGAATTTTAATCTTTCAAGATTTCAACATTTGAGGTTATGGCATTCAGGATTTTGTCTTTAGGGATTATGATCGGCACCACTTATTATTAGTAATGTATGATTTGGTGTTTTATATTTTTAAATTGCATGTAAATGGACTCATACGGCATAATTATTACGTAATTGTTGGCAATTTGCTTTTGACTAAACATTATGTCCCACAGATGCATTCATGTTGCTCTGGGTCACTGTAATTCATCAATTTTTACTGCATGATAGTATTCTGTTATGCTGATATATGGGAATCAATTCATCCCTTCTACTCAATGCACATTTTGGTTGTTTCCACTTGTGTATTTTTACGAACTCTGTTTCTGTGATATTGTACCTGTCACCTCACGCTCACGCGCAATAGGTTCTCTAGGTCCCACAGCTTGGAGTGCAACAGCTATGTCAAAATCCAGGTCCTCTCGAGTGTTAGGAGATGCGGCCATACATCAAAATCCAGGTCCTCTCGAGGATTAGGAGAGGCGGCCACCCTGTGCTCTAGTCAAGTGTGCAGATTTACTCTCCCGCCCACAGCACACAAGTGTTTTCTTGTGCCACATCCTTTATAACTCCCAGTATTGTCAGACATTGCACGTTTTGGCAATCTGATGGACGTGAAGTAGTATCTCACTGTGGTTTTTGTTTTTATTTCTATGATTTCAATTGGCAAACATTTTCATATGTTTATTGGATTATCCATTTTTGCCTTTAAGTTCGTATTCAAATTTTATGCACATTTTGTATGAGCTTGTTTTTGGCTTTTTGTAGGACTAATTTATGTATTATGATTCCAATCTCTGTCAGTTACATGTGTAGCAAATACTTTATCTCCTTTTGTGCCTTGTTTATTTCACTGTCTTTATGGTGTCTTTTAGTGAACGGAAGTTACGAATTTCATTGTAGCTGCGTATATCAGTCTTTTCTCTGTGTTTCTTTATGCCCTGTTTAATAAGCCATTCCCTTTTCTGAGGCCATAAATATAAATTCCAAATTATGTTCTAATAGTGTATTCTTTCACTTTGATTGTCTTAATTATTGTGTATAGTTCAAAGGAAGGATAGAATTTCACTGTATTTTTTCCTGGGGCTAACCAAGTGTCTCACTGCTCTTTGTTGAAGTTCATCCTTTCTCCCACTGATCTGCAAAGTTAATTGTGTCTAAAATAATGCTTCCATAATGCCCTGAGTCTGTTTCTGAAGCTTTTCTTGTTTCGCATTAGTTGATTTTACTTGTTCTATACCAATACTTTGCTGTAATAATTTCCTGCATAAAAGTTTTGCACACTTTTTGTATATTAGTCGCTAGTTACTGCTTTGATGTTGTCTTCTTTTTTGAAAAATTACAGCTTTATGCTAAGTCTTTCCTAAGAAATTTTCCTCTAACAAAGAGAGTTGGCTTGCCAAAGTCACACTCCTATCCAGGAAGCAGTCCCTATTCGAAAATGGGCAATATAAGAGTATAAGCCACAGCCCCCTTTCTCAAGTTAGGGCAATTCTGAGGATCCATCTCAGGTCCAGAAACCCAGTGGGACCAGCTGATGCCTCACTTGCAACTGCATCACATGTTGACTTCTTTCTTTGCCCAATCTTGCTTCCCTTATTCTCTTACAGACGCTGTTCATAACAGCACTGCCCAGTAACTTCCTTCTTACATAGTTCTATCTGAAGGCCAATTTCCTGTTAAATTTGTCTAAAACATCATATATTTTAAGACTATTTCATATGGATTTTTAAAAATATCCAGTGTCAAAAGCTTTGTCTTTTAAATGTAAAGTTTAATGCATTTGCATTTATTGTAATTACTGATATATTCGAGTTTTTTCTGTATTATTTAATATTTTTATTTGTCCCCTTTCCCATATCTGTTTTCTCTTTTATTGCCTGTTTCATGTTTTTAAATTTACTTTTTTCTCTAATAGTTTAGAAGCAATATACTGATTTTTATTATTTCTGTGGTTGTATTATAGATCTTAAGATTTTAGTCAGAATTCTCCAGAGAGAAGAGGTTTATTGTGGGAATTCGCTCCCTTGATTTTGAAGGCTGAGACCCACAATAGGCTGTAGGTTTATCTGCAAGCTGAAGAACTAGGAACGCCAGGCTCCTGGCTCAATCCAAGTCTGAAGGCCTTAGGACCAAGGAAGCGATGATGTAACTCTCAGTCCACGTCTGAAGAGCCTGGCCACTGCTTGTGTGAGTCTCAGACACCAAAAGCTAGAGAGCTTGGAATTCTGGTTTGCAAGGGCAAGAGAAGGGTGTCACAGAAGTGAGAGAGCAAAAATGCCGCCTCACTCTGCCTTTGTCTTCCATCTGGACTCCCACCCTATTTGATGGTGCCCACCCACATTGGGGAGGGTGTTCCCCACTCAGTTCCCCAACTCACACATCAGTCTCTAGAAACACCCTCACAGGTGCACCTGGGGCAGCCCAGTCTTTCCAGTCAAGGGCCAGTTCACCTGAGTTTTCCTTGTAGGGGGAGGACGACGGGCTCAGCGTCTGCTGATGCACTGAGGAAAGTTAACGCTTTACCAGCTATCAGGGCATCCCTTAATCCAGTCAGACTGGTACTCAAAATCAACCACTGCAAAATTTAATACATCAGCACTTAAACTCATACATTCTATTTAGCACGGTTCCAGAACTAAAATTTCTCAACAAACTTACATTATCCCATCTCCCAAATTACAAGCTAATTTTGGGTCTATTGGTTCTACCTTTTTTGGCCCCCTAAAATATTATTTATATTGTTTGACTAGATGTATTTACATATTTATCATATTATTTGCTTAATTTCTTTTTGCATCTCAGAACTTTTATCACACTTTCTCTGTAGGTTCTTTGAAAACCATTTAAGTGCTCACAGTAAAGCCTCCATTTGATTTGTGTCAATCACTTCCCACCTACATCATAACAGCTTTCTAATCCTTCTACCCGTATCCTCTCTTGGTCCCTATAATCTCTCTCTATATATCCTACATCTATACACACACACATACATGCACACACTTATGTTTCCATACATATATATGCAGATACATATATCAGTATAGATATGTATATGTGTGTGTGTGTGTGTGTGTGTATTCCAGTAATTTAAGTTTTGGGTTTTTTTAGTGGTAGGATCAATCAGGTTTTATTGCTTTGCTGGACAAAGAAAATGTTATTTTATCTCATATGGTTATTTTAGTGTTGGCGTGAGCTAGAGCTCTAACTCTATTATCATCTCAAACCATTCATTTATTATCAATTGTAGATTATTGCCCTTTTTAAATGATACAATAAATTGTTATATACACTTGAACTTGGTTACTCTGCATTTTATACATTATATTAACCTGAAAAGAAGAAGTCAGCAAAGACAATAAAAATCAGAAGAAAGAAAATTTCCTAAAATAAATATAGGAAAGGTCAAAGAGATGTGAGACACACACACATACACACACACATACATACACACACACACACACATAAAAATAGGTCTTTATTTCTGCTACGTAATACTACAGAAAGCATTTAGGATTGAAGTTATATTCCTTGAGAATACCTCAATGTGTTAAAATCAAACTGGCAAAATAAACGAGGAACTCAGAGTAAAGAAATATCTATAAGGTAGTAAACAATTCATTACATTTCTACATCCTTTACTTGTTCAGTAATTATTTAACAAAGGATGGAGAAAGAGAAATTTAGAATGTTAAAATTAATTGATAATTTATGATCAAATAAATAAGAATAAATATAAAGCCACATGAAACTGTAATGTAAGCCAGAATAACGCAAGGTTTGCTATTTTAAGAATTTCATGTTATTCCACATTAAAGCGAACACTGGTGTCACAAACCTTGTCATAGAGCTGGGACCGTGAGCGATTAGAAGAAACAAGGAGAATGTGGATGGTGTGACACTACAATTCCTTCTTTTTCTGGAAGCCAGCTTTCCCATCACTTCAACTCTTCCAGCAGAGACCCAGCCCTGAACGATGGGAAACACCTGGGCACCCTTGAGTTGGCACAACACTAGTCCGCGTGCCCCCTCCAGGCCCACGGGAGGTCTTGATGAGAGTTCATTCCACACACAGTTGTGTAACATACGCTCAGCAGATAGCTTAGTTCGAGGACTTCTCAAATCACAGAAACAGAAAAGCAACAGAATAACAGGGTGGTGGGAAGGTTTTGGAGACTGTCTCACTCTCTATGGTTAATTCAAGTGAAGAGACAGGAACAGGGATCTGAAAATGTGAAGAGCAAATGGGAGCAGAATGTGGGTGCAGCACAGCACAAGAATAAGGATTCAGATTCATGCCAAATCTCCATGAAAAGGACCAAATTATTTTCATGCCTTCAATTTAAAAAGCATAAGAAGGGCAAATTCTATTTTGTAACGCTTTTAAGTAAACACATGTAAAGTACATAAGGAATTTGGTTGTCAAAATGTAAATATTAATTCTCTAGAACTTCATTAGCCAATTTCATATTAAAATAATATCATTTTTGAAATCTAGTAGGAACATTTTATACATAAGTTCTTACAAACACACACAAGTGCAAATGACTTAAATAGCATACCTGTTCCCATTAGCTATTTATGATGGATGGAGCTGATTTTTCAGTGACCAAATTAGTAATTATTACTTCCATAAAATAACAGAAGTACTTTTTGCCCGCTGACAGTTTACCAATGACAGAGAAAAAAGAAAGACTATGTAGTCTTCATCTCTTTGTGTAAGTTCAATAGATTTGTTCTAGCTGCCAGATAAAAACATAACCACAAAGTAGAAAGATCAGAAATTTTTGAATGAGACCTGCTGTCAAAATTCTATTCTCATTTTTTTAATTCAGCATTTAACTTGTGAAAATAGAAAACAAAATGCAAATCAGAATCCATCTCTCCACATACTAAAATGTTATGATTTAATTTGTCAGTGCTTATATAATTTCATTACTGTTAATTCCACAGTCAATATCATAAAAAAGACTATTGAAGAGAAACAATGTCAGTCAGCTAAACTAAGAGAGACAAATGTATAGAATGAGAAAGAAGCAGTCATCCAAAATTTGGCAATGAAATGATTATTTCAAGATGTAGTGTTTGTCAAAGAGCTTAATAAACTTCAAAATTATTTGCAAATAAAATGTTAAGGGAGTACCAAGTTAGAGAACACGTGCATACGGGCATAGAAAGATGCCAATTTCATGGATGAACCATTGACTCTAACAAATTATCTTTAATTTAGTTAAAATTTCAACCATGTCAGTAACAATGCCTCAATTTATTTTGAAAATTGTTTCCTCCAATTCGTATATTATAAAATGACTTTACACAGTTCCATCTGGTTATTCAATCTTTTTCTACATCTCATGACGTTAGTGTGCTTTGCCCTCCGAAGATGCTGGAGATCTTGAAACCAAGTGGGTGGTGGTTGGAAGGAAAAGCCCAAGCTTCCACATGTAGATGGAACTGGATCACAGCAGGTCATATCTCAATGGAGTAACTAAAGTCTTGCTCAAGATTATATCACCAGCTAGGTTGAAATGGACACAACATCTAACAAGAGAAAGAATGAAGAACAGAGCAAGAGTAATCCTTGTGCCTAGTTACTAAATAGCTGCAAGATGGTAGGTATTTTCACACAGGGCCACCTACTTGACTTCTCACAACAGTATTCCAACATGGGCATTATTATCTCGTCTTTCCATATTGTTTTTAGATCAACATTACTGAGGGGGAATGTGCATACAATAAAATGCATTCATTTTAAATAGAGTTTGACATGTCTTGACAAATGATGCGTATATGTAACCTCCATCACAATTAAGATAGAAAAAATTTCCATTGCCTCAAAAATAAGAATTTCCCCTCTGCCTCTTCACAGTCAATCCCCATTCTATTTTCTTGGCCCAGGAAACCACTAATATTATTTATGTCACAACAGATTAGAGTTGACCTTCTTTGAGTATTATGTAAGTCAAATGTTATGGGTGTGTCTTCATTTCCATCTTGCTTCTTTTGGTCATTATTATGATTTCCAAAAGTATTGAGGTTGTTCAATGTATCAATATATTGTTCATTCTTTTGACTAGTATTCCATTCTTTGAATCTCACACAATTTATTTATCCATTCAACTGTTGGTGGGCATTGGACTGCTTCCAATTTAACTCATATCAATAAAGCTGATGTGGATATTTCTACATACATCTTTGGATGGATCTTGCTTTCATTTCTATTGATTAAAGATGTAGGAATGCCATTGCTGGGTCATATTGTAGGTGTACTTTTCACTTTGTAGAAAACTGCCAGCATAATTTCCAAAGTGTTTGCACTAATTTGCATTCTTACTAGGGATGAATGAAAATTTTAGTTGCTTATTATAACTACACCAACACTTAGAATTGTCAGGGTTTTTACCAACCACTTTGTGGTTGGTTTGAAGTGATATCTCACTGTGCTTTCATATTTGCATTTTCCTGGTAAATAATGCTGTTGATTTCATGTGCTTATTTTCCTTTTATATATCTTCTCTCCTAAACCTTTTGTTTAAATATTTCTCTTCTTTGTTGGTTGTTCTTTGTTATTCTTTCGTTGTGTGATTTTTTTTTCACCCATCCTGGATAAGTCCTTTTGTTGATGTGTTGGAAGACAAAGGAAAACAGTTTTAAAGTAATGAGCAAGGAGCTGAAAAAAAATTTAATAAAAATATTTTAATAAAAAATTTAAAAGAAATTTCTATTAAATTTAATAAAAAAATTTAATAGAACTAACATTATTTCAGAAATGCAATAGATCCCTATTGTATATTAGGGATATTGAAACAATATATTTCCAAATCCTTTTGTGTTATCGAGATAGTGCTATATGGGAAAAGCTTTGGAGGAGGAATCCAAGAATCTAGAATCTAATCTCAAGAGAAAGCAACGAGGACTGAAGAACAGGAGGATGAACTGGAGACAGGCTAACCTGGACTCGAATCTGTGCCACCGGTTTTTGCTAGGGCAAATAACTTTTCTACATCTTAATGTCTTCTTTTAAAAAAGAGGGAGAGTATCTTTTTGGGTTTGTATAAACATGAGAAATAATGCATGAAATGCATGAAAAACACCAAATGCCTACTGGGTCCTTAATAAACGGCAGCTCTCACTTACCTAATTGTGCCTTTTAACCATCTATAGAGATTGAACTAATTTATGATCAAGGTCCTTTCCACTTCAAAATTTCACCATTCTGCAGCTGGAACTTACTGAGATGCATAAAGAATAGGGCAGTGAATGACGTTTAGTCACATGAGCTAAAATTTTCCAGGGCAACTGACTCAATGAATAAGAATGGCTTGAGGAAACTCCAACCCAAAAAATAGTTTTATTTGCTGTATTCTTAAGTTTCTAAGATACTTAAACAACATATTGTACATTCAGCTAATATTGTATACATGCAAAATGGAAAACAAAGTTTAAAAATTATGTTTTTCCCTAGAGAATATATTAAAAGAAAGCCCTATAATATGTTTCATCTAGAAATGCCCATCATGTTGTCATTACACTTATTTTCCCTACACTTTTGCAATGCCTTTACAATCCTTGCTGGGTTGTTTTGGATTTCTTACTGTTAATTTACTTATGATTTTGAGGCATGCTTTGTGCTTTGTAACCACCAAAGTGAAACGTAAACTACATTTTTCCTTACGGGGAAATAATGAACCTTAAAACAAAACAACACAAGAATGAAACCCACTTTAGGTGTTAAATCCTAAACATTTTACTGAATTAAAAAATGAAGCATTAAAATGTCACTAGCTAAGAAATAAAATTCATAATTCAATTTTAACATTGAAATGCACATAAATAACTTCAATATGTAGAATCAATTATGTAAAAATGCTACATGGAAAGTAATGCTAAAGTGTCTGAAGCAGAAGATCCCCCACCTCCACCAACAGAAGAGAAATGGCCTTAGTAGTGATACTCAGGGAAAGCAGTCATTTTGTACTTTACTTCAGTTCATTCTCTTTTTCTTCCAGGCTTCAGGGACCCCAGATTAACTTTATTTTTTTAAGGGCGATACTGCTTAGAAAGTTGCATAAGTTTTACTTAATAAAATGTATAAATGCCATTATACTAATTAGAAGGCAAAGTCCTGGCCAGTATAAAACTATTTTTTAGAGGATAATATTGTTTTTTTTGTCTTTAAAGTACTCACAGTATAGTTGAGAGTGACAATAAAAAGAAAAGAAAACATATGGGAAGTTAAACAGCAATAAAATATTTCAATATAAGTCTACCAATGCATGATTAAATGCCAAAGGAATTACTTACACCAAAATTCTGTGACCTGTCTGCAGCTGAAGAGGCAGCACAAAGTCAGAGAACATGAAGCACAGTTCCGGGCTCTCCCTGCGGAGTCCTGGCAAGTATTCCGAGATTACACAAAAGGCATAAGAAGGTTGAATATTTCGATTCAATATTTAAAAAATCTAAAAAGAATGTGTAAAGTATTAATGTGTAAACTCTATTTGTTTCAAGGTTTTTTACAAAAAATATCAATAATGGATACACTGAGATTTTCTGAAACTATTCAAACCTGTATAAATTTAATTTGAATGAATGTCCCAGAAGAAGTCTATGAATTCCTGGTTGCTCCAAACTTAATAATTCACATAGCCTGACCATCTAACTTTTCCCAAGTGCTTTTTATTTCATGGGAAGCTACAAGCACATCACTTGGGAAAATGGAGAGGATAACGTTAGGTCAGTAAAGCATCTGCTGCAGCAAGACTTCACCATTCAAGCCACAATATGCACTGTTAGCTTTTTTCCCTGCTACACTTAATCGATGATGTCATTTTATGTCTTTGTTTTAATTGCTCTGATTTCCATTAAGTCCTGTGAGTCCAGAGTGTGGACGCTTGCAGCACCCTAACTGAGCCATTCCAGAGAATTCTGAGGATTTTTATAATGCTCCCATTTCAATTTGTGAATAATAACTCAAAGAGGTTATTTTAAAAAGTAGTAACAATAATCAGGTATGTAAAATGATTGTACCTCATTTATTATTTTCAGTATGATAGTGTATGAGTAACTATGTATATGTTTATTAGAATACCTTCAGGTTATTTTGTTCCATATATATTAATGACAATGCACCCAAAACCATAGGGAAGTAATGTTCTTTGCAGTTTACAGCATAATATAAAGTAAATTTTAAATAATATAACATTCCCAGAAGTTTCCTAGAATGCACTGAGTATTTTTTTTTTTAATACACCAGATTGGGTTTCTTTTCTAATTGTTTTCTCTAGACTAGCAATCACCAAATACCATTGAAAGAGACTGACTTCTGGAATGCAAGGCCTCAGTGAGCTTGCTTTCCAACTAAAACAGTGAAAATACTTGCAAAACAACTAAAATAAACCAGTTCAGAATTCTGGCAATTCACCAAAGCAAAGAATGAGCTGAAAATTTTCTATCCGAAAGCAACCTGGAGTCTGGTGAAATAGATAGGTGGCACTGCCAGAGGCGTGTGAACCAGAGCAACTCCATCTTAAACAGGAACTGGGTAAAACAAGGCTGCGACCTCCTGGGCGGCATCCCCAGATGGTGAAGGCATTCTCAGTCACAGGATGAGACAGGAGGTCAGCACAAAATAGAGGTCCTAAAGACCTTGCTGATAAAACAGGGTGCAGTAAAGGAGCCGGCCAAAATCCACCGAAACCAAGATGGCAACAAGAGTGACTTCTGGCTGACCTCACTGCTACACTCCCAGCAGCGCCATGACAGTTTACAAGCACCATGACAATGTTGGAACATTACCCTATATGGTCTAAAAAGAGGAGATACGAATAATCCACCCCTTGTTTAACATATCACCAAGAAATTGCCATAAAAATGGGCAACAAGCAGCGCTTGGGGTTGCTGTGTCTATGGAGTAGCCATTCTTTTATTCCTTT
>NW_012114488.1:7953811-7999339 GCF_000951035.1 Colobus angolensis palliatus
GTGCAGGTTTGTTACATAGTTATACACGTGCCATGGTGGTTTGCTACACCCATCAACCTGTCATCTACATTAGATATTTCTCCTACTGCTGTCCCTCCCCTAACTCCCACCCCATGACAGGCCCCATTATGTGATGTTCCCCTCCCTGTGTCCATGTGTTCTCATCGTTCAACTCCCACTTACGAGTGAGAACATGCGGTGTTTGGTTTTCTGTTCCTGTGTTAGTTTGCTGAGAATGATGGTTTCCAGCTTCATCCATGTCCCTACAAAGGACATGAACTCATTCTTTTTTACTCTGCACTGTGGACTCACCCTGAATTCCTTCTTGCGTGAGATCCAAGATCTGGATCAGGACCCCTTTCGTGTTATAGAACTTTAATTGGGGGCTACATTCATTTTTCCACCTTCCTTAGCTCATGTGTGGTAGCCAAAAGCTCGCAAAGAAATTTTACCAATTTCAATATTCCATTAAAAACAACATTCCCAGAACATAGTCAGTATTTCACAGGAACTTGCAGCTCCCAGGGAAATTTCTATATTGAGTGTGGGGCTATTACACTTGACTCTTAGCTCAGTTGGGGGTGTCTAGGGTTGGGAGGACAGAATGGAGAACCTAAAAGCATTACCAAAACAATAGAAATAGACTTCAGTTGGGGCAAACTGAGAGCAGAAATTTAAGCTGACCAGAAATTTAAAGGGAAATCCTGGATACCTGGATGAACATAGGAGAGCTGGGTGCCTGCAAGGCTAAGCGTGTGTGCTGGACTACGGGCACTCCTAGGACAGCTCTGGGGAGGAAGGAGGCAGGAGCCCCTCACCCCTGGCTGACCTCAAGGCCCTGTGCCAGCAGCAGGTAAAAGCAAAGGCTGTCTCATAAACTGCTTGACAATGAAGGCAAAACCTTCTCGCAGAGATGGCCCAAATGTACAGGGAGGTCACGCCGGAAAACCGACCCATCGTTGATTGATCACTAAATTACACTGGCCTAGATATAAATCTTAGAAAGCCAAGCTTAAAAATGACATGAAAAGCTTTAACAAAAGGCTGGCAGCTCAGTGTCCACATGCTGTAGGCACACATGTCTAACCCTCTGAATACAAGGACTTGTTTGCTTATTTGTGGTGGTGGATACCACGAAAATCATGCACAAACCATTTTTAAGCTCATCAGCTATGGTTAGTGTGCGAGTATTTTATGTGTGGCTCAGGGAAGCCCAAAAGTTGGACACCCGTAGCAGGGGTTAGGGCTCAGCAGAAGGAGTCAGGCCAAGTCACTAAACAGACAACTAGCCACAAAGGAAATGGAAACAAATCTAACAACACAACCAAACTCTGCAACAGCAAGAAACGCTTAGGGGGGTGCAGAGAAATCCGATACTAGAATCGCCTCAATATATTATTATCTGAAATGTTCAGTTTTCAATAAAAAGTTACAAGATATGTAAATAAACAGGAGAGTATGCCACACACAGAGGATAAAAAGCAGCCAACAGAAAATGTTCCTAAATGCGCCCAGATTTTAGACTAAATAGGCACAGGCTTTACAGCAGTTATTATAAATGTGTACGAGCACCCAAAGAAACTCTGTCTAAAGAATTTTTAAAAGATTACAATGATATGTTTCCAAAAAGAGAACATTAATAAATAGAAACTATTTTAAAAGAATCAAATAGAAGTCCTGGAGCGAGTTGAAAAGTGTGAGAGGTGAAATAAAACGTCCCTAGAGGGTCTTAACAACAGATCTGAGTCAGGAGAAGAAAAAACTGGAGAACTGGCAGGTAAGTCAACACAGAGGATCTCATTTTAGGAGCAGAAAGAAGAAAAGAATGAAGGAAAAACTAACAGACACTCAGACACCCATGGAACAACATGAATGGAATATTCTTGATAGTCCAGAAATAAATCCTCATATTTGTGATGATTTTCAACAAGGGGTCAATACAATTCAATGAGCAAGGAATAGTCTTTTCTAACAAAGTGTGCTGGGACAACCCGACTCCCAGTGCAGAAGAATGAAGGGGTATCCCTACCTCATCATGCATCAAAAAGTAACCAAGAATGGATCACAGTCCTAAACGTAAGTGCTGAAGCTGGAAAACTCACAGGAGAAAACACATGAGTAAACCTTCATAATCTGGAATTAGACAATGGCTTCTCAGATACAGCACTGAAGCACAGTGGCAATAAGTAGATTATTTGGATTTGATTAAAATTCAGAAACTTTGTGCTTCAAGGGACACCATCAAAAAAGTAAACAGTATCTATCCACAGAATGGGACAAAATATTTGCAAATCACACCAGTAAAATACTTTTATCTAGAACACATAAAGACAACTCAATTTAAACTCAATTAAAAGAAAAAACTGATCTCAAAAATGGGCAAATGATTTGAATGAACATTCCTCCAAAGAAAATACGCCAATGCTCAATAAGCAGATTGGAAGATGTGCTGTGTCACTGTCCTGGGGAAATACAAACCGAAATACAATGAAATACCCTTTCACACATGCCCGGATGGACAATATTAAAAAGTCAGACAACAGCAGGCGCCGGTGAGGAGGCGGAGAATTTGGAAACTTGCACTTCATTTGGATGAATGTAAAATGTTACAGCCTTGTGGGAAAACAGTTGAGCAGCTCCTCAAACGGCCGAACACAAAGTTGACTAGCACTTTCACGCCTGTGTGTGCATCCGAGAGAACTGAGTGCACGCGTTCTGAAAAATCTTGTGCACGGAGGTTCGTAGCACCATTACTCATGACAGGCATGACAGGCAAAACGGCCCAATGTCCATCAGTTGATAAATGGGTAAACAACACGGTATATCCTTACCATAGAATGTTATCCACCAATAAAATAGAAGGCTCTGCTGTATGCGGCTGTGGGGACGAGACTTGAAAGATGATGTTGAGTCGCAAAAGTCTCGGCTGGGCGCGGTGGCTCACACCTGTAAAATCCCAGCACACTGGGAGGCCAAGGCGGGCAGATCGTGAGGTCAGGAGATCAAGACCACCCCAGCTAACACAGTGAAACCCCGTCTCTACCAAAAATACAAAAAAATTAGCCAGGCGTGGTGGCGGGCACCTGTAGTCCCAGCTACTCGGGAAGCTGAGGCAGAAGAATCGCTTGAACCTGGGAGGCGGAAGTTGCAGTGAGCTGAGATTGCATGATTGCAACCACTACATTCCAACCTGGGTGACAAGAGTGAGATTCTGTCTCAAAAAATAAAAAAATAAAAAAAGTCTCACACTGCAGGGCTGTGTGTGGAATGCTTAGAGAAGACGAATTCAGAGAGACATGGAACAGATCATTGGCTGCTGGGCCTGGGGTGGGTGGGGAGAGCAGCCATGGCAGACCTAATGGGTGTGAGGCTTCTTACTGGGGTGCTGAAAGTGTAAGTCTGTGAATGAACTAAAACATCCCTGAAACTGACCACCTGAAATGGTGCATTTTATGGTATATCTTAACAAGGTTCCGAAAATGTGAGAAACACTTGATTCTCCATTAAGCTATTGCAAATGACCCTAATATATAATGTCAAGTTACTAACACATCAAGATGTCAAAAAGAATCATGTCAAATCATCCAATGAACAAAAGGAAATATTTAAACATTAAATAAACTGAGACTTTTCTATTTACCTGTAAATAATGGTGCAGTGCACTGGATGGGCACAGTGTCTCCTCTGCACTGTAGCTTGGACTCCTGCCAGTATGAACATGATTCATGTGTATCTAGCTTTGAGCTCACTTTGTCTATTTCTTTCTACTGTTCTATTATTACCACATACACAGCCAATGACACTGAGAAGCTCTGTTTCTTCCCTCTGCTTCCTTCTGCCTTTCCGTCCTCTACACATCATGTCATTCTATTTCTACTGCACCTGCTCCATTTCAGACTCTTAGTGTGATAATTCAGCAGCTTGTTTTCCTGCCTCTAGGTCCTCTCCCATGAGTCCATCTTTTACTTGTTAACCAGAATTATTCTTTCAAGACAGAAGTGTCAGCGTGATCACCAGATCTGATAACTTGAAAGGCTCCCTGCTTGTAATAAAATAAACCACACACCTGCAGACCACTATGTAACAGCACGGGGGATGACTACAGCTGGGATCAGAGAGACCTGGCTTCTGTCCCGTTTCTCCACCAGCACTAGCGCTGTAATCTCAGGGAAGGTACCCCACCTTTCTGAATGTTTCCTTGCTTACACAACCAGTATAATAATGCCTAAGCAGAAGATCCAAATAAGATCATGCAAACTATCTATCAGATTATCAATAAATTAATCATTTAAAAGATTAATATGCTCATATAATAGTATCCACAGGCCTTCACAATTTAACCTACCCCAAACCTCATGGATTTCACCTCCTGAAGACGACGCTTTATCCACAGTCGAGTACTGACATTTCTTATATGGTACAAGTTTCCATCACTCAAATTCAGCAAAGCATGATTAATTAATTAAAGAACATGACTGGCACTTGATATTCATCCACATTTGCCTGGGAAACTCCTGACTGAGGCCTGTGGTGCCAGAGTAACAATCCTTTTTCCATTTTTGAAAGCATCCTGGTTTGATGGAAATAATTATATGATACAAACTCCATTGTGTTGGAAAGCTGAAGTGCAAAAGACAGGGTTCGCAGAGCTCTTTTTTTGAGAGAACAGCTATCTGGTGCCATCTGGTTCTTTTCTTCTTTTGTTTACCACTGGAATTTGTGAATTCTTCTGCAGTAAACTTGCAAGGTCAAGGTCAAAAATAGCAGAGGAGTCCCAGGCACTCGGGTATGCAGAATGAAAGACAACAGAAGCTTTCAGGGGGCTTTTTGGTTCTTTTTTAAAATCAACACAATTATGATTTCACTGTGCATAAATGCAGCTTAAAGCTACTTAGAATATTTATTATTAAAATACTTGTGGGAAGTTACTTTGATAAACTCTCTAAAGCTAGTCTCTTTCATCTCATTGAAACATACTGCTGTGATGAATTAAGCCTTGTTAGAAACTCAGCTGTCCGTTTATAGCTGAAGTGAGGGGCACAGTCACAGGTCTCTGCAGCCTTGGCCTCCTGGGCTCAAGTGATCCTCCCACCTCAGCCGACTGAGTAGCTGGGACCACAGGCGTGAGCTAATTTTTATTTTTATTTTGTAGAGATGGGAGTCTCCCTATGTTCCCCTGGCTGGTCTTGAACTCCTGGGCTCAAGCGATCCTCCTGCCTCGGCCTCCCAAAGTGCTAGGATGACAGGCGTGAGCTGCTGCACCCGGCCCAGATTATTTACCTTTTTCTCAGAAAACCATGCATTTTATTCCTTGTTCATGAAATGTTCTGCATTGTCTCCAGACATCAAAATCTCATCCCAGAACAAATGTCAATTCTTCCATGAAGCTTTTCCTAATCCCACATCACCTCCCCCTCAACCAGAAGAATTTGTCCTCCCTCCCATGTGACTGTCTTCTCAGCCATTTCAACGGCGTTCATTCATCCACTCACTTGTTCTTCCAAAATGCTGATTTCCTTCTGTGGTTTGGGAAGTTCAGTGCTGTCCCCGTGTGCCATGTCCCACCTTTCCAGTCCACAGGCTGACCTCATATGTTGGTTGCAGAAACCGACTGGCAGGAAGGTGACAGAAAAGAAAGATGTGTGACCCCTGACACCTACCAGTTCACAGTCTAATCGAGGTGCCCAAACCCAGCCTCTAGAAAGGACTGTTGAAATTGCAGAATCATTTTCCGTAGGTACAGAGGGAGACGAAGATGTCATGGCTAGGGTCCTAGAGAAGGGCAAGCAGTATTTAGGGCACACATCCCATGAAGCCTGGGCTTCCTTGGAGGATGGGAGTGGAGACAGGAGACAGCGCTGCACCAGGCCAGATCAGGGCGAATGCAAAGAAAGTCAGTGTGAGAGTGCCACACCCACACCCACTGTGAAGGTTTACGTCTCACAAAAACAACACAAAGCCAGTGAAATACCTCAGTAGGGCTGGCAAGACAAAATCCACAGTTTTGAGAAGACACGTGGATGTGCATGGTATTCAGGGAGAGTTGGGGCGGTGGGAGGTGAGAGGCAGGAAGAATACTGAGTAATCTGTAATCATAGTCCGATCCTTGAGTTGACAGTTGACCAAAACTTCCTTCAGGTAATTCATAAAAGCGTAAATTTGAGGGTGTGGCTCTATTCCTGCATCACAGATTATTAGTAAATGCTAGGCACTGAAAATACATAAAATCAATGATAATTCAGATTATTTGCTCACTTATTAATTGGGTGGTGTTCTTGCTATTGAGTAGATTGAACTCCTTGTCTATTTTGGATATGAACTCCCTATTAGATGTATGGCTTCAAATATCTCCCACTCCATAGGCTGTCTTTTCATTCTTTACTTGTTCCCTTTGTTGTCAAGAAGCTTTTAATTTGGATGCAATTCCATTTGTCTTTTTTTTCTTTTGTTGCCTATCTTTTGGGGTCATATTCAAAGACTCTGCCCAGAACGATGTCATGAAGCTTTTTCCCTTGTTTTTTCTAGGAGTTTTACATTGGCAGGTCTTACATTTAAGCTACTGATACACTTTCAGTTAATTTTGTATCTAGTGTGAGATTGGCATCCACTCCTACTCTCCTGCCATGGACATCCAGTTGCCCAACACTATTTTATTGAGGAAACTATCATTTCTCCATTGTGTAGTCTTAGCAATTTCTCAAAGATCAACTGACCATAAAAATGTGGATTTATTTCTGGGCTCCCTACACCACTGCATTGGTCAATGCATCTGTTTTAATGCCAGTACCATGCTGTTTGGATGACGGTGGCTATCTAGCACATGTTGAAATCAGGCAGTGTGATGACTCCAGTTTTGTTCTTCTTGCTCGGATTCAACTTTAGCTACGTGGGATTTTTTTGTAGTTCCATAGGAATTTTAAGATTCCTTTTTTATATTTTTGTGAAAACACATAATTGGGCTTTTGATAAACATTGCATTAAATCTATAGATTCCTCATTGATTTCCAACTTCAATTTTTTTAAATTAGTGTTTTATAGTTTCAGTATACAAAACTTTCACCTTCTTGGTTAAATTTAGTTCAAAGTATTTTTAATTTTTGCTATTGCAACTGAGATTGTTTTCTTAATTTCTTTTGTGGCTAGACTGATTTCTACATGTTGATTTTCTATCTTGCAAACTTACTAAATTTGTTTATTATTTATAGCAGCTTTTTGATGGAGTCTTTAGGGTTTTCTACATGTAAGATTATGCCATCAGCAAACAGAGACAATGTAACATCTTTTTCCCCAATTTGGGTTTCATTAATTCTTTTTTCTTGCCTAATTGTTTTGGCTAGGACTTCCAGTACTGTGTTGAGTAGATGTGGTGAGAGTGGGGATTCTTGTCTTATTCCTGATGTTACCAGGTGTTTGTTAACATGGTCTTTATTGTGTTGGGGTGCATTCCTTCTACACCTAAGTTGTTGAGGGCTTTTAATCATGAAAGGATGTTGAATTTTGTCAAATGTTTTTTCTGAATCTATTGTGATAATCATATGATTTTAGTCCTTTATTTTGTTTTTTTTGGCATATCAACTCAGTAGCAAAAATGCAAATAACCCAATTAAAAAGTGGACAAAGAACATGAACAGACATTTCTCAAAAGAAGATATACAAAGAGTCAACAGGTATATTTTTGAATATTCAACATCTCTCATCGTTAGGGACATATAGATTAAAACCACAATAAAATATCATCTCACTCAAGTCAGAATGACCATTATCAAAAAAGTTAAATGTTAGTGAAGGCGTGGAAGAAAGAGAACTCTTACACACTGAGGATGCAACTGTACGTTAGTCCAGCCATTATGGTGAACACTATGGAGGAGCCTCAAAAAAATTAAAAATAGAACCACCATATAGTCCCCACAGTCTCACTTCTGGATACGTATCTCCAAGGAATTGAAATCAATGCGTTGAGGAGACATCTCAATTCACGATGGCCATGACATGGAACCCACCTAAGTGTCCATCACCGATGAATGGATAAAGAAAAGGTAGTACATACATACAATGAAACATTATCCAGCCTCAAAAAAGAGTGAAATCCTATCATTTGTAACAATATGAACAAATCTGGAGGACGTTACGTTAAGCAAAATAAGCCAGGCACAGAAAGACAAAGGCTGCATAATCTCACTTATAAGTGGAATCTTAAAAAGTCAAACTCAGAGGCAGAGAGTAGGGTGGTGGCTACCAGGACCTGGGTGAGGGCAGTGGCTACATGGGGAAAGGGGAGATGTTGGCCAAAGGGAACAGAGTTTCAGTGAGACAGGAGGAGTAAGTCGTGATCTCCATAAAGCATGGTGACCATAATTAATAATAATGTATTGGATATTTGAAAATTGCTAAGAGAGAATATGTTAAATGTTCTCATAAGACAAAATAATAAGTATATGGATGATAGATATGTTGATTCACTTGATTTAATCATTCCACAATGTACACACATATTGGAACACTGCATTGTACATTATAAATATATACAATTTTTATTTGTCAATTGTACTTCAGTACAGCTGAAAAAACTGATGAATTTGAGTTAGCACATGTTTTAGTACACCAAGCTCAATGGTGAAGTCATCAACTGGATATTTACACAAGGGCTGAGCTATGGCAAAGTGAAATATAAAAGGTTGCCTAAGAAAATTATAATTAAGAGACATTTTATAGAAAGCCTCTAGAGCAGAGTGCACACATGTACACACACTCTTTATCTCTCTCTCTCTCTCGATATCTATCCATCCATCTCTCATTATCTGTCTCTATACCAGATCACTGTTCATCTGTCATACAGACATGTACACGTCTTAAGAAAAGTTACCCATTTCGTAAACCCTCTCAGTCCACTGTACCCCAGTTCCACTAAAATCACATTAAGTCACTTGCTGTCACACCATGCCAAATTACAACACCTTTTCCAAAAGACAAATGAGAAGCTAGGCGTCAGGTTCTGAGGGTGCCACCTCGTACTTACCAGGTGGAATCTCAGCTCACTGCCAACTTCATCTGCAGGAAAGCTGCGACATCATGGCAAATCAAAGGGTGATTTCTGGGGCTGTATAGGGAAGTGTGGGCTGGGGGTGGGGATGTGCTTCAAAATATCTAGGGAGTTGTGAACTTAGGGCAAGGGCAGGGGACAGCAGATGAAACCCGAGCCAGCTGGTAGGGACGTTCGGTGAAACAAAACTGACTGGCCTTGCCTCAGTAATTGTTGCAGCCCGGTGAGGAGAACATGAAGGGAATTACACAGTCTTCACCAGTACATATGTTTGGAATTTTTAATAAGTTCAGATGGCGGTAGGTGAGAGAGAGAAGGTGGAGGGGTGAATAAGGGAGGAAAACAAGAGATAAGAAGAGAGAGGGAAAGGGAGAGGGAGAGTGAGAGAGGGAGAGAGGGAGAGAGGGAGAGAGAGAGAAGAGAGAAAGGGAGTGAGAGCAAACTCTGTCATACCCCTGCAAGCAAGGCTCTAACTTAGAACCTTCAGGGAAGATTAGAGCAGTAGGAAAAAATAAATACATATTTCTGTGATTTAAAAATAAATTGTGTGTTGTACTTGAGTATTGCATACAACTGCAGTTGCTTATAATCAAATATCTGCCTGCTCTGGAGAAGTATAACCCTGTTATACTGTCACATTGTAGAACACTCACGCAGGGATGCTGACCACCGGGCAGTCCATCACCTTGTGGCCGGGGGATCGACAGGCAGCTGGCTGCACCCTCCCCTGCCTGCGGCTCTCTCCTTCCCTCCCTGGGCTGCCAACTCCTCAGACAGGAAACTCAGCCCTACCTGTACCTTCAGGGCATGTTCTTTCCAAAGTTGTGTCTGGATTTTTCACATTTTCCCAACTTTAAAACCAAATGCTTCACAGATGTGTTCAGCATTTCTGCTCTTTCCAATTATCCATCACACCCTGTTTCTTCAGTCAAGAATGGTGAGAGTTGGCCGGGCGCGGTGGCTCAAGCCTGTAATCCCAGCACTTTGGGAGGCCGAGACGGGCAGATCACTAGGTCAGGAGATCGAGACCATCCTGGCGAACACGGTGAAACCCCGTCTCTACTAAAAAAATACAAAAACTAGCCGGGCGAGGTAGCGGTGCCTGTAGTCCCAGCTACTCGGGAGGCTGAGGCAGGAGAATGGCGGGAACCCGGGAGGCGGAGCTTGCTGTGAGCTGAGATCCGGCCACTGCACTCCAGCCCGGGCGACAGAGCGAGACTCCGTCTCAAAAAAAAAAAAAGAATGGTGAGAGTTCATCAGTATGAAGATGTTCAGCATCGCGTGTATATGTGAACTTGCACGGTCTTTTTTCTAATACCCTCCTCCCTAAGGAATATTGCCTTGCAGACTGCTTTCCTGGCTAACACCCTCACCACCTCCACCACCGCACCATTGATGCGCCAAGCTTCGGCAGGCCTCATGCATCTCTATCGGCTGGGCTCTCACTCATATTTACAGGCAGCAATTCCAATCACAGAAACCGTCAGTCGGCCAGAGCTGCCTTGACAAGCACCACAGACTACATGGTTTAACCACAGACATGGAAGCTGGAGGCTGGAGGCCGAGACCTGGGTGTGACAGGCTGGTTTTCCGGGGGCCTCTCTCCCTGGTTTGCAGACGGTGCCTTCGCACAGTGCCTTCCTGTGGTCATCTCTAGTGCACGTGAATCCAGGGTCTCTCTGTGTGTCCTAATCTCCGCTTCTGATAAGGACACCAGTCAGACTGGATTGGCACCTACTTGCAGGACCTCATTTTAACTTAATCATCCACGGGAGGCTTGGTCTCCAAATAAGTCACATTTTGAAGCACTGGGGATTGGGGTATCAAGGCATCAACATAAATTTGGAGGGGGCACAATGCAGCTCACGGCAGTCCCTAAGGTATCTGTCAGAGAATGTGGAGGCCAGAGCCCGGGGCTCACCCCCAGCGCTGCCAGGGAGTGAGATGTAGAAGGGCCCAACGCCTAGCCTGACGCTGGACATTCATACAGCACTTTCTCAATCTCACCCTGCGTTTCTGATTAAAAGTACAAAAATGTTCCTTATAGAAAACCACACAACAGCAAAAAAGAAAATAAAGATTACGCATACACTTCCTGACTCTATTATTTGCTGTTGATAATGGGTGAATGCCTTTTATTTAGCTCAATATTATAAATGAGGCTATACTGCATGTATAGTTTTGTATCTTGACTTTTTAACCTTACTGTTATGTTCATGAGAATGTTCCTACAATATTAAAAGTTCTTTGTATATATCAGCTTTAATATTACTCTCTCCAGTAATATGAAAAGGGAATAGTTTATTTAATATTCTCCTAAGGTTAGGCATTTATATTCTCTCAAAATTAGTTATATTATAAATAATACTATAATAAATATCTTCGTGTATTCTCACAGTTTTCTTCATTTATCACTATTTTATTTGGATAGGTTTCTAAAAGTAAGATTATTAAGCTAAAGAAAATGACTTTTTAAAAATTTTGAGACAGAGTCTCACTCTGTCATCCAGACTGAAGTGTAGTGGTGTGATCACTGCTCACTGCAGTCTCGACTTCCTGGGTTCAAGCAATTCTCTCACCTCAGCCTCCTGAGTAGCCAGGACTACAGGCGCCACCACACCCAGCTAATTTTTGTGTTTTTTATAGGCACAGGGTTTTGCCATGTTGCCCGGGCTGGTCTCGAACTCCTGGGCTAAAGGGATCCACTCACCTAGGCCTCCCAAAGTGTTGGGATTATGGACTTGAGCCACTGTACCCAGCCAGAATATGACTATTTTAAAGAAAATTGGTACATATTGTCAAATTATTTTTCAATTAATTATTTTCCTATCAATTAAGTTTCCCACAGAAAAGAAAAAGTAAAGTCCTTGTCTCACCATATGCACAACAGCTATGAGGAATAGAATTTTTAAAATTATTTGCTAATCTGATAGGTGAAACAGTATAAGATTATATTATTCTGCACGTTTTGACATGGATTTAGCCATTCTGACTTATCCTCTTCTGCAAATATTTTATTCATGTCTTTTGTCAAGTTTTAAAGCAATTTTACTATTTTTTTGGTTGGTATATGTTACTTATTAAGTATTATTAAAGGTTATTTCCAGTTATCATTTTTAATTTAACTTGCTCTATGAAGTTTAAACATACAACTTTTTGTTTATAAAATAATATTTGTAAATATTTCTCTTTTCATTTTCTGAGATTTTACTTGGAAAATTCTACATCTTAATTCAAGATTATTATTCTCTCACATCTGTGTCTGATTCTTGAAAGGTCTTCTTTGGATCTAGGTTTGGGATCGGAGGAATGGTATTAAATATCTATTTAATTTTATTTTCATAGAAGTTGCCAAGTTTTATCAGTGCAATTTCCTGGGTCATCCTTTGCTGGTTCTTCTGAGAGAAAGATCGCCATTCTTCGCGTACAAGAGTGTGGAAAGCATCTCTGTTGATAGGAAGAGCTATTCATTTTTCTGTTTATTTATGTTTCAAAGTTGAGCCTGCCTCAAACTCATTACCATAGCTATGATCACAGAATTGGAATTCTGGTGCTTTGACCTGCACTTAGGCATGTCCCCTCGGTGATGATTATGTCTCTCTTGTCCCCTGGTTATCAGTTTAATTACTTTGTACGTCCTTCTCATCTTCTGTGTTGGCTGTTGTTTTCATGAGTAGCATGAACATGAAGCAGACGCCCATCTTCCCACCTTCATCCTCCCGTTTCATGGAAACGCAGATGAAATCCCCCTCACGTGGCCAGGCAAATCATATACCTTTTCACACCCCTGATCAATCAAACAGTTTGAGGAAGGCATTATTTTAGACATAGAGGATGCAGCATTGAACAAAATAAGCAACAATCTCTGCTCTACAGAGCTTGATCGAAATAAATAAGCAAACTTTATTCAAGGTCAGATGATGATAAGCAGGAGGGCAGCTGAACCTGCTGGCCCAGAAAAGCCAGCTGCAGGCATTTCCCCCCAGCATGGAATTCAGCGGCATCGCTCTGAGGGTTTGAAGGGAACTGGTTACAGCCAATGTGGAAAGCCCCAGGTGATGGGTGCTAAAGAGGAAGTTAAAGCAGGAAATGCTTCAACGTATTCTTCCTGATGATGAAAAGAAGGAGGAGCAATGGGGATGGGGGTGACGCTGGGACTTCAAGCCTGGATCCAGGCTCCAGCAGGTGGCATTTGAATGAAGACCTTGCATGAGTGGAGGAGTAGTCATCCCAGTTACCTGGGGGTGAAAGAGCTGACAGAGAAGAACAAGTCGAAGGCTCTGAATAGGAGGGTCTGCTGTGTATGAAGGGGGTGGGGGCGTGTAACTGAAGCAAAGGGAACCAGGAGGACAAAGAGGAGCCCAAGGTCTCAGTAGATCTTGGGTTTCCACTTGCATGAGTGAAGGCACCATGCGTTTAGCATCCTCGATGGCCCCATGATCCTGCATCCCTGGATTCATTCCCTTTTGTTGCTCCCACCTATGTGGGGTGGTCAAAGTGGAGGTGTGTGCATTTTACGGTGAGGTCACCACTGTCACTGCAGTTTCCACCTCCATGTTTTGAATCACTCTTTCTGCAGGAAATTGGCTACATGTCAGAAGGACACTTGAGCAGCCCATGAAGCAGTGGGAGTGAGCAGCTGGACTTGTATGTGAGGTTGCATGAACCAGTCTGGCCATGCCTCCACAACCACGGTCCCACCTTCGGATGATGGCAGCCCTAGTCTGTATCTCACTGCAGTCTCCAGAGAGAACCTGAACCTGAATCCCTGGCCAAACCACATCCAAATTCCTTACCTGGAGAAAATGTGTGAGCTGACAGAATACTCTTACGACTAGAAGCTGTTAAGTTTCTGGGGATTCGCAACACAGCCTTACGTGAGAAGCACAGATCCTGCTCCAAGAAGCATGTGACAGAAACACCTGTGATGTTAGGATGCCTGACAGGGCCTGGGCATGGTGGAGGCAGCAGCTCCAGGGAGAAATAGGGAAGAAAAAGTCCGGAGGAGCTGGGGCAGCAGCAGCAGGGCCTCGGGAGGGGGTTTCAAAGCCAGCTGTGGTGACGTCATCTGTCTGCATGATGTGTCGTGATGCTGAGGACAATACCATGGGAAGAAACAGGTTCCTAGGACTCTGCAGGACTCTTCAGAGGCCACACGTGGGAAAGGCAGCGACGACAGCAAGCATCCATGAGTCATTTGGGAGCCACTCCCTTCTCCAGCACGATCAATGTTTTGAATATTGTGTAGAGGTGTCAGGTAGAAAAATATGTATGTCACAAGAAGTGCTTACCAAACCGAGCTGGGCACTAGGGCATGAAAGAAGCTCATCTGTCTTCTCTGGTGATCCACTCTGTTCTTTTAAAACAACGACCACTGAGCCCTCCTAAGAACGAAAGCACAGACAGCTGGGGATGGAATCAAGTGGCAGGCTCATACAGCCTGAAGGTGTGGGAGGTTGCACCTGGGTGTTTTGAATGAAGCATAACACACCGTGATTTGCTGTGTTCCGTGAAAAAAAATAGTGTGAACTCACACTCACTGTATCAATTCCATAATGCACGTGTGTGTTTCACACAGCACGGGATGCCAAGATGAAGGGTCAGTGGCTTCACAGGGCGAGGGAGGATGCGTGTAGCGCCACAGTGTGCCCCACGCCTCCGGGCTGTCCCCCACATGGACACAGCAACAACGATTTCAGAGGAAAACTGATATGAGGCTTTTGAAATCAAGAAAGAGATCAAGAGGCACGGGCAACCTCCTTGCTAAATGTGCACACAGCTATTCCGTGTCCGCTCACACCTCTGACATAGCCAGATGGAGTCAGGGACTAGAGCCATTGAGGTGTCAACTGTGGACTCTAAGTTCACCTCAGCAGTGGTGCTGAGGAGCAGAGAGAACCCAGAACCTGGCTGTCCATGTGGACCAGTGTTCCTCAAACTTGGAGACCATTAAAATGATGATGGGCGTTTTATAAAAACATAGCTGCCCAGTTCCTACCTCCAAAATGGAGAGAACCAGAATCCCTGAGGGATAAGAAATAGGCATAAGTATTTCTAATGAGCACGTCACTGGGTCTGATGCACCCCCAAGGTTAAGAATCACTGGCTTTGGGAGGCCAAGGCAGGTGGATCGCCTGAGGTCAAGAGTTCAAGACCAGCCTGGCCAACATGGTGAAAATCCATCTCTACTAAAAATACAAAAAGTTAGCTGAGTGTGGTGGCGGGCACCTGTAGTCCTAGCTTCTTGGGAGGCTGAGGCAGGAGAATCACTTGAACCAAGGAGGCAGAGGTTGCAGTGAGCCAAGATCGCACCACTGCACTCCAGCCTGGGTGACAGAGCAAGACTCTATCTCAAAAACAAGAATCACTGGCTGTATTGATTCCATCTCTTAGTCTAAAGGTTGTAACAATCTTCTAGTTTTAAAGGGGCCATTTAATTTCGGAAGGGGAAGTGAGGTTGTGGATCAGAGAGTGAACCTATTAGGCAGCTTTTTTTTCTGTCAAGACTGTTGGTGTGCTAGAGGCCTCTGTTAAGAGCCAGCACTACAGTCCTGCTACCCACTGAGAAAGCCAGTCCTTACCCTCACAAGCTGCACTGTGACAGTGCCCGCGCTTACGGGAAGCAGAGAGGCAGTGCCCCCATGAGGGAAAACCAGAGGTAGCTGTGCCTGCCTGCCTTTTGCACACAGTGACAAATAACTGAAAAACAAATAAACAAAAAGAACTAAGGAAAATTTGTACTTTAATTAACACTATCTGGGATAATGTTCTGTGCATTAATTCAGCACCTTTCCTAATCTTTCCAGAAAGATCTGCTCTGGCCGTCACACATGGACCAAAGGGTTACGAAATGGATCCTGCAGGTTTGGTGGGAGGAGCAGGGCTGGGATGGAGCCTCCTGTCCTCGGACTGGTTATCTGACCAAAAGTGACAATAAGGAAACCTTTATATGATGTTTAGAGGTTTAAATTAAAGTAGATATGAAGTTCCCGGTACACAGTCGTTGCCTAATAATGTTTTTCTTTTTCTCCAAGGCATTTTTTCTGCCTAGAAAATAACGAACTGCTCCAGCTCATGTGAAGCACACTTGTAACTTCGCGGCTGCAGAAGCCTTCACTGCAACGCCAGGTTCCCACAAGTCAGGGTAGGTCCCTTCGTCCAGGAGTTCCTGACCTCCTCTGCAGAGGCCAGTCGTAGTGCAAGATACCTGAACGCTTATCGATCTGAGCTGCACTGATGTGCCATCAGCAGGGCTGACCGTACGAGCCTGGTCAAGGCCAGGACACGGTGTCAGGCAGCCTCCCGGGTGACCTTGGACGCTCAGAGCTTGGAAAACTCTCATCACACCCTTGAAATGGAAGCAGTGGGAAAGGCCCACCTTGCAGTGCCACCCATGCACCAGCAACAGGTCAGAGAAGGGACCTCTGGAGGGGAGGGTCCTTCACAGCATGTGGCACGGTGCCCAGAAGCACCTTTCAGAGCCTCGTGGAAGGTTTTGGAATCAAGCATTTAACATTTGCAGGTTTTGAAAGAGGCTTCTCAAATTGAATATTTATGGTTTCAGCCGGGCTACCAGAAGCTGGACAGCATAGGAAGCAAGAAAAAAAAAAAAAAAACCCAGGCTCTGTCCACAAAGCACTCTCTTGTGTGAGACCCTGGCTGCAGCTTACACTGCAAAGGCTGGGGCCATGCAGAGACAAGCAAGCTGCTGTCTGGCTCCCATCAGGACTGGACGCAGAGCTAACACAGACACACGAATGGCCTTCGAATCAGTGTCGTGTTCATACAACAGTATAATATGCTAAGTACCCACCTGGTGTGTTAATATGGAACGTGGCACATCGGTGGACTCTCATAAAATTAATGTTATATTACTATTTCATTGGTTTATTAAACATAATTTTCTTTCACAAATTCCACATGGCAAATCTCTTTGTTTGGCATCATTGTGCCTCTTAGTCCAACTCTTGTCCTTGACTCAGTGGTGAACAACCACATTTTACTACTTTGACCAATAATCGCAATACAAAATATTTATTTTATTGTCAGAAAAGTAAAAGTTTTGGTGTATCTTTGCACAATCGTACTTCTTAAAAGCTTTGTACACGTGTACAAAGGCACTGTCTCCAATGAACTGGCCGCAGGAAATATCCATCTAGAATAATGAGAACACGGTTTGGAATTCTCCCTAAAATACACCAAATATCACTTTTCATAATGTTTGTACAGTATGCTTTGAACAAATATCTTAGTCAATAGAAAATATAATAAAAAAAATCAGTATTCATAATACAGGAATAGTGAATTTTGTGTAAACCCAATGCCGTAATTTTTTGAATGTGTGGTTACCGATACATTGCACGGATTTTAACATTATAAAGGTGTGGATTTCATCCTCACCTGTGCCTGGAGGCCGTTCATTTTTCTGCCACACACACACACACACCTCCTCTGGATCCTTCTAGAAGGACCAAAGGGTGACCCTGAGAGGGTTTACTGATAGGTCTGCCAAGCTCGCTCACTCCGACCTCTGCTTCTTCCCAGACGTCCCGCTGCTGTGTTGGCAGAAGGTACCAGACGCGGGAGAGTGCCCGGGCTGCCAGGCATGTTGTGGGCTCCCCTTGCCACGCTGACAGTGGCCCTGCGACCTCGCCTTGGCCATGAAGAGGCTTCAGCTGGGGAGTGTGTCCTCCCCGCAGCCCCACGCGGCCTGGTCACCAGACCCCCAAAGAGGCTGCCAGTGCTCAGTCCTGCTGCTTCTCTACCAGCAGCAGTAATTCCTTGATTATTTCCACTTAGACACTGCGTTCTCCTCCGTTCTCACACGGCTGTGAAGAAACGCCTGAGGCTGGGTGATTTATAAAGAAAGGAGGTTTAATTGGCTCCCAGTTCCGCAGGCTGTACAGGAAGCATGGCGCTGGCCTGCGCTCAGCTTCTGTGAGGCCTCAGGAAACTCAACCATGGTGGAAGGTGAAGGCGGAGCAGGTGTGTCTTACGGGGCAAAAGAAGGAGCAAGAAAAAGGTGGAGGAGGGGTGGGCGAGGTGCCGCACACTTTTCAACAACCAGATCTCATAACTCACTCACTCAGCATCATGAGGACAGCACCAAGGCGGATGCTGCTGCCCCTTCCTGAGAACTTCTCCCCTTCTGCCTTCCTCTTTATAAAGATTCTAGTGGTCACCTCCCACCGCCCCCACCTCCAGCACTGCGCATTACAATCCAACATGAGATTTGGTGGGGACACAGGTCCAAACCATATCACACGCTAAGCTGGATACCCATATCTACCCATTCTTCCAGTATACACTAAAATCACAGTGACAGATAAAGAAAAGTCACTAATCTATAGGAATGAAGAGAAGACACGGAGTTGAAGAGGGCCCCGTGGCTCTCCTCTGCCCCTGGACTCTGGAAGGCTGAGGCCCCTCCTTGGAAGATGCACCCCTCAGTTTCCACACACACCCTCGCCAGGCTCCTCACTTCTGGTTCAGGCACTCTGGGTTCTTGCAGTGGCAAGACCCATTTTTACTATCAATTTCTGCATCAGTCAGGAAAATATGGGACAGGTTGTGGTTGCAAAAAGCCCTGGAAATCTTAGTGGCTCGAGGCAGTGAACACGATTCCTCCCGGATGCCGTGTCATAGGGACTGCTGCAGCCTCTGTCCTACATCCCTGCACTCCAGGACTCGGCTGATGACAGTCCTACCTGAAATGTCGCCACAGGCTGTGAGGGCTCTTTCTCAGGGCGCTGTGTGGCAGTTAAATGCCTCCGTCTGGCGTTTGCAAGCTCCTCCTTCGCCCCACATGCAAGGGGCCACGTGGGAGGCTCAAGGCTGGATATCCAGCAAAAAGCGGGAGGAGATCCTAGAGACCAACTTCAACAAACTATCAGGAGTCAATTGGTGACAGCAGGGAAGGTGAGAAAGTTACCTGAGAGGGGTAAGCTATGCACTCAGGGAGGAACAACAATGAGAAGCTCACTCACTTAACCACAGCGTCTCTGGGAGGCTTGGAGCTTTTGCCACAGGAAAGAGAGGGTGTGTGAAGAGTGGGATGGAGAAAGATTGCAGCATAACTGCAGGGAGCGTTAGCTGCCCCCGTGGCTCACCTTCACGGCTGAAACCGCCCTGCATGCACGCGTCACACCAGGCAGAAGGAGTGTGCATCTGTCTCCCAGCGCTGCCTCACAAATCACCACACAGGCCAAGTCTGGAAATCAGAAGTCCAGGTGAGTCTGGGGGACCATCGTCCAGGTGCGGGCAGGGCTGCTTCCTCCTGGAGCTCCAAGACAGGGCCTCTTTCCTGCCTTTCTAGCCAGCGGAAGCTGCCGCGTTCCTCAGCTCCTGGCCCCTTCCTCCATCCCCAGCACAGCAATTGCACCGCGCTGGCCTCTGATTCCCTGGCCACGTCGCTGACATTCCTGCCTTTCTCTTTATAAAGATTCTAGTGATTACACTGGGGCCACCTAAAGAATCTGGAATAATGTCCCTTTCTCGGTCACATGCTTTGCAAACTATATCTAACAAATGATATAATACCCATTTTCAGTAACATGCTTTGCAAACTATGGCTAACAAATGATATAGCTAAAATAATTTGCTAACTGTATATAGTATCCAGTATAAATGTAATTTTTCAGCTCAGTCTTTTTCAGCCAGAATTAATCTAATCTTCTGCTGTGCTCTTTGAGTACGCCTCTGTGCTACCACATTAGGCACTTTTATATTCATGTGTACCGACACGATTTCCAGGAGGAAGGGATTGGATTGATGTGTATAGACTTGTCCAGCAGTTAGCAAAGTGTCATTCATGTAAGGGTTCAACAAATGATTGCTAAGTTTGCCTTAGGTAGAGTTGACAATCTTGTGCAGAAGGACTACTTCTGTACGAATTTTCATTTTCAGGCCAGGAAGAGCATGCACTTCCACCTGCTGTGCCTGTTCTCTGTGGTCATGACTGGCCATCTAAGAGCTGCAATATCTGGGTCAGAAATGTGAGCAGATTGAGCATTCTTTGTCTGGATGAGGCACCTATGGACTATAGGGAGCTCTGTTGGGACCTGGATGAAAGTTGATACCAGTCCAAGAAATAGGGCAGGCAGCAGGAAGACCTGCTTGCAATGCATTAGAAATAATTTTAGGAAAAGGGATTTGACTGTTCTATGTGATGAGGTTGGTATAAAGAAAAGCACGGGAGTCATGAAATTACAGAATCAGGGAAAGAAATTCTCTCCACTGGGCGCAGAGGCTCACGACTGTAATACCAGCACCATGGGAGGCTAAAGCGTGGGAATCCCTTGGGTCCAGGAGACCAGCCTGGGCAACGTCATCTCTACAAAATATATGTATATATTATAAATATAAATATATAGATTTTTTAAAAACGCTATTGGAGCCCAGCGTGGTGGCTCACGCCTGTAATCCCAGCACTTTGGGAGGCCGAGGCGGGCGGATCACGAGGTCAAGAGATCGAGACCATCCTGGCTAACACAGTGAAACCCCGTCTCTACTAAAAATACAAAAATTAGCTGGATGTGATGGTGCACACCTGTAGTCCCAGCTACTTGGGTGGCTGAGGTGGGAGGATACCTTGAGCCTGGGAGAGGGAGGTTGCAGTGAGCTGAGACCATGCCACTGCACTCCAGTCTGGGCAACAGATTGAGACCCTGTCTCAAAAAAAAATGCAAAAAATTAAAATAAGGAATCTGTCTCTCAAGACGTTTTCTGCTCACCTCCCACCTTTCTCTCACTGACTTTCCTCAACGTGTCTCAACACATTCTTTCTCCAGTGTGATGGCTCCATCCTTGTTTCATCTCCAGGAACCATGAGGTCAGGGAAGGTTGATTTGCTTGACTGATGAGCTGCTGGTTCTCTGCAGTGTCCAGCACATAACAAGGCCTTTATTGGAGATGGGCTGTCATCCATCAGCATGTGATGTCTTTATCAACATGTTTGACTCCACCTTTCCCAAGAGTCCTCATTAACTATATAAATGGAAATTTACTTACAAGTTCCTACTGGGGAGCAGGGTGGAGAGGTAGAGCTTGGATTTCAGGAAAGAACCCTAAAAGTTGCCATTAGATGGGCTAGTAAAAAATTACCTTTTCTGGTTATATCCATATCATAAAGCAAAAGATGACATGAGTCTTATTCTGGAAAATCTGATACCCGGGATTCATAGTCTGATGATTTCTGGATTGGTCGTGATCCCAACACCATGTTCTTTCCCTTCCTCCTTCAAGACATAGCTGGTCCCTGCCAGCACCTGCCCTGTTGCCAAGTCAAAGCACTCCTCACCTGTCTATGGAACTGGGTGACTGAGTTTTCTCAGCACAACAAAAGGACAGTGGTCTAAACAAGGGCATGTAGTCATGACCGTTAGCTCCTCTTGTCTTCTCCCATTCTTGGGAAATAAATTCTTTCAATCTCAACCTGCACACTACTTCACGACTTGTTGACTCTTGGGTATAAAGAATATTTTCCTTCTTTAGGAAAACATGACAGAAATAGTTGGTTTTCTATTTTGATCCAATATATGAATCAAAATCATCGGGAATTGGCACTGTTCATGAAATATGTTTCACTTTTTTCTCTTCTGCAGGGAGAATTGGTATATAAACTCAAAATCTGTCTTAAAATTTATCTGCAAATAAAGCTGAAGTGGAAAATTGAGTCATTTGGTCAATTACATATTCCAAAACACCTCCAACCGATGGCATATGAAGGCAAAACAGAGTGCAATTTGTGTTTGTGTAATTATCTCCATTTGTCCCTGGCCCGAGAGAATTCCACCTTCAACCTTTCAGCCCTGGTAGTTGAGTGAACTTGATTCTGCTCTGTCTCCCTAAACAACACGAAGGCCATTGAGATGCAGGAGCAGACCCAGCCGTCTATGTCCCCGTAGATGGGGCGGTGCTGTCTGGATGCCAGGATTTGGGGTGTGCGTGCTCCATCTTCGGGGCTTCATACCTCGTTGCGTAGTCCCTAAGTTCCTGCTTACACTAAAGTCTTGGGTAGTATTCCTATTTCTGTAGCCTTTACTCACACTCGTCTCAGATAGGAATCTATATCCACAAGTGCAGGACTGAATCTGAGAAACTATCCTTTTTCACTTTTCTCTTGTGATTTCTGTTTGCAGTGCCTCACCTCCACTCAGACAGCTAGAGCAAGAAGTGCCCATTTTTAAAGCAGGTATCATTAAGGCAACACACAGAGGAAATTGGTCAATGTCTTCACATTTGAATTTCAAAAACTGAGTCCATAAAACAAGACTTAGAAAAGTCAGATCATTGTTTTTTTCCCCACACTTGGACTTGATCAAGTTTCCTGAGAATGGGGAAAAGGAGAAAAACCCCAAATACATACTGGAATTAAATGCTGACCTTTGTCTCTAAGCAGCTCAGAGCTGCTCAGCCCAGGGCCCCTGGGCTTGGCCCGACCTGCAGGAGGCCTGGAAAATGCAGGCAGAACCTCAAGCTCCCATTCCTCATTCACAGCCAAGCCTGGAAGCAAACGTCCCATCTGTGAACCGGAGGCCGGGATCCAGCTCCAGGACATCATGGCAGCCCAGGGCAGAGTGTGACTCGTGTGCCTGAAAACCCCGAAGGTGTGCGGTGGAGAGTCAGGATTGCAGCAGAAGGGCCAGGGAAGGGCAGCACTCCCAGACCACGAGGGCAAAGGGGACAGAGGCCATCCCAGCGGGTGGTGGTGGCCTGGCGATGACCCTGTCAGGCGAATGTCTCTGCAGGGTGGCACGGTGAGTGAGGGAGGCGGCCCCAAGGAGCAGACACGACCTGGGAGATCACCTGGATTCTGTCCCTAATGTCCTGCAGTGGCTGTTCAAACCTTAGTTAAGTTATAAAGCATCCAATTGGCCGGGCGCGGTGGCTCAAGCCTGTAATCCCAGCACTTTGGGAGGCCGAGACGGGTGGATCACGAGGTCAGGAGATCGAGACCATCCTGGTCTACATGGTGAAACCCCGTCTCTACTAAAAAATACAAAAAACTAGCCGGGCAAGATGGCGGGCGCCTGTAGTCCCAGCTACTCGGGAGGCTGAGGCAGGAGAATGGCGTAAACCCGGGAGGCGGAGCTTGCAGTGAGCCGAGATCGCGCCACTGCACTCCAGCCTGGGCAACAGAGCGAGACTCCGTCTCAAAAAAAAAAAAAAAAAAAAAAATCCAATTCCATCCTGACTAACCAGGTGAAACCCCGTCTCTACTAAAAATACAAAAACTTAGCTGGGGTTGGTGGCGGGCCCCTGTAGTCCCAGCTGCTCGGGAGGCCAAGGCAGAAGAATGGTGTGAACCCGGGAGGCGGAGGTTGCAGTGAGCCGAAATCGCACCACTGCAGTCCAGCCTGGGCGATGCAGTGAGACTCCATCTAACACACACACAAAAATAAAATAAAATAAAATAAAGCATCAAATCAGTTTTAGTGTTTTTGTGTAGATAAATCCAAATCAGAATGTGCTAATGAAACTGAAGATGTTTCAGGTTAATAGATTCCAATGCTTGCCCTTCCCCCAAGCCCAGGATTTGAAGAACAGCCTGGGGCTGAAGCGCAAACCAACGCGTTTCCAGCGTTGAGCCCAGGAAGAAAGCAATGCAAGGCAGTGCCTCTCGCATGCAGTCATGGCTGTGGACACTCAAGACGCACGCGTGAACCAGACACACAGGGTGCCTGCCCCCACGGAGGCTGCATTTCAGCGGCTGAGGTAAAGCATTCCGTAAGACAAGCCAATCTGGGGTGCTGCATCGGGCAACATGTGCTGTCCCCCTTAGTACTAAATGGTCTTAACCCCAATACAGACTCTTTATCTTTATGCAGAATTTTTTTTTTTTTTTTTTTTTGAGACAGAATCTTGCTCTGTCACCTGGCTAGAGTGCAGTGGCACAATCTCGGCTCACTGCAACCTCCACCTCCTGGGTTCAGGTGGTTCTCCTGCCTCAGCCTCCTGAGTAGCTGTGATTACAGGTATCCACCAACATGCCTGGCTAATTTTTGTATTTTTAGTAGAGACGGGGTTTCACCATATTGTCCAGTCTGGCCTCGAACTCCTGACCTAGGTGGTCCACCTGCCTCGGCCTCCCAAAGTGCTGGGAAGACAGGCATGAGCCACCATGCCTGGCTTACAGAGACTATTAAACAGCAGAATTAGCGTAGCGGGTGACCCTAAGATGACTGAGGAAGACTTTCTTATGGGAGCTGTTTCCCGACACCTGGGGGCAGTTCCCTAGCAGCAGTGTGCTCAGGCCCCACCTGCTGTTTCCCAAAACCTGGGAGCAGTTCCCTAGCGGCAGTGTGCTCAGGCCCCGCTGCACAGATCCCTGGAGCCCTCAGGGTGAGAAGTAAACTTTCCAGTGCCTCCTTTGGGCACGCCCTGGCCTCCAGAGCTGGCTGTGTGTTTAACAGTCAGTATCTATTTTTTTTAGAAAGAGTTCCAGCCTGTCATTATTTACATACTTAAGACTGTTTGATTCCTAAACCACAGCCCAAATATTTTCTTTTAAAATCTCTGTAAGTATCAAGACGTATTTTACAAAAAGCTCAGTGTGTTCTCCCTCAAAACAGTGGCGTTGAAAAATACCTGCCTTGTGTTTTAGAAAAACACCTAAATCATTTCTTGAAGTACAGCCATCAGTGCATTTAGACAGAAAACGCTTTCTGAAGAAACAAGCCTTGTTACATGGTTTAAAGAATATATATGGAGGCTTTGCTGGGTATTTAGAAATTCCTCCTGTGGTGAAGGTATATGAACCCTTCCAAAAACCATCTCAGGTTAAAATGATTAATTATCCCTAATAGACTCTTTCAGAGCTGTGTTTATCCGGCCATGTGCAGCTCAGCAGGGGCCCAGAAACTGCTTCCAGATCCCTGCAACGGGTTCCAGGCACATGGAGGAAAGGCAGTGGCTGCCGCCCTGGTGGACACGTTCCCAGGCCCTCGCGGGGACCTGTTCACACCCAAGGAGCCTGGAGCAGGGACAGCAGCATGTCTCTCCCTTGGCAGCTTCTGCCTCAGCGCTGGGGTCTCTGATAGGCAGAAACGATACTCAGGGCAGAGTATCAGCCCTGCAGGAGGGCAGGTCCCCGTGGCCAGCACGCCCAGGGTCACAGGACACTCCGAGCCTCCCTCTGGAGCAGGTGTCCCTGCCAGCGAGGAGAGACAGACGGCGCTCTATGTGGTGACCACTGGCTGGGACTGGCCGCTCTCAGCTCTGCACAGACTTTGACTTGGCAGCTGTTGTCCTGTTACCTAAATTCTCAATTCAACTTCGGCTTCAGTTTTTTTCTCTTGGCTTGGATGAAACTGTCTTTCTCTGGGTAATTTAAGACCCTGGAGGTGAATATGTGGTGTTATTTTTCTCGCTCTCTTACCGCATTCAATTTTCTGGGAAAGGCTCATAAACTACAATTACAACTCATCCACACAGAAACTTTAATTCTTTAATTTTACTTTCTGGGGATCCTTTCATTTACTTTGCTTTGTTCTAAAATCAAAGACCTGCGTAGGTTCAAGCTGTCCATAGAATGATGCCTTAAGACATGTAAGCCTTTCCAGGTGAACACGTGAGTCAGAAAGTTACGTAAGTCTATCTCAGTGGCAGTAATCTGTGCTTCCCTAAAGAAAAATCTCCTAGCATAAATTTTATTTTTAGGAAGGAGAAATGTAAATACTAAGGAAAATAAAAAAGTACAAACATCATCTTATTGAATGAAAATCAAAGTCTTAACTGCTGTTAATTTGGTAACAAAATTTTTATCAGATTTCTATAATTGATATAATTTCATAATTCTATCAAATTGTGATTATACAGAATTGATATAACCAATATCAATTTTCATTCATGATTGATGATGATAATGAATGGTGGAGGTTTGGTGAGAGAATTCAGAGGTCTTGTCAGGTGACACTGAGATCAATACCTAAAGCTGCAGCCTCTGAAACCTCACCAGACAATATCCCTGGAGGTGAGGCCAGTGCTGTCAACAAGTTTCTCTCCTGGGGAACCCCACCTGGGAGCTGTGTGCTTCCCTGTTTTGTGGAGAATATCAATCTTGCCCTCCTTCTTGATATCAGCTTCTTTCCTAATACTGTATTATTTATTTAAGACAGTGTCTTGATCTGTCACCCCGGCTGGAGTGCAGTGATGGGATCATAGTGATCACGGCTCTCTGCAGCCTTGACCTCCTGGCTCAATTGCTCTTCCTGTCTGAGGCAGTCCCAGTCCCAAGTACCTGGGACTACAGGCACACACCACCGTGCCTGGCTAGTTTCTGTATTCTTTTGTAGAGATGGGGTTTTGGCATGTTGCCCAAGTTCCTGATACTTTAAATTTCTTATGCAAATAGTATGCCCCATAGTTCCAATGTTTTAATGATAGATATGCAAAGTAGACTCTCTACATGGCATTCATAATAAAACCCAATTAAAGCAGAATATCTGGAATCAGGCCAGGTATTCATACTTTTTAAAATCTCTCATATAATTCTAAAATACAGCCACTTGGTGGCTCACACCTGTTATCCCAGCACTTTGGGAGGCCAAGGAAGGTGGATCACTTGAGGTCAGGAGTTTGAAACCAGCCTGGGCAACATGGTGAAACCCCATCTCTACTAAAAACACAAAAATTAGCCGGACGTGGTGGTGAATGCCAGTAATCCAAGCTACTTGGGAGGCTGAGGTTGCAGTGAGCTGAGATCCTGCCATTACACTCTAGCCTGGGTGATAGAGCAAGACTCCAACTCCAAAAAATAAAAAATAAAAAACAAAAAACTTCTAATTTCATGAGGGAGTTATAGCAGAAGAGTGAAAAGTGTGCAAAGGTTATGCAGTCAGACACTCTGGGATCCATTCACACATCCTTGCTTCTCAAAGTCTCCTTGGAAAACCTCTTCAAAAACTTGCAGGCATAACATGTCTAGGACTGTGCCTGACAAAATGTTAGGGGCTGCATCCTGCTCAGTCACAGCTGCCCATCACAGTTTCCAAACCCTCCCTGGAGCTGCCAGGTCAGGAGCCACACCTGCACTGTCAGCCCACATCTCCTGCTCAGAACTTTCCTGTGATCCATCCTGGGACATTTTGTTAAAATATTCCTCTGAATAATACTTCTGATCCAACTTCTACCCTCACAGAATGTTTTAAGTTTAAAAAAGTGTAAGTTTGTGAGTCATCCTTCATTCATCCATTTATTCATTCACTTACTTAGGCACTTAATATTTATTGAATGTATACATCTGCTAGACACTGACATTGCAATGAAAAATAGCATGGAAATAGACAATGAACAAGTAAACAAACACAGTATCCGTGCACATCAAAAAAAAAGCGTCATTAAATAAATGATCTTGGGCCTGAAAATTGGATGTCAGCAGAGCTCACCACAGACTCAAAAGTTGGCAAAGTTTTCATGGAGATAATAACACCTAAGCTGAGCTCTAAAATTTAAAATGCCATGTGTTACTGACCTATTGCTACCTAACAAATCATTCCAAAATATGATCACTGAAACTGTTTATTTCCTTGCCACCTGTGGGTCACAAACCTGAGTACCACTGGGCCCTCAGGCTCAGGGTCCCCATGAGGCTTTCATCAAAGTGCTGGCTGGGGCTGTGGTCTCATCTGAGGGCTTGTCTGGGGAGGCTCTAACTCCAGCACGCTCATGTGTTTGTTCACAGGATTTGGTTTGTCCACACCTATTAGTCATCAGCTCCTTCAGTTTCTTGCCTGTGGGCCTCTCCCCAGAAGTCCCCATGAAGCTGCTGGTTTATGAGAATGATCACATGAGAAGGCTGGAGAGAGAGAAGCCTCCAGTTTGTATAATGTAGTCTCTGAAACGGCACCCATCATTTCCATCACATTCCACTCATTAGAAGTCAGGCCCAGATGCAACCCATTCTCGGGGGAGGGCACTGCGGGGAGACATGAAGGCCAGGAAGCAGGAATCCCTGGGGACATTTGAAAAGCTGCCTCCACACCACACCCACTGTGTGAAGCACCCAGCGAAGGAAGTTGGATGGGATGTGCATCTTAGGGTAGGGAAGATTAATAGCCAGGTTTGGAAATCCTACTGGTAAGCCTTGCTGGTCGTTCTGCTGGTTTAGATGCACACAAAAAGTAGGAAAATAGGAGGGAACTTATGCTCTGAAGACAAGATCATTAGTAGATACATTTCTCCCCCAGACAATCCCGTTATTTTTTTCTCTTTGTTTTGGAGAAGTGTGTTTTTCATGTTACTTTGCTACTCATAGAAACACCTGCTGTGAAGCTGTAACTCAAGATGTATTAAATATAGTTGATATTTATTCAGCACATTATAAATTCTTTGTCAGCTTATAATTGTTTATTACCTTTGCATGTTTCGAGTTTACAGAATTATATAAAAGAGCTGTTTTTATGTGCATGACCATTAATTTTAGTTAGCAGACATTTCCTTCAAACTCCACTTTTATTCCCTTAGGTATACGGTTCTATAGCTTTCAACGCATGACAAAATTGGATAACTATGACTATAATCAGATAGCTATGACTATAATCATAGTTATAATAAAATTAGATAACTATGACTATAATTGGATAAATATGACTATAATCAAGATAATCAGGACACCAAACACCAGCTTCACTTTAAAAGTTGCTTTAACCATAGACCCATTCAGCTGTTATACGTGAACACAACGATAAAACCCAGCTGTCATAAACACTACCACAAGCAGCACAGACACCATATTTGAGATGTAAAGAATATAGAGCTTATGGAGTAGATGAATAGTGAATAATTAAGATCAGACACTCTACAACATTAACTTTTGAAAGCACATTTTCTGGTCTGCAATAATTTACTGAAACCTAAATTTTAAAGATATGGAAGATTTTTAAATCAAAGTGTTAAGTGACTGACAATATGTAAGGTAATGCACAGTTTGATTGCTTTTAGATTCTCTGTCTTTCTACAAATAGAGGAAGTCCTTCCGACTCCGGTCGTGAGAGAGAACCATGTGCCCGTCTGAATGGAACAGAGATAAATAACATACCCAGGGAATAAAGCCGTTAATCAGAGGGAGCCCTGTGGAATGCCGCGCACAGGCTGCAGAGGCACCAGCAAGCAGACTTGGTCCCAGAGACAGAAGACGCTAGCCAAGTCAGCTTGCGTGATTCTCCTGTTTGCACAGTGTGCTGAGCAGAATTGTGCTGTGAACTCATGGTGTCTCAGCTTTGGAGCGAGGAGGCTCAGGCATGGGCTGTGCCCCTAGGGAGCCTCCTCTGGCCTGGTGAGGATGAGCTGCGGTAAAGGTTGTGGAAGACCGAGGGCAGAATGCAGCTGGACTCCACGGCCTGGGGGATGCCAAGGTCTGTCCAAGGCCACTGAAGGTCAACACTGCTGGCCCCAAGGGTGTCTGTGACCACCACCTCCTCCCACTCTTCCCCTTCCTTACCTGCCTCCTGCCACACTGCTGACCTCCTAGCTGTCTGTTGACCTCTGGCCTCAGCACTCTGTACTTGCAGTTTCCTCTGCTTTGGGAACTCAGGCCTCAGTGCCTGCACTGCTTGCTGTCCACATCCTTCAGATCCCTGCCCCAGTGCCATCTGCATAAAGAGAGTGTCCTAGGCGATGCCTCGCTGGTCTGGATGCCCCATCTCCGCTACCTGGTGTTATTTTTCTCCTAGCTCTTGGGTAGAGCCTAGGTGAGGAGAACAAAGCCCTCACAGCCTGAATGAACATACCACGTGTGCGTGTATGTGAGGCTGTGCACTTCCCAGTCATCCAGCACATGAATACAGTAGGAACTCCCCCAGGTCTCTGCTTTTCCCCGACAGTATATCTTCAATAAACTTGGCCTGAGCTTTAGAGCCCTTCCTGCCTCTTAGCATAATTATGTTGTCATTCTTCTCTACAGACCCTGGAAAAGCAGCAGATATGGGTTGAAAGCGTTGGAGAACCTGCAGTACGGGGGAGTTTTGCAGGGACACATTACGCCAGGCTCTCCAGTGGTTGAATTAGACTCTACCTGGGAAGCAGAGTTGGGCCATGGGGAAATGGCATCCAGGTGGGACTAAGGTGCCTGGCAAGAGGATACTGTTCCAGGCTCACAGGCCCAACAGGGTGCTGGGCTGGAATCCTGAAAGACCAACTGCCTGGAGCGGGTCAGCACTGCTCCATGGAAACGGGATGTCAGGAGAGGGTGGAGGAAGAGTCAGCGGCATCTTTATCTCAGGCCAAGTCTGTGTCTCCATCTAAGCTGGGTTCTGGGAGGGCTTCATTGGTTCTTTGCTTTTATTTGACACAAGCATTTCATGTGGGAAAATCAGTTTCTATTACCTAAGTTGAATTTCTATTTGTTAAGCCCCCAGCTTCTCAGTCTTCCAGTAGTTACAGTGGATCCGGCAGCCTTCGCAACAGGCGGGAGCAGCTTTCGTGGTTAACTCAGGTCCTGAGTTAATCATTTCAGCAACTTCAGAAATTATTCAAGGCGCAGTCACAGCTGTTATCATCACTTACCTGCCCCTAAAAAGATTTCTAGAACTAAAACTCAGAGTTCAAAATATTTCAGTTCATGTTGAGTTTACAGTGCATTTTTATCTTCTTAAGATAAAGAAACAATAAATTTAAAGACAGTGTGATATTTTGTTGATGCAGATTTCAATTTGGATGCCATTATATTGCAGATGTTTTCATGTTTACCGAACGCACTGTTTTTTGCGAATACTATAGATGAGTCAAGTTTGCAATTGTGTACGTAGACAAAAACGAATTGGTTGGGGCACTTCCATCATGTAACTTTAAATGCAACAAAACTGTGGCACTGCCATTAGGAAAAAGCAAACTCTGTGGATCCTGTTTAAAGTCTTTCAGCAGCAGCTGTGTGCCCAGTGTTAAGTAAAACATGAATTGCACATTGCCATCTTCACAGTCATTATTACAGCTTGGTGAGCTGGTATTCTTGCCTCCAGTCTGCAAACAGGAGCATCATCCTGACAGAGACAGGACCTCAACACTTTCCATCCCACAAGTATTAACACTTACACAGTAAAGAAACAAGTCCCCAGTTCTTTCATACGGCACTAAATGTTCTTCACCATCTGGCCTGAAATCGCTTTCCTGGCTGCATTTCTGACCAGTGCCTGGGTGAACGCCGCACATCTTAGACTACCCAGCGTTTCCAAACAGCCCATGAAGCGGCTGCTTCTCGCCTCTGTCTGCACTGAGCTCTTTCTCAAAGACTCTGCCACCTTCTGCAGCTCATCTGCTGAAATCTCAGCCTGTTGTCCTCTGGCCTCACTCTTTTCCTGTGTTTTTATGTGATTTTACTTATGTAATTGTCAAAATATCCATTGCACTAATTAAAATGGCTTGTATATTACAACTCTGAAAAAATGTAAGCTTCATCAAACTAGGGCCCACATCCCAGCCAACTATTTTTAAATACATTAATCTTATTTATTAATCATCTCCTATGTGTCAGGCACTATAGTGAAAGGTTCAGAGGTAAAAGACAGGCTCTTAGAAGCTCACCTTCTAGTGTAGAAGACAGATAAAAAAACAAGTATCATAAAGCAATGAGGTTGAGAAGTGCTCTGAATTATGTATATGACACATAAAACATAAATAGCCTTCACCTTCCTAAGGAGGTGAACCTGTGCTACTTCTTACACATGGAAAAAGAATTTTTCAGACTGTAATATAAGAACGTGACTGCAGGCAGAGAAACTCCACATATGGACACTGAAGTGACAGAGCCCGTGCTTTAGCTAGAGAAGATGATCCAAGTACAAACAAAAATACAGAGAGTGTGAGACAGGCAGACATTAACTAGCACTGAATGGACTTAGATTTACTCTTGAGAGAAGTTAGAAATGCTGTAGCTTTAAGCAGATCAGACTTACTTATTTTTTTGGTAGCAATGCAAAGGGTGGATTTTAGTAGGTCAAGACTCTAGGCAGAAAGATTGCTTAGGTTACTCAAAGGATTCAAGAGAGAAGGGAGCATGAGGACATGACCGCATGGATGGGAGCACATTCAGGAATGATTGAAAGGCACAAGTGCCCGTGCTGGGCATGGGAGCAGGTGCACACAAGATGCATAGCAAGTGTCTGGTGGGTGGGTGTGAGAATGAATGAAGGTGAGGAGTCTCCTCTGGAAGGGCAGCCTGAGAAGCTCTGCAGGTGCACTTCCCACCAGAACAACTGTGACTTGTGGAAACCATTTTTCACAATGCTGAAAGTCCCTGGAAATTACCCTGAGGACACACAGCAAAGGAAGACCCAGTCACTCCAGGAAATCTGCCAGATGTCAGAGTGAACCACGACAGTGAGCATCCCCAACACTGGAGCTGTGGCTCACCCCTCTCAGCAACTCCCGGCCTGTGTGAATTACTGTCAGGAGTTCCTGTCATTCACATGAAACAACATTCCTATCAGGTTGGTCTACTAACAGTTCTCTCAGTTTTCGTTTATCTATGAATGTGTTTATTTTATCTACAGTTTTGAAAGAACATTTTGTTGGATGTAAGATTTTTGTTCAACAGGTTTTTATTTTAGAATTTTGAGTATATCAGACACACACACAACACACACACCGGAAGTTCCACTCTGGATGGGTGTGGCCAAAAAGACAGGTCTTTCTCTTCCCGCAGCTCCTTGTCAAGGTCTGCAATATCTCCCTGGATGAGGAAATCCAACATGAAGAAGGAGAAGAAAGAGAGAGGAAAGGAAAAATACAAATATGTGAATAACAAATGGTGGACACCATCCCAAATTCAATAAAAAAGCATTAATCTAAACATCCAAGAAGTTCAACCAACTCCAAGTAGTATAAATGCAATGCAAGGAGACCTACAACCAGACATATCACAGTAAAAAAGTAGAAGGCCAAATAAAATCTTGAAAGTAGAAAGAGAAAAATGACTCATTATGTACAAGGAGCCCCAAATAATATTAACAGCTGACTTCTCATGAGAAACAGTGGAGGCCAGAAAGCTGCCAGATGACACATTCCAAAGCTGTAGGTCAGAAGCAAAGAAAAAATTACACAAGGTAACTTGTATCCGCAGGAATAAATGAAGAGCGCAAAAAAAAAAGTCAAATAACAAGGTTAATGTAACAAATCCTGTAAATATATCCTTGCTCTTTTCTTTCCCCAGCTTCTGTAAATAACATAACATCACATGAAGGAATAATTATAATACTGCATTCTTGGGTTTGTAGTGTATAAAAATATAACATGTATAGAAATAGCACAAACAACGGAGCAAGGAAATAGAGCTGTATAGGAGGAACATTGATTTATCTCACTAGTATTCCGTTAGGACACACCTGAAGTAGATTGTGATGTATGTAGTAAGCCCTAGAACAACCACTAAGAAAATAGTCAAGTAACATAGCAAAAATCTTTAAAGGAATTGAAACATTAGAAAAATTTCACTGAATATAAACAAAACTGAAAAAAGAGGGCCAGAGGACAAAAACCTGTGAGACATATGGAAAACGGCAGTCAACAATCTATATCAATAATAACATTAAATGTAAATGAACTAAACAATCCAGTCAAAAGGCAGAGATTTGAGACTGAATAAAGCAAACAAAATCTGACTACATGCTGTCTACATAAGACACATTTTGACTTCAAGATATGACTAGCTTGAATATAAATGATAGAAATCATGTTTATCATTCATAAAGAAATGATAAGAAAGCTGGAGTATTATACTAACATCAGACAAAATTAAAAGTACCTTAAAACAAAAAAAGTTACTAGAGATAATAGGGATATTTCATAATGATAAACATGTCAATCCATTAGTAAGATATAACCACTGTAAATATATGCACCTGTGGTAGAAAAAATAATAATCTGTTGAATATATCTATATATCTAATTTTTGGAACCTATAAGATTTTACCTTATCTATCAAAGGGGATTTGGTAGATGAAATTTTGTTTAAACTGTTGAGATGAGAGTATCTTAAATTATCCAGATGGGCCCAGTGTAGTCACAAGAGCCTTTTTAAATGGTAGTCAAGAGAGCTGAACTTGGAAAGAGAGAGAGACTGGAACACGCCACCAACTTTGAAGGTGGAGGTTGGTGCCATGAGGTGCCAAGAGCTTCATTTTAGGACTTTGGGCCTCAATAGCTGTATGATAATAAATTCATATTGTCTTAATCCACTGCATTTGTGGTAATCTGTTATAGCAACAATTGAAAAATAATACAGATCTTGATGCCACAAAGTGAGTCACTATTGTAAGAAATAAGAAAAATATTGAAGAGACTTTGGAAGTGGGAAGTGATAGAGGAAGAAAACAAATTATGGAGCTTTATAGGAAAAGTCTAAGTTGCCTGCACAGTCTGTGAGTGGAAAAGCAGATGTTAAAGACTCTGCTGGTGATGGGTCAGAAGGAAGGAAGAGGCATAATAGACAAAACATGTATTATCTCAGAGAATGACTAACTCGCCATCAGCCAACCACAGGCAGAAATACAGAGATTGGAAATTGTGCTGCCGATGGCTCAGAAGAAGTGAGGAGATGATGAAGGAAATCTTCATTGTTCTAGAAACTAACCACAATTTCATAAGCAGATGGAGTAGAAATCTGGACAAGAAATGAACTGCTGATGAGGGCTTAGAAAGAAATGAGGAAAAGTGTTATTGGAATTGGAAGAAAGAAAAAATCTTCTAATGTAGTGGCCAGAAGCTAAACTTAGTCCTACTGTTCTGTGGTAAGCAAGCTTGTAAGTGACAAACTTGGGTATTTGCCTGAGGAAATTTCTGAGTATGGAAGGTGCAACCTGGATTCTTCCTGCTACTTACAGAAAAATGTAAGAAGAAAGATCAGTTGTTGATAGGTGTATTAGTCAGGGTTCTCTAGAGGGACAGAGTTCTCTGTCCCTCTAAAGACATATTGTATTAGTTATACAATATGTGTACATATGTGTTAAGGAGAATTGACTCACACCATCACAAGGTGAAGTCCCACGATGGGCCCTCTGCAAGTTGAGGAGCAAGGAAGCCAGTGGTGGATCAGTCCGAGTCCTAAAACCTCAGAAGCAGGGAAGCCAACAAAGTAGCCTTCAGTCTGTGACCGAAGGCCCAAGAGGCCTTGGCAAATCACTGGTGTGAGTTCAAGAGTCCAAAAGCTGAAGAACTTGGAGTCTGACGTTCGAGGGCAGGAAGCATCCAGCCCGGAAGAAAGATGGAGACTGGAGGACTCACCAAGTCAAGTCCTTCCACCTTCTTCTGCCTGCTTTATTCTAGCTGTGCTGGCACTCAATTAGATGGTGCCCATCCACATTGCAGGTGGGTTTGCCTCTCCCAGTCCACTTACTTAAATGTTACTCTCCTTTGGAAACAACTTTACAGACACACCAGGAACACAACTCTGCATCCAATCAAGCTGACACTTAATATTAACCATCACAAGGCCACCTCTTGTCAACTTGAACCCATACACATCTCTTAAAATCACACGTAATCTCCAAATAAAGACAATAATATGATTGTATGTAGCATGCATAACAACAATAGCACAAGAAGTGGAGCAAGGAAATAGAGCTATATAAGAGGAATACTGATTTATCTCACTAGTACTCAGTTAGTACATTCCTGAAGTAGATTATTCAGGCCCAAGTGGCAGAGCAGCTTGCACAGCAGCCTGATCCTGTTGCAGAGCCTTCTCCTGTTCTGGACTTCACTCAAAACTGGTAGCCTTTCAGATAACTTAATAAATGGGCCAGAGTAACACCCAAAAAAGGTATGTGTTGCCTCCAAAATCCAAATAGACTTTCTAGGCGTTGTGCCTATTTCTTGGTTGTGAGGGGTCAAATGCAGCAACTCATCTTTTACCTTGGAAAGAATATCTCAACAGGCCCCACAGCACTGGATCCCTAGAAATTTCACTGAGGGAGAAGATCCCTGAATTTTAGTTGGATTTATTTCCCACCCTCTGGCACGCAAATGACATACCAACGAGCCCAGTGTGTTTGCTACTTCTCTCTCAATGGTCCAATCAGCATAATGTCCTCAATGTAATGGACCAGTGTGATGTATTGTAGAAGTGAAAAGCAATCAAGTTCTCTGCAAACAAGATTATGACACAAAGCTGGAGAACTGATGTACCCATGAGGCAGGAAAGAGAAGGTATATTGCTGGCCTTGCCACCTGAAGGCAAATTGTTTCTGGTGGGCCTTGTGGACAGGAATGGAGAAAAGGGTATTTGTCAAATCAATGATTACATACCAGGTACCAGGAGATGTGTCCATTTGTTCCAGCAATGAAACCACATCTGGTACAGCAGCTGCAAGTGAAGTCACCATTTGGTTAAGCTTATGATATCCTACTATTATTTTCCAACATCCATCTGTCTTCTGCAGAGGCCACATAGGAGAGTTGAATGGGGATGTGGTGGGAATCACCATCCCTGCATCTTTCAAATCCTTGATGGTAGCACGAATCTCTGCAGTCCTTCCAGGGATACAATATTGGCTTTGATTTACTATTTTTCTAGGTAGAGGCAGCCGTAATGGCTTCCATTTGGCCTCTCGCATCGTAGTAGCCCTAAACCTACCAGTCAGGGAGCCAATGTGGGAGTTCCGTCAGCTGCTAAGTATATCTATGCCGATTCTGCATTCTGGCACTGGGAAAATGACCACAGGATGGGTCCAGGGACCCACCAGACCCACTGTAAGTCAGAGCTGAGCTGAAACTCCATAATTACCTGACCTCCATAAGCCCCTACTTTAACTGGAGCACCACAATGACGTTTTGAGTCCCCTGTAATCAACATCAGGTCAGAGCCAATGTCCAGTAGTTCTCCAAAATTCTGATTGATGATTCCCCTTTCCCCAATGCAGTTACCTCAGTAAAAGGCCGGAGGTCTCCTTGGGAAGTATGGGAGAAAGATTAACAGTATACATTGTCAGTAGTATAGTGGGGTCCTTCCTTAAGGGGACCCAGCTTCCCCTTCATTCAAGAGGTTCTGGGTCTGTAAACTGGCTCAAGTCTGGAAATTGATTGAGGGGTCGTGATTCTCTATTTTTATAATTTAAATTAGTCTTTTGTCCACTCGACCTGAAAGTTTTCTACTTACACAAATTAAGTAAGAATGCAGTAGGCTTCCTGTCAGTTTCACTTCTGGGAACACCGTGATTAATAAGCCAGTGCCAGAGCCCTACATGAGTCAGACTGTTCTGATTGCTGCTTTGTCTCTGCTGTCCATTATAGTAGCTATGCCCACCTTGCCTTTGACGGTTGAGTGCCACCACTTGGCCCCTGCCACCTTGGGATCCAATTATTCCCATTGTGCTTAAGTTTTTAAACTGAGGGACTGTGGTTCTCACTGTAAGATGTGGCCTACAGAGAAGAGCAATCACAGGTCTTCAAGGATGCAGGTGCTCTTCAAGGATGTAACATCCTCAACAGTTGAGTGCCACCATTCGGCCCCTGCCGCCTCCCATTGTGTTTCAGTTTCCTAATTGAGTGACTGCGGTGGCCATTGTAAGATCTTGCATGCAGAGAAGAGCAATCACAGAGCTCAAGGATGCAGGTGCGCCCCTCACAAATCTGTCTCACAAGGTATTGGTGAAGGGTATGTCTTCTGGACCCTCCCAGCTGAGAAGAGTAGGTCTAAAGCGACTAATCTACTCTTGCATCCCAATCTCCCTAATCCTTTGAATCCCTTCCTCTACATTCAACCAAGGGAGATCAGGCATTTCCAGTTTGCTCACAGTGGCCCATCTTCTGATCCATGTTTCAGCTAACCAAGCAAATAAACTATTAGAGCCTTTTATAAACTCCCCGAGCTGCAACATTAGATGCAAAATCCCTGCTTAGTGGACCCATATCAATAAGTTCCACCTGATCCAACTCTATGTTCCTTCCCCCATTATCTCACACCCTTAATATCCATTCCCATGGCTGTGCTCCAGGTTTCTGCTCATGTAAATTGGAAAACTCATACAGTTCTTTTGGAGTGTAGTGCACCTCCTTGTAGGTCACCCTCCAAACTTCACCTCCCATCAATTCCAGCGCAGCTAGAATAATGCAGGCAGAACAGGAAAAAACAAAACAAAACAAAACAAAACTAGGATTTCATAATCTGGGAAGTTTGCAGCCCGTCCAAAGTGCAAAAGACTCTTAAATGTGGAGATGGACTATCAGGAAAATGTCCTAAAAAGAGAAAGCCAGGGCTGTGCTGGGCGACCTGGAGCTCATGCCTCTAAAGGATGAAAATGTCTGTGTATTCCTCTCACAGAGGCCTCTTTTGAAGGCATGAGGGGTTTGGCTCATGGGCCTCCTCACACATCCCAGCAAAAACTGAAAATAGAGATGGGGAAAGTTATGCAGCAAAGCCTCTGAAAAACAGATGGAATCCCTGTGATATTCACAGAGGACCCACAAGCTTCTTGGAGATGTTACACCTGTGAAAAATGGCAGGCTTAGACTACAAAGGATGGAGAAAAGATGAAGTAAAAACGAGCTCTCAGACGCCCAGCATTCTGCAGGGAAAAAAACAGACCGATGAAATTACTCAGGTGCAAACACATGCAGGCAGCCTTGAGAAACTAGAAAAGGCAACAAAATGATGTCTTCCCCCAGGTTTTCAGAGTGAATGCAGCATAGCTGACACTTTAATTTTAGGATATCTGGCCTTTAGAACATAAGATAGTAAAGTTTCATTTTATTTTCAAAAATTCAGATCAACATCTCTTACAGATATGGATGGAAAAATCCACAAAATATAGCAGGAAACCAGATCCAGCAAAGTATAAAAGGAAGTATGCCTCATGACCAAGTGGGATCTACTCTAGTAGTGCGAGATTAGGTCAACATCTGAAAACTAATTAATGTAATGTATCCTATCGATAGAATACAAGGCAAAAAACCACAAAATTATTTCAATAGAGAGAGAAAAAGCATTTGACAGACTCTAACACTCTTTGATGATGAAAACACTTATACTAGAAATAGAAGGAAGTTTCGTCAACCTGATGAAAGGGGTGCAGCAAATACCCACAGCTTCCATTGTACTTCGAGGGGAAAGTCTGGATGATCTTCCCGCTGCCCCTGCCCAGCAGGAACAAGGATGTCTGCTACCTCACTTCTGTTCAGGATTGTGCTGGAGCTCTGGCCAGGGCCCTCACACTGTATTTGCATGGGTCGCTTGCTGCTGGAGAGATCCGAGAGGCGAAGCCAGGAGGAACAGCTAAAGATTACAGAGTGTCTTTTGTGGTGATGAAAGTGCTCTAAAATGGATTGTGATGATGCTTATGCAATTCTGTTAATGTACTCAAACCACCAAATAGCACAGCAGAAAAGGGTGAATGTGTAATATCTAGATCTCAGTGCAACTGTTAAGAAAGTTCATGTGAATGCTTATGTTTAAATGAGAACCCAGCTAGAGCTAACTCATCTAATAAGACTCCTAGATAGGACGGTAGGTCAGAGCACTGCAGCCAACAGGTGAGGGGATGCAGCTCTTGCTAAGTCCCAGTGCAGCTTGAATTTCCGGTGTGTCTCTCTTCCCTGTCTCACTTTCCCCACCCTTTTATCTGTCTCCCCAGGTCACATCCCATACGAGTTACCTGTCTTGGCATGTATTTGTCTTGGTGCTGGGTCTTGCATATAGGTATTCAATAATATTGTTGCCAGCTGGGCATGTTGGCTCATGCCTGTGATCCAGTGATTTGGGAGGCTGAAGTAGGGGGATTGTTGAGGACAGAAGTTCAAGAATATCTTGGGAAATATAGTGAGACCACATCTCTACAAAACCAAATTTAAAATTAGCTAAGCATGGTGGCACACACCTGTAGTCCCAGCTGCTTGGGAGGCTGAGGCGGGAGGATGCCTTGAGCCCAGGAGCTCGAGAATGCAGGGAGCCATGATCACACCACTGTGCTTTGGCTTGAGTGACAGAGTGGGACCTTGTTTCAAAACAATTTTTTAATGATAATAATATCGTTAAAGTTATGAGATGAATGATCTTTGTATTACACCTATAGCTATAGTAGCTCCAGCAGGCATCACCTGGGAAACAGACTTCTTTGTCTCTTAATCTAATACTGTGACATTTTGGAGATTCGTGTGGTTTTTTGTTTGGTTCTGCTCTTTTTGCTGTGACCAACTGATTTTCATTTCAACTTTGCATTTGATTATGTCCTGCTTCTATCAGCTAATAGCTTCTGCTCATTACCAATGCTTTCCATAGGTTCTCTCCTTCCAACTTCCTGAAAAAGTCTGACAGGTTTGCTTTTTGCCAGGCAGAAGGGAGCATATTCATGGGCAGAGCTCTATCTTCAGGACATTCATGGGCCACTGGGCGGGCTCTGATCCCAGAGAAAATCAGCTCAGGTCAAGAGTGGGATCAAGCAAAAAGCATGTCCATGGATTTCCTGGGATTTCTGAGAAAAGTACTTTAGTCCCAGGGGCTGTTCTCAGGCAGAAATCTTGACTGTAGTTAGCAGAAATCCTGATGATGTATCTAGGACACAAATAAAACGGAGTCCTGGAGTAAATCACACTCTCTTCTTGGAAACACTATAGTCCCTACAGTGAATCTTGTGTCTGCCATTAGCGAAGTAAAATTTACTGGCCTGGCTAAAGCTGCCTTTTAACATTGTGAGTGCATCAGATTAGATTCGATTCCCATTTGTTTCCGTGTTGCTGGACCTCATCCATGAGTAAAGCTGGAAGCATGAGCCTGCCATGTGTCTCACCTCTTGCTCTTTATATCTTAACTAGAAACAGAGACTACTGGAAACCTTATTGACTAACCTCAAGATTTCTAATTTTCCACATTTTCAGGCCTAAGAAATTCAGAGCAGACTTAGATGAACATATAATATTTGAAATGCTATCTGAGTCAAATATTTTTTGATGTTCATCCCAAATTTGAAATGAAGATGTACAAGCTAGTATTACAATCAGTGAAGCTAAACATTAGTGCTTTAAAAATATAGACAGACATACTTATTAATCATGTCTTCAGGGTTTATATGAATATATTATACATAAAATGTATTTTATATTTCATTTGTAATAATGTATTATCTAACATATATGATTAATCCTTTTAACTCTTTAAGAAAATGTTTTTATGCATCATTTCATATTTGTTTTTACATTTGTTCTAACAGCAGACATAAATTTAAAAGTGAGTGGCCAAACATGATTTTGTACATGGAGAAACAAAATATCAAGAACCAATTTAGAAAAAAGTTTTATTACAATTTTCTTAATTGCTTTCTCTAAATGCTAAATTTCAATTTTGCGTTTTACTTGTAGCTGTAGAGCTAAGTGTATTTTACAATAAAAGACACACTGAGATATTCTGTCATCTTGATCTTCATATGATGTCGCTAATTTCAACATATTTGAGATGGTTTCATAGGGTAGCACTGTGAAGAACCAACTTCTGGACCAGTTGTCCTAGTCTTTTCTGTGCTGCGATTATAATAAAATTCCACAGGCTCAGTACCTTATTATGAACAGAAATTTATTGGCTCATGGTTATGGATGCTAGGAAGTCCAAGATTGAGGAGCTGGCATCTGGCAAGGTCCTTCTTGCTGTGTCATCACATGGTGGAAAGCATCACATGGAAGAAGGGCAAAGAGAGGGTGAGGGAGATCAACAGAGAGAGCAAGAGGTGGATGAGCTCATCTTTTTTAAAGATACTCACTTTTGTGATAATGGCATTAATTGACTCATGAGGGCAGAAAACATCTCTTTAAGGCCCCTACCCCCAGATCTCCACATGGGATCAAGTTACCAACACATGAACTTTGAAGGACACATTCAGACCATAGCACCAGTGTTTCTAAAATGTTAACGTGTGTATGAATTCAGTTTCTGTATTTGAACAAGCTTGTAGGAGCTGCTGGTGATGCTGGCCTCCTACAGTGCTCCAAGTAACAAGATACTTGATAGGAGAGTGTTTTCTTATCTGGAGTTAGTTCTAACTCTGCAAAAGTATGTCCACACAGATTGTATTGAACTTGAGAGTGATGACTTAGGGTAGGTATCTGGTGGAATAAATTTTAAGAGCGAAGTGACCAAGAGGTGTCTTGGCTGCTTCTAACAACCTAGGATCAGATATAGGGACAGAGGAATGACTTAAACTTTGAACTTACATTTAAAAGGGAAACAGAATGTAAAGGTTTGGAAAATTTGCATCCTGGCCCTGCGGTAGAGAAAGAATTCAAGCAGGCTGTGGAGCAACCTCTTGCTAGAGAGATTAGCCTGACTAAAAGGGAGCCAAGCACTAATATCCAAGACAATGAGAAAAAGGCCTTGAAGGCATTTCAGAGACCTTCTAGGCAAACCCTCTCATCACAGGACCAGGTGCCTAGGAGAAAAGAATGCCTTCGGGAGCCAGACTCTGGATGCCATTGCACTGTGCAGCCTCAGGACACTGCTCCCCACATCCTGGCCACTTCAGCTCAAGTCTTGGCTTAAAGGGGCTCAGGTACAGTTCAGGCCACTCCTCCAGAGGGTGCGGACTGTAAGCCTTGGCAGATTCCTTGTGACGTTAAGCCTGTTGGTACACTGAATGCAAGAGTGAAGGCAGTTTGGAGGATTCTACCTAGGCTTCAGAGGATGTATAAAAAAGCCTAAGTGCCTGGGCAGAAGCTTGCCATAGGGGTGGAGTCCAACCAGAGAACCTCTACTAGGGCAGTGCTAAGAGGAAATGTGGGATTGGTACCCCCTTCCAGAGTTCCCACAGGGCACTGCCTAGTGGAGCTGTGGGCAGGAGGCCCCCATCCTGTAGACCCTGCCAGTGGCAGCCTGCATGCTCAGCCTGGAAAAGTTCTAGGCACTTGAATCCAAGCCATCAGAGCAGTCTCATGGGCTGCATCCAGCACAGCCACAGGGACGGAACTGCCCAAGTTCTTTGGAACTCACCCCTTGCACCAGTGTGCCCTGGATTCGGAACATGGAGTCAGAGAGTGTGCCCTGGATTCGGGACGTGGAGCCAAAGAGATTATTCTGGAGCTTTAAGATTAAATGACTTCCCTGCTGGGTTTCAGACACATGGGGAACCCATTGCCCCTTTCTTTTGGCTGATTTCTCTTTTTGGAAAGGGGATGTTCATGCCTGTACCACCATTGTATCTTGGGAATAAAGAACTCGTTTTTGATCTCACAGGCACATAGGTGGAAGGAACTCATCTCCAGATGAGGCTTTTGACTTAAGACTTGGAAATTTTGAGTTAATTCTGGAAAGAGTTAAGACTTTGTGGGACTATTGCAAAGATATGACTGTAATTTGAAATGTAAGAAGGAAATGAGGCCTGGGGAGCCGAGGGCAGAATAATATGGTTTGGAAGTGTATCTCCTCCAAATCTTATGTTGAAATGTGATCCCCACTGTTGGAGGTGGGGCCTGGTGTGAGGTGACTGGATCATCCGGACGGGTTCGTTGTGTATGGCTTAGCACCAGCTCCTTGGTGATAAGTGACTTATTATTCTGAGTTCATACAATATCTAGTCATTTAAAGGAGTGTGTACCTCCCCCACCACCTGCCCTCTTGCCTCCATTCTCCCCAGGCCACACGTCAGCTCCCCATCACCTTCCACTGCGGTTGCCAACTTCTGAGGCCTCCCCAGAAGCAGACACTGCCATGCTTCCTGTACATCCTACAGAAGGGTGAGCCAGTTAAACCTCTTTTCTTTATAAGTTACCTAGTCTTGGATATCCCCTTAGAGCACCATAGAAAATAGCCTAACAAACCAGTCACTAGCCTCTACATAGTGTCGACACATTTTTTAATTCTCTTACATATTAGGTTCTAAATTATTTCAAACATTTTCTTATAGATGCTTACTCTCCATATTTCTTAAAAACTTCCCATACTTTATTAAAATAACTATTAATTTCTAATTATATAAATAAGTACTTCCAGAAACATATTAAAATTTCAGCTAGGTTCCCTAGATCCAATCACATTTTATTAAATATTTCAAAATATTTCTTCAAACATTTGGTGCTCAGACCCTGGCAATGCATTTCCTTCTTATAGTGAGCCCTTGTATATCATACAGAAAATGAAACTCATGTGTCCAGATGTATTTACTTTAGGACCATCAAAATTGCTTCATTAGGTTGATGTGGCATCTCAGAAGTCATTTCAGCCTTTTTTCTTAGTACCCCTTCCCCAGTAAAAGCCATGACAAAAAGATCTCTGTTGATTTTCATCTTAGAAACCACATGGTCTTAAGTAGATTCGAATCCAAAAAAAAAAAAAAAAATACTTCTAATATTGGAAATTCATGTATCTAGTTTTAGAAAAGGGTGAGGAAATTATGTGTAAAAAATGTTTTATATTAAAGTATTTTGTTTGATCAAGTACTCCTTCATGTTGGATAGTTTATTCAAACTAAATATCAAACGATATTAAATTTTTTTAAGTGTAAACAAATAAAATATCAAAAGTTTTCAGAAACCAAATGAACATGAGAGATATTTTGGTGAATATTGAGAGAGATGAAATTGTAAAAACATACCAAAAAAAAGCCATCAACTCTGAGTCATATAAACACTGCAAGTGCCACTACTTTGGTTTTATTTGACACTGACCTCAGTTTTTTTATTCACCCATGGCTGCTAGGCTTAAATTGCTTTTGAAAGTTCAAGCAAAAGCATTTCCATTTTTCTAAGACCAAACGTGTGAGCAACACAGTACAAGTTCAATCCTGGTTTTGCACCGAATGCTTGGGAAATTTGGTTGTCTAGTCCAGTTCAAGATTGCTTTAGCATACTTTTTAAAACTTATAATTGACATATAATAATTGTACATATTTATGGTGGGAGGTTTCAGTGCATATGTACTTTGTATAATAATGATCTTAGCATACTATTTTCAGTACCTTTCTGAAAATGGAGCACAAAGCGGGGTGAGGAACAGAGACTGCAGCAACCCTGAAAGGAGACGCTCCCTGGTCTTCGCCTCTTGCTCCGTCATTTTGCAAATGAACCATTTTACTGTGGGCAGTGGTTGGGCTCCCTGCAGGCCCTGCTGTGAGCATCCAGGAGGAGCAGTCCCGCCTTCCTTCATCATTCCCGGGAAACGCTCCATGACACATCTCTCCCACAGAGTGACATTTCCAAATACAATTCCCGGATGAGGCTACTGACCACTGACCTGGCAGTGGTCTTCCCTCAAAGGCTGCCCGTTCCTGCACATGACCTCTGTTCTCTGGAACTCGGTGCAGCACCCCGGGTTGGGAAGCACTCAGCCTCACCTGCTTCCCCTGAGTTTTAACCGTTAAGGGTCCTCGAAAAATGCATCATAGTTGAGCAAAAGTTGCATTTCATTTTTCCCTGGATGCCTCCATCTTTTCTCGTGCCAGGCTGCAGATGCCCTGGAGGGATTTAAATCTAAACCATGACAGTCCCTGTGGACTCAGGAGTTGTGAGGGTGAAAAATAAGGACAGATTTTCTTCTTTTACTGTGAATTATCCCCTAAATGTGCTTCTTGCTGCTATATCTCTTC
>NW_012114488.1:7999404-8049198 GCF_000951035.1 Colobus angolensis palliatus
GTGTGATAACTTGGGCCTTTCAGCACTCCAGTAATGAGGAGACCTCCAAAATCAACCCTCAGTCAATTCAGGGTGTCCTGGGGTGTGTGATAACTTGGGCCTTTCAGCACTCCAGTAATGAGGAGACCTCCAAAATCAACCCTCAGTCAATTCAGGGTGTCCTGGGGTTAACTAGAATCACCATAGTTCAGGCAATTCTGGGTGTGTTGTGGTTAACTAGAATCACCGTAGTTCATGCAATTCCGGGTGTGCTGTGGTTAACTAGAATCACCATAGTTCAGGCAATTCCGGGTGTGCTGTGGTTAACTAGAATCACTATAGTTCACACTTCTTGTTATGAGCTTTTGTAGTTTTCCCCAAAATGTGTCATAGGTGTAAGCTGTGCTTCTAATTACATAAATCAGAGTCATTAATGTTGAGGACCATGTTTTCGAAGTTTAAGAGTCTCTCCCCTCCTTTGGGATTGGTGAACAATCCTTTAGACAGACTTTTCCGGAGGCTCAAGGGCTAGAGCCTCCCTGGTCAGCAATCTTCAAAAGTGCTGGGATTACAGGCATGAGCCACCACTCCCGGCCCGGAGGAAACTTTAGAGTTTTCCAGGTGTAATATCATATCATCAGTAAACAGAGAGAGTTTGAGTTCCTCTTTTCCCATTTGAATGCCCTTTCTTTTTCTTGCTTGATTAGGCTGGCTAGGACTTCCAGTGCTACGTTGACTAGAAATGGTGAAAGTGGGCATCCTTTACTTATTCCGGTTCTTAGGAGAAATGCTTTCAACCTTTCCTCAATAAATACGATGTTGGCTGTGGGTTTGTCATACATGGCTTTCATTATTTTGAGGTACGTCCCTTCTATGCCTAAAAAACCTTTGTTGAGGATTTTTATTATAAAGGGATGCTGGATTTCATCAAATGATTTTTCTGCATCTATTGAGATAATCATATGATTTTTGTTTTTAATTCTGTTTATGTGATTGGTCGCATTTATTGATTTGCATATGTTGAACCATCACCATCCCTGGGATGACACCCACATGATCATGGTGAATTATCTTTTTGATGTGCTATTGGATTTGATTCACTGGTATTTTGTTGAGAATTTTTGCATTTGTGTTCTTCAGGGATATTGCTGTGTAGTTTTCATGTTTTGTTATGTCCTTTCTTGCCTTTGGCATCAGGGTGATACCGGCTTCATAGAATGAGTTAGGGAAGATTCCCTCTTTCTCAATTTTTTGGAATAGTTTCAGTAAGTGGAATGCCAATTCTTCTTTGAACTTCTGATAGCATTCAGCTGTGAATCCATCTGGCCTTGGGCTTTTTTGTTGGCAATTTTTATTTATTTATTTATTTATTTTGAGACAGGTAGTCTCACTCTGTCACCCAGGCTGGAGTGCAGTGGCGTGATCTCAGTTCACTGCAACCTCCGTCTCCTGAGTTTAAGCAATTCTCCTGCCTCAGCCTCCTGAGTAGCTGGTATTACAGGTGCTTACCACCATACCCAGCTAATTTTTGTGTTTTTTTTAGAGATGGGGTTTCACCATGTTGGCCAGGCTGGTCTCAAACTCCTGACCTCAAGTGATCCACCTGCCTTGGCCTCCAAAAGTGCTGGGATTACAGATGTAAACCACCACATCTGGCCAGCAAGTTTAAAATTGCTGATTTACTCTCACTCTTTGTTATTGGTCTGTTCAAGATTAAGATCTCTTCTATTTTTTTTGAAAGAGCTGTAAGGATTGATGTTAATTGTTCTAAAGTATTTGTTAGATGTCATCCCTAGAGTCATTCGGTTCTGAGCTTTTCTTTGAGGGAAGTTTTTTTGATCACTAAAGCAGTCCTTTTACTTATTATGTATCTATGCAGATTATCTATTTCTTCTAGAGTCAGTTTTTCTAGTTTGTGTCTGCTCTATTCTTTATTACTCCCTTAGTGGTGTTTGATTTTAGTTGACTGTATTTTCTAATTTCTCAAGCTAGAATGTTAGGTTATTGATTTGGGCCCTTTCTTCTTTTTGATGGAGTTTGTTTAGTTTCATGAATGTGTTGTCAACTGAAGAATGATGACATTCATAAATTTGGAGAGGAGGCTTTTAGCTTTCATGAAGTATTGCAGCCTGAAGGGTGACCTTTTTGAGAGACTGCAAGAAGTGGCCTTTGGAAAGAAGCTGGAAACAGATACTTCAAGAGTGTTGTGAATAAAACAGGGATTTATCCTGAACAAGGTGGCTAAACAGACATATTTAACAAGCTATAGGAGGAGGCAAAATATTTACAAAAGGAGAAACACACACATGCTCAATTGAGTTTTATGCCTCTCTAGGGTACCCACATTAAATATGGGTGTTAGCAGGCTCCAAGGGTGAAGTTTTTGGTCCTCTGATGTCAAAAAGGGAAGCAGAGAACACAAAAACCCTCACTGTGTATCCATCCCCTGTAGACTGGCTAGAATCACTCTATGGTTGGTGGTCTCTTAGAAAGGAATGCTGGTCAGTTGTCTTGCAGACACTGCAAAAGGGAGAGGCAGCATCGAGTGGTTGGTTGTTATCAGGGATAGAGTGAATCTTTCCAAAGGGTTGGTTTCTGTTTAACCCTTAGGGAGGAACACCTAATGGCAGTTAGTAAGGCAGGGAGGATAATGAGATATGTCCAATCTCCCATCCTATCACGGCTGGGAATTCAGTTATCAAGATTTCTCTAGGCCCCCCTTGGCCAAAAGAGAGTCTGTTCAGTTCAATGGGGAGCTAAGGATTTTATTTTATTTTTCCTCAGTGTAGATTAATGTTTTTCATCAAATTTGAGAGGTTTTCAGCCATTTAAACTTCAATTTTTTTTCTTCTTTCTCTCTTCTCCTTCTGGAACTCTCATTATGCCTATGTTGATATGTTTGTGTTTTAGTCCATTCTTGCATTGCTATAAAGAAACAGCTGAGACTGGGTAATTTATTTTTGAGGTTTGAGTGCCTCACAGTGTCACAGGCTATACAGGAAGCATGATGGTTTCTGGGGAGATCTCAGGAAACTTTCAATCACGGGGAAAGCAAGGAGAAGCAGGCATGTCTTTATGCTGGAGCAGGAGGAAAAGCGAGAAAGCGAAGGTGCTACATGCTTTTGAACAACCAGATCTCATAAGAACTCTATCACAAGAACAGCACTAGGGGCATGGTGCTAAACCACTAGAAACCATCCCCATGATCCAATCCCCTCCCACCAGGCCCCACCTCCAACACTGGGGGTTACACTTGAACATGAGATCTGGGTGGTGACACAGATCCAAACGATATCAATTTCATAGTATCCCAGAAGTCTCTGAGATGCTACTTAGTTTTCTTCATTCTTTTTTAGTTCTGATCTTCAGGCTGGAAAATCTCAATTAACATATCTTCAAAACTGAAAATTTTTTTCCTGACTATTCAAATCTGCTATTGAGTCACCCTGGTGAAATATTTATTTTAATTATTGTATTTTTCAATTCCAGAATTTTCATTTGTATTTTTCTGAAATCTCTATCACTTTATTGACCTTCTCTATTTTATGATATTTTGTTTTCCTACTTTGATAGAAATTATTTTCTTAATCTCTTGGAATACATTTTAAATCGCTGATTTAAAGCTCTGTCTCCTAAGGCTAAGGCCTTCGCTTCCCCAGGAACACTTCCTATCAATTGCCTTTTGATATGGTTTGGATTTGTGTCCCTGCCCAAATCTCATGTCTAATTGTAATTCCTGATGTTGGAGGCGGGGCCAAATGGGAGGTGACTGGATCCTGAGGGTGGGTCTTTTCCTCAGTGCTGCTCTTGTAATCGTGAGTGAGCGCTCATAGATTTGGCTGTTTAAAAATGTGTGGTGTCTCCCCTTCTCTTTACTTCCTCCTGCTCCAGGCACATAGTAGGATGTGCAGCCTTCCTCTTCACATTCCACCATAACAGTAATTTTCCCCAGGCCTCCCCAGCATGCTTCCTGTACAGCCTGTGGAACTCTGAGCCAGTTACACTTCTCTTCTTTATAAATTACCGTGTCCCAAGTAGTTCTTCAGAGCAGTGTGAGAATAGACTAACACACCTTTTTTCTTCTGCAGGCCATACATTCTTCTTTTTTTTTTTTTTTTTTTTTGCGGGCCTCTTTTTTGGTAGAAAATTGAATATTTTAAATAATATTGTGTAAAAGGAGTGTGGAAATCAGATTCTCCCTCTTGTTTTGTCAGGATTTGTTGTTGTTGCCTATTATAGTTGTGTATTTGTTTAGCAACTTTTCTTAACTAATTCTGTAAAATCTGTATTCTTTATTTCGTGTGGCAATTAAAACCCCTATTGGCTGCCTCATGGTCACCTAAAGATTGGGGGGGAGTTCCTTATGTTCTTGGAACCAGTCTACAGGCTTTTCTGAGGGGATGGATCTCTGTGTGTGTTGGGGCTTGGGTTCAGTCCTTATACACGTCGTTCACAACTCTTCCTCAGCCTTCGCTTCCCGCTTGTGCAAATGTCATGGTCAGCCAGAGCTGAGAGCCCAGGGCCATCTCAGGCCTTTCCGAGCATGCACACAGCTTTCAAAAGGTGCTCAGCATCCTACATTCTCAGGAATACCTCAAATATTTTCAAAGCTCTCACCTTCTTTTTCTTCTTCTTTTTAAGCTTTTTAGTTAGCCTATTGTATATCCCATCTATTATCCACTGCCTCAGGCAGCTTCAATGTGAAAACACTTGTCTGTAGGATTTGAATAATGCCCCCAAGGGAGAAGCACTAGCTGGACTTCAAGTCAAGAAAAATAAAGGGAAGCCTTTCAAGTCAGTCTTTCAGGGAGTGACTAGATAGCTCAAATAACGTCAGTTCTTTAGGAATGAGCCTGTGCGAAAGAGCTCCAGCTTTATCCGCTCCCTAGAGTACTGAGAATTTTATCTTTCAAAGCTACAACTGCACCTGGGAATGAGGCATTAAACTAAGACTATTTAAAATCTCATAAAACTCATTGGTCTTACTGAGACTCATCCATTTTTTTCAATAAATACTTCCTGGATTCCTATAAGCCTTTGGTTAATTTCCACAGTCCTGGAAAAGTTTACTGTGACGCATCATGCCAGTCCCTAAGGACTGCTTTTATTGAAAGGTGACTTTTCAGAGGTCTTCACTCCACTGTCAATCGAGAAAAGTGATGAGGCAAGTCTCAATCATTTTAGGAAGTGTGTTTGCCAAAGTTAAGGACATGTGCCTGGGAAACAGGTCTATGCCTTTCTCTAAACATAGGGCTCCAAATGTAAAAAGGAAAGGGCGAAATATGAGAAGTACACAATTTTCATCTAAGAGGCGGGTGGGGAAGAACAGTCATTCATACCTTTGTCTGGTTCAGTGAATCTGCATTCTTTTCTTTTTAACATAAGATGACATCGACAAATGGGGCAGAGGAAAAAATGCAGGAAAATGCATTTTACATAAGACAACATAGACAAATGGGGCAGGGGAACCATCAGGTATTCATTTGTGTCTGGTGGGTGGAGGGGAGAAGGGGTGACTGCTCCTGTAAAGATAAGCTATCAATTTACATTGCCATGGTGAAATTTTAAGAGTAACACCTTAAAAGATCTTGCAGTTCCCTAGGAATTTCCTTGCGGGCAAAATATGGGGAAAGCATGTGGCTTTTCATCTTGTAGCCATCTTATTTAGGAACCCAAAGTGAGAGGCAGGTGTGCAGGACCCAGTTTCCAGCTTGACTTTTCCCTTTGGCCAAATGAGTTTGGGGTCCCAAGATTTAATTTCCTTTCACACCACCATCTTGTGGGTGTCAACATTTGCAGTGTGTCTGATGAGAAATCTGTCACCCTCATCTTCCTTCCTCTTTATATACTCGTTGACTGCTGTTAAGCCATTCTCTTTTTAACTGTTTTGGAGAAATTTGATTATGATCTGCCTTGGTGTCTTTTTTTAATGTTTCTTGTGTTTGGATTTTGTTGAGCTTCTTGGATCTGAGGGTATATAGCTTTCATCAAATTTTTCAGATGGATAATTACTTGATCCTGATATTAAAACAATTTACTTGAATGCTTTCTGCTCTGGTCTCAGTCATCTCCTCTAATCATTCAGGTGTCATCCAGTTCGTGTGCAGGACATTGTCACACAACTAACTGATGCTCTTTCCATTTTTATTTTTCATTTATTTTCTCTCTGCGGTTTCTTTTGAGTAGTTTCTGCTGATTCTTTAAGTTCACTAATTATTGTTAATTTCAATATATAAACTTCCATTAATTTGGTGTACATTTCTCCTCAGATGTTGTACTTATCAATTCTTAGACTTTGACTTTTGCCTTTTTCATCTCTTTCATGTTTCATTAAATTTTTGAACATTTACATTCCATTATAATAATTTTAAACTTTTTTTCTGCTAATTCGATCAGCTCTGTCCATTGTTTATTTTTTTGGCTGAGGGATGGAGTGCCGTGGCATGATCTTGGCTCACTGCAACTTCCACCTCCTGGGTTCAAGCAGTTCTTGTGCCTCATCCTCCCAAGTAGCTGGAATGAAAAGTGCCTGCCACGATGACTGACTAATTTTTATATTTTTAGTAGAGATAGGGTTTCATCATGTTGGCCGGTCTCAAACTCCTGAACTCAAGTAATCCACCCACCTCAGCCTCCCAAAGTGCTGTGATTAGAGGCATTAACCACCATGCCCAGCCTCATTTCTGTCAATTCTTGATCAGTCTTAATTGATTGATAATGTCATTTTTAATAAATCAAATTTAATAAATGTCATTTTTAATAAATGATTTTGCTTCTTTTCAGGCTTAGTGATAATTGATTGGATGCCAGACAATGTACATATTCATTCTTATTGGCATATTTTTGAATTCTCATAAATATTCTTGAGATTTATTCTCAGTGGTGGCTAATGTGCTTACCAGCAGTTTGATTTTTTCTGGCCTTGCTTTTATGATTCATTAATTGATACTGGAGCAGTGTTTATTCTAGAAATGACGGTTTCCCACTATTGATGCAGGATGTCCTTGACTGCTCTAACCAATGTCCCATGAATTGTGAGTTTTTCCAGTGTGGCTAGTAGAACTAGGCAATTTCTAGTCATGTGTCAGTGGTAAGCACCGTTCCTTCTAATCCTTTTGGATGTTTCATTCCCCAGTCTCATTCACATAAGGAATTATTATTCTGCAGAATACTTGAAGAAGGACCCTTTGCAGAGCTCTCAGTTCTTACTGAGGACAGCGTTTACCTCTCCAGTACTGGGTCTTACAAACTTTAGTTGCCCTGGTCACACCAAACGGTCAACTCTGTCTTCTCAACTCAGGGATCTTCCAGGTTCTGCCTGTTCTTTCTTCCTGTATCACAGCATGGAAACTCTCTCAAGGAAGTGAGCTGAGGCAACCATAGGACTTACTTACTTACTTACTTTGCATCTCCTATCAATCACTGTCTTTCATTGTCTGGGGTCCAGTGTCTTGAACCCATGTTTATATATTTTGTCTGTCTGAACTTTTTATGACAATTTCAGGTGAGAGGGTAAATCATGACACTGTTACTCTACCTTGGCTGTAATCAGTCTAGTAATGCCAATATTAAAAAGCTAGTTTAGGAACTTGTGTAGGAGACAACATATCCCACCATGTTGTATTAGTTTCCCATTACTCTGATATTAAAGTTAGAGAAAGAAAAGAAAAAAAGAAAGAAAGAAAAGAAAAAGAGAAAGAGAGAAAGAAAGAAAAGAAAGAAAGAAAGAAAGAAAGAAAGAAAGAAAGAAAGAAAGAAAGAAAGAAAAGGAAAGAAAGAAAGAAAAAGAAAAAGAAAGAAAGAGAAAGAAAGAGAGAGTCAGGAAGGAAGGAAGAAACTATAGACAAATTATACTCAGGGACATAAATATAAATTTTAAAAAAACTATCAAATAGTTAAGTCAACTAACATCTAAAGTGAAAAATATGTCATGACCAAGAAGAATTTATCCCATGTATACAAAGTTTATTTAACATGTATTATCTATCAGGGCAATGTACCGTAGTAACTGATTAAGGGAGCAGAAACTGTATGTTCTTGTGCCAAAAAAGCACTTAACAAATTTCAATATTCATATATAATTTTGAAAATTATCATCAAATAAAAACTTGCAATATAAGAGAACAACCTCATTCTGATATGCAGAATCAACAGAAAACCCACAGCTCCCATTAGGTATTCTTTTTAATGGATACACTACTGTGGTGTCATTATAAACATATCTAGATAGAGATATATTGGTTTTCATCCGTGATTCTTGGTTTATAACTCCAATAGGCTTTGGAGTTATGAAACAGAATCTCTCTGACATTTTCTTGCCCTCCTTTCACCTGCCCCAAAGCAGGACTCTGACCTTCCCTCACTTTTCTAATTGAGGGTGTAAGACCCTCCCCAGAGAGTATCCTGCCCTCTACCCAGGACAAGGAATGTTGATGTTATGAAGCTTCCAAAACCCCCCAGAGGACTGGGTTCAGAGAGCTTTTGGGTAGCTGAGCACATAGAGTTTTCTGGAGGGTAGTGCAACCAGGGAAGGCATGGACGCTCCAAGCCCCTTCCCTGACACCTGTATCCTTTGTAATATCCTTTCTAATAAACTAGCAAACATAAGTAAGTGTTTCCTAGCATTTGTGAGCAAATTAATCAAAAGTAAAGGGGGCGGGGTCATGGGAATCCCAACTTGAAGCCAGGAGGTCAAAAGTTCTGGAGGCACAGACTTGCAACTGTGCAACTGGTATCTGTTGAATGAATGGGCAGTCTTGGAATCTGAGCCATCAACATGTGGGATTTGATGCCATCTCCACCTAGATAATGTCAGAATTTAATTGGAGGACACCGAACTGATGTCCACTGCTTGTTGGTGGGAAAAAAAAAAACCATACATTTGGTCAAAGAAGTATTCTGTGGTGATTGCTGTGGTGTGAGAGCAGAGAAAAAATGTGATTTGAAAGTTTTACCAAAAGAACTACTTATGCCATTATGTAACAATAAAATATTGAGTGCTTTCCTGGTAATATTAATAAGATTAGGATGCTCTCTCATCAGTTTTACTCAAAATTGTTCTAAGAACACTTCCTATTGAAATAAGACAAGGAACAAAACAAAAGTACAAAGATTAGAAAGACACAAGAAAAAATTTGGCTATTTGAAGAAGACAAGATTGCTTATGTAGAAAATACTAAGAAATCTACAGGTCAGTTGCTAGAATAAAATAACGTCTTGGGTTGGCAACATAGACTTATATTTGTATATGGTATTACCAAAACCAGGAAAGGAAATAACAAAAAAAGAAAGTTATAGACTAATACTTCTGATAAACATGGTACAAAAACACTCAACAAAATACTAGCTAACTGAACCCAACAACATATCAAAAAGATAAGACAGCATGATCAAGTGGGTTTTATATCAAGGATGCAGGGATGGTTTAACATACACAAGTCAATAAATGTGATACATCACATAAACAAAAGTAAAAAGAAAAATCATATGATCATCTCAAAAGATGCAGAAAAAACATTTTACAAAATTTAGAATCCCTTTGTGATTAAAACCCTCAGCAAAATCGGCATAGAAGGGACATACCTCAAGGTAATAAAAGCCGTCTATGACAAAGCCACTGCCAACATTATACCAAATTGGGAAAAATTGAAAGCATTCCTTCTGAGAAGTGAAGCAAGACAAGGATGCCCACTTTCACCACTTATATTCAACATATTACTGGAAGTTCTAGCCACGGCAATCAGGCAAAAGAAAGAAATAAAGGGTATCCAAATCAGTAAAGAGGAAGCCAAACTGTTGCTGTTCCCCAATGATATGATCATACTAAGAAAACCCTAAAGACTCATCACAAAAGCTTATAGAACTGATAAATGAATTCAGTAAAAAGTTTTAGAATACAAAATTGGTGTACACAAATCAGTAGCACTGCTATAAACAACAATGACCAACCTGAGAATCAAATCAAGAACTCAACCCCTTTTGCAACAGCTGCAACAAAATAAAATACTTAGGAACATACCTAACCAAGGAGGTAAAAGATCTCTACAAGGAAAACTATAAAACACTGTAGAAAGAAATCATAGACAACACAAACAAATGGAACTGCATCCCATGCTCATAGATGGGTAGAACCAATATTGTAAAAATGACCATACTCCTAACAGCAATCTACAAATTCAATGCAATTCCCATCAAAATGCCAACACTATTCTTTACAGAACTAGAAAAAACAATTCTAAAATTCATGTGGAACCAAAAAAGAGACCACATAGTCAATGGCAAGCTAAACAAAGGAAGAAATCTGGAGGCATCACATTATCTGACTTCAAACTATACTACAAGGCTGTAACTATAGCATGGTGCTGCTATAACAGCATGGTACTGATATAAAAATAGGCATGTAGACCAATGGAACAGAATTGAGAACTCAGAAATAAAGCCAAGTACTTACACTCAACTGGCCTCTGACAAAGAAAAAAAAACATAAAGTGGAGAAAGGACATCCTATTCAACAAATGTTTCTGAGATAATTGGTAAGCCACATTTAGAAGAGTGAAACTGTATCTTCATCTCTCGCCTTATATAAAAATCAACTCAAGATGGATCAACTACTTAATTCTAAAACCTGAAACCATAAAAATTCTAGAAGATAACATCGGAAAAATTCTAGAAATTGGTTTAGGCAGAGTTCTTGACCAAGAACCCACAAGCAAATGCCACAAAAACAAAGATAAATAGATAGGACTTAATTAAACTAAAAATATTCTGCACAACAAAATAAATAATCAGAAAAGTAGACAGACAACCCACAGAGTGGGTAAAAAAATATTCACAAACTCTGCATCCAACAAAGAACTAATATACAGAATCTATAAGAATCTCAAACAAATCAGCAAGAAAAAAGCAGATAATCCCATCAAAAAGTGGGCAAAATACATGAATAGAAAATTATCAAAAGAAGTTGTACAAATGGCCAACAAACCTATGAAAAAATGCTCAACATCTCCAATTATCAGGGAAATGCAAATCAAAACCACAATGAAATGCCACTTTACTCCTGCAAGAATGGCCATGATAAAAAAAAATAAATTAACAGATGTTGACATGGATGTGGTGAAAAGGAACACTTGTAAACTGCTGGTGGGAATGCAAAACTAGTCCAACCACTATGGAAAACAGTATGGAGATTGCTTAAAGAACTAAAAGTAGAACTACCATTGCATCCAGCAATCCCACTACTGGGATATCTACCCAGAAGAAAATAAGTCATATGAAAAAGACACTTGCACACATGTTTACTGCAGCATAATTCGCAATTGCAAAAATATGGAAGCAGCCTAAATGCCCATCAACCAATGAGTGGACAAAGAAAATGTGATGCACAGATGCACACACACACACACACACACACACACCCCATGGAATAGTATTCAGTTATGAAAAGAAACGAAATAATGGCATTTGCAGAAACCTGAATAGAATGGAGATCTTTATTCTAAGTGAAGTAAGTCAGGAATGAAAAACCAACACTGTATGTTCTCACTTATAAGCAGGAGCTAAGCTATGAGGGTGCAAAGACATAAGAATGATATAATGGACTATGGGGACTTGGGAGAAAGGATGGGAGAGGGTGAGGGATAAAAGACTTCCCATTGGGTACAGTGTACTCTGCTTAGGTGATAGGTGCACCAAAATCTCAGAAATCATCACTTAAGAAGTTTTCCATGCAGCCAAATACTGCTTGTTCACCCCAAACTTTTGAAATTTTAAGAAGGACTATACAAGTAATATTTTCAAAAACACTACATAATAGTGAAACTATCAAAATACAAGATAAAATTAAATCCATCTATAATATTACAGAAAACATAATGGACACTTATCACTTCCATTATATGATAAGCATTCACTTATCATAAAATGCTTAGATATAAATTTAATAAACTACATGCAAATAAATTACATTGAGAATTCTTAAATATTGCTGAGGAAATTTAAGAAGATTTACATAAATGGACAGACATACCATGTTCACGGATTTTTTAAAAGACTCAATATCAGTAAAATTTCAATTGTTCACAAATTGATATATAGATTCAACACAATCATAGCCAAATCATTATAGGCTTGTTATAGAAATCAAAGTTGATTCTTAAATTTATATAAAAAGTCAAACAACAAAAAATATGCAAAACAAACTTCAAAAAGAAGAACAAAGCTTGAAGAGTTATTCTGTATGATTTGATGACTTACCATATATCGGGGGAATACCCCACCCCCGATATTTATCGTAGGTTCTTTTCTATTTCCCTAAGTGTCTTGGCTCGTTCGAGAAATAAAGGGAAAGAGTACAAAAGAGAGAAATTTTAAAGCTGGGTGTCCAGCAGAGACATCACATGTCAGCAGGTTCCATGATGTTCCCTGAGCTGTAAAACCAGCAAGTTTTTATTAGCTATTTTCAAAAGGGGAGGGAGTGTACGAATAGGGTGTGGGTCACGGAGATCACATGCTTCACAAGGTAATATCACAAAGCAAATGGAGGCAGGGCGAGATCACAGGACCACAGGTCAAGGTGAAATTAAAATTGCTAATGAAGTTTCAGCATGCATTGTCACTGATAACATCTTATCAGGAGACAGGGTTTGAGAGCAGACAACCTGTCTGACCAAAATTAGGTAGGAATTTTCTCGTCCTAATAAGCCCGCAGCACTACAGGAGACCGGGGCTTATTTCATCCCTTCGGCTTCGACCGTAAAAGACACCACCCCCAAGGGGGCCATTCGTAGGCCTACCCTCAGGGCGCATTCTCTTTCTCAGGGATGTTCCTTGCTGAGAAAAAGAATTCAGCGATATTTCTCCTATTTGCCTTTGAAAGAAGAGAAATATGGCTCTGTTCCATCTGGCTCACCGGCAGTCAGACTCCAAGTCTTATCTTCCTTGTTCCCTGAAGATTACTGTTATCCTGTTCTTTTTTCAAGGTGCCCAGATTTCATATTGTTCAAACACACATGCTCTACAAACAATTTGTGCAGTTAACACAATCATCACAGGGGCCTGAGGCGACATTCATCCTCCTCAGTTTACGAAGATGACGGGATTAACAGATTAAAGTAAAGACAGGCATAGGAAATCACAAGGGTATTGTTTGGGGAAGTGATAAGTGTCCATGAAATCTTCACAGTTTATGTTCAGAGATTGCAGTAAAGACAGGTTTAAGAAATTATAAAAGTATTAATTTGGGGAACTAATAAATGTCCATGAAATCTTCACAATTTATGTTCAGAGACTGCAGTAAAGACAGGCATTAAGAAATTATAAAAGTATTAATTTGGGGAACTAATAAATGTCCATGAAATCTTCACAATTTATGTTCTTCTGCCGCAGCTTCAGCCAGTCCCTCCGTTCAGGGTCCTTGACTTCTTGCAACAACCACAGAGCCACTATATTTGAGACAGTGACCACTAAAATAGTTAAATGTAGAAAGGAATGCCTTTTCAAATTGTGAAAATTGTGTTTTCACATCTGGATAAATATATGAAAAAAATTATCCTCAACTCCTACCTTGTAACCCTACAAAAATTAATTAGAGATGAATCATGGAAGCTAAAACTATAAAGTTTCCAGAAGAAAACAGAGAAATGTCTTTTCACCCTTAGGACTGGCAAAGATACTTTGGACTGGTTACAGAAATACACTACATGTGAAAGGAAAAATTTAGAGACTGGACTTCATCAAAATGAAAAACTTCTGTGCATTAAATGACATGATTATGAAAATGAAAAGGCAAGCCACAGACTGGGAAAAAATATTTGCAAAACACACATCTGACAAAGGTTTCATATTCAGAACATGTAATGAGCTTCCAGAAACAAATAATTTAAAAACCCACTGAAAATGGGCAAAATTCTTGCACACATCATAAAGAAAGATATACAAGATGCCAATAAACAAGAAGTGTTCAGCGTCATTAATCATCAAAGAAATGTCAGCAAAAACCACAATGAGATACTAACCTCAGAACGGACGGAATGTTAAAGAGATCGGAAATACCAAGTGTGGGAAAGGTTGTGGAACGCTGGAATTCTGATCCACTGCTGGCGGAAGTTTGATATCATTGAATTACTTTGGAAAACTAGTGTATTAGTCCATTTTCATGCTGCTGATAAAGACATACCTGAGACTGGGTAACTCATAAAGAAAAAGAGGTTTAGTGGCCTCACAGTTCCACGTGGCTGGGGAGGCCTCACAAACATGGTGGAAGGTAAAAGGCATTTCTTCCATGGTGGCAGGCAAGAGAGAATGAGAACCAAGAAAAAGAGGAAACCGCTCATTACGTCATCAGATCTCATGAGACTTATTCACTGCTATGAGAACAGCATGGGAGAGACCACCCCCGTGACTCAGTTATCTCCCACTGGGTCCCTCCCACAACACATGAGGATTACGGGAGCTACAATTCAAGATGTGATTTGCGTGCAGACACAGCCAAACCATATAAACTAGCAGAAATTCAGCTCTTGTTTTTACTCCAGTGAAATGAAAATACCCATCCATAAAATAACTTACACAAAATGTTATTCAAAATAGTCAAAGACTAGAAACAATGGAAATTTCAGTGGTATGAAGAAATAAAGTGGGGTGTACTTATACAATGGAACACAATTCAGCAATACAAAGAATGAAAGATCCACGTAACAACTTGCATGAACCTTGAAAACAGTATGTTGAATGGAAGAACACAGGTGTGAAGGAGTTCATACTGGATGCTTTCATGTGTATGAAGCCCAAGAGCAGGAAAAACTAATCTATGACAATTGAAGTCAGCCAGAATAGTGGTTGACTTTGGAGGATGGAGACTTGAATTTAGGCATGAATAATTTCTGGGGCGATTGACTGAGTTGGTATCTTTATTGGGGTGGTGATTACACAAGTGTATTTGTTTATAAAAGTCTTCACAATTTTTGCACTTCACTGGAAGTAAATTTTAGCTCAATTAAAATATTAACTGGAGAAAATATCTACAATTGAAAGAGCATTTCTACTTGAATGAAATAAACAATACCCGCAATGGATGGAAAGTAGAAAATGGGATGGAAAAACACCAGGCAAATAAAGACATGACCTATTAGAGAAGGAAAAAAAATGTTCAAGATTTTTCAGAACAATTTAGGGAGAATTTTGTAAGAAAAAATCACTCTGCTGTGATTCATAGCTTTATTTTTAGAAATTTGGACGCTCCTGCCATGTTGAAACATTACAGGAAGAATGACATGTTATTAAAGTCAAAATGTCCATTGTACGCAACTGGCCACATACAAATAACAGAAAACACTGCCAGTGGTTTGACTCCTGAAATGTGAGTACATTTCACATTTTATGAACAAACTTGTAAATATAAGGTTTTCCATGACCTATATCATGTAATTTAATTATCCTCTATAATTATATCAGTCTTTTCCAACACATAAATGAAGTTTAAGAAATTTGTCATCTTATATCTCAGCCCTAGTAATTTCTTAGCTTGTATTATCCAAAATAAAAGGCACATCAGCAGCTGTCCTGTCATAACTTAATCTTGCTGTTGCTTTATTATTACTTTGTGTTACATTATGTAGGATTTTCTTATGATTTATTTCCATCTAGCACTATGGTGGCTTAGTCCGTTTGGGGTCTGGAACCCATCGTTACGCCTCAGCCCAAGTTGTGAGAAGTTGACTTGCTGTCTACCTGTCCAACCTGAAGCCCAGGAGTTAGTTCTGCTCCTTACATTCCACAGTTAGTGGCTACTCCCTCTGCTGAATGGACTTTGTCCTCGCCCCACGCTCATGACCTTCTTTGACTCCAAACCCTGACTAACCAGGCCTCTGCCATTACCCCCTGGACACTGCACCTGAGGTCCTTCTTGCATTTCCTTCCCTTCTAATGCCTGGCATGCTCAGCCCACATCTAGCTGATATTCCCATCTCTGGCCTCCCAGGCATGGCTTTCTCTTCTACCCAGTATGCCTGGGAAAATAAAGTCCCAGGTCTTACTGCTCCTGAGACTACCTGAGTTACAAACACACCACACACATCCAAGGAGGTGTCTCAAAGAAGCAGTAGGAGAGGGAAGAGCAGAGGGAAGAATCTGGATTTTTTTTTCAGCTAATGTCAAAATACCCTCAGCTTAATAACTATACCATTAAATCAAAAAGATCCACGATAGGGGAAAAAACAAATATGACTGTGACTGCCCCATTTCACTGTCTGCACTTTTATGGTTCTTTCCTTTCCAAGCCTGAAATACATTTTCTTGGAAGACAAGAAAACAACAGACAATGAACAACCAGATTTTTCTGCAAACCTTCCCAACAAAAGATGTTAAAGAACTCTTCATACTTTTAAGATAGTATGATAGTTAACTGAGGTTTTTGTCTGTTTTTAAAGAAGATCCCAGCTGGGGTATCATTCTGTGGTCAATGGTACAAGATATACTCTTCCTGTTACAGGAAAATTTGCTAAGAAATCTATTTCTGGGTAGCTTAAAAAGTCCAGCCATTGATGAAGAGGCTTTCATGAGATGAAAAGATGAGGCAGGCACCTGCTGTGATCTGGTCCACTGCCGTCCTCTGACGCCTGGGAAAGACATCATTAATTAAATGCACCCTTTGTCTAGTAAGCTGATTTAACTAAGGCTATTGATATTCTATGGCACAGACAAATTTTTATTTTATATTGCATTAGTGACTTATATATAAGGAAGGGCCTGGTGAAATCATGACATTTGGAGAATCTATGAAGTCCCAGTTCTACAGAACGTTACAATGTGTTTGCCTTTGTAGCCACACTGTGGTATTGCACAAGATTTACTTGATGCTGACTTTCTAGGGAAAACAGAATCCCAGTGTTTCATTATTTTTATGCAGCCTGTACACCAGCGTTTCTGAAATATACTGTAAAGAAGACTAGAACAGGTTCCACCCTCTTTCAAACCTTATATGGTTGGATAGTCAATAATATGGACACGAGTTGTTATTCAAATGTGTCTATTCATTACCTCTAAAGCCTCATGCCATATCTCGTTATAACATTTCAAACACACTGTGGCCTCCTCCACGTCATTGAAATAAATTTTGCCAAGGTTGCCAGGAACCTGAATTTTTTTCTTTTCTATTTTTTAAGCCAAATTAAATAGTCAGTTCTCAGTCTTCCTCTTACTCAGCTTCTCTGCAGGATGTAACATAGTTAATGAGGCACCTTTTTGTAGAAAACCATACACCTCCGCTTCTGTTTTCTTCCTGCCTTCTACATCTCCCTTGCTGGTCTGCTCTCCTTCTCTTTTCTTTTCTTTACTTTTCTTTTCTTTTATTTTCTTTTCTCTTCTCTTCTCTTCTCTTCTTTTCTTTCTTTTTCTGTTGAGATGGAATCTGGCTCTGTTGCCCAGGCTGGAGTGCAGTGGTGTAGTCTTGGCTCACTGCAACCTCTGTCTCCCGGGTTCAAGAGATTCTCCTGCCTCAGCCTCCTGAGTAGCTGGAATTACAGGCACCTGCCATCACGACTGGCTAATTTTTGTATTTTTAGTAGAGACGGGGTTTCACCATGTTGGCCAGGCTGGTCTCGAACTCCTGACCTCAGGTGATTTGCCCACCTTGGCCTCCCAAAGTGCTGCGATTACAGCCGTGTGCCCTCCTTTTCTTTGTCTCTGTGCTGGAGAGTCACGCCCACTCTCTGCTTCTCCACCCCTCCCATGCACCCACCCCTGCTCCACATGGATGTCCAGTAAGCCATGCAAACTCAGCCTTTCTCTTTAGGCAAACCTGCCCCATCCCTAGTCTTCCCCTTATTAACAAAAGGCACCACCATTCTTCAGGTATACAAGTCAAACAATAGGTTGGTTTTTAAATGTCCTCATTTCTTCATATCTCATAGCCAATTCATTAGTATATCCTGCTGGCTCACCCTCCAAAACACAAGCCCCACACTTTTCAGCCTCTCCTTCATCATCCCAGGCGGTCTCCCTCCAGGATCCGGTCCCCGTTGGTGCCTCCACCGCCAGCTGCCACCCAGCTCCTGTGAACAGCTTCCTAAAAGCAGAAACAGGACATCAGTCTCTCCTTTTAAAAGTTCAGCTGACTTCTCCCTATGCTCACGCTGACCACGGCTGCCCTACGATTTCCTTCCACTGCAGGCGCCTTGTCTCCCTCCATCCTGCGCAGACTCCCCTGCTTGGGTCTGGAAGAAAATACGCGCTCTTCCGGCTTTACGACATTGTTCCTGCTATTCCCTCTGCTGGAAATACTATCACTCCAGATCTATGCACTGAATAATGTACACACACACACACACACGCACAGCCACACACATGCACACGCACAAACAAGTGCACAAGCACTCACACACGCAGAGACACACGTACACATAGCCACACACATGCACACACGTGAACATGCACACACACACAAGTGCACACGCACACAGGCACACATGCACACACACGCACACATGTGAACATGCACATATGCACACGTGCACACATGTACATGCACACACACAGGCACACACACACAGAGGCACACACACGCGCACAGGCACACGGACAGACACGTGAGTCCGTTGTGAGCTCTTAGAGGATGTGCTGATTGTGAACTGCCCGCTAAGCTGCTCAGAGCTCAAAATTGTGTGTAAAATGGGTTCTTACTCATTTGCCAAGAAAAGAAAATGAATAGAGACTTTTTTTTTTTGTATGGGCATGGCCTCACCACAGGGATTGCGGGCTGGCCTCCGAGACATCTGGCATTCACTGTCATTGGAGATAACTCCTTGGCGAGGGGAAGGGATGGCTTCGATGGCTTCCATCCGTCCTGAAAATGCTTACTCTCCTTTGTAGCAGCGGCCACATGTAGGAGCATTCCTAGGCAGCTGAAAGCCTCCTGCGGGTGCTAATGGCGGCTTCTTCATTTTTTATTGGCAATTGGAAATTAGTAGCAGCTGAGACTGCAGTCAGGCCCAGGCAGCAAATGGCCCAGACAGAGGAGATGAAAGCTGGAAAGACCGAGACGCCGTGAACTGAACGCAGGAGTGCAGGCTTCTCTGGCTGTTGGCTGACCCCTGCTCCAGGAAGAGCACGAAGACCAAGTCCCGAAGCGGGGAGGAGCGTGAAGATCAAACACGGGTTGTGCTTCGCACTAATTGTGGGGTTTTATTTTGTCTGGCTATCTTTGTGAAAAAGAAGAGAAAGGGGAAGATATTTAACCTTTGACAAGAGAAAGCCATTCAGATAATAAGTGCAGCACTGAAAAAAATGAAATTTATAAACAAAATAATAAAACATTTTATTTAGAAGAATGTCTAAAGTGGTGGTTGCGAAACTAAGGGATGTATATAATAAATATTTATTTGGAATAAAGTCCACACCTGCAACTTCATAAACATTGAAAATCAGGTGCCAAACCGTTTTTTTAATGATATTACATAGAAACTGTTTTTCAGCTTAATAGACATGATATGAATGAATTATCAAGATCTGTGAATTCTCTATTTGTCTGAACTGCCACTCCCCCATAGCATAAATTCCAAGACTAACGGAGCATATCCCATTCCCCGATAGTATAAATTCCAAGAATAATGTTGCCTATCCCATTCCCCGATAGCATAAATTCTAAGACTAACGGCGTTCATCCCTGCTATTCCTGGATAGCATAAATTCCAAGCCTAATAGTGCCCATCCCGTTCCCCAATAGAATAAATTCCAAGACTAACGGTGCCCATCCCACTCCCCAATAGAATAAATTCCAAGACTAATGGTGCACATCCCATTTCCCAGTAGTATCAATTCCAAGACTAACGGTGCCCATCCCATTCCCTGATAGTATAAATTCCAAGACTAATGGTGCCCATCCCATTCCCTGATAGTATAAATTCCAAGACTAATGGTGCCCATCTCACTCCCCAATAGTATAAATTCCAAGACTAATGGTGCACATCCCATTTCCCAGTAGTATCAATTCCAAGACTAACGGCATTCATCCCATTCCCTGATAGTATAAATTCCAAGACTAACGGTGCCCATCTCAGTCCCTGATAGTATAAATTCCAAGACTAATGGTGCCCTTGCACTCCATTCCTCGATAGCATAAATTCCAAGACTAATGGTGCACATCCCATTTCCCAATAGTATAAATTCCAAGACTAACGGTGCCCATCCCACTCCCCAATAGCATAAATTCCAAGACTAACGGTGCCCTTGCACTCCATTCTCCAATAGTATAAATTCGAAGACCAACAGTGCGCATTCAGTTCCCCGATAGCATAAATTCCAAGACAAATGGCGTGCACCCCATTCTTAAGGCCCCACCCTGTGACCTCATCAGCTCCCAAAGGCCCCGCCTCCCAATGCCATGACTTTGTGGGTGATGATTTCTACACTTGAATTTTGGAGGACACAGACTGAGTCACTGCAGCAGAGCCATCTCTATGGCTCTCTGCCTGGATCTGCTGTGCCCTGCTTCTGTTCTGTGACAGCCACTCCAAGGGGACCAGAGGTGTCCTTTCTAAGGCAGGCTTCCTGCTGCTGCTTCACCTGGGAAGAGAACCCTCAGTGCTCAGTTTTTTGGTCCTAACTTGGACCAGTTCTGTCACCCACTCCTCAGAGCCAGGACTTAACTATCTAGAGTGGGTGGACAAGAACGCCGGCAGAGGTCGGGCCACTGCCTAGGCTCCTGCTGGCCTGAGCCCTCTCTTCGTTCTGCTTCTCGGTGCTGAGAGAACCTTCATCTGGGCTGTGGGATCCACTTTGTGACCTGCATGACATTCACCCTATATCGAGCTTTTACTTTTGCATTCGCTGTTCAAGTCACAAGTGAAAGGCCCTTGGAGACTAAAAGCTTGAGTGTTCAAAGCTGTTGGCCCTACCACAATTTTCAGAAGCCTAAGAATTTGCCTTAGTTTTAAAAATGAGCTATCTTGTTTTTCACCTCCAGGTAATGTTTCCTGAGACCCTCCAGGAAGGCCACTGGCTGTTTAAGAGAAAAAGCAGAGAGGGCAGGTGGAATTGTAGGTGAAGAAATTGCCATTGCTGTATGATTTTATCCAACTGCCTGCTGTGCCTGGTCTATCACACAGTAGGTGTGACTTTTATTATACATCTCCTTGGAAGCAAATTTATAGAATAACTCTTATTCTTTCTGGCCTAAGGAATAACCTGTAATTTTTGTAATTATCATAGACTAGGAGAATTCCTCATGGCTCCCATCCCTGCCTGGACATTCTCCTGACAGCTTTGTGACTCATTCTGCTTCTCTTTTGATATTTCTCCAACTTAAACTAGAAGAAATTTTTCAAATGAGAATTAAAACACGAAGTAATTACGGCCTAAAGAGATTTATCAAAGCAAATTATTGTTAACACCTTAATATGGGTTCCAAATTAATAAATAATACAATTATTTCACATTGTATTCATTCTCCATGACTTTACCCATAGTTCTCTCTTTTGAGAACCTAGGTGAGCAGCCTTAAAAATGCTGACAAATGAGTACTGAAGGTGAAAACTGAAAATATATATGTGTCTATGTCTACAAAGATAAAAATCTGCTGATTTCTTTTATAATAAACTATTACCAAAATAATAATCAACATCTATCAAAATATGAGTCTAGTTATTTTGCCATATATCTTTATGAAGTTTTGAAGTTTAAGATATTAACGTATAAAAAACCTGCTTAAATTTATTCAGTATGAGCCATGATTACAAGCTCAGATGACGTCTAGAATTTTAAAACTTTGTACAAATGACAAGCATGACTGAAATATTTGAAATGTATTTACGCACAATTAGAAAACTCCTGATGAATAAAGAGAGTCACTTATTCCTTGCTTCATATCGTGTTAGTTTGCGTGAGTGGAACGGGAAGGTGGGTAATTGTACATATATTGGTTCTGGGCTGTGGAAAAAGAGGAAAGTAAAGTGAGCTTTCCCTATTAACTAGCTGGCATAAATTTCACAATTTCCAAAACTAATATAATGGATGCATAAACATTTTCAAAATGCAGTGTTTATTTCTAGCATCATGGTTCAAAACTCTGAGCAAATACTGTGTCATTTCTCTCTTTTCCACAGTAGCATGAACTTGAGCCACATCCAAGACCATATTTACTAGTAATTCTTGCCTTCACCAAAAAAAAAAAAAAAACATGAAATGCTTGTTTTTTCCTGTTCATTTCAGAGGCAATCACTAAGTCCTTATTCAGATGTTCTCATTAGTAAGAACTAAAAAGGAAAAACTATTAAAAATATTTAAATGTTTTGTCACCATTTAGATTTTTCTTACTAAAACCCATTAAAAACAATAGCAAACATGATTATAAAATGATCAAATCCCCTCCCCTCTCTATAGCTATGAAAAAATACTTTTCAAGTAGATGTAATTAGGACATATAGTAACTGAATTTTGATAACAAATATAGTTTTATTTATTTTTCTCAACCTATGTTTTGCTGATCATAAATTAATCTGTTCTTTCTTCTTCGGGTGATAGTAAACCCTGATTATAACTTGCTGCTGCTGCTCTTTTTTGGCGGGGTATTTAAATATGTTAGAATTCAAACCATGCTCTTCTAAAACATGATGTAAGGTGGTGAAAGTACCTGTGGAACAGATGTTCGATCTGTAGTTCAGCATCATGATTTTAAATGGAATCCATTACAAATGGATATAGAATTAAACTCCCTTTCACCCATAGCTCACCAATTAAAGGCTTTCCCCTAGTTTGTCTTTAAAGTTCTATTCAAATTTTATCTTTAGAATGCTTTCTTCTTTTAGGAATTTGAAACCTAGAGTTTTAAAAAGACGTAAAAAATATGTGCTAATAAAACGCCCTCAATCAAGAGGAGGAACTTCACTTCATTGAATTAGAGCCAGCGTTATTCTAGATACCTAGCGGATTGGTCTGGATTTCAGATATATACCGGAACACACTTCTAAGCCACTTGGAATTTTGCCATCATTATTTGTGATACAAGAAGAAATGAAGTTCTTTGTGTCTGGGACAACTGGATAATATAAGACCGGGTTGAGTGGATCACTCAAATTCCAAGTATTATATAAAAATTTGCCAGGCTGGTTAAATATTGCTTTAATTTCATACCAGGGTGCTAACAAGAGAATCTCAATTAAGAATTATCATTATAAGCAAATAAAATAGAGAATTAAAACGTTGCCGTTATGATAGTTTTTAAATAAGCTTCCAAGGCTCCCTGGCTTTCAAAAGTATAATACGTGATTTCTCCAGCCAGCCTTCTTATATTTAACCAGCCACCTTACAGCATTTCCACTTGGTCTTCACCACATATTATGAGCCAGAGGGAATTTAAAAAGAAGTAACCAAGTCGTTTATTTGCCTCAAAATCAAACCAAATATTTGTTTGAGGTTCCAAATATTTAGATAATTTACCCACTAATTTGTATTTTCCTTCATGTTTTGCACATCCTTTTTCAGAAGCAAAATGCCCTTTCCTCTACTTTATTTGTTGATTTAAATGCCTTATGTACAAGAAAACAATAATGGATGGATTTATTTTTTACTGTTTTTATGAGAACACTCTTATTCATTTGGGCATAGTAAAAAATCCTATTTTTCTTTTTTAATTTTGTTCTTTATGTTGATTTTTCAGCATTTTAATATGGTGTCTAGGGATGTATTTCTTTGAATTTATTCTGTTTGTCATTCACTGAAATTTTTGAATCTGCAAACTTTCGTCTTGACTCATATTTGGAAAGATTTTAGTCATCATTCCTTCAAATGGTTTTTTCCCCGAGACTCAAAGTCTTTCTTCTCCACTTCTAGCACTGCAGTGGCAGGAAATTACACTTTTTAATATTATCCCATAGATCGGTATGGCTAGGCATATTATATTTTTCATTCTATTCATTATATTTTCCTTCTTTTATTAAAATTGGATTTTTTAAACATTTACTTTCAAGTTCCCCAACTCTTCTTTGTCATCAACATTCTATTAGTGAGCCCACCCAAAGCATTTTTTATTTCAGCAATTGTATTTTTTAGTTCTGAAGTTTTCCTTTGGCTAGTTTTTCATAGTTTCTCATTCCCTAATGAGAACTTCAGTTTCTATTTATTTCAAGAGTGTTCACCTTGAATTCAAGGAATATGTTTGTAACAGTTGCCTCAAATATTTTGTTTGATAATTCCAGTACCTAGGATATCTTAACACTGGTATCTGTTAATTGTTCTTTTATTTTGAGTATTTACAATTTTCTGGTTCTTCATATGTCAAATAATTTTGGATTGTATTCTGGATATTTTAAATGTTGTATTATGAAATTCTGTGTTCTGCCAAAGAAGATACATTTTCTTTTCTGTAAAATGTTGCATTTTTTTGTTGTTACTGTTGTCGTAATAGTCCCTCAACCCAGTTAACTAACACTCCTTCAGCTTTTATGGGCAGCATTCCAGTTTCACTATCATGGCACCTTCCTCTGCTGTTTGGGAAAATCCCATGAACTGGCCTCGAGGGGTTGTCTAGGACTTGGCCATGGTTTACATCTGACTCAGCGTTCACAGCTTGGTGCTTTTCAATGATACTTTGGGTCTTCTCTGCACAGGCCTGGTTTGGAGGTGCACCTAGGGCGTGTGTCAGTTCATACACAGCATTAGAGGGTTCCCTTCTCAAGCAGTCTCCCCCGAGATCCCTCCCAGCTCACTGTGGCTTCCCATGGATTTTCACTCAGGACTTGAGGTGCCTGTGTCATGGTCACTGCAACTCAGCAGAGACGAGAGAAAGAAAACTAAATCAGGCGGGTCTTCATACTCTCAGACCACGGGGTCCTCTTTACCCAGTTCATGTTTACCCAGTTCAATGCCTCTGGCAGGAAAGATAAGTTTTCTCTTGGGGTTTTAAATTATCACATTGTCACTGCTGCAGTGAGCCCTGGGGCCTGAGCTACCACAAGAATAGGCCAGGAGGGGAAAAAAAGATATTAAAAGGAAATGGAAATTACCTCTCACACTCTCAGTCTCAGGGGACCATTTTCCTAGACAGACGATGGATGTGTCTCAGGTGTTTTGCTGCCTGTGAATTCCCACATAATGGCTGACTCCAGGCGAAAGCTGGAAGATAAGACAGGAAAATAGAACAGAAAGGTCTTCTTCAAATTTTGACTCCTCTCCTTAAAATAACTGCTATTGTTAACTTGTCAGAACCCCTGGTTAGTTGCTTTTTGAGTTTCATTGGTGGTTTTATTGTAATTAATAGAGAAGGAGGTGACAGAGATTCTCTGCTTGGCCAAACTTGACTCAGGTTCCTCAAACCCCTTCCAAGCCCATCCATACTTTTCCTTGTAAAATCCAGTTTCAACCAAGAGCTCTCTCAGTTAGTTTAACAAGAACCCCACCTAGGCACAGATCAGCTATCTGATCACCCTCCACATCGATCCATTTCCTCCTCCTCCACCACCCCCGATGATACTGGCCACCCTGACCTGTCTTCAGTAAGCACCCTGTTAGGTCGGTTTAGCCAAAATACCCTGAGCCCTGGTATTTCCTTGTAGTAATTTTCCATCTGTGGACCCCCGCCCTGAGCTGCAGCTGTTAAGTCCCCACTCACCCAGGCTGCATTCAAAATGGAGCTTAATCTAATCTCTCTGTCCCACTGCCAAACCCTATTGAAGAGGACCATGTATCTATTGTGATGGCCCTGACAAAAGGCTCCTCACCATCCTTTAAGAAGTACCACTGAATAATTTTATTTTTAACATAAACTACAGAGTGTTTACTTAAGCAGCACCAGAATTACATGTTTCTCACATTTTAAAATCTTCATTTTATACAGTTATTATAAACTATAGTTAGGTGATGAACATAAAAGGAAGGAGAAAAGGAAGGACGGACGGCAGGAATAAAGGAAGGAAGGAAAGAAAGGAATAAAGAAAGAAAAAAGGAAGGAAGAAAAAAGGAAAAAGAAGGCAAGAAAGAAAGAAAAGAAGAAGAAGCAGAAGAAGAGGAAGAGGAAGAAGAAGAAGAAGAAGGAAGAGGAGGAGGAGGAGGAGGAAGAAGAGAAAGAAGAGTGAAAGAAAGAAAAAAGAGAGAAAGAAAGAGAGAGAGAAAGAAGGAAAGAGAAAGAAAGAAGAGAGAAAGAAAGAAAGAGAGAGAGAGAGAGAGAGGAAGGGAAGGAGGGAGGGAGGGAGGGAAGGAAGAAAGAAAAGTATTTGAAGCTTTGTTTTACCACAGGTTTGTCCACTGATTTATGAAGATAAGAAGTAATGAAAAAGCAACACACAGGGCCACCTAGGAAGCGTAGGTGCCTCCAGAGAGTTTGGGAGGGAAGGAGACTGGCATGATCTGTTTTTCTTTCTTCCTGGCACGAAGAGGCACAACATATTGTCAATCTGAGGAGAAGGTAGTACAAGCAAAATCTGAGACATGTTCTTTTATGAACACAAAGTGAAAAAAGCAAGAGTTCAGGCCTGTGAGACTGGGTGTGAGAGGCGTCACCAGCCCTCTCTGCTCTGTGCTGGAAACGCTGTACAGAATTTAAGAGCCCTTCACCAGCGCAGTGTTCTGAGACAAGAGCAGCCAAGAACTGCTTTAGAGAAGGCTTATATTGTTGTGATTACTGCATGGACTTCGATGCTATCCAACCATCTAAAGCTGCCACTGAAGCTGTCAGCAGGCGCTGCTCAGTATATGTGAGACTTCTTCCTTCAACCAAACAGGGTTGCTTTCTCTCATCCTCCCATCTATGTTTAAAATGAAGCTATTTTCATAATGCTTATAGAACAACAAGGTTAGAGAGTTTTTCTTGCATCACCAAAAAGATTAATTCCTCAATCAAAGATTTACTGCAGGGATCTGTTACACAGTATTTTGCTTGTGAGTTTTAATTGCAATTCTAAGTAGTAGGAGAAAGAGAGAGAGGAGATAGGAGAAGCCCTACTTAGAAGTTTTGACCAAATGAAGGTCAAATGAGACTTTTTAAAAAATCCTTTTTGAAGTGATAATGTAACTCAACACAAATGCTAAAAATAATATTAGCTTCCACCTACTCTTGGGTAGTGATATAGGTTTGGACATGTGTCTCCTCCAAGTGTCAAGTGGAAACAGGATTCCCAGTGTTGGAGATGGCCCTGGTCGGGGGCATTTGGGTCATGGGGCAGATCCTTTATGAATGGCTTGGTCTTGTCCTTGAGGTAATTGGCAAGTTCTCACTCTGTGAGTTCACCCGAGATCTGGTTGTTTAAAAAAGCCTGACACCTCCCTCCTCACTTGCTCCTGTTCTTGCCATGCCACATGCTGGCTCCCGTTCACCTTCCACCATAATTGGAAGCTTCCTGAGGAGTCCCCAGAAGCAGACGCCAGCACTGTGCTTCCTACACAGCCTGCAGAACTGTGAGGCAATTACATTTCTTTTCTTTACCATTTACCCAGCCTCAGGTATTTCTTTATAGCAATGCAGACAGACTAACACAGGTTGGAGCCAGATCAGCTTCTCCACTGTCTTTTGTTTTTGCTTTATTTCCTTCCAGTTGGCCTAGGGCCTGGCACTGAGGACATACTGAGAGTGGAGGTAGGGGCTCTAAACTACTGCAGACAAATGGAGGGACCAGGAGATTCAGACTTAATCCTCTCTACATGTAACTTTAATCCATTTTGTGCTTTCTCTAAAGTATTTGCTGGCCATGATAGAGTTGTATGTTTATTTGCTGTATGGAGCTTGTCCAATACAGCTATATCCAAATGATGAAAATTAATTAATGGCTTCCACCACGTCAATCATCGCTATGGAAACAAATTAAAACCAATGTGGACACAATGAAGACGTTTACTCGTAATTACTTCTCAATCTTCTTGCCTGTCTTTTTGCTGCTTTCCGGCACCATAGCCCTGGGTTTGACGTCAGCCTGGAGATCCTCTGTGGATGCTCGCTCCGGAGTTATCCCCCAGAACTTGCACAGCAGTGTCAGCCGTGGGCTCCCCAAGCACAGGTTTCCATAGGTTTCTTTCGCCCGATTAAATATGCCACCAACGATGGTGTTTCTCAAGACCTTCCCGACTCTAAGGGCGTTAGGGAAGTGTTTTGGGAGTTACTACTCAGACTAATTTCCATCTTTTTTTTTTTATTATCATTTTTTTTACAGAGGGCCTTTCGCTAGGAGACTAATCCGATAGAATAGCTTTTCTGAGTCTTTTTAAAAACTGAAGTTGATATTTAAATATAAATCACTCACGTTCTTTGTGTAAGGAAGCAACACATATATTCAGTTTTCTGGAAAACATCTTGTTTTGTTCTATTATATTTTTGCAGGTGAATTTAAAAATGTTTCTATTCTCAGAAGATGGAAAGTGTTTGATTTGCCATCAATCTGATTTAATTTCTGGTTTCAGAATTAAACACATTACTTCACTTAGGCTGATAGCACACTGCTCAAGTGAAGTAATGTATTTAATTCTGAAACCAAAAAGCATACAGTATTCTTTATTTCCAGTGGACTACTGAGATTTAGAATTCAATAATTCATTATATAATTGTACTATTATTCTGTGAATCTTCTTAAGATTGACGTAAACCTTAATTAAACATCATTCCATTTAAATAAAAACACTCAAATCAGCTGTTTTAGCCACTTAAAAAGTAACTATGAAATTAGAATTGAAGTTTTAGATAAGATAGCAGTATCTACTTTTTTATGCAGCAGTCAATCGGAGATTAAAAGCAGACCATTTGATTCGGGGCTGGATGGAAAGCCAGAGAAAAGTCTAAGAGGCTTCAGGACTACGGGAAGATGAGAAAATTGTAATTGTTACCAGATTATGTAAAACAAAAAGCTCCTAGGACACGGTGTAAACATTCCTTATGCCAAAACGAGAGCAAGAGTATTTTTCTTCAAAAAGTTTAAATTATTATATTTTATAATAAAAGAAATTAAACAGAAAGTTTTAAAATATAAAATTCTAATTTTGTTTCCTAATATAAAAGGAGCACTTTATTGTTCAAAAAAATGTTTTAATCTCATTGAGTTTTTTGAGGCAACAAAAAATAGTACGAAGATGAAGTGGATCACTCTGCGGCATTTATCTAAGGGTCCTTGTGTACCTATTTCCCTCAATAAAGAAGGGTGAGGAAGAGGGAAATGACATCTTCTGAAGACCTACTATGTGCTGATGATATTGGCATACATTTCTTCAGCTAATTTTCAGAACAAGTCTATGAGGCAAAATGAAACTCATGTTACATTCAGTAACACACCCTCATTCATTTTAGTGAATAAATGGCAGGGCCAGAGTTCACAATCAATGTCCCACATTCAAATTCGCTGACCTGAACAAATATACAATGTCACCTTAATTGGTCTGTGGCAAAATGAAGTGAAGAAGTGCTAACTTTAAACTTTATCCAGCATAAGAGATTATTATGGACACTTGGAATGTATCCTTGCTTTTTTCAGGCTTTTTGTCTTTCTAATGAAATAATGATGTTAGTGGGTTGGAGTGAATTTCTTTAAAATGCTAACCTGGCAACTTAATTAACACATAATCTTTGCAACCATATGTTCATCTTCAAATTAGAAAATGTTATGTCTATGACATCCAAATTTAATAAACTATTATTATCTACCGTCTTTTGCACACTAAAATAATTTTTCTAGCTGTCAAAACACATATCTTATTATTTCCATTGTAGTCTTTGAGAAAAAAAAGAAGACTAAATATATGTACTTTTATAATGTACGTCAAAAATTTAAAAACACAACCTATTCCTATACGCCTGGAATAGGAAATAATCTTCAAAACTCTTTAGAGCTGATACTCAAAAACACTGCACTGGCTTTGAATCGTGGTCATCTTTTCTGCAAAAGTATTCGTAGCTACAAAAGATCATTGTAACTTTCTTGGTAGAACCATTTTGTTCACTTCTAAAGCTGCCATCTGACCACTGAAATTATAATCAGGAGACCAAAATATTAAATACATTTATCTATTTCTGACAGGATTACCAATTCATTAAAAATTTATTATAGACATACATTTGTTACCAAAAAATCAATTTTAATTAGACCTTGAATCAGAACATTATTAGCTTTGTCATCTTCTTTAATTTTTAATTTTTGTGGGTACATAGTAAGTGTATGTATTTAATCAGTACATTAAATACTTTGATATGGGCATGCAATGTGTGACAATCATATCACAGTAAATGGGGTATCCATCAGCTCATGCGTGTATCCTTTGTGTTACAAACAGTCCAATTATACCCTTTTAGTTATTTCAAAATGTACAATTAAATTATTATTGACTACACCCTGCTACGTAATCACATACTAAATCTTATTTTTTCTTTCTGTTTTTCATAGTAATTAACCATCTCTGCCTCGCCCACCTCCCCATCCTCATCATCCTTCTATTTCTTATCTACACGAGTCCAATTGTTTTAATTTTTAGCTTCCACAGATAAGCGAGAACACATGATGTCTGTGCCTGGCTTATTTCACTTAACATAATGATCTCCGATTCCATCCACATTGCTGCAAATGACAGGATCTCATTCTGTTGCTGGCTGAATAGTACTCCATTGTGTATATGTGCCACATTTCCTTTATTCAGTCGTGTGTTGGCAGACATTCAGTTTGTGTCCATATCCTGACTACTGTGAACAGTGCTGCCATAAACATGGGAGTGCAGAGATCTCTTGGATATACTGATTCCTGTTGGGAGTATATACCTAGCTGTGGGACTGCTGGATCATGTGGTACGACTTGGTCATCTCTACTTTTCCCCTGTTTCTTTGAAGTGTGAAAAACTGCAATTATTCTTCACAGTGACAAAGCTCCATTTCGCAGTTCTATCCGCCACAGGAGGGGTGTACGTCTGATCTTTGTAGCAGGTGCTGTGGCCCCGGTCCTGTGCTACGGGCAGCCCCCAGCACAGTCAGCCCTGGTGTTTCACAGGCAGCATTGACAAGTTTTAGGAGTTGCGTTGCTACCTTTTAAATTGATAGAAACACTAATAAAGGCACTGAGATTATCTGGAGTCTAAAGTGAAAAAAAAAAATTAGAATGACTCACGAAAATGTAGTTTAATCTATGAGAGTTGTAGTTTAGAAAGTGTCTTGCTGGCCCAGGGTCCGAGGCTTTCGAAGGGCCCCGAGAGGGTCCAGGCTGCCGCTGCGACCACTGAGGGGCTGACAAAGGGCTTTGTGAGTTGTCAAAAATTAAAACCTCCCACCTATTGCAACGGCTTGGAGTTTTCAAGAAATTCCCTCCTATGAGTTGTTGGTTTATTCCGATTCCCCCAAAATTTTAAAATGGAAAAATAAGCTTCAATTTTCTTTTTGTTTCTAAAGCATGCTCGTCTTCGTTCTGCCACATCCACGTTGCTATTGGTCTTCTGTGGAATGTAGGTTGAACTGGAAAATATTTGAGGTTAAGACAAATAAGGTTTTATGGGAATAATAAACAGTTCATCGGGAATGCTTTGGAACTGTGAATATTTGCAGTTTTTCACTGAGCTTTTTACCTACTTAAGTTCATTCCTTTCTCCCCCTCCCCGCTGCTTTGTATTCCCAGGCCTGGGCTGTCTCCTGAGTGTTTCTAGTTCTCCATATTCTTTCTCCTGGGGACGTGCTCACTTAGGTTCGATAGTTCCACACTGTCCTGAATAACCTGAATGCCGGCTGCATCGTTTCTCCACACACACTCTTTTCGTTTCTGTGTGTAACTCGGAGTCTGTCATCTTTTAGCAGATGGCAGTAGACCCCCCACATTTCCAGAGCCAGGGAACACTGGGCCCCAGAGGCTGAACGTGGCAGGGAGGAGCCTCCCGAGGCTCCCGAGGGAGCACGGCCTGCAGACACCGACATTTCACTTTGGATGCAAACTGTGCTTAGGGACCAAATGCCCTGGTCCAAGCTTTGGTGGGAAGAGGAGGCTCAGAGGTTCTGAGGGTGAGGAAATGCCGTGCGAGGAAAGCAGGGAGGCAGGGTTGTGGTGGGGGAGTGGAGTTAGAGGCCCTGGAGGAGAGAAGGAGAAGAAAGGAGGCCGGGGAGGCCTGGGGAAGACAGGCCCTCATGGTTCTGGACATAACTGCTTCCCAAAACCTCTCAGGCCCTCAGACCTTTCACCTGGCACGCTGAAGGTTTGAGGGGACTTTCTGTTTGGGTGCAGACAGGAAGGGGGCTGAGTTCTGCATGTGGATCTGGTTGGCCTGGGGTACACTAGAAAGACTGTGGAAGGCAGAGTCAGGAGGAAAGGGCTGGAAAGGCGCCACAATCAAGGGTGGGCTCTGGGATCTCAGAGCCTCTGAAATGGGTGGCTCCACCAGGTCTCCCTGGCTCTGCGATGGACGTGAGGGCAGCCACTGGAGGTGCCCGGGGGTCCAAGGGGCCCCTCCTGCCCTCACAGACCACTGACATTGTCCAGTGGCCATTCTTCATCACTGTCCGGGGCTGCACTTGAAGGGCAGCCTTTTTCAAAAGACCCCGACCGTAGCTCAGGGTAAAGGGAGACCCCTTGCTTTTCCTACACAATCGAACTCCCTGGGCCGGTGGTGGAGGCTGCCGGGAATAAATGGAGGCAGCAGGCAGCTGGGGGGACGTGTTATACCTCAGCGGACGCGTTACAGCTCAAACTGTGTCTCCAAGAAGATTCTCTGAAGTCCTCCCCGCCCTCGCCCCTGCCTGTGAGTGGGACCTTTGGAATCAGGATCTTTGCCGATGTCATCAAGTTGAGGTCACTAGGGTGGGCCCTAACCCAAGAAAACCGGTGTCCATATCAGGAGAGCAGAAGACAGAGACACACGGAGACAAGGCAGTGGCCAGAGGAGCAACCATGAGCCAGGGAGCACCAGGGCACCAGAGGCTGAACGTGGCATGGAGGAGCCTCCTGAGGCTCCCGAGGGAGCACGGCCTGCAGACACCGAGACATAGGCCTTCCGGACTCCCAACTTGTGAGAAAACAAGTGGATTGTGATATTTTTGTCACAGCAGCCCTGGGAAGCCAACACAGACGGAAACATCCCCTAGGAGATTAGGGGGAGGGAAGGAAAGCTCTTCCCTCTTCTTTCCCTGTCTGGGAACATCCTTCCCAGACCCCGAACCCAAAGTGACCCTGTGGACGCTTTCACTATTTTCAAATACTGAAGCCAGAGATAGTTCGTTGTACTTACATTCATCTGAGTTTGCAGATTTTTCTCATTTGGTTGAATAAAATATGTTCTGTCCGAGAACCTTTCAGATGGTAAAAAGGATCTTATATCACTATTTGTGATGTGCCGTCTAATGTTCAAGCAAAAGATTTCTTGAATAAAGAACTGGAAATACTTGCTGAAGTAGTAAAACATTTGTGTTTCTTTGACATGTGGAATTCCTTTTCAATAGGGCTGGCTGTTATACTCACCCTGTCACCCCTACACTTCCTCGCCCCAGTGAAGCAAGCAAAACGGAATTTCTTCTTTCTTTTTTTTTTTTTTAGAGATGGGATCTTGCTACATTGCCCAAACTGGAGTGCAGTGGCACAATCATAGCTCCCTGCAGCCTCAAACTCCTGGCCTCAAGCAATCCTCTTGCCTCGGCCTCCTCAAGTGCTGTGGCCATAGGGCCACAGGTGCGTGCCATGGTGCCCAGGTTTTCTTATTGGCTTTTTTACTGACTTTCTTTCTTATCGACTTCCTCAGGCCTCCAGTGCACAGGGAAACCTGGCATTTGAGTGATTGTTTCCTCCTCAGTGCTGAGACTAAAGTCAGATCAAGCATTTCTCATGGGTAACATGGATGCTAAACAGTAAAACTCAGGCTTCTTTCTCTCTTATGCACGTGTGCTTTCCAGGGCAGCTGGAAAGATCTGCTGGCAGCTAGCTTGGCAGCGGATAGGTTAGGATGGCCGGAGAGTGATCGGTGAGGTGACTTCAGCAAATTGTGAACTTGGCTGCCTTTTCTTCAAATTTGCAAAACAGAAACCATGAAATCTCTCCTTTTTCTCAAGAGATGTGCATAAAATAAATATAGCAAGTTCATAATTTTCATTAAACATGTAAGTCCCTCAGAAAGAGTAGATGAATCCCAGGTGTCCACAGCGAGGACAAAGCTGAGAATTCAGTTGGTCATTCGGGATGGGTGAAGTCTGGGCTGGACAGACACTGAATTAGGTGCCCAAGACCCAGAAGTAGACACAGCAGCTCTGGGCCGTGAGCAGCCATGGGCAGCCATGAGCCGCCGTGAGCAGCCAGCTTTGTGCTCCCGACAGAGCCTGGCTCCGAGGAATGAGAACGCAACAGGTTTCCCTCGGGGATGTCGTTCTCCGGGGCACCGCAAGGCTGCCTGGCACTTTTGTGGAGACTGCGTGTAACAGAAATACTCCTCCTGGGCCGGTGTTCTAGGAGGGCCAAAGGCAAGTCCCTTCCTCCTACTCGGACCTAGAAACCCCCAGGTGACGTGACTCATACCCGAGGCGGACACCAGCAGCCTCCCCAGGTACCCGAAGACGTTGGGGCATCCACTTCCCAGGAGCAGCCCCTCCAGCGCCTCTCTAGGCCGGTGTGATGTTTTCTGAAGAAAGATACCTTTTGATCTAAGGGTGGAGGGTTGAGGTCTCCCCATGTCCTCCTTCCAGAAACCTCTGCTTTCTCTCTCCATCCTGGTGCAGAGCTGTGGGACACCGCATGGCATTGGTGAATGGCCTTTAGCTTCTTTGGGGAATAGAGATTTAGTTTGTCTTTTTTTAAGAAAAACTCTCTGAAATCACCGTAAAGTGATCTCTTCAAATCTGACCAATCCTGGAGGTGATTTCACAGTATTCTACGGTATTTTATCTCACGCCCCTCAGAGACTGGCCAGTGGCGTAACCATCTGGAACTCACTGCATTCGTAGGGAACCCCGGGGGTATTTCCTTCCTCCTCAGTTTCTGGCCACCTCGTACACCTTTTTGCATGCATGTTTCACACTTCTCTCCCCATCCCTTTTCTCTTCCTCTTCAGCACGTCTTTCTGATAATTTTCTGCTTTGCTGCCATCAGCAGTCAAGACAGAGTGGCCAACGGTGACATGTAGGTCAGAGCTCCAAAGCAGCTCCTGATGTTGTCGGCAGATTCTCAAAATCCAGGGTGTCTAAAAGTCCCCAAGAGTTTGTTAAAAATGCAAACGGTGACCGGGGGCGGTGGCCCACCCCTGTAATCCCAGCACTTTGGGAGGCCGAGGAGGGCAGATCACAAGGTCAGGAGATTGAGACCATCCTGGCTAACACGGTGAAACCCTGTCTCTACCAAAAATACAAAAAAACTAGCCGGGCTTGGTGGCGGGCATCTGTAGTCCCAGCTACTCGGGAGGCTGAGGCAGGAGAATGGCGTGAACCCTAGAGGTGGAGCTTGCAATGAGCTGAGATCCGGCCACTGCACTCCAGCCTGGGCAACAGAGTGAGACTCCGTCCCAAAAACAAACAAACAAACAAACAAAAAAAGCAAATGGTTGAGGCTGCCCAGAGATTCTGATGAGGCAGGAGGAGAAATACCTGTTTGTAACAGGCCTCCTGGGCTTTGCTACAAGCAGTTGGGGCCACCCGTGGAGGAGCCCCCTGGGGCTGTGACCATGTTCAGACTCTCACAGGGAGTTTGCAGGGAGGCCTGGTACTGCATAGATGCCCACACCGAGCACTGGGCTAGAGGAGGGCTCCCAAACAGACTAGGAACAAACTCTTTGGTAACCAGAGGTGATTGTAAATTATGAGCTCCATTCATAATTACAACTCTCAGAGTAGATAGTCCCAAGGTATACATAGCTGGCTGCAGGGGAGAGTGGGCAGCTTGAGCTGAGGCTCAACGTGCTTACCTTTCGGAAAACACAGGATGATGGCAGCCGCTTCCTCCTCCACTCCCATCCATCAGTACAGTCCACTTACTGTTCCTAAGGATGCTCCTGGAGAAACAAAATATCCATTTCATTAGTGGAGAGGGAGAGAGAGAGAGAGTGAAGAAGAAAATGACACAGAACTAGAGTGGTCCATGCTTTTGTAAATTGCTAAACATCAAAACACAATGATATTCAAATTTCTATAATTCAATAAACACTTCTTACCAAATCTCATCAATTCTATTTCTGAAATATTCCTTCATCCCTCCTCATTTTCTTCCTCCCCTCTGGACTGGACTTGAGTGAGAGCATTAGAACCATGACTGTTCTCCTACTTCAGAGCTGGGTCCCGAATTCCCCCTCCTCTTCCTCTTTGAGCCCCACCTCCCAGCCATGCTCTGCAGACCTCTCCTCCCACAGCCTCCCCTGAATGCAAACTTGTCCATCCTGTGGCTCCGCTCCCTCGTCTCACTCCGGGGAGCCTGTGCCTGTAACTCTGGTGACACTGGAGCCCCTGGGAACAGTCAGTCCCCAGCTTTTCTGCACCTGTGCTCGCTTTCCTCCTCCTGACACTGTGGCCCTGAGGGTGGAGGGAGCCTGGAACATGGAATGGCCTGTGTCTGTGTCCAGCACAACAGTTCTTGCACCAAATGAGAAAATATAATTTATCAGTGTATCTTAGAAATATTTAAATTATTCTATTTCCTGAGAAAAACTAGTTTTCTTGGGCATGAGGCTTCGACAGAAAGATCATCCTCCTGCCTTCACCAACCTCAGAGCTTTGAAAATGAGGCTTCCATCAGGAGTAAACCTTCCATGGGGCTGGGGCCTCCCAGCGAGGGAAAGAAGTCCCCACACCAAATGAAGAGCTGGTATCTGTTTCTGGTATTTATTCTTAACAGGGTCAAGTCATTATATGAGTATTTGATACGTCCATTTTGTTTAGATAACAGATATGTGCAGTGCCATTTTAAACAGGGGAGAGGAAGCTTTGGGCTTGTGTTAAGCATGCATTTGGTTTTCAGCCACTGTTCATTTCTTCTTTGGGAAGGCATCCTCTGGGATCTCTGGTCCTCGCCCCCTTCCAGCTTCACCCCAGGACACCAGGTGCACTGGAATTGACTTTTTCAATCTCGACTTTCCAATCACGATCCACAGTCAGCTTATACTGAGTGTAAACAAAGAAGAAATATTAAAGGAGAGAGAGAGAAAAATGCTGATCCTAATGGCTGTGTTTGCTTTTGTTCATTTAAATCCTGCAGGGCTGGAAAAGGGTGGTTGTGGAAAGCAGCAGGGAATCAGGCATTCCCACAGCTGTGCCCCGGCTGTGCAGAGGCCTCAGCTCCACACACAGGCGCTGATCCTCCCCAGGGAAGCTCGGGAACTGCTGAAAGCACAGGGTGGTCTCAGCCCCAGGCCGAGGCCCCAGCTCTCTGGGGGAAAGTGACTGCATGTGTGGCAGGCTCGGGACAATTTGGGGTTTATGTAGTATGATTTGATTCAAAAAGAAATGTTTCCTTTAATCAAGCAACAGTCATGCCATCCCACACGGGGAGCAGCACTGAATCCTTGCCAATGGCTCTGGGCTGTGGGGGCTGGGACCAGACTCCCAGGGCCAGATCAGGGCTGGAGGTGCCTGGCCCTGGGCAGCCTCCCTCCTGCACGGATCCCTTCAGGATGGCTGCCCAGGTGGATGCTGGCTTCCTGCAGGGGCTCGCACCTGCATGGCTGTCTCCCTCACAGGAGGGTGCAGGTAACTGCTCAGAGGCCCAGCCAGCGCCTGGTCCTCCTGACAGTGGGGCACAGGCAGGAGTGCAGGGGAGGTGCCCGGAGCCAGCCCACGGTCTTGTTTCTCTGGACTCAATTCAGAATATGTGAAAGGGCAAGGACAGGGCTGTCCTCTCAGGAAGATGGCACAGTTCCAGAGCTAACCCCGTAGGTGCCAAGGCAGCCCCTGGAACTCTTATCACAGAGGCCTCCAGAGAGCTCCGTGAGGATGGGGGCCAATTCTGAACTCAGCACGGACTAGGAGGTGCCTGGCAGCCAGGGCCTAGAGGCTGCAGCTCCCAGCTTGGGCCTTGGCCTCACTGCTGACTGACCTAGAGGGGAATACTCAGTGATTTTTGTCTCAGGTGATGCTGTCAAGGAAGTGTGTGCTGCCCTCACACCTGGTCTCAGCCAGAAGGCACACTGGTCACTCAACAGAGGTCGTTACCAGGCAGTCCCTGGAACTCTTTCCATCACAGAGGCCTCCAGAGAGCTCTGTGAGTATGGCAGCCAATTCCAAGCTCAACGCAGCCTGGGAGGTGCCTGGTAGCTGGGGCCTAGAGGCTGCAGCTCCCTGCTTGAGTCTCACCCTAACTGCTGACTGGCTTGGAGGAGAACACTCAGTGATTTTTGTCTCAGGTGATGCTGTCAAGGAAGTGCGTGCTGCCCTCATGCCTGGTCTCAGCCAGAAGGTACCTTGGTCACTCAGCAGAGGCCGTTACCAGGAGAGGCAGGAGATGGCACTCCAGATGATTTCATGTCAATTTTAGGAAAAAACGCTTTGACTGGCAGGATGCAGGCAATGACCCACCTTTCCAGTAAGAACCTACTGAAATAATAATAATAAAGCAGACAGAAGGAACAGATGTCTTCAGAACTTTAAAATCACATGGTTGGTTTAGATGCAACTTTGGTAAATAATGGGGGAAGGTGAATGGAGGGGGTGAGGGTCTGCTCCTCACAGTTGCTAAGCTTCTCGTAGGAAATATCTGCTCTTCGCCACTCTACTCAGCTTGCAATTACAGAGATATGCAAATAACTAATAGCCAACTCCACCACTCACAGGAGAACATTCCTAGCATTCAAAGCTACACCTACATTGCAGAACCTCTCCGATGGGTTAAGGAAAAGATAGAGAAACTTGTACTGTTTTGGCTAAGAAGCACAGCTTGGTAGAGAAGAAAAAACGACCTTTTAGATGTCTTCTTTCTTTCCATGTAATCTGATAATTAAGTTTATTCTAAGGGACCCAGGGCAAGGCGGAAGTGCAGAGGTTCATATGCAGCTTGAGTAAAACAGGTGTTCAGCACCACAATCAAATAATGTGCACATTTACTCCAAATGGGTGATTTTCCATTTTCTGGGCTTTCTACTGGTTCACTCCCTGGAACACTTTGGTGCAACAGTTGTCCAGTAAAGGAAGCTAAACTGTCCTCTTTGGTTTCTGCTTGATGTCCTTTCCCTAGGTCAACTGGCAGGGAACATCCACTCACAAGAGCATCTAGAGTTGTTGGTCCATCTGCACTTGGTCGTTCCATGGGAAGCACCCACTCAGTAGATGTACTAGTCCATTTTCATGCTGCTGATAAAAACATGCCTGAGACTGGGAAGAAAAAGAGGTTTAATTGGACTTTCAGTTCCACGTGGCTGGGGAACCTCAGAATCATGGCAGGAGGTGAAAGGCACTTCTTACATGGCGGCAGCAAGAGAAAAATGAGGAAGAAGCAAAAGCAGAAACCCCTGATAAACTCATTAGATCTCATGAAACTTATTCACTTTCATGAGAATAGCACTGGAAAGACTGGCCGCCATGATTCAATGACCTCCCCCTAGGTCCCTCCCACAACACAACATGTGGGAATTCTGGGAGATACACTTCAAGTTAAGATTTGGGTGGGGACACAGCCAAACCATATCACTAGAGAATTTCGACCCGTAGGTCCATCTCCCCTTGGTCATTCCATGGGGAGCACCATTCACTACAGCATCTGGGCCAGACCTCACTTTCCTTCTTGGCTCTAATCTCTGATCTCTTTCTGGCACCTGCTCTGATCTGACCCCTGTGGGGTCCAGGGGTAAAAGATGTTTCCCATGCCAGCCATGGAGTTCAGCTCTGGTTGCAGAGCTAGCTGGAGAACAGAGCAGAGAAGACCTGGAATGGAGACGGTGCAATGAGATGCTCCTGCCTGCACTGCCTGGGCTCCTACTTGCCTGATAAGTTCTGTGGTCTCAGCATCTGGAGTTGGTGTCACATTTTCTCTTACTGTTCCTCACCCTTCCACTTCAACAAAAGTTGGGTTTCCCATCATCCTACTTTTATACTTCATGAGCAATTTTGTCTTCATTTCCTTCCTATCCCTTAGGCCTGCATCTATTCCTCCTGTCTTTGCCCAGTTGAAGTGGAAAACATCTAGTCCAGTGGTTTTGTTTTTCAAACATGGACTTATATTAATACTATTCTTAGGAGGCTAAAGTTCTAGGAAAATTTTTTAATACTGTATTTTTATTTTTATGCTAATCTAAACCTAATTACTTTTACTAGTTATGATGACAAAACTTTTTTTTCTAGAGTGAAAATGTGCAGTTAAACAGTATCCTTGCAGGCTAAACTTCTGCTTCTTATGCATCCTCAGTGCAGAGAAGATCGATATCTTTTCCACATTTAAAAACGCTTTATGTTACATCCTCACAGACCCCATCCTCTTGGTCACTATTTAGCACTTGGCCTTTTGAAGAACTTTAGGGTTAGTGAGGAAAGGACACTGGGAACTGGGTGCTCCCCAAGCACTCAGTGGTGTTCTCACACCTCACAACAGCACTGTGGGCAGGTGTGTTTGTCTCTGGGGCTGCCCTAGCAAAGCACCACAAATCGTGTGGCATACAATAGCCAAACTGTGTTTGCGTAAAGTTCTGGAGGCTACGACTCTGAAATCAAAGTGTGGGCAGGGCCGTGCCCTCTGCAAAGGTTCCAGAGCAGAATCCCCCTGGGTGCCTCAGCTTCTGGCATTTGCCGGGCACCCTGGGTGTGCCCTGGCTTGGGGATGCACCACTCCAGTTGTGTGGCATCTTCTCCCTGTCCTCATGATGCCTTCCCTCTGTGTGTGTGTCTCTGTGCCCAAACTTCCCCATTTTATAAGGATACCAGTTATATTGAAGTAAGATTCAATCTAATAATAGCATTTTAACTTGGTTATCTCTGTAAATACCCTACCTCTAAATAGACTCCTATTCTGAGGTCCTGGGGATTAGGACTTCAGCACATGGATTTTTGGGGCACATAATTTTTCCCATAGCAGCAGGGATTCTTCTACTTTACAGATGAAGCAATTGAGGTTCAGTGTGTTTAGGCCAAGTCCTCAGTCAATGCAGCTCGTAAGTTCCAGAGCCAGGCCCTCAACCTTACCTGTCTAACCTCAGAGTCTGTGTTCTCTGTAACATGCAGCTGTCTACTCATAGGCTATTCAAGTTGGAAGGGATTTAATGGAAAAAAAAAAGAAAGAAAGAAATCTCTTTCCAACATTCAGGCCCCTATGTCAGAGAGAGTCCTTTTGCAACTTAGAGAAAGGCACTCTCTTTGGGTGGAAGTATAGAAAAAATACTGTTTTTTCTAGATGGACACCATTCAGCCCAAGCAGAGAGACTTACCTGATGTGTAAATGTGACAGCCCAGTCTTCATGTCAGGTGCTGTACATTCCATCCCCATCCTCAAAAATGAAAACATAATTAACCCAGGCAGTTTCAATGCTGGCCTTGAATCGGATGGAAGACAAGAGAAGGAGCCTCCACACTAAATCCAGGGCAGGCACAGACAAGAGGTTTCTGCCTGATTGCTGCTCAACCTAAAGGCGTCTGCAAAGCCCGCAGCTGATGACACAAGGAGCGTCTGCCTCCCTCTCCAGCCACATTTCTAATCTTCCCTGCATGAACCACTGGAGCAGAAATTCACAAACAAGGTTCCCAGAGAATACTATATACATGTGGACTAATGTGTGTTTCTTTAGTGATTCTGAATTCTTTCTATATCCACGTCTTCTTCACATTCTTTATTACTGATCAAACCAGATTTTATCAGACTCAAAGACGTGTATGATCCACTGTTCTTGCATTGCTATCAAGAAACACCTGAGACCAGGTAATTTATAAAGAAAAAGGTTTAACTGGTGCAGTGTTCTGCAGACTGCACAGGAAGTGTGGTGTGAGCATCTGCTTGGTTCTGGGGAGGCCTCCAGGAGCTTTTACTCATGGCCAAAGGTGAAGTGGGAGCAGGGGCAAGCACGAGACAGGGCAGGCACTACACATGTCACACAACCAGGTCTCGGGAGAACTCACTCGCTCAAGGACAGCACCAAGGCATGAGGGATTACAATTCAAAATGAGATTTGTGTAGGATAAACACTCGGTGAATATCATATTCCCGAAGTAATTATGGAAAGATTTCTCTGCCTTGTCCTTGCCCCCATCTCTCGTATCAGGCCAGCCCAGGGCATCCCCACTGCTTCCTGCTCCTGTGCCATGGCAACATCCTTCTGTGAACACTGGATCATCCTTCTGTGAACACTGGATCATCCTTCTGTGAACACTGGATCATCCTTCTGTGAACACTGGCATCAGCTGTCTTCTTTGCTGAGTGCACCTGGGATGGGGGGATGTCCAGATGTTGCTTTTCCTGTCTGCAGTGAGCCCTTGAGGCAGCTCCCAGGTCTCACCCATCTTTGTGCATCTCTTACCCTGCTAGAGGTTTGCCAAGTTGTAGGCACCTCAGGAAGACTTTGAAAACATAATTGAGCCTGGCACGGTGGCTCAGGTCTATAATCCCAGCATTTTAGGAGGATGAGGTGGGCAGATCACTTGATGCCAAGAGTTTGAGACCAGCCTGGCCAATGTGGTAAAACCCTGTCTCCACTAAAAATACAAAAATTAGTTGTGCACGGTAGTCCATGCCTGTAATCCCAGCTACTCAAGAGGCTGAAGCATGAAAATTGCGTTGCTTGAACCTCAGAGGTTGCAGTGAGCCAGGATCAGGCCACTGCACTCTAGCCTGGGTGACAGAGTGAGACTCTGTCTCAAAAAAATAAAAAGAAAAAGAAAAAAAAGAAAAACAAAGACATAACTGGATTTTTTTCTCTCCCGGAACTTCTTCATGACTTTTTATTCTCAGAGAACAACCATGCCTCACCCACCACATCTGTCACCTTGAAATCCCTCAATGTAATGAAACAGGCATTTTGGAAGCACATTCCATGTGTAGACATCAGATTAGGAGATACAGATTATGCAAAAGTGAATGCAATGTCAGCCCACATCACCATCCGTGTAAGTCAGGGTGGCGGGAATCCTCCCCTGGTGGACTCATCCGTGTAAACCAGGGTGGCGGGAATCCTCCCCTGGTGGACTCATCCGTGTAAACCAGGATGGCGGGAATCCTCCCCTGGTGGACTCGTGTGGGTGTGGAGCCTGCTGCACAGGGCTCGAGACCGCGAAGCATGGAGACTTCGCAGCAGTGTGTCTGGATGCTTTGTTGGCCCCTGGTGGATTTCTGTGGGTGTGGAGTCTGCTGCATGGGGGTTGAGACCAGGAAGCGTGGAGACTTTGCAGCAGTGTGTCTGGACACTACACTGGCTTCCCAGGGCTGCCACTGAAGGGGACCACAGCCTGAATGCCTGAGAGCACAGGGATGTGTCCTCTCACAGCTCTGGAGGACAGAGGCCTGATGTCAAGGTGCTATGAGGCCCCTGGCCTCCTCTAAGACTCTAAGGGAGGGCCCCTCTATGCCTCTCCAGCTTTGGGGGTGGCACCCATCCTTGGGGTTTCTCGGCTTGTGGACACGTCACTCCCACCCTGCCTCCATGGCTACACGGCCTCCTCCCCAGTGTCTGGGTCTCTTCCCCGCCTATAAACATACCAGTCACCCTGGATCAGGACCCACCCTAATGAATCAGCTTGATGACAGCTGCGAAGACCCTGTTTTCAAGTGGGGCCACATTCACAGGTTTCGGGGTTAGGAATAACACAAATCTCACACATCTTTGTGGGAAGCACAGCTCCACCCACTTCGGGTCACACTGAGTCCCTCACACTGCACTCTCACCAATCCCCGAGTTCAAAATGAAATCACAGAGAACCATCACAGAAGAGAGTATATTTTTTCTGCCACTCTTTCCCCTTAAGAAACTAAAGAATTAAGAAAAGTCTCCAAAAATATTGATTCTAGCAGCACTTTACGTGAGGTGTCATTGCAAGCCCAAACCTTAAGTTCCTGAGCTTTGACTGGTAAAACTTCCCTTAGGACTCAAGAAAATCACCATTTCAGGAAAAGGTATAAAATATTTTGCCACAGTATCATTTGTAGTACTAAAGAATAAGAATTTTTTTAAAAACAAGAAGTTGTTCATATGTCCAATGAGAGGAAAGAATGACTTTATCTTGCGGGGACCACTGATTGGGCTCCATGACTTACAAAGTAATACCGGGTGGGGCGGGAGGGAACAAAGGCTCAAATTGTGTATACAGAATAATCTCGATTATATAAATATATGTATAAAAAGCCTGAGAGAAAATGTTAACAGCAGGTTCTCTCTGGGTGGCAGAAACAGAAGTTATGTAAATTTCTTCCATATCCTTGCCTGCACTTCCTTAAGTCCACAGTAAACATAAATCAGATTTACAAGGAACAAAGGTGGGGAGCATTATTTCAAAGTAAATACGGGTCATTTTCTGACAGCCACACATAGGAAAAATGGCGGGAAACGGTCCAGTGCAATTGTGGCTTTTTGCTGGCTTTGCAGGATGAGTAGATGATGTGACCGCCCAGATGAAAGAGCTCCGAATCCACTCAGCGGACGACACACTGAGAAAAACCAGTGAAAATAACAGCACTCCAGGCCCACCTTGAAACGCGTGTCTGAAGTTTTAAGTGAGGCTGGGGTGTGTCTGACAGCATGTGCCGCCGTGGGGAGGCCGCCTGAGCTGTCTTCTGGCCTCCGGGCCTTCCAGAAATGAAGGTTTTAACATCAGCGTGGCCGTGGACCCACCTGCTGCAGGAGCTGCGGTTGAGCCTGTGATTTTCCTCTGTGAGGCGGGAGGCAGGAGAGCCCGGGAAGGGCTGGGGGCCTGGAGGAGGGCAGCAGAGACCGGATCGTGCATGTGAATGGATGCAAGGGGAGCACCCGCCGACCCTCGCACACATGTCCCACCTCCTTCCAGGTGCTGCTGCTTTCCGCTCTGGACTCCACACTCCCCGAAACCCCAGGGTATGCCTCCCGGGGAACATTTCATTCTTTTCTCCTCAACCCCCCAAATGCCCTCGGAGGCCCTCAGTTCTCAGCTGATGGCTTTTCCTCTTGGAGACACGCGGCGCCTGCCTTGGGGGAAATGCAGGAGCCACCAAGCTTCCTGAAACATCTTCAATTTTCCCTCTGATAGATGGCAACACCCCCACTCCTGTTGAAGCCCAGGGCCACCCCGCTGGGCATTGCACAGACACGGCACGGCAGAATCCCTTTCCCAGACTCCAGAGTCGTGCCCCTGAAATCTGTCTCTCCCACAGCCCCCACTTCCCTGCCAGATGTATTACCTCATCAGCAGAGACCAAGATTTAACCTCTTCTACGTTAAAAAATAATAATAAAGCTCCTGCCTTAAAAACAAGGATGCCCTGCCTTCGTCCTTTCTTCTCATTCTCAAGGCAGGCCATGAAGAGACTGCCCACCTCCCCGTGCCCACCTCCCCATGCCACTTCGTCCCCTGCCACTGAGGCTGCTGTTCCCTCCACTTGGCATGACTCCCTACATCTCACACAGCTCACTCCTTCTTCAGATCCAGGCATCAGCTCCGGGCTGCCTCCTCACCCCTCTGCCTAAAACAATGGGCTGCCCAGCCCCGTGGCTACTGGTCCTGTTTCCATTTTAATTTCCATTGCGGCCCCTGGCGCTATCCAAGATTACTCATCCACCTGTGGGTGGTGTGGCTCCTGCCTCTTTCCACTGGAGGGTCAGCTTCGTGAGGTTGGAGTCTCCAGCTTATGTGTGCGACCCAGCCCCAGGAGGTGAGTGCACCTGTTGAAGGGAGGATGGATGAGCCAGGGGTGACGGAAGCAGTCAATTCCCAGTTCACGTTTTTTGCCTTATTATCACTTAGCCACATCCTCAACATATCTAAGTCAATGAAGTTAAAAAAATAAAAACCACGACGCAAGAACCAGAGCATTCTATTTTAAAAATAGAATTCATATGCCTTCTCAGTTTTTCACACTTGATTTAAAATAATGAGCTCACACAAGAGAATTATGAAACCTAAAACCCATCAGCCCGGCTCCCAGCCTTCCTGAGTTCTGCTCGCATGTGCGGCTCTGTGGATCCTGGGATGGCAGCCACAGGAGATGCCACCCCTGTGCCTTCAGACAGCAGCCCAGCTCAACAGGACCTGGAAGAGCACCGTGTGGAAACTGAAGAAATGCAGCTGCATCGTTCTCATCATGCCTATCACCTCATCATCTTCATCATCACCTCCTCCTCCTCCTCTTCATCATCCTCATCATTATCTTCATCCCCATCTCCTCCTCCTCCCCATCATCCTCAACATCATTTTAATCACCATCCTCCTCATCATCATCAATCATCTTCATCACCATCCTCTTCCTCCTCGCCATCATCCTTATGATCATCTCCATTACCATCCTCCTCATCATCATCATTCTCACCATCATCATCACCATCCTCCTCTTCCTTCTCCCCATCATCGTCATCATCAATCATCTTCATCACCACCTCTTCCTCCTCTCCATCATCCTCATCATCATCTTCATCCCCATCTCCTCCTCATCATCATCCTCATCATAATCATCTTCATCACCATCCTCTTCCTCCTCCCCATCATCCTTATCATCTCTATCACTATCCTCCTCATTATCATCATTCTCACCATCATCTTCATCCCCATCCTCTTCGTCTTCCTCACCATCAGTCATCTTCAGCACCATCCTCCTCTTCCTCAGTATCCCGAATATTACCTCCATCACCATCCTCCTCCTTCTCCCCATTATCCTCCTCATCATCTTCATCACCATGATCCTCTTCCTCCTCACCATCAGCTTTATTATCATCTCTTTGTCCATCCTCCTCCTCTTTACCATCATCTTCACCATCATCTTCATCCCTGTCATCCTCCTCCTCCTCCCCATCATCCTCATCATCATCTTCATCACCATCATCCTCCTCCTCCCCATGATTCTCATCATCCCCATCACCATCATCCTCCTTTTCCCCATCATCTTCATCATCTTCATTACCATCACCTTCTTCCTCCTCACCATCATCCTCATCATGTTCATCACTTTCCTCCTCATCATCATCTTCATCACCATCATCATCATCCTCATCCTCCCTCTCCTCACCATCATCCTCATCATCAATCATCTTCATCACCATCATTATCCTCCTCATCACAAACAATTATTGAGCACTTAATCAGTGCAGGTCACTTGGTAATTGAGCTCCACGAAGCTCGATGTAAAGCCAACACCAGAACTTGGAAAGACAAGTAACTTACTAAGTTTCCACAGCTGCTAAGACCTGACCCAGGACAAGATTGAGATGTCCAACCTATGCCATCGGCTACCCTGCCATGCTGTGGAGGTCCTGGAGAAGGTTCCCTGTGCCAGAAAAAGAGGCCTTCTCTTTTCTTTCTGCCCAATTATGTGTTATGGGTGCGATGGCATCTGTAAGAAGCATACCCCCCTGCGTGGGCATGACCACAGATGACTGAACAGGCACTTAGCCAGGCTCTGAGGCAGAGATGGTCCTGTCATTGGCTTCAGCGTTAAACTGCAGTGTGTTTTAAAGCTGGACTTCTCTGAATCCCAGGGACTGGACAGGGTGTCCCTGGCTGGGCAAGGGAAGCAGGAGACTCGTAAGAGGAACCAGCCTCCATACCGTTTGCCCAGCCAGCCCCAGTGTGACGTGTGTCTTATGCTCCAAGCTTTCTTGTCAGATTGAATTGGAGCAGGGATTGCATGGTGAAGATATTTGAAAGCTACTAAACCTGACGATCTTTAAGGGCATTTTTAAAAATTTTGATAAATAAAAAGTTTGATTTAGGTCCAAGTATCCATTATTTTACCAACTCCAAGTAACCACTAAGTAGCTGTGAAGGGTCAGCTCTGGTGCAGCACCAATGGCATGCACAGCCAGAGGGCAGAGCTACAGAATCTGTATCTGACAGGAGGCCCCCAGGTGAAGTGTAGATGGTGCCTGAGGTTTTAGCACCTGGAAAAATCCCGGAGAGATGAAATAAACATTTCCCTCTTGAGGATATGGGCGGCTAAAAAATGTAAACCTTCAGATGGACTTTAAAATTAAGAGATACATTTTTTAATAGAATGAGCTTAGAATTGCATACAGAGACCAGATAACAGCAGTTCACCACCATGGCTGGGCACCTGGCTGGGTCCTTCTCCTGCACGAACACTGCTAGGATGGTTTTCCTCCTTGCCGTTAGCCCAGTGAACGTGCTGAGAGCTTTTCTATTTCTGCTCACAGGCCAGTTTGTCCACTGAGCAACCCTCGGCTCTGTCTTCTCCCGTGCCTCCAGTTTCCCCACATCCTGGCCACGTTGTGCTGTAGCTCTCTGCATGCGCATCTCTCCTTGCTGTGCTGTAGCTCTCCGCATGCACATGCCTCTCTTCGCTGAGCTGGACGGCCTCTGCCATGTGAACTGTACATGCCTGTGCTGCTCCCTTCTAACCCTCTTGGGGCTACCACAATGCAGCCTGGCACGTGCTAGATGCCCAGTGTGCAGCAAACAAGTGAGTATTAACAATTAAGGACAATGACCTGCATTCTTGTTGAACAAAACTGTGTATTTGAAAGTCTTCAAAATGACTTCAAACCATCAGAAAGTGATTGGCAAGCAATTTTTGACAACAGATTTTTTAGTTTAGTTTCTCCCTAGGGTCCATCTTCTACATCTATATTCAGATTCATCCCTACAGGAGATTGGAGTTTGGCATCAGTGAGTTATCAGAAAAGGCAAATATCAGTGGCGGCTTCGTGATGTGGCGGCGAGAGTCGGAGCATTAAATCAGCCAAACTGGAGCCAAGCCATCCTCTAACACCCCTGTGACCCCAATCGGGTCTCCAGTCCTGCAGCTCTCCCAACACTGGGCCAGTGACTCCCACTGCAGGGCACAGAGGCCCAGGCACCTGCTCTGGTGAGGCAGAGCTTGGCAAGGGTTTCTCAGAAGACAGACGGGCATACACCCTCCTTCCTGTCCTAAATTCCTCATGACACTTGCAGCAAAATCCCAGGACACTTCCAAGAAGCTTTGGTTGGCTGCACAAGTTAGAAAGGCATTAGGAATGTAGGCATTTGTCTGTTCTGAAATTTTAACACACACTTCAAACATGGCATTTCCGAAATGGGTTTTCTGTGACAGAAGTGACCCATGCTGCCCTCTTGTCCCTCGACTCCCCCACACCCAGCACCCCAAGGCCCCCAGACATCTCCCACCTCGTTTCTGTGTCCCCCGCCCCGGGGGAGTCTCAGGACCTCCAGACCTCCGAGGCTGTCTCTGCCTGGCACCCTGTGTCAGCTCATGTCAGAGAGAGAAGCTCTGATCTTCCAGGTGCAAAGGCCACAAACCACCGGTGAGTGTTACCTTTACCTGCCAAGGTCCCCAGGGCCAGTCATTCTCACTGCCCTGCTGTCTCTGAGGCTGCACTGCACCACCCCGGTCCTGCATCCTTGTGGATGCCTGTGTCCCTCGGCCACTTGGCCCATCTCCTCCCATAGCTAGGGCAGTGCCTGCCATCTTGTCATCTGACTGAGATCTTCTCCCCTCCTCATCATCATGGCCATTCCCTTGGGGTATTGGGCCCACATCCCCCTTCCCTGACAGCCACAGGGGCTCCTGACTGTTCCCAAAACAGGCCAGGCAAGTGCCAGCCTCAGGGTCTTTGCAGGCACTGCCCCTGTGCCCGGGGGTGTCTGTCTCACAAGCAGCAGGACAACCCAGATATCCCTCCTAGGGTCCGTTATGGGAGCCCCCCCACTCTGCCCTCCCTGGGGCTCACCAGTGACCGCACACTCTGCATGTTTGTTGTCGCTGTCCTTCTCGCTGGTATAGACATGTCTGCATGGAGAGACTCTGCTCTGTCCAGCGACTGTGCCTCAGGGCACAGAATTAATGAGTTGGGCTGAGGAATGCGGCTGCTGGCAGAACTCTTCTCA
>NW_012114488.1:8049248-8087527 GCF_000951035.1 Colobus angolensis palliatus
CGCTGGTATAGACATGTCTGCATGGAGAGACTCTGCTCTGTCCAGCGACTGTGCCTCAGGGTACAGAATTAATGAGTTGGGCTGAGGAATGCGGCTGCTGGCAGAACTCTTCTCACTGTAGCTTCCTATCTGGTGGAAAATTTTTCTTTTTCTTTTTCTTTTCCTTTTCCTTTCTTTCTTTCTTTCTTTCCTTCTTTCTTTCTTTCCTTCTCTCTTTCCTTCCTCATTTTTTTCTGCATGTTAACTTAAAAAGGGGGGCAATGAAGAGAAAAACAGTTCCTGGAACTAAGAGGCGCTTGATATTGTTATTATGAATAATGAGTATAAAGCTTTCATTCACTGTAAATGTCACATTTTTAAATGCAGAAGAATCCACGTTGCAGATGGGACGGCCCTGGTGGAGCTAAGAAGGGCAGGAGGCAGATGCAGGTGTCTCCCTCTGCCTCACTAGCTTTGAAGAAAAGTTTATTTTTTTAAATGTGCAATTATCCCATGGATATTAGTCAAAGGTGCAATTCAACATCTGACCTCTGGGGCTTTAAAATATTCAGAAGGACACTGTTTTTTGTACTAGTTCTCTTTTTAGAGTTTATTTTTGTTCCAAAATGTGAAATCATTAGAAGCAATTTAATTGCAAGATTCAGTGGTTCACCTGAGCAGGTTCACTAAACTCTAGGCTAACCTTCTCCAGCCCTGCCAACCATTCAGCTTGAAAGCACATTTGGTGCCTCAGTAGACACATAGATTTTTCCTAGACAAGGTTTTTATGGTCCCGTTTCGTAACATTTAACTACATGTTTGATGAAGAAACCACAAAACCTCATGAACCCATATGCAATAATGTCGGATGAAATCTGCTGATTTTGTTCTCGGCTTCAATAACACCTATGACTTCAGCCAAAACCATAGAAATTAAGACAGAAATTAAACTTGAGACCAAACAAACATTTGGAGACAGCACCGGCTGGCGTGCGGGGCTGGTGGAGCCGTTCCCGCGAGCACCCTCTATTCACAGCACAGTTGCTGGGTCTGGAAGGGTGACTGGCTTGAGGTTGCCAGGCAGCTGCCAGGGGGATTGCAGGCTTTGCTGTAAGACTACAGAAAATCTATGGTTTGATCAATATTCTGAGAAGTATAAAAACCCAATAACTGCAGCCCTTTGGAGATGGGATCCCTCACAGCCCCATGTGGCTCAGATCCCTCCCTCTAGGCAAAGGGCACTTGCCCAGCCAAGCAGCGAGACAGGAGCGACAAACACCCAGCACTGTTTTCGGGGTAATACTCACCAAAGGCAATAGCTTCCCTGAGAAGGTCGCCTTGGATTATGAAACTCAGTTCACCCATTCCTGTGAGGAAATGGAACTTGGATGCAAATTCCAGTCCACAGACCGTTCAGCCGGTGGAGTTCTGCGCATCCGGCGTTCAACCATCTCGCCCAGTGGCTGTCGTAAAAACAGTGTCCAGCAATGATGCCTCAGAGCCAGCTGGCCTCTTGAATTTCCTGTGCACCTTCCTTTCGTCCCAGGGTGAAGAGGGTGGATGTGGGACACACAGCGCCTGCGTGCGGGTAGGCAGGAGAGCGGACGTCCCATGGCACCGTGATGAGGACCTGCTGGCTCTCCGTGATCCCGGGCAAGAATGAAGCTAGCTAAGCGAAGGAGAGCATCTGCGGGTGTGGTGTTTGGGTCATTCGCTCTGTGCTCCCTTATTCTGCCCCCTGGGCCCCTCCACCCGCACCCCCCGAAGCCCTGTGAAGAGTTCTGATGAGATTCAAAGGCAAGTTTTCCAGTGAGCGTCAGTCTCTTCAACTCAAAAGCAAACGTCTCCCTGACCCCTGACCGGCCACTCCCCAGGGCCCCACCTGAAGACCCCTCCCTGCCTACCTTTCCTGTTTCAACTGAGAAAGGATACCATGAAGGAGGGAGTGGAAGAGATGAGAGGAAAGTCAGCGAGGAAGTTTATTGGAAATCATCAAAGCAAGTCATGCTCTGTGTCCTTCTCCTGAGCACCAGACAGGGGGCTCTGCTTCTGCATCTCAGCCTCTGCGTGAGGGCAGGGGCCATGACCTTGTGGCATGTGCTGGTGACAGGGACCTTGCAAGATGACAGACCTGGGTTTAGAGATGGAAAATGGTCACAGGTGGTAGATGGTACAGAGCCAGCATTCCATGTAGCAGCCACAGATGCTCCCAATCCTGTCCTCTGTCCACCGCTTCGCACCCCACACCCCCTTCCATCAAAGCACACGGCTCTAAGAGAGTCTCCTCCTCACCTAGCCAGGTCTCCCGCTTCCATCACTTTGCCCAGATCCACCCACACATTTCCCGAAAGATTGCCATCCTGACTTCAGGAACCAGTGGCTCCTTTGCTCTCACACACATTTTGTCCCCCTGTGGCTGGACCTGTCCTTCCATGTTTTACATCATGGCGACATCTGACTGGTTCTCCGTGGAGCTTCCATTCAATTTCTAATTTTGAACTGACGGTGTCTCTGTTTTCTGGAAATAGCAATTATATTTATTTATGACACAATATAACAAGCCTAGACATTCAAGATGATGTCAAGCACAAGTCCACTGCCCTAATAAATGTCAAAAGGAAAATGCAGAGAACAAGAGACAAAGTGCTGTCACCTCAAAGTTGCCAAAGTGAGGCTATTGCCAGTGGACTGGTCCAAAAGTAATGGAACATCCTTGCCTGGGTGGTCTATGCTTATCATCAGTGTTCTGTCTCAGAGTCCTTCTCTTAACTGCCCTACACTGACCTCCACGACTTCTTCCTCATAGCAGAAACATCAAATCATAAATATAATTCCAGAGAGGCATTTAGTAAATGAGAAGACCATACTAAGTGAAAATACAAAAATATTTATGTAACTGATATCATGAATTTAAATAATGGGTGTAGTAAGTGTTTGTGCTGAATTTATTACTGGAAATATGTAATTATTTTAGACATTGAAAGATTAAAAATAAAGAGAACATTGAATGCAGACTCTCATTTTTATGTCAATATTTTAATAACCACAAGCATAACTTACATTGATTGATGTGCCTAAACTACACCAGGCACTCTTCTAGGCTTTATGGAAATTAACCACTTAATCTTCACGTCAGTCCATGAAGCCAGCTTTGTTAGAGCAAGTGAACTCAGCTTTCACTGGAGGTAGATACTTGCTAGCCAGCTCTTCTTTGGCCAAATCACAATTATGTGTTTGCACTCCATACCCAATGGCAAACATGTCTCCTATTCCCATTTTTCCTTCATTATCACCCAGCAGCATTCAAGCATTGAGTTATTAAATCACAGGGTTGACAAACAAAATGGCAATTTCCAGAAAAGCATAAAGCATAAAATGTTTTTATTTTAATTACTTCACTGATTCTTGCTAAAAATTATCATGCCCATCATAATATTTTGAAACTATACAAAAAAATGTATTCCAATCCCTCCAGATCCATTACCCAGAAATAAGCAAAGGGTGTATTTTATTTAACATCCAGTGTGGCTTCATCAAGAATAAAACTGGTCCTAGAAACGGGCAGGACCCATGAAACTAGATTTTTATTTTGCGCCCAGAATAACAGCATGGTCCCTCTGATTTCCTCTCATATTCTGTCATTATTTAAAGGTGATGTTAGACAAAATGTATTTTCATACCACCAAGAACGACTGTCTTCTTGCACCTGTCTGTTTTACATCTAGTTAACTCACCTCTCAGAGCTAAGGTGAGATCCTCTTCAGAGAAAGCCAGGCAACAGCTGTGTATAAGCAAGCATGCATGTTCAAACACACTGAGCCGTGGCTAAATCTCACTTTTGCCCCAGAAGCTAAGCATACTTTGTCTCTAAAATTGTGGCCCTGGAGAATTTGAAAGGGTTGGAATCTGACACCTGACTTCTGAGAATTCAAACTTCAGGGAATTTTATTCCATCTGGGGAAAAACAAACAGTAAGGTTCTCCATACCACTGTGCCCATGTTCCACAGGAAACCTGGCATCTCCTCTTACTTGGCCTGTCTTAGATGTTGGATGAATTTGTGAAATCATCAAAACCACAGTTTGCATCATGGTGGGGCATCCCTGACACTTCTAGCGGAAGATCTAGCAAGGACCTTCATGAAGGTGAATCCACACAGAGAAACTGTGTCAGCATCTCCAATCTGCACCTTTGAACTCGTCTCAAATCTGCACATTTGAGACTTTTCAAATGGCAGAGGCAGTATTTCCTTCATGTCTTCACAAAGCTCCCTGTACAGATGCAGAGGCAACTGAAGGAAATTTGAAAGTTATAAAGATCTAATACAATTCCATTATGAAATTACCATTTTATGTCTCAGAAAGTAAAATGGCAGCTTCAAAGATAAATGCTACTCATCACAATCAGAAAGTTCCTGCGCACAGCAAGCAGCAGAACACAGGGATGCACATTCAAAAAGACTCATGAGTAGTTTTCGACACACTCACACTTGCTGTGTCTGTAAAGAGTTAGGAAAGTTCGGGGATCCAAGGGCAGATCTGGCAGGAGAAGGGCCGTCTGGGAGGGACAGGCATGAACACCCAGGAGCGGTCTGCACAGCTCCCACGGGGAACTCAAGGGATCCTCGTGGCTGGGTGTGCAGAGCACCCGCGTGTGCACCCTCCTGGCCTGGAGAGGTGCTCCCAGGAAATGAGCCCGTGTTGCAGCCCAGCTCGGTGCCACGATTTGGAGAACAAGCTCCCTGAGTCCTGCAGTTGCTAATACAGGAACCCTCGTTGCCCTAGAAAGTTTCAAAAATGTGTCTTGAACTGAGAAGACACGTGTTTTAAGAACTGAGAACTCCCCTGAACTGCCATGCTCACCTGGCCTTCTTCATCCTCAGGGGAATTGGTCAGCAGGAAAGGCTGGCACAGGCCAGTAGTGGGGCCACACAGCAGCAGCATTGGCTAATTTCTCCTTTCTGAGAGCGCATCCCATGGGGAGTGTCCTGCGGAGTCAACGGGTAGCATCTCCCCACAGGTGCCCAGAGCAACCGAGAACATGCAGGACAGCAAAACGCTGGCAGCTCCTCATCTGCTGAGGACTCTGGCTCCAGTACAAGTTTGATGAATAAATATCCTCAACTCAATAGCTAAAGGCACAGGGAGGGTTATGCAAGAATCAAAACACCCAGCAGCTGCTAGAACGCTGCCTGCTCATGCAGTAGAAAGTGGTCCTCATGGCAATCATCTAAAAAATACGAACATGAGTCGCCCTTCACCAGCTCCTGCATTCCTCCAGACTGAAGGCTGTGGGTTTTGTCATCCTTCTGACAACTCGGTGACAAACTATTAGGAATGTCTTGCGGATGGGGAAACGGAAGCCCAGAAATGCTAAGGGACTGCTCTACGGGTCCAAGAATACAATAAGAGCCAGGACTCAACCCCAAGCGAGTCTGGTGCTGCACTGGAGTTCTCACCAACAGCATTGTGCTGCCTGCTAATGGAATGTATCATTGGTACCCCATGAAAACCCCAGGGCTATCTGGCGTTGCTATTTTTGTTTGTAAATCAACACCTTCTAAAATCGTCGTCACAATAAAACAATCTCCTTCTTAGCAGCAGCTATGAAGGTGAAGGCTGGTGCCATTTCTGCATCACTTACCATAAAAAGCAGCCTGATTATCCTTAAAATGTCAGGTTTATCATGGGAGAAATAGCACACGGCATGTCATCCAGGCAACGGGGTGTGTGAGTCTGAGAAGCGGCTCTGAGCTCGGAGCGTGGGTGTTTCATACCAGAGGACTTCGTACCTGCCCCGGGGCTCTGCATGCTAGAGAACTCCGTGCCTTCCCTCGGGTGTGGCGTGCAAGAGAACTCCGTACCTTCCCTGGTGCCTTGCGTGCTAGAGAGGACTCCGTGCCCGCCCTGGGGTGCTGTGTGTGAGGACTCCGTGCCTGCCCTGGGGCACCGTGTGCTGGAGAGGACTCCATGCCCGCCCTGGGGCGCTATGTGCTAGAGGACTCCATACCTGCCCTGGGGCGCTGTGTACTGGAGGATTCTGTGCCCGCCCTGGGGCTCTGTGTGCTAGAGGACTCCGTGCCTGCCCTGGGGCTCTCCATGCTAGAGGGCTCTGTGCCCGCCCTGGGGTGCTGTGTACTAGAGGACTCGGTGCATGCCCTGGGGAGCTGCGTGCTGGTAGACTCCATGCCTGCCCTGGGGTGCGGTGTACTAGAGGACTCCTTGCCTGCCCTGGGGCTCTGTGTGCTAGAGGACTCCGTGCCTGCCTTTGGACGCTGCATATTGGAGGACTCTGTGCCTGCCCTGGGGCGCTGCAGAAGTTTACTTTCTTTACCCTTTCTAGTAGTTTCCTCATTTGCAAAATATGGCCAATAATATTCCTCTTGGAAGTGCATCAAAAGGACTTCATGAGGTAGTGCATGCAGAGGGCCCAGGCATCCCGAGTGCTCCCACTGGAGTTCCGAGGCCGTGGGGAGCCTTCCAGTCCGGTGGGCCTCGGTCAGTGGTGTCCTCAGCTGCCTTCGGGAAAGAAGCTGCCACCCTGGCTTTTACTCACTTGTGTTACCCCAAGTGATGGTTATTAGCAGAGGTGGTGAAACACATGAGAATGCAGAGGTGGGGTGAGGGTCGGCTTTGCTGTAGGTAAGCAAGTTTAGCAGATAGTTGTGAATCTGAACCAAGAGGATAATTGTAAGGCCTCTTAGTCCAAATTATTAAGAATAAGAGCTGGATGTACATTTTACTCCGGAATACATAAAAACAAAAAAGACTGTGTTTCCTCTTCCGTCCCTCTGTCCCCACTTCTGCCCTGCTGGTCACAGCGGGGAGGGCTGCAGAGCCCGGAGGGGCCCCTGGGAGGTTCCAGGTTGACTGGGAGCTCCACCCTCCAGTCCAGTGCCCTGTGGGGTTAGGGCCACCTCTGGTCTCCAAATGCATAATGTACTGTCAGCTTTGCGGTCTTGCTGCAAAGGCTAAACGAGACATATTAGATAAAAAGTGCTCTGCCAGAGTGCTGCTTGCCTGCGAGGTGCAGTTATTATTATTTTGTCCATGAAGGAGGGAGGAGTACCTTAAGAAAGAAGCCCATAGCGGAGTGTTCCCAGAGAATTCTTTAAGGGTCTCGGGTGAAAAAGCTACTGACTGAGGGAACACATGGAGCCAGTTGTCCTTCTCCTTAATAAATGTTACCTCTACGTCAAGTGAGCCACTGTGTGGTGGGCTCCAAAGCCGTGTCTGTGGCCTTGTGTGCTGAAGCTGTCATCGCAGTGCAGCAGCACCAGGGCTGCTCAATCCCAGCCCCCCGAAAAGATGCTCAGGCTGTTCGGTTTCCCTGCCGGCTTCACTGTGCACCCCGAGAAGAGCATCTCTGGCACCACCAACAGTCTACGCCTGCGGAGGAATCTAACCGGGGCCAGATCGTACCGAGTTCTCCTCGAACATTGCATTCTATGAGATTCTACTAGCCCTGCAAAGGTGACCCAAGTCATCACTCAGATGGCCACAGCAATTGCCCTCCCCACGTGGCGGGCCTGCCCCTCTTTCCACTCACAGCTCGGCTGACAGCCAAGTCTGAAAATGAGGTCAGAGTCAGGATGCCCCGTTCCTGAAAACATACCAAAAACACAGGATCCGGTGGAAGACTCCCAGATTCAGCTTTACCCTAGTTGGGCCCACGATTCGTGGGGCTGCAGCAGGCCCACATCAGCGGTCCAGAGGCAATGGTCGAATTCTAAGGGATTTGTGGCTTGATTGATGCCACGTTGGAGGCTTGATACCAACCAACGTGGAAGTATTTACACCACTGAAATTGGTAAATGCTGAAAACCAGGACTTGTTTTTCCCTTGTCTTCTTTGCGAGTGTGTGGAGAGAGGTGTGTGCGAGAGGGGGCCGGTTGTTAAGCATCTACCAGCCCCACGGCCTGCAGCCCCACCTCGCAGCCCGCTGAAGAGATCTGCTCCTACTTCAGTCTCACGCCAATGCGGGGAAGGCCTGCACCCCACGTGGGGCTGAATTTCCAGGGAAAGGCTGAACTCTCAGTTTGAAGACTGAAGGCTAATGCTTTATAGCTCATTACCACCTCTTGGTGGGTTTTACATTTAGAGCTCAGTTGTCATTTTCATTTCAATATTTGTGGCCAAAGGAAAATGGAAAAGGAAGACATGTCGGCTTCACGTTTTGGTTCCAAAAAAATATTTAAAAAACCACTTTTTATTTCTGTGTGTATTCTATGCATATTTAGGAGGAGAGGGCTAGTTTTCTTTCTCCTGGATGGTGAGAGTTTGTGGGTGGATTATTATTTCTCCACTCTTCCCAGGGTCACAATATCGCCAGCTGGACATTTGGCTGAAAGGCGCAGGACACTTGTTTGGGTTGTGAATGGCAAATGGAACCAGAGTCGTGGGAGGAGAGTGTGAGAGAATGAGGTCACAGAAATGAAGCCAGGAGCCCTCTGCTCTCGAGCGAAGGATAGGAAAGAAAGTGTGAAAAGCCCAGAAGCACCCAGGAGAATGTCAATGGTGGTGGGCTGGGCTGAGGTCTTGGGATATCAGCTACATTGATAAGATGGCGAGAAAAGGCAAGGCCTTCAGGCCTGAGCAGAAAGCTACCAAAATGAAGATCAATACAGGAAAGGCCACCTGTTCCCCACTCAGGGTGAGGCAGCATGCCCTTTGACAGGGGAGCCAGACTAGGGCTGGCGCTAGGATCTGCTCACATCCAGTGTTTCCTGGGAGAAGGGGCCCAATCCTGCGGACGCTCCATGAGGCCCTTTGTCGTCGTGTTCAGGAGCATTTTACGCAGAAATCCTAATAAACTAGGGCAGCACTTAGCCACAGGGTAATTTGGGAAAACATCATCTCTTCAAAAAGACAAAGGGAACCATGCAAGGCAGCCATTCCCCGCCTTTTGGGCACCAGGAACTGGTTTCACAGGAGACAATTTTTCCCATTTTTAAGTTCTGGGGAAAAGACCTGCAGCTCTGGAAGTGTTGAAAGCAACCTGGACTCTCAGTTGGCGATGGCCTAAGGCTGAACTAGCTGCTCTGGCCACGTGCATATTAATTACTAACCGCACCAGAAACCAAGACTGTGTGTGAGAGTCAGGCCCTGCCGTCAAGGAGGATACCTGCTGGAGGAGGCCAGTCTGTGTACGACACAGAGAAGGGGGGCAGCAAGTGCTGTACCCCAAATCCACAAATGACACAGAGGAGGGGGATGGAGAGTGCTGTGCCCAAGATCCATGAATGACACAGAGGGGTGTGTCCAGCACTGCCCTCCAAATATATGAACAACACACAGGAGTGGGGTGGACAGTGCTGTCCTCCAAATCTAGGAGAGACAAAGAGGAGGGGTGCAGCAGTGCTCCCCCAAACACGCAGAGGCACAGAGGGAACTCCACAGAAGCCATGCCATGTTGGCTATGCTGGGGAGAAGCTGCAGGACACGAGGCCATTGAGCACGGCTGGCTGCCGAGTGAGTGCGCCCTCCAGAGGTTGGGAGAACGCCTATTCTATACCCAGCTGTGTTTCCTGTCACTTCAACACTGGAGAATTGTAGTGCGGTCCTGGGCTTTCCCTCGTGAATCCTCTTCTCAGCAGGCCTGATGGGGAAGGGTGTCCAGAAGCCTCCGTCCTGCCCAAATCATGTGCCCCAGCAGGGCAGGAGCTCAGCTCACTTCTCTCAGGCCATGCATTGGTTTGGAGCAGGTAAGGGCACCAGTGGTGGAGGAGGAACTGGAGTGAGGGTGCAGTAACCAAGCCCCTGCTGAACGCTGAGCACTCCACACCCAGTTCCAGGTAAACAACCCAGCACCCCGACAGGTGGACATTCATCTCTATTTCAATAGTTAGAAAATGCAAGGAGAGATATTTAGCAAGTGACACAGCGACTGAAGGTGGAGAAGGTCAGAGTCCTGGAGTGACAGAGCCCCCTAACCCCTCCTGTCACCTTGCTGTCTCCTAACTGAACTCACCTGAAAGACGAATTCTGGGCCTCGAGTAGTAAAATGCCTAGTTTGAGTGGGCGGTCTCTGGAATCACTCAGCATACAGAAGGCAGATTCAGTCTACCTGTTCTAACAAAGGCTGGTTTCTGAGATGCAGCACCATGGATGTCGAGATAGTTCTGTGTTAAAGACAGGTTCAGACGCGGTGACCAAGCTCTCCATGCCAGCCCAGGCTCGTGGCCACCACCATGATGCCCTCCCCGCTTACTTCCTAAAGTCCATTGCCTCGAGCCTCACACCTGCGCTGAGTCTGGCCCCAGTCGATTCCCTGCCCACAGCCAGGGCTCCAGGCTGTCCACACGGAGAGAGGCCTGGGGGCCACCACCTGTCTCCAGTCCCAGCATGATTTCCACCGTGTCATGGTGCTGCCTGATGGAATAGGGGAGAGGCGGAGAAACAGGGAGAGGCTCAGGAGTGGGCAGAAGTGGAGGAACAAGAAGAAGCTGCGAGACCACTCTGCCCTCATCAGCCGGGGAAAGGAGGTGCTGCGGGGAGGATCATGACTGGACTCGGTCCCAGCCTCCCGACACCTTGGGAGCATGACACAGGAGAGGAGAGGTGGTTTGCTTGGCAAGAGGGGTGACGGATTTTCTTTACAGGCCATAAGGGCACTGGGTCCAGAGAGCTGGCAGAAGTGCTGCTATATGCAAAGGAAGGGCTCTGGGTGGCAGGCCAGGGCAATGGGTGCAGGCAGTGTTCTGGGTGGCAGGCCAGGGCAAGGGATGCAGGTGGTGTTCTGGGTGGCAGGCCAGGGCAATGGGTGCAGGCAGTGTTCTGGGTGGCAGGCCAGGGCAATGGATGCAGGTGGTGTGCAAAGGCACAGATGCACCTCTGCTCACTTGCTCAGCCTCTGACACACCTGCATGCCCAACGTTGCCCACACCGCCCGGGTATGCTGTTCCTGGACACAGAGGACGGGGGCCCCCTTTTCAATCCCCCACCACTGAGAGCCTATGGTGGAATGACAACAGTGTCTCACCTTATCCACCCGTGACTTCCCATTTCCCCTCCCTCAGCCTGTTTGAAACTTACATCCTAATACATTTTCTGAACTAAATACATATGGAAAGCTGGGTGCGGTGGCTCACGCCTGTAATCCCAGCACTTTGGGAGTCACCTGAGGTTAGGAATTTGAGACCAGCCTGACCAACATGGTGAAACCCTGTCTCTACGACAATACAAAATTAGCCGGGCGTGGTGGCGGGCACCTGTAATCCCAGCTACTCGGGAGGCTGAGGCAGGAGAATGACTTGAATCTGGAAGTTGGAGGTTGCAGTGAGCCGAGACTGTGCACTCCAGCTTGGGAGAAAGAGTGAGACTCGGTCTCAAAAAAAAAACATAAAAACATATGGATTAAATATCAGGAGGTGGCAACATTTTCCAGTCGCATTTTAATGAATTATTTGTTTTACATCATCAGAGGGTAGAATTATAGTTCCCATTTAAAAACTGAAAATGAATGGAATTTTCATTTCTCATTTTATAGGAATAAAAAAAAAAGCTTTACAAAATTTTCAAAAATAGCCACGAAAAGCAGCAGCAAGCTCTCCTGCCCGCTCTCCTGCCCCTTCTCCTCCCCCACTCCCCACGCTGTGCTGGAGGATCAGCCAGCACTGCTGTCTCCATCCCAGGAGCTGCCAGGCCAGGAGCCGGGAGGCCGCGAGTCTGGGGCTCTCCAGGACACCTCCTGCATGTGGTTCTCATTTGGCACGGCTGAGACGCAGCAGCGTTCTTGTCCTGGCTCCAAGTAAAAACCTTCTCCTTGAAAACTCAGGAGAACAAGGAGAGATGGTGTCCTCAGAATCTCTGAAAGCCAAAAACGACTCAAAAAGACGCATTCATCTGGGTCAGGCGCCTGGCAGGGTGCTGAAGGCGGCTCCAGGTCATGCCACCTGGAGCCACCAGTGTCTGCTGGAGAACGCTGGCATCCAACCTCCCCAGGGTCAGATAAATACACGCGGAGTGACAGTCAAGTGTATTTAAATTCCTGGGAAATATCAAAGTGCTAATTGAGCCTAATATTCTTCAGGTGGTCAGCTCCTATGGCAACACTAAAGCTGTGTTTGTCTGCTGCACAAACCAAAAGCCATGGAAAGCGGCACCCATGGAGGATGCAGGAATTTCTTCCCATATTCAAAGTAAAGAGACCAGTACTTAGCACGAGCTGACCATCAGCTGAATACTTTGTGCCTTGATTTTTCTGAAATAATAGAAAAGAAACAGCATTCTTTGTGAGATTTGTTTTCATGTTTTCAATATGAGTTAGTCTGTTGAGCAAGTGCAAGGGATGAATGTAATTCAGCTGCTGGCACACCTTGCACCCCAGCTCCCTCTGGTTCCTCTGCTTAGTGCTTCCAGGTGGGAAGAGGAGACTGGAAGATTCCTGGGACTCTAGAGAAATGTCACCTGGTTTCCTTGTAGCAAGCGCAGGGCAATTTGTCAAGTACTAAGCTACCTTCCCCTGAAAGCCTGTTGCTCTGCAGCCCCCATGCTAGCAACATCTGAGTCATCCCCAAGGTTTGGGCCCCTTGTCTCCTGTCTAGGCAGCGCTCTATTCGTGGGACTCGTGAGGACAACTGGTTGGGCTATCAAATGTCACTCTGTCACTCCCATGCTGAAGGCAGGTTTGGGAAGCAATGTTGAGTTATTCCAAGCAAATGCCAGGGATGAACATGGTGTTGATGCTGGAATGCAGGGTGAGAGACATTGCCAGCTCCCATCTCACCACCAAAGGTGCAAGGGTGCATCTGCCCCACACACCAACTCAGACCCTTCAGGTCCTGTGCCTCCAAGCTCTGGAGGAAAGGACACACGGCCTTCACATGCTCAGGTCTGTGGCAGTATTTTTTTGATTGAAGGGAAAACTAGATACTACACTTGAGTCTTCTATATAATGCTGTTTTGCAGGGTGCAGGTCATTTGATTGTGAAGCTTGCTATGCTGTTAGTAGCACAAAAGGTAAGTCAGTCTAAGAGTGGTGTAACAAGATCTTTGGAAGATTTGTGTTGGTGTTCAAACAGAATTTACCAGGCATATTTCATAAAAAGGGAAAAGACATGTTTAACCATTGGGTACCCATTGAGTACCATCTGATTGCTTATCTTCATCTCACCATTGTTAGGATGACTGCATTATGATACTGCCCATTTGAAGAATGAGATCTTGGCTTAACGAGGTGAAATAACCTGCTCAAAAATCACACGAATAGCAAGTGAAAGAACTCAAATTTCAACCTAGAGAGGACATTGAAAATAAGCTCATATAAATTTTTATCCAAAAATTCTAACTTGATGAATTTATCAATTAAATCATTCTATGTCTTTAAATTACATCACTACCACTTACCTTATGAATGTCCACCTCATCAACAACATAATCTGACTCTTTCAAGACATAATAATTTTTCTCTAAAGAAACAACTTATGTATTTAGTGAATCTTGTTATGAAATAAAAAGAGAATATTTATTAGAAAACTACACAAAGTAAAATTGGAAATAAAATCCTGCCAGATGAAATGTTGCAGGATAAATATAGGGATAATCCCCCTACACTGCTTAGAGCTCCTCAAATGAGATAAGTAAAAGACCCACAGTGTGGCACGGTGGCTCATGCCTGTAATCCTAGCACTTTGGGAGCCCGAGGTGGGCGGATCGCCTGAGGTCAGGAGTTTGAGACCAGCCTGACCAACATGGAGAAACCCTGTTTCTACTAAAAATACAAAATTAGCCGGGCGTGGTGGCACATGCCTGTAATCCCAGCTACTTGGGAGGCTGAGGCAGGAGAATCACTTGAACCCAGGAGGTGGAGGTTACGGTGAGCCGAGACCGTGCCCTTGCACTCCAGCCTGGGCAACAAGAGCAAAACTCCATCTAAAAAAAAAAAAAAAAAAAATCCAGACATCCCCTAGAATAACAAAGGTCGACCTCAATGGGCATCTCCTAGAATAATGAACAGATGGTTCAACGGACATCAATGGGCATCCCCTGGAACAATGAACGTCGAGCTCAGTGGGTGTCCCGTAGGATAATGAATGTGGAGCTCATCGGGCTATCTCAGAAAAGCAAACCCTCGTGGCCCCAGGTGGTCAGAATTGGGCGTTTTCCCACCATAAAAAGGTTGAACAAATACAAACAGTGATGCATCATGTTATGAAATATCATGCAGCTACTTTTTTTTTTTTTACAATTTTCTTATTTTGAGGTAAGTAGAGGCTCACAGGAGGATGTGCAGCCCACAGGAGGATGCCCACAGAGTACAGAGAGAGTCCACGTGCCTTCACTCAGATTCCCTGAAGGTAACATCTGTAATGACGCTAGAACAAAACAAAAACCAGGAGGTTGATGTTGTTACCCTACAATTAACTAGACTACAGCTTTTCTTGGATTTTTCAGTTTATTTCAGGCACTCATTTTTATTTTTATTTTTGGCACGTCTTTCTGTATAGTTCTATACCTTTTAAATATATACCCTCATCTATATTTCTACAACATTTAATCACATGCACAAGCTCATATCAACTCCACCACAATCAACATACAAAACTTTTCCACCACCACAGAGAATGCAACTATTCTTTAGATAGGGTTCCTTTTCATTCTGTTAGTTTTATGACTTCTTCATTTATTTATTTCTGTCCTTTAGTTAGTTGCATGGCTGCTTTAGTATTTGTTTAGTTCTATAGTTTTTAATTTAACCAAAAATCTAGCTCAATTCTTCTTCAAGATCGTAAGACTCCATTTCTTTTTCCAAAGCCTACTGGCTGCACTCTAGGAAGAATTTCAAACAAGTATTCGCCTGAAGGAGAATCACTAGTCTAGCTTAATGGTGGTGTCTTCCAGGTATGCGAGTGCCTAATTGCAGCATTTTGAGCACTAACTAGGTACATGGGAAATTGTACTAGTTTATTTTACTTTTGAAAGTGAAGCAAGATCAACACAGTGACTTATTTGGGATAAATTGTAAGTGGCAGAAATGGAACTGGATAGCCTTCCCCCATACTTTACTTTCCTGTACCATCCACTTCACATATGGGCTTTACCATAACCATAGTACTCAAAAGAAAAACAGATAAAAAGTATATTTTAAAATATAATTTGATATGGGCCCACAAAATAAAAGTGTGTTGTAAACCATAAGGATTTTCCGAAGAAGATGGAAATTCTTATGAAGTTCATATTAGTAAATGGAGTGTCTATAATAGCTCTAAATATCTCTGTTATCAAATACATGTTAAATTCTATCCAAAATGTTTCTCGTATAATCATTACTAATTAGTATTTTTAGCTATTTTTTACTCTTTAAACTCTATTTCCTTGCTTTTTGGACTGATCAATACACTTCTGTTTTGAGAAGAGGGTCAAGTGGTAGAGAGGGCTTGAGGGTGGGAATAAATTATGCTGGCTGTGGCGGGAAACTATGAAAGGCCAGAGCCAGCCTTCTGGCTAAGATAGGAATTCCTGCCGGCCCATGCCTGTGAGCCGGGAAGGGGAACATTCCACAGCACACCTGGCCTCCATGAAATACGATCTGAATGGCTGTAGCCCATGTGGGGATCCGTTGAGAGCCCTGGTTCCAGGATTACACCTGCAAAGCCCCCTTCCCCCACAGGACAATGCAAGCCATTGAGGTTGGTCTGTCATCAACAGGTAAGTACCCACCTGACCCGCAAATCCAGGGCGTCGACATGGGGTACATTTCAATCCAAATTCTTAAGAAGTGTGTTGGCCAAATTTGGCATAGACTAATCCCCAGAAAGAGAGGATTCATGTCTTTTTCTGCTAGTCTAGACATTCAATGTAAAGATAAAAAATTTATTAGATCTGTGTGCTTCTAGCAAACACTTTTCATTAATATCTAATCCATCAATGCTTTTCATTAGTTTGTAAGTGTTCTACAAGCCTGTTGTATAATCCTCTGAGTTTACAGAGGGCAGAAAAGTCTTAAGAGATGAATAAGCAAAATAAAGAAAAGCCATGCCCAAACAGCAGTGTATAAGCCAAAGACTGAGTTAGTGTGTTCAGATGTCCACTGAATCACTCATTCTTTTGAAGCAACATCTATGATACAGGAAATATCTTTGTTGTAACTGAAGACAACTAAGAAATGACAAGCAGAAAACGTCCTCTCACCGCCCACATCTTGCCCCAGGTGACCTGAGAAAGTGCATCTTGTAGAAGGAAGGGAACATGTTACTTATGTGCTGCATGTTACTCAGGGAGGGCGATAACACGGGATTCTCCCTTTCTAGTGTAATGTTGAGCTGACCTACTGGACATACTCCAAACATGTCGTGATTTTAGATTTTGTGTAAAAATATTCTCGAAGATACAGCTTCGCCCAAAGCCAGGATCCACCTCCTGAGGACTGACAGAGAAAGGACGCCTCTGGCCGAGAGCCCAGAGCGGAGGCCTCACTCCCTTGCGCTCTGGGCCGGAGCAGGCCTCGGGCACTTCAGCTCCAAGGAGGCGGGTGAGCAAGCCTGTGTATTTGAAAGGAGCTCAGGCAGGGATCCCCTGCAGGAACCCGAAAGCAGGAAAGACACTGAGGGGCCGGGAGGTGGAATCGGAATCTGCGGCATTCTTCAGGGGCGGAAGCCCCAAGCCGTCCACATGAGGCTGTTGACCAAGGCGCTGAGGGGAGGGCACCAAGTAATTCACTAGAGATGAGACGCAGGTGAGCCCTCCGGACACCCGCTCGCAGGAACAGCATGAAGGTCAGCTTTCAAAAACTTGAGTAATTTAAAAAGGATCTGAAGAGGACTTTAAAAATGTGTAAGATCCTCAAAGGGATCTGTTGGGAAGAGACTCCACAAAAACACACAGGACATGATGAGGTGAGGAGTGCAAATCAGGGCCTAATTGCTGATGACTCATCTGCAAAAATAAATATTTTCCCAAAGGCGATGAAATAGTATTTTCACAGTACTCAGGAAAAATGACTCAATCTATAATTCTATACCCACATAAAATATCTTCCAGTAGAGAAGGTTAATTGCAGCATTTTCGGGTAGGGAAACTGAATTTACAACTTGCAAGCACTGATGAAAGGTTTATTAATACACGTACTTCAGCAGAAGAAAACAGCCCAAGCGCTGAGCAAAATGGCCTTGGGAGCTCTTGGAAAAGCTGATTTCTGTGTCTTATTTGTAAAGGAGGAACGTACATTTCAGGCATCCCAGGTGCAGAAGATGGAGGGGGTCCAAGGAGGGTTAAACTGTGGCAAGACCCTTTGTTGAGAAGAAAGCAGAGATAATGAATAACTCAAAACTTGGTAAGATAATATAAAATTAAATAGCATACTAAGATGTTTAGGTAATCTTTTTTTGTTTGTTTGTTTAAGATGGAGTCTAGCTCTGTCGCTCAGGCTGGAGTGCAGTGGCCGGATCTCAGCTCACTGCAAGCTCCACCTCCCAGGTTTACGCCATTCTTCCGCCTCAGCCTCCTGAGTAGCTGGGACTACAGGCACCCACCACCTCGCCCGGCTAGTTTTTTGTATTTTTTTTAGTAGAGACGGGGTTTCACCGTGTTAGCCAGGATGGTCTAGATCTCCTGACCTCGCGATCCGCCCGTCTCGGCCTCCCAAAGTGCTGGGATTACAGGCTTGAGCCACCGCGCCTGGCCTAGGTAATCTTCCATAGGATGTAAAACTATAAACGTGCAAACATCCTTCAAAGAGAATGAGCTAAAGAGACAAAACTTTTCCGTTCCAACACAAGCCAGGAGGAGAAAAGCAAAGCAAAGTAAGAATAGAATGCAAATTAAAATTATTCTAATTACATCAAGAGTCACAGTAAATACACAGAGAGTTAATTTACCTTGTACAAGACAGACGCTAGGAGATTAAAGTTTAAAATCCATTTTTATGCTGTTTATAAGGGACATTCTTAAAACAAAGAAACAAAATAATTTGAAACTAAGAGGAAGGGAAAAGATAGCAAAACTCTGATATACCAATATTAATATCAAATAACTAAAATATCTGGTAATCACACTGAAGGGTATTAAGAGTTGAATTGCATCCCCTCCCCCAGAAAAAGGATATATTGAAAATCTAACCCTCAGGACTTCAGAATGTGGCAATATTTAAAATTGTATTTTATTGTTTGGAACTATATTATTATTTGGAAATAGTGTTTTCACAGATAACCAAGCTACAATGAGGTCACGTGTGTGTCCTGATTCAGCATGACAAAAACATTTATTTTTGCAGATGAGTCACCAGCAATTAGGCCATGATTTTCTCTCCTCACCTCATCATGTCCTGTGTGTTTTTGTGGAGTCTCTTCCCAACAGATCCCTTTGATGATCTTACACATTTTTAAAGTCCTCTTCAGATCCTTTTTAAATTACTCAAGTTTTTGAAAGCTGATCTTCATGCTGTTCCTGCGAGCGGGTGTCCGGAGGGCTCACCTGCGTCTCATCTCTAGTGAATTACTTGGTGCCCTCCCCTCAGCCCCCTAGTTAACAGCCTCCTACGGGATGGCTTGGGGCTTCCGCCCCTGAAGAATGCCGCAGATTCCGATTCCATCTCCCGGCCCCTTGCTGTCTCTCCTGCTTTCGGGTTCCTGCAGGGGATCCCTTCCTGAGCTCCTTCCAAATACCTGGCCTTGCTGGCCCGTCTCCCTGGAGCTGAAGTGCCCGAGGCCTGCTCCGGCCCAGAGCGCAAGGGAGTGAGGCCTCTGTCAGTCCTCGGGAGGTGGATCCTGGCTTTGAACGAGGTCGGCTCAACGTTACACTAGAAAGGGAGAATCCGTGGGTGCAGACAGGTGCTGAGGGAGGAGGATGTGGATGCAGCGGGTCGCCGGTACCACCAGCAGCCAAAGGAGAGGCCAGAGCAGAACCCACCAGCAACCAGAGAGAGGCCAGAGCAGAACCTGCCCCGGGCCTATGGAGGGAGCCAGGCCCTGCCGGGCAGCTCCTGGGTTTTGGCTCTGACCTCCGGAACTGTGAGAGAAGAGGTTTTTGTGAAGACACTGGCTTTGTGGTGCTATGTTCTGGCAGCATTAGGAAGCCAGCGCAGAGATGAGTATGACGTGTCTATTTAACATCACCGCCTCAGAATGTGCAGAGGCAAACTCCAGATTGCGAAAGTCGGGAGGTGACAGAGGGAGAAGGTTTACATATAATTTCTCATATAAATTTCTTACATAAATTGCAAATTAGCAACAACAATTAAGAGGTATGGTTGAACAGCACGATTCTGAGCTTGATGGAATGATGTGTATGTGTGTCAGAGGGCAGGCCTCTGCATGAGTAGACATTGAACACTGTTTCTATGAGGTGTATTAAACAGCTCTTGCAAATGCATCACAGTAACAAGGACTTGGGCAAGAGAAACCCATGGAGGCAAAGCCTAGTGGATGAAAGTTTCATGAGAAACAAGGTATTTAAATCGTCTCAAGCCTCTTGCTAGTCATGTTGCACTTGTAGGCCCTTTTCCGAGTGATAGCACTGACCACTTGCTTTCACATGCCATGGATACCATGTGGTTCTGTGGAGCGTGCCAAGAGCCCTACACCAGTCTCAGTCCCCTGCACCTAAACACCGGGATATCAGCAGTGTCCGGGTGAGAGGAAGCTGACCCGGAACTGGCCTGGGAGCCTCTGAGATGCCAGCAACTGCAGAGTTCATGTCTGTTTGCCTGGGGTTGTCAGAGAACAAAGACCCAGCAGAGGCCATTTCAAGGTCATGGGAGGAAAGGGAAGAACAAGCAACTGTTCCAGACAGAAGGAAACTGGATGTGACAAGACACAGAATGCATGGCCCTGAGTCAGCGGCTGTGCAGAAAGAAGGGGATGGACCAACGGCTGCTGCAGTTCTGGTTGGCTGGTGGGTTTTGGGTTTCCCTATAAGGTGCTATGGAACCACTTACAGAATGCAGGCAGGGCCTGCGACTCGATGGTAGTACTGTGTCCCTGTTGATTGCTTTGGGGTACTGGGATTATGTGGGTGTATGTCCAGGTTTCAGAAATGAGCATCACATCTGCAACCCTTGGCTGCTATTCACAAGTCATGAAATCAAGGCAGCCTCCATTCTTTTTTTTTTTTTTAATTTTACTTTAAGTTCTGGGGTACATGTGCAGAACGTGCAAGTTTGCTACATTAAGTATACATGTGCCATGGTGGTTTGCTGCACCTATCAACCCATCATGTAAGTTTTAAGCCCCGCATGAATTAGACATTTGTCCTAATGCTCTCCCTTCCCTTTCCCCCCACCCCCAACAGGCCCCAGTGTGTGATGTTCCCCTCCCTGTGTCCATGTGTTCTCATTGTTCAACTCCCACTTTTGAGTGAGAACATGCAGTGTTTGGTTTTCTGCTCCGAGGAAGCCTCTATTCTACAAAATAGAATGAGAGTTCCACTGGGCACTGGCAGGAGAGTGGGTTTTGTAAGGTGGGAACCAGGAAACAGAGCAATAGGAAACAAAGCTGATGGGTAACCTCAGGCTGCTTCAGGCTCCCCTTTCCCTTAAAGGGAAAAGCAGAAGGGGTTTCCTTACTGTGCTGACTCAGGCAGACTGGAATCTCCTGTGGTCAGGAAAATCTGGACTGTTTTGTGATCTAGATGCTTCCTTAATGTTTCAGCTTGACTTAGCATGAGTGACTCCATTTTGGTTTGATCTGGCCTGTTGGGACCAAGGGTAGGGGCTCATTCCAAAACAATGGCCTTGCACAACTTTTGTTTAACAAGGTTCAAACAGAATAATGAAGTCTGTGTGTGCTGTGAGTGCCTGTGCTGTGTGAGAGCATGTGCTGTGGGAGCACACGTATGCACATCAGAGAAAGCCGGTGGATGAGACAAATGTGGTGAAAAGTTAGCAGGTGAAGATAGGCATATAGGAGTTCAATCACTGTCCTCTCACCTTTTCTGTAAATTAGACATTATTTCAAATAAAAAAGTCAAATAATTAAATGCAATAAAATAATAATACAATATAATATAAACACTAAAATTAAAGTAAAAAGAATATTGAAATTGGCCAAAAAGAAAGTCTTAACAAATTTCCAAAATAATATATCATACAAACCGTATTTGTTTCAGTTACAGTGAAATTATACTGGAAATTAATGTTAACCAAACAACATCAAATGTTCAGAAAGTAAGAAAACACATCTCCGAGTTAATCATTGGTTAGAGAAGAAATTAGAGTGAATTACAAAACGTTTACAACTGAGTGATAATGACAACTCTAACTATCAAGATTTGTGGGCTGGGCACGGTGACTCATGCCTGTGATTCTAACCCTTTGGGAGGCCGAGACAGGTGGATCACTTGAGCTCAGGAGTTTAAGACAAGCTTGAGCAACGCATTGAGACCCCATATGTATGAGAGATACAAAAATCAGCCGGGCATGGTGGTATCCACCTGTGGTCCCAGCTACTCAGGAGGCTGAGGTAGGAGAATCATCTGAGCCCAAGGGGTTGCAGCCCAGAGGCTGCAGTGAGTCGTGATCAAGTCACTGCACTCCAGCCTTGGTTACAGAGCGAGCTAGACCCTGTCTCAAAAAACAAGCAATCAAAAAAATTGTAAAGTTCAAATAGAAGGTAATCACAGGAAGATGAGCATCATTTTATGTATCTATTGGAAAAGAAGGCAGGTGGGACATGAATTAGTTTAATGTTCATCTCAGTACGTCGGAGCTGGGCACGGTGGCTCACGCCTGTAATCCCAGCACTTTGGGAGGCCGAGGTGGGAGGTGGGTGGATCACCTCAGTCAAGAGGTCAAGACCAGACTGGCCAACATGGTAAAAAAAACCGGTCTCTACTGAAAATACAAAAAAATAGCCGGAATATGGTGGCAGGCACCAGTAATCTGAGCTACTCAGGAGGCTGAGGCAGGAGACTTGCTTGAACCCAGAAGGCAGAGGTTGCAATAAGCCTAGATCGTTTCATTGCACTCCAGCCTGGGCAACAAGAGCAAAACTGCCTCAAAAAAAAAAAAAAGAAAGAAAGAAAAAATGTTGGAAAAAATAGATACTTTTCCTCAATGATCTGATTCGCTTCTGACAGCAATGAACAGAAACAAGACTGTGACAGGGAGGCTTTGGTGCATTCATCTTGTCTGAGAGGGGTGCAAAGATTTCATTTCTGTCCTTGCCGTGGTTTCTCAGCTCAGCCCATGTGTGTTTTTCCTGCGGGACAGGTCCCTTGTGCACACATTTTGTTCACCAACAGCAGCTTAAGCTTTTTTTTTTTTTTTTTTTTTTTTGAGACGGAGTCTCGCTCTGTCGCCCGGACTGGAGTGCAGTGGCCGGATCTCAGCTCACTGCAAGCTCCGCCTCCCGGGTTTACGCCATTCTCCTGCCTCAGCCTCCGGAGTAGCTGGGACTACAGGCGCCCGCCACCTCGCCCGGCTAGGTTTTTTTTGTATTTTTTTAGTAGAGACGGGGTTTCACCGTGTTAGCTAGGATGGTCTCGATCTCCTGACCTCGTGATTCGCCCGTCTCGGCCTCCCAAAGTGCTGGGATTACACGCTTGAGCCACCGCGCCCAGCCAGTTTAAGCTTTATCTTATTTCTTCTGAATTCTTGTTCTGCTTGTACTGATTTTCTAATTTATTTGCTTTTATCCTAGGATATTTTGTAAGCTATGAAACAGTTTTATATGAGACTACCATTGACTGAGGAAAAAAATGTGACTTTGGCGGAAAAGTACCCCATAAATATTTGTTAAATCTAAATGACCCACACTAATTTGTCAGGAAATGATAAAAGGAGTTGCCACATTGTTTTTCATTCTTTAGTTATCAGCGCCTTTAATTGCTACCTCTGAGAATCTTCGTATAACTTTTCTAAGAGAAAATATGGAAAGACTTATAAAGCTAGTGTGTGTTTTCGCTGATCAAATTTTCATGACTCACTTTGACCCAAGTTAAGCAATGCGAAGTCATGAATGATTTCTAAGAGCTCTCTGAACACTGCTTTATCTGCATGGCCTAAATGGGGCTGAATAAATGTTGCAACCAGCCTTCCCTCAAATGTCCCCATGAGGTTTTGAGCATTGTGAACTCAGAAAGTCCTCACACACGTTTCATTAGGCAGCATTTCTCTGCCTCTTATTCTTTAAATGCAAGTGGGTTTCAAAGGAAATTATGACTCATATGTTTCTAATTCCTTTATTGTTACTGAAAGGTATCTAAATGTTACTTTGTAATAGTTGTCTGATGCCCAAAAGCTTTTGAACTTTTAACTATTTTCCCAAAGTCAGGATCTTATGTTTGGAAAAACAAGGAGCTCCAAACTCTACGTATTTCAACTCTGAACTCATGAGGTTTGAGATGACTTTTCTACATAAGCAAATGCCATTCTCTATGAATAGCTGAGGATTAAATCAATAAATCCCCCCTTTTTTTCCCCATGGCAATAGGTAAGGAAGCAGAGATTCAGAGGGAAAAGAGGGCCTGTTGGCTTTTTTTAAGACATTGCAATAGTTTGGGTGAAAAGAAAATAGAGAAGAGTTTGAGCCACTCCGTGTGGTCTCGTTAGGCCTAGAATGGTGACGGGCCACCAAGGAGGGTGCAGACCCAGGAACCGGCCCGGAACCATGTTCTCCTGTATCTGTAGGGAATGATGGCGCTGCCAGATGCTCTTTAGTTGTGTCTGAAGGAAAGACGCTGTTTTCCTGGAAACAAGAGCTTGGGTTACACAAAGGGAGGCCAGTGAAATGTCATAAAGGTGCAGGGGGAGCTTTGCTCACTCTCCTTCCCAGCCAGACACTTCACTATTTTCTTCCCAAGTGCGAGAAAGGGAAGCAAATCCTTAGGCACTGGGCATGCTTGAAAGCCTTCCTTCTCAGTTGCCCTTTACCTAGAATTCCTTAGGGATGACTGCATTTAGAAGTAGAAAACTAAGGTAAGCAACAACGTATATGAAGATGCTGTTTCTCTTCTTATCTTTTCTGCAAATTGATTTTAACTTCAAATAAAGAATGTAGTGAGTGTATTTCTCTGATTTCCGTGGCAGGGGAGAGGGCATCCCTGTGAGCTCCTGCCATTTCTCTCTGGTGCAAACTCTGAGTGGTCTGTGCTTTTATGAAAAGGTGAACTAGCTCAGAAGATGCAAATGTATCTACAAGGTTAGTAGCATCTACGATGGAACCTAGCACCCCAGGTTGCACTGTCTGTTTTAAGTTGGACACCCAGAGGCAACAGATTTCAAGAAAGAAACGGTGAGTTTGAGTCCTAGAGACCCCAATGATGAACTCTGTGACCTTGTACAAGTAAATCCAGCGTTGCAAGCCCTGAGTGTTCTCAGGGAAGAATGCAAACAAAAGTCCTTACCCGGCCTGAGCACGGATTGAATTTGATAAGAGTATTTGAAAAAGGAAGTACACCCAAGTATTCTGCAGATGCATAGTAGTTATTTTTGTCATCCGCACACACAGCTCTCCCCATCCCCCGGCCACCCGCACAGTGGCACATTCCCCCAGGATTAGAGATGGCCGAGGAGTTCATCTCAGGGGGGCCAGCGTTCCAAAAGTGTCCTGGAAGCTGCTGCACAGACCTGAGTCAGAGCTGTCCGTGGAAGCTGGTGGTAGGAAGTCAGGTGGAATCATACAATCACTCATTCATTCAGTCAATAAACTTTTTTAAATTTACCTGTTCAGACGCACTCTGTGAAGTCCTGAACCAATGGAGCTGAAATGATGAAGCAAGCCAGACAAAACTGACTTAGGACCAGAAGAGCAAGCGGCAGAGGCCAGAGGGGAAAAGCAACAAAAGAGTCTTTGCCTGTGCAGGTGTCAGGGGCCAGGAGTGAGGCCCTGACTCAGGATGAGAGCACAGCAGGGGAGGAGCAAGGCCCCTGGGGAGGGGAGCAGAGCACGGGAGCTGTGGTCCGTGTATGTGCACACATATATACGTGTGTATGTGTGTATATCCATATATATACATATGTATATGTATATGGGGGTCTGTTTCCCCTACCAAGGGCTCCCCAGCAAGTCCTTGTTAGTGCTTAAAGACACAATTCTCTACAGCATGACTGACGGGGTCTGTTTCCCCTGCCGAGGTTCCCAGCAGACCCCTGTTAGCGCTCAGAACTGAGGCTGCAATTCAGCGTCTTTACGTCTTTTTTATTTTCTTAAGCTCCTGTTTTCAGTTGGAAGGAAATCCACAGGGCATGATTCCTAACATATTGATATCACATCATGCTGGAGGAGCGTGGAATCAGGCAAAATGTGAGAAGTGCTTATGCCTTAAAAGACATCGCTTTGTAACAGCCTTGAACAAGGACGTGGAGGGAAAAAAGCTCAAGGAGAGGGAAGCAGAGGGACTTCCCTGGAGAGAGCACCTTCTCCCTGCTCTGTGCCGCATCCTCTTTGTACTCACTAATACAATGAGTGAAAAGTAGATGAAAATCTCATCTAAAGGAATGACTTGCAGCTCTCAGCCTGGTGTAAGCTGCTGGGACTGAACAAGACATTGGTCCCAGGGCTGCCTGTTACCTGGTGTGTTTGAACACGGACTCCTGAGCCCCATTCCCCGGCTGAGGGCAGATACCAAGCTTCTTATGCAACAAGCCCCTTCTTTCCCCTTCTGTCCAGGTGGCATGTGAGGACTTCTCGGTGTGGACGGTGAGCTCGCCAGAGCCAGATAAGGCAGTGGAACAGAAGGGCGGGTCGCATCGCCAAGCTGTGAATACACCAAGCACCAGTGAGAGCCACCAACTCCCCGTCTCAAGATGAGGAGTGTCACCGGGCCATCTCACTGGAAGTGTCACTCTGTGGATGACAGAAGTGACTTTTAGGGTCTGAGAGGTGCAGGTGGCTGGAGTTCAGACAGGGCCACAAACTCAGTGAGGGCATCCCCCCAAGTGTTCCACAATGGCAGCCTCTGAGAGAAAGAACCTGTTCTTATTAGTCCAAAATGAGGGCAAAGTACAAAATATCCAGAAACAGTCATCCTCTTCAGACCCTGGACCGGGGTCTCCATAAGGGGCCAAGGCAGGAGCAGTGCAGCCGAGATGTGCCTCATGCCATTTCGGAGTCTCAGGGTCCTCACTCGCACAATGGGGCATTTGATCTACCTGCACAATGTCATGGTTTTTCCCGGCCCCAGAACCTGGTGGTCTGTCACTGATCCTGGAGAGGCAACACTGGGGTCGGTGTCTTTAGCCACGAGAAGCTGAGTGCATTAAATCTAGAAATTAAGGTCGTTTCTGGCAAAGCCAACCTGTGTTTCCTTAGGGGCTTGTGCAGAGGCTGTGTTTGATGTGATTAAGAAGTGAGTGTGGTGGTTAGTTTTGTGTTCTCTTGATTGGGCTGTGGTACCCAGCAACTCCGATCTCTCCGTTGCTGTGAAGGTATTTTTTAAATGAGATGGGCACTTATCAGTGGACTTTGAGTAAAACAGATCTCCCTCCACTAGGTGGGTGGGTTTCATCCAGTCAGGTAAAGGCGTGGAGAGAGAAGACTGCAGGCCCCTGGGGAAGAAGGGATCCTGCCTCCAGGCAGCCTTTGGATTCCAGTGACATCAAGGCTTCCTGGGGCTCCAGTCCCCAAGTCTGCTCTGCAGAGTGTGGACCCACCAACCTCAGCCATGTGAGCCGATTCCTTAAAGCAAATCTCTATCTCCCCATCTCTCCATGGATGTGTGTGTATCATAAATATGTGTGTGTATGTGTGTGTATGACTGTGTATTTAACACATGTATATGTGTATGTGTGTAATGTATATATGAGTGCATAATCTATATCGTATGTGTGTATATCATGTCTATATGTCTGTGTGTGTATATAATATATACATGTGTATATATGTGTGTTTATGCACATCCTATTAGCTGTTTCTCCAGAGAACACTAATACAATGAGTGAAAAGTAGATGAAAATCTCATCTAAAGGAATGACTGCTGCAGCTCTCAGCCTGGTGTAAGCTGCTGGGACTGAACAAGACATTGGTCCCAGGGCTGCCTGTTACCTGGAGTGTTTGAACATGGACTCCTGAGCCCCATCCCCCGGCTGAGGGCAGATACTGAGCTTCTTATGCAACAAGCCCCCTCTCTCCCCTTCTGTCCAGGTGGCATGCACACACACACATGAACATCTCATGCTCATATTCCTTATTCAATTGCTTCCATGAGAAAAAGCTTGCAGCTGTCTTGTTCATCTTTAACACCTAGGAGTGGGTGGCCAGCTCAGTGCCTGCCACACAGAAGCTGCTTAACGTCAACTTGATAATTGAATAAAGGCATAAAATGCAGATCCCCATGGCTTTCAGCAGTATTTCCTGAAGCAGACTTTGAAACCAGGACATGGGTGCAGATTTGTTTGAGGAGAGACCCCACCAGCGCCCACCCGCGACGCTGACAAAGTGACAGCAGGAAGGCAGTGTGCAGGGAGACCAGGTCGTTCTGAGGACCGGCTGAGGGATTTTTCCAGTGTTTCAAACCACCCTGCTTTGTGTGGAGGGCCTGGGCACCCGTCTGCCCCAACCTGTCCTCCCTGGCTTCACCCGGGAGCTGAAACTCCCGCCTCCTGCCTGTGGGTTCGGCCATCTGTAGTTCAGGAGGCCACGCTGGGACAGAGAAGCGGAGCAGTCCTGCACTCTGCACGGGCAACCGGGAGTGCTCCTGGGAACCCGGTACCATGAGGACGACCTCCCTGTCCGCTGAGGGGACCTAGGGCTGTGGGACAAGAGCCATCAGCAGGTGCAGCACCAGCCCACGAGGGCCCATTGCCCAGGATTTTGTCCACAGAAATTCTCTTATTTGAAATGTGCAACAAAATGACACAAAAATGCAGATGATCCCAGCAGTAGAATATGTAAGGGATTAGAAATGTAGGGAAGACACAGATTTTGTCTCACACCTGACATTTGGAAATGTAAAGTGAAGGGAAGAGAGGATGGGCGAGGAGAGCCACGGTTTCTGTACCCTTGAAGGACTGTGGGTTCCAGAACGTCACTCTCCTCCTTCATGAACCTCAGGGCCTCAAGGGGCAGAACATGGACCCCGGCCTCACCAGCCACAGCCACTGGGTCAATCCAGCCTAACTGAAGAGGTGCCCCTCACAGCTCATCGATAACAGGCATTGATCTCCATGGGTGAAGACCTTTAAGTGCTCTTCAATCGCTCCCATCTATCCCTTCCACTCTGAACACGCTTTTTCTGATGAGCACATGATTGAACTCTACATAACTATACATGACACTTAACCACATTGATTCTAACCCTGGCTCACAGAGTATGAGAGATCCAAGACATTCTTTGAGGACAAATGCCAGAATGACAAATGAATGGATTGAATTACCTAATAGACCCTTTCCATCCCTAATCCCTTCCATCTACTTGGAAGAAAGCTAATTGTAACATTCACTCTTGCCATCTGCTGGGAATTCTACATCCCCAGGCCTGTGGCGTCTGCAGCAGCTGAAGGCCGCAGGGATGCTGAGTGCCGCCTGGAGTGTGCTCCGCCCACAGCACTGCAGCCTGGCTCTGTGGCCACCCTGCATTGCTGTGCTGGCAGCTGCCTCCCACACCAGTGCTGCCACAAAATGCCAAGGCAGAGGGGAAGCCAGCCACTGTGACCATTTCATCCCTGGGTCTTTAGCAGGACATGAAGATTTTGGAAGAGCAGCTAAACACGAAAATAGATCTCAGAAAAAGACACATTCACATTCACATGATAATTCAAGCCGTGTGCTTCAGGTTTTGCATGTATGATTGACACTAACCAACAGCAAAGTGACCTGGAAAACAATCACAGCTGTCAGTGAGCATTCATTCCACATTTGCATATTGAAGAATTCCAGGGCCCGGAAATGTGGAAGTCGTTGTCTTTTAACCATTTTCTTTTGTGATCCCATAATGCTGGTTAGCCTTTGATGTAACCCACAGGAATATGTGCGTTTTGGTCTGACATCCCCGTGCCTTCGGCTTCCTTTCATTGACTGTTTTGAGTTAAACGTTCCTGAGCCTCAGTGGGGTTGTGTGCAGGGGAGGCTCGTGGTACTGTAAGAATGGACGAACCCGAGTCTGGCACTGCCTCTGGAGGGGAGGAAGAAAACGCTCTGCTGTGAACCGTGATGAGAAGACCCCGGTCACTCCTCCCAGAGTGAGCAGGGATGAAGTCATTCCACTCAGTTCAGCAGCAGTGGCCACCGTCTTCAGGAGATGCAGAGGGAAGGAAAAGCTCTCATTCTGGTGGTGCTGAAAGCTTCACAGAAGAAGATGGGGCTTGGGATGTGTTTTAAGGCAAAGGGCAGCAGTGGCACAGCTGGGGGGTCCTGGTGGGAGCATTGCCAGCAAGCCCAGGTACAGGGGAGGAAGGACGAGGCTCATCCCTTGGTCAATGAAAAGAGTTGAACTCTGTAAAACATTGGAAGAGACTTATTCTGAGCCAAATATGAGTGACCATGGCCCGTGACACAGCCCTCAGGAGGTCCTGAGAACATGTGCCAAGGTGGTCGGGCACATCTTGGTTTTATGCAATTTAGAAAGGCAGGAGACATTAAATACATTTGAGAAATAGATTGGTTTGGTCCGGGAAAGCAGGACAATTCAAAGCAGGGGCTTCCAGACTACAGATGAATGTAAACATTTTCTGGTTGACAATTGGTTGAGTTTGTCTAAAGACCTGGGATACATAGGGAATGTTCTGGTTAAGATGAAGATTGTGGAGACCAAAGCTCTTTTGAGGTCTTATAGTGGCTGCCCTTAGAGACAATAGGTGACAAATGTTTCCTATTCAGATCTTAGAATCTCTTTAGAGTTAGGAGGGTCTGGAAGAAGAAGATCCAAGTATGTTAATAGAGATTCTCTACAGGTGCAAATTTCCCCACACAAAGGACAGCTTTGCAGGGCCATTTCACAATATGACAAAGAAACATGTTTTGGGGTAAAATATTTTGATTTTCTTCCTTGTCTCATAATGTTATACCAGAGTCAGATTGGAAAATAAGTCATAATATACAGGGTTAAATAAAACCCATTTGATGAGAATTAATGATTTGTAGGGTATGACTCCCCAGACACCTTAGATAGGAATTTGGGCCAGATAAAAATTCAGAGCTTAGTTCTCATCGTCCACCACATCTTCCCCTCTCTTTGGCCCCTTCCCCTTCCTCTTTTCATCTCCATTCTGGCCCCTTCCTCCCTCCTTTTGTTTCTTGATTTCTTTCTTCTTTGGGAAATTATGGATCCTATGACCACTCTGGGGTGTGGCAGACACTCTGTTCCAGAATCGGTCCTCCCTCCAGTGACTGTCAACCCCCCTTTCCTGTAGGTTCAATAAGCCACGGTGGACTTTGAGGAAGCACCATAAAAGCTGTGTCTCCCCCGTGACCTTGCACACTGAGCCCACCTGCAGCAACTCGGCCACGGCTGAGGAAGCTAAGCCCTGCTGGGCTGCACCACTGGGGTGTCTGGAGAGGCAGCGCTCTTTCTTAACAGGCTTAATGCTCCCCGATTCCAGCCAGCAAGGATCCTAGCACAGCATGATTTTTTGTTTTTTGTTTTTTTATCAGACAGACTAGATTTGAATTGTCCATGAAAACAAGCCAAACTCCATTAAATATTTAAAGAGGTTTATTCTGAGCCAAATATGAGTGGCCCTGGCTTGAGACAGTCTCAAGAGGTCCTGAGAACATGTATCCAGAGTGGTTGGGTTATAGGCTGGCAGCTTGGTTTTATACATTTTAGGGAGATACAAGCTATCAATCAGTACATGTGATGTGTATATTTGTTCCATACCAAAAGCAAGACAACTCAAAGCAAGGGGTGGAGGGCTTCTAGGTCATAGGTAGTTTCAAAGATTACAAAGATTTTATTATTGGCAATTGGTTGAAAGACTTGAGTTATTACTTAACTCTCCAGAATCCATAGGGAGGGGTGTCTGTGTTCAGAGGAGGGGTTGTGGAGACCAAGGTTCTTATTATGTAGAAGACGTCTCATAGGTCATGTCCTTAGAGACAATAGATGACAAATGTTTCTGGCCAGGCATGGTGGTTCATGCCTGTAATTCCAGCATTTTGGGAGGCCGAGGTGAGCAAATCACTTGAGATCAGGAGTTTGAGACCAGCCTGGCCAACACGGCCAGGTAGAGATGGCCAACTCCATCTCTACCAAAAATACAAAAATACAAAAATTAGCCAGGCATGATGGCACGTACCTGTAATCCTAGCTGCTTGGGAGACTGAGGCACAACAATCGCTTGAATCCGGGAGGCAGAAGTTGCAATGAGCCAAGATCGCACCACTGCACTCCATCCTGGGCAACACAGTGAGTGACACTCCAGCTCAAAACAAAAACAAAAACAAAAACAAAACCCAATAGTTTCCTATTCAGGGCTTTAAAAGATGATACACTCTTAGTTAATCCCTTTTTAAAAATTTTATTTTTTCTTTCAATAGGTTTCTAACTTATTTTTTATTTCAATAGTTTTTTTTTTTTTTTTAAATTTCAATAGGTTACATGAATAAGTTCTTCAGTGGTGATTTCTGAGATTTGGGTGCACCTATCACCCTAGCAGTGCACACGCGATCCAATGTGTAGTCTTTTATCCCTCACCCCACTCCCACACTTCCTCCCAAGTCCCCAAAGTCCAATGTATCATTCTTATGCTTTTGTGTTCTCATAGCTTAGCTCCCACTTATGAGTGAGAATATATGATGTTTGGTTTTCCATCGCTGAGTTACTTTACTTAGAACAATAGTCTCCAATTCCATACAGGTTCCTGTGAATGCCATTATTTTACATTATTTTATTCCTTTTTATGGCTGAGTAGTATTCCATGGTGTGTGTGTGTGTGCGTGTGTGCGTGTGTGTGTGTGTATGCCACATTTTCTTTATGCACACATTGATGGATGGGCATTTAGGCCAGTTCCATATTTTTGCAATTGCGAATTGTGCTGCTGAAAACATGCATCTGCAGGTATCTTTTTCACGTAATGACTTTTTTTCCTCTGGGTAGATGCCCAGTAGTGGGACTGCTGGATCAAATGGTAGGTCGACTTTTAGTTCTTTAAGGAATCTTCACACTGTTTTCCATAGTAGTTTTACTAGTTTACATTCCCACCAACAGTTTAAAAGTGTTCCTTTTTCATGACATCCATGCCAACATTTATTACCTTTTGATGTTTTTATTATGGCCATTATTATGGAAGTAAGGGGGTATCTCATTGTGGTTTTGATTTGCATTTCCCTGATAATTAGTGATGTTAAACATCTTTCCCTATGCTTGTTGGCAATTTGTGTATCTTCTTTTAAGAATTGTCTATTCATGTCCTTAGCCCAACTTTTGATGGGATTGTTTGTTTTTGTTTTGTTTTGTTTTGTTTTCTGATTCGTTTGAGTTCTTTGTAGATTTTGGACATTAGTCCTTTGTTGCATGTATAGATTTGAAGATTTTCTCCCACTCTGCGGGTTATCTGCTAACTCCACTGATTATTTCTTTTGCTATGCAGGAGCTTTTTAGTTTAATTACGTCCCATCTATTTATGTTTTTGTTGCATTTGCTTTTGGGTTCTTGGTTATGAAGTCTTTGCCTAAGCCAATGTCTAAAGGGTTTTTCTAAAGTTATCTTCTAGAATTTTTTATGGTTTCAGGTCTTAGATTTCAGTCTTTGATTATTCTAGTATCATTCTTTGAATAGGGTGTTCTTTCCCCCAATTTATGTTTGTATTTGCTTTGTCAAAACTCCCAGTTAATCTCTTCAGAATTGGGAGGGCCTAGAAAGGCTAAGACCTAGGCATGTTAAAAGAGATGTTTTCTGGCCAGGTGCAGGGGCTCAAGTCTGTCATCCCAGCACTTTAGGAGGCCCAGGTGGGTGGATCACCTGAGGTCAGGAGTTTGAGACCAGCCTGGCCAACATGGGTAAACCCCATCTCTACTAAAAATATAAAAAATTAATCGGATGTGGTGGCATGTGCCTGTAATCCCAGCTACTCAGGAGACTGAGGCAGAAGAATCTCTTGAACCTGGGAGGTGGAGGTTGCAATGCACCAAAATTGGGATGTGGCACTCCAACCTGCATGACAGAGCAAGACTCTGTCTCAAAAAAAAAAAAAAAAATTTACGGATGCAATGTTTTCCCCATAGAAGACAACTTTGTAAGGCCATTTCAAAATATGGCAGAAAAACATATTTGGAGAGTGAATATTTTTACTTCCTTCTTTTTCTGTCACGGGATGCTGTACTGGATCAGTCTGGCGTCTGATGTCTTCTTGCCACAGTGAGTCTGCTTCATCAGTCTTAGGATCTTTATCTTAATGTCAGTGCTGGTCAGTTGTGTAAACTAAACTCCAAAAGGGAGTTTTTGGAGTAATGAGGTGTGTCTGTCCCCCACTTCCCATCAAAGCCTGAACTAGTTTGTCAGATTCCTTTGGGATCCTGTTGACCAAGAAGTGGTTCATTCAGTTGGTAGGGGGCTTAGCATTTTATTTTTGGTTTTCATAATTCAAGTTCTGCCTTCTACCTGTCCAAAAACCAGACAAGTCTTACAGGTTAATTCAGGATCTGTGCCTTATCGATCAAATCGTTTTGCCTATCCACCCTGTGGTGCCCATCCCATACACTCTTTTGTTCTCAATACCTTCCTCCACAACCCACTATTCCATTCTTGATCTTAAAGATGCCCTTTTCACTAATCCCCTGCACCCCTCACCCCAGCCTCTCTTTGCTTTCACCTGGACTGACCCTGACACCCATCAGTCCCAGCAGCTTACCTGGGCTGTGCTGCCTCAAGGTTTCAGGGACAGCCCTCATTACTTCAGCCAAGCTCTTTCCCATGATTTACTTTCTTTCCACCCCTCTGCTTCTTATCTTATTCAATATATTGATGACCTTTTGCTTTATAGCCCCTCCTTTGAACCTTCTCAACAAGACACCCTCCTGCTCCTTCAACATTTATTGTGCAAGGGATATCGGGTATCCCCCTCCAAAGCCCAAATTTCTTCTCCATCTGTTACCTACCTCGGCATAATTCTTCATAAAAACACGCGTGCTCTTCCTGTCGATCGTGTCTGGCTGGTCTCTAAAACCCCAACCCCTTCTACAAAAACAACTCCTTTCCTTCCTAGGCATGGTTGGATACTTTCACCTTGGGATACCTGGTTTTGCCATCCTAACAAAACCATTATATAAACTCACAAAGAGAAACCTAGCTGACCCCGTACATCCTAAATCCTTTCCCCACTCCTCTTTCCATTCCTTGAAAACAGACCTAGAAACTGTTCCCACACTAGCCCTCCCTGACTCATCCCAACCCTTTTCATTGCACACCGTCGAAGTGCAGGGCTGCGTGGTTGGAATTCTTACACAAGGACCGGGACCACGCCCTGTAGCCTTTTTGTCCAAACAACTTGACCTTACTCTTTTAGGCTGGCCATTATGTCTGCATGTGGTGGCTGCTGCCACTCTAATACTTTTAGAGGCCCACCTTAAGGTTGCTCTCCTGCCGGCCAAGTCTGGAGTCACTCATTGTCAAGGACACCAGAAACCAGCTGATCCTATTGCTAAAGGAAATGCCTATGCCAACAGGACAGCAAAAAAAATAATAATAATAGCGAATGCCTCCACACCCACAAATATTCCAGTCCTCACTCCAAAAGGCCAGTATTTTCCTTTCTTCTCTATCACCCCCACCTACTCCTTTTCTGAAAACCTGCTCTGCCAGTCTTTTCCAAATCAGGGCAAGTGGTTCTTAGATCATGGAAAATTCATTCTTCCTGCCTTACAAGCCCAGTCTATTCTTTCATGACCGTTTCCATGTAGGACATACGCCTCTGGCTCTCCTCCAACAGCCCCTCATTTCCTTCCCCATATTTGGCAACCAGACCAGCATCCAGGACAACATAAAGTATGCTGTTGGTTGTTAGAGGGCTTAGGACATTTCTCTCTGTGCCAGCCTCAGCTTAATCCAGGAGACAAAGATTATTTTCCTTATTATCTCTCCTGCATAGGATCTGCAATCAGGATGATTAAACTCCTCCATTCAAAACGCCACTCACACCTTTGGGAAAAAGGTGATAAAATAGACTCTTGGCTTGATGCCGGGGGTCCTGGTTGTATGATGGGAAATGGGGACAAAAGGCCTTGGTGTGTAAAGCATTATTCCTACCTTGGCCTAAAAACTCACTGCCACCTACCTTAAGGCTATTATGCTTAATTGCTATTTTTAAAGAATTTATTCTATTAGGACAATTCCAAGTTCAAAAATATGCTAACTGGCACCTTCTGAGCCACATGAAAATGCACCCCAGACCTGAAACTTACTGGACTAACTCATTATACAATTTTCTTTAAGGAGTCCACACAGTCCCTGGTCCCGTCTAAAGCAGTCCTGAGAAACATCGCCCCTACCCCGATAATCCCAGTGAAAACTCATCTTTTCTTTATTTTTTCTTATAATTTTATATTTTATAAGTAAAAAGACAGAAATGTCAGGTCTCCGAGCTGAAGCTCAGCCATTGTAACCCGTGACCTGCACATATACTTCCAGATGGCCTGCAGGAGCCAAGAAGTCTGGAGCAACTGAAAAAACACAAAGAAGTGAAACAGCCAGTTCCTGCCTTAACTAATTAACCCACCTGATGACATTCTACCATTATGACTTGTTCCTGCCCTGCCCCAACTGGTCAATCGACCCTGTGACATTCTTCTCCTGGACAATGAGTCCCGTGATCCCTCCGCCATGCACCTTATGACCCCCTCCCCTGCTGACAACAGATAACCAGCTTTAACTGTAACTTTCCACTGCCGACCCCAGTCCTGTAAAGCTGCCCCTCTCCTACCTCCCTCCGCTGACTCTCTTTTCGGACTCAGCCCACTTGCACCCAAGTGAATAAACGCCCTTGTTTCTCACACAAAGCCTGATGGGTGGTCTCTTCACACAGACACGCTTGACACTTATAACCCCCACGTGTTGAACATTTGGGGTGCCCTGGGCACCATGCTGGACACCTGCACCTGTCCAACCAACCAAGCAAGCATCATCCATCCAAAGTCATCCACCCATGCATTCAGAGCTGGTAGCTCTCACGAGCTCAGGAGGAGGAACGCCTGTCCTCGTTCTCTGAACCGGCGGAGGGTACAGAGGACAAGGACAAGGCACTCAGTGGGTCAGTGTGAAGATGCCTTGCCCTGCAGGGAGGGGATAGTCTCCCTGAGATGGAACCCAGGGAGGGCCAACTGGAGAGAATGGTGAGAAAACACGGCCTCGCTCAGGAGGGGAATGTAAACAGGACTTGATGGGTTAGGAAGCTGCTTGGCGAAGGGGTGGTGGGCGGGCAGGCCTGGGCATGGGAGGGGCACCGTCATGGCTGAGTCTATGCTGATGGTTTGTGATGCTGGAGCGGGTCAGTCGTGCTGGAAGGAGTTGCATGACAGAAGATCCATGCTTTGGAATTGGAAACCATGAGACATACGGACAGATTGTAAGAGGGGCTCTTCCTCAGGCCTGGAGCTGGGCCCATCTGGACCGTCCACACGGATGGTAAAAATAAACTCACAGACCCCAGTCAGGTCTGATTGGAGCTTCCTCAAGCACGGGAAATACAGGAGGTGCCTGAGAGCAGGGAGTTCCTTCAGGTTCCTTTCTGTGTCTCGTGTGGAACCCAGGGAGGCAGAAATCCACCAGCTCAGGAAAGCGTTGCCGGAAGGACCCAGGAACACCTGCCCTCCAGGTTATGATGACCCTTGAGGAGCTGGTTCTGGCTCCAAGCCTGGCTCTGGGGCCTGCAGGACCTGCTTCTCAGCCTGTGCTGTGCCTCCCTCCTGCCCCTACCCAAGCCACACAGACTGACTTTACCTCCCCTGTGTCTGAGCCCGAGACCGCCAGGCATATGAGAGCTTCCTCCGGGAAGGACTCAAGGGTTTCAGTTTTACAGTTTGAAAAAGAGGAGGATATTCCGAGAGGCTTTTCTTTCAGCAGGGAGGCACTGGAGCGACTGGGCAGATGACAGAAATGAGGAGGTGGGGAGGGGGCCAGGGTCCCAGGAGGGCGGGACCATCAAACCAACAATGGCAGGGCGGGGAAGGGGCAGGGTCTGAGCCAAGCTGCAGAAGGAAGAGGAGAAGCCTCACCCTCTCCATAGACACTGGAGGGAGAAGGAGCTCCTGGGAGATTTGTGGGGTTAGGAGAATGAGGGTGATCCCACCTGAAAGACTGAGGAGCCTCAAAGGTATGGAGTGGGTGAGGTAGGGTCGGAGAGGCCTGGACCCAGAGTCAGGGGTGAAATCATTTTGGAGAAAATGAGAGGAGGGTGAAGGCAGACTGTTCCAGCACCATCAGATGGTCTCCACCATCTTCTTGAAGTGAAGATAACAAATTACAAGTGACATGAATAGACATAATTTTCCACCGTTTCTCCAAGAATGCTCACCTGGAGAGGTGCAAAAACAGTGGGAAGGGGTATGGGGTTCACTCAGTGTTGGACTTTGCCCAACAGGGCTCACAGAGAATGCCATGATCCAGTGAGGACTCCTGATAAGCTGCGGGCAGCAGCCCGAGTGGGAGGAAGTCCAGGTGGCGTGGCGGGCACAGAGAAGGCAACTCACTTCCCATAGTCTATGTGTTCATGAAACTGAAGGGTCATCTCTTAGGGCGGCTGTGTTTGTGGAACTGGAGGGTCATCTCTTAGGGTGGCTGATTTGGAAGGAGCAGGAGCTCAGGGTGAGATGCCCAGATTGGTGTCCTTGGAGGTGAGCTGTCTGTGGGGATGCCAGGTCTTGGGGTGCCTTTGGGAGAGGAGGACTCAAGCTGAGTGGAAAACTATTCACATGAATAAGATGAAAAACTGCAGAAATAACCAAGAATGACACAGGCATTGGGTGGAGAGGGAAGATGTGAGCCAGATGCTGAAATAGCCAGGAACGTGAGCACGTGCCCAGGAAGGCATGGATGCTGGCAAACGCAGGAGACCGAGGCAGGGCCAGACCCCCTGGGGCTTCCTTGCAGGGAGGCTGGGGTGTGGGAGGGAAGAGGCATTGAGGAACAAGAGCTACATTGAACTTTCCACTTCAGCCAGATTCCCTGCAGTCCTCAGACAGGCATTCATGGTCTCAGTTTCCAGGCAAGAGACTAGAATTCAGAAAATCTAAATAATTTGCCCAAGATCGGTTAAACACCCCCTCCCAAATCAACTTAAACCTGCACAACTTCTCCTACCTTCTTTTAAAACTGTCATTATTTCTTCCTGTATTCATTTATTAGCACTCAGTGCACCTGGCCGGGGCCCTTGTGTTTGCTGGTCACCTACTAGAAATAGAGAAAATGTCGGCCGGGCGCGGTGGCTCAAGCCTGTAATCCCAGCACTTTGGGAGGCCGAGACGGGCGGATCACGAGGTCAGGAGATCGAGACCATCC
>NW_012114488.1:8087589-8088535 GCF_000951035.1 Colobus angolensis palliatus
TTTAACAGGCTAAGGCAGGAGAATCCTTTGAACCTGGGAGGCAGAAGTTGCAGTGAGCTGAGATGGTGCCACTGCACTCCGTCTCAAAAAAAAAAAAAAAAAAAAAAAAAAGAAAAGAAAAGAAAAAGAAAATGTCTCAGAGAAGAAGATTGAATGGGTACAAAGGGAAAGAAAGGCCAGGACTGTCTCCCACGTCCTTTGCACATGCAGAAACGCTGGCAGCCAGACCTTGGGAGGAACTACAGGAGCGACCAGAGAAGTATTATGGCCGGGTCCACCTCGCTGTGAGCACATGTGTGTCTGACTTCTAAGAGAAAAATTCCAAAAAGGAACCTGCTTTAATTGATTGGAAATGCGTTTAATTTATAATCAAAAAAGGAACACTTTGGGCTCACTGCCAGGTGATATTAATCTCCAGGGCTTTTCAGTACCCTAAAGGTAACCAGCTGGGCTTGCCGGAAGGTCTTCCTATACAAGTTGTACATAAGTGAATGATTTTCCTTTTAATTGTCAATCTGCATTTCATCAACCAGATAGAGCACAGCCTTGAAGCCTTACTCTGCAAAATAGCAAGCTTTGTAAAACTTGTGGGTGTTTAGTATTTAACAAAAAAATAAGTTCTACATTTTTTTTTCAGGCACAAAAGTCCAAAGAACTTAAAAAATAGTACGTTTAATGCAATTTATCGAATGACATCTCCATGTCACCATCTGAATATGAAAAATAGAAAATTTAGAAGAAGAAGAGTTTTTATTAACTAACAGATATAATTAAAGACAATGGAGATAAGTATATTAAGAAAATATATTCATTTAATTATAAAGAAGATCTTCATTTGATGTCTACTGTGAGGTCTGGACAATCCTTTGTTGAATCCAAGGTTTTTGAAATAGTGGCCATCATGACTTCATTTAATGAAATAATTAGTATTGGTCATGGCTGGGCG
>NW_012114488.1:8088840-8094127 GCF_000951035.1 Colobus angolensis palliatus
AAAAAAAAAAAAAAAAAAATTGGTCAAAAATATAACCTATGGTATCTAGAAGAATATACTTTCTAAATAGTGGCATGTGTATTCTCAAAAGAAGAAAAAGCTGGTGAAACAGTGATGTGTTTATTCACATCAAACCTTCAAGCAAAGAAATTCTCAGCAGTCCCTATGGATCAATCGTGCATCACAGCTCAGCTCTACCAACACACTGCAAACAACTAAGACTCACGTGAGCAAACAAAAATAGCAAGTTCTAGGAATGGTTGATTTTTTCTAGGAATGGTATGAAACAAAGGTGCTGTTGTTCAAACTCTGGGTGAAGGAATAATCCAGTGGCTGACAAACGTGGACGCTGTTTCTGAGGTCAGAGTGGGGAATCTGTGACAGTGAGAAAATAATCTTCCAAGAGTTAAAGAGCTGAGGTTCATAGCGGTAAGCCGTCCACTGCTTCTCCCTGCTGGGCCACGAGGTTAGCAACTTTGAAAAGTTTCCTCGCTGAAGTTTCCACGATCTTCTGTTGTTGTTATTATTATCTTGCCTGGGACATGTCTTGATAATGGTAATTAATGGCAGGACATAACTTATTTCTCAATATGCCATTTAATAGACACATTTTCTAGGCAAATATTTGGAAAAGTCAAAACGGTCACTAAGTCTAGGGGTTGAGGGAAGAGACGAAGTGACACACATTCTCTTCTAACGAAACCTATTTACTATTAAACATCTTTGTAGAATATACGGAGGTTATTTTCATCCATCCCTTCAAACAGTGCTTTTGAGTGGCTTTTTCACATGATTATGAGGTGCTGTGGGGAATAGAAAATGCTTAAGTCGTAGGCTCTGCGTTAAGGACCTTGTGATGTATGTGTGCATGCGTGGGGAGGATTTCCTCCCCAGAGGTGCAGTGTTTCTCGTTCATTCCAAATTAAACAATGGCAAGAATCTTGGAACTCCCCCTCCTTATGGGTTGGAACGTCAGAATCAACATGTTCTGCTTTTACATTTTTCCTCTTTCCCAAACTGGAGAAGGCATTTAATGAAGGGCTCAGTGTGTAGCCCAGGGTCGGAATGTCTGGAAGGGCCTGAAGAAGCTGTTTAGATGCAAGGTTGGGGGGAAGCCAGTCTTGGGTGCATGCATGCTCCAAGTCACACCTGTCTGCTTGGAGAAGCCAGAACTGACCACTGTTTCCTTCTCACATTAAAAAAACAATCTAACTACTAAGTCAACCTCCTCACCCCATCTGAAAACACATTTAACAGGCTAAGGCAGGAGAATCCTTTGAACCTGGGAGGCAGAAGTTGCAGTGAGCTGAGATGGTGCCACTGCACTCCAGCCTGGGCAACAGAACAAGACTCCGTCTCAAAAAAAAATTACATATTTTATTTTACTTTAAAAAATCCATTTCTTTTATTATAACAGGGCTCAGTTAATAAAATTACTTACCAAATTAAAAAGACCATTTTCTTAGATGAAAGAGCAAGTGAGTTGACATATTTTAAATAAAAAAACTGACATCTAGTACAACGCTCAGAGAATCATGAATATGGGAATTTGAACTAAAACATTCAGAGCCTTACCTCAGGTCACACTTTTAACATCTCTAGCAGCAATAAAAAGACACCTTTCCTCTCAACCGCAGTAGCCGCAGGAGATTGAAAAGACAGTGTGAGGGCAGGCTGGTGGTGACCATAAAAATTCCAGCATTTGCAACAAAGACACAATCTTTGTACTGAGCATGATTCCAACTTCAACATAAGAAAGCAAAATGTTTTTTCCTGAAGTTAAACACGAATAACAAGATATATCAAACTTTTTTCCATGTAACCACACGAATTGAATTAACTTTGAATCAACTTTGTCAGTACTTACTTAGTAAGCATTCAGATGTCCAGAGAAAGTAAATAGAAAATAAGGCATTTACTCTGTATAAAAGCTGGAATAAAAATCATTAGGTGTAAATGTACCATGAAGCCTGAGCCACTGGCACCTGTGGCTCGTGTTGCCCGCAGCCTGCCCATAACCACGGTCCCTCCTCCGCCTGGCTTACAGAACTCCCATTCTTTCCTGGGCAGCAAATGTCCAGTTAAAATCCTGAAGCCAGAGACGCCAAGAAGAGACGTCGGTGGTCAATGAAATTCAGCAGCCTTCCACTAGATGGGACAGGGGAAAACTAAAATCATGAAATCTGCCATTTTCTGCTTCCTGCCCTTGCTCTCCACCCTGGGTCCTGTCTGGTCAGATGTACGAAGACACAGGAGCCCTCTGGGCAGCGTGAGGAGGAAGTGGAGGGACCAGGGCGGAGGGGTCAAGTCTTCTTCCACAGAAGCGGAGGGACCGGACTGCAGGGGCGAAGCCTCCCCCGTGGATGGGAAGGAGAGGAGGGACCGGGACACAGGGGTGAAACCTCCCCCCAGGGATGCAGGATGGAGAGGAGGGACCGGGACGCAGGGGCAAAGCCTCCCCCCGGGGATGCAGGATGGAGAGGAGGGACCGGGGCGCAGGGGCGAAGCCTCCCCCCAGGGATGCAGGATGGAGAGGAGGGACCGGGATGCAGGGGCGAAGCCTCCCCGCAGGGATGCAGGATGGAGAGGAGGGACCGGGATGCAGGGGCGAAGCCTCCCCGCAGGGATGCAGGGCGGAGAGGAGGGACCAGGGCACAGGGGCAGCGCTGCTGGATGCATCAGCACACAGGTTGGATTTCTGCCTGTCCTCTTGTTAACTGAGAAAAATCACTCGTGGACTTAGGCCGCTGGGATTTGGTTTTTCCATTTTCTATTTCTTATCAGCGAAGTCAATTGCTAACCCTTCTGAGGAGTCAGCATGAAATTCCCTATCACCTTTGGAGGGTTTCCTCCTGTGGGTGGTTAAGATCTGCCATTTCAGCCTGATGTGTATTGCTCAGGTTTGTGGATTCAGCTTTCCCCGTCCTTTGTTCTCTTTCAAGAGGAACATTCAGAATCATTTGATACAAAATGGTTCTGACACCCACATTTGCGTTCCTGATGGCCTTTGTTGAGTGCCTGTTTCACATCAGGCTCTACACCTACAATCTCCTGTTCTGTGTACAGTAACTCTGAGGGGGAGATTTCAAAGAATTGTTTTCTGGTCGGGGGCTGAAATTGAGGAGGCTGGGCTCCTACGGCCTGCAGGTCATGCTGCTGGTAAGCCAGGAAGCCCCTGTTCCATCTGCCTTTAACCCCCGTATCTGTGACTTCCCACAGCCTGACACTGCCCCGGCGTGCACACCCTTCCTCAGCCTTTCCACTTTGTCAGAAGGAGGTGCGGCAGACAAGCGTGTGGAGATGGGAGTTTGGTGAGATTTCATTACTGTGAGGGCTGTTCTGCTTCCACTCCCTGCCACAGCCTGGTGACTTGTTCTGACCCACATGACAGACTTTGGCCAGCAGATATTAGCAGACAGGTCACAGCTGAGGCTTGAAATGTGCTTGTGCAGTCCCACTGACTTTCTTGCATTTCAGCCGCAGCTGAGCAAGAACCTGTCCCTCATGACCCATGAGTCCCAGAGTGCCAGAAGGATGACACTCCAGCCCACCCGTCCCCATCCTGACGCACAGAGCCAGTTCAGCAGTGCCCAGATTACCATACTAGACCCATACTAGCCTGACCAACCTCGACAACACACAGGGATAAAGACAAAGGTAAACGAGCATCGTATAATATTCATACTTTCTTTTTCTCGAGACAGAGCCTCGCTCTGTCCCCCAGACTGGAGCACAGTGGCATGACCTTGGCTCATAGCAACCTCCACCTCCCGGGTTCAAGTTATTGGGAGCAGGCGCCCCAAAATCTGGTCATAAACTGGCCCCAAAACTGGCCATAAACAAAATCTCTGCAGCACTGTCACGTGTTCATGATGGCCATGACGCCCAGGCTGGAAGGCTGTGGGTTTATGGGAATGAGGGTAAGGAACACCTGGCCCGCTCAGACATTCTTAAGCCTTGATGTACCCCTCCCCCACACCCCACATTAAAGGCATTTTTAAGCCACAAACAATAGGCTTAAAGGCATTCATAAGCCACAAACAATAGCGCCAGCGATCTGTGCCTTAGGGACATGCTCCTGCCACAGTTAACCAGCCCAACCTACTCCTTTAATTCAGCCCATCCCTTGTTTCCCATAAGGAATACTTTTAGTTAATTGTATATCTATAGAAACAATGCTAATGACTGGCTTGCTGTTAATAAATACGTGGGTAAATCTCTGCTGGGGCTCTCAACTCTGAAGGTTGTGAGACCCCTGGTTTCCCACTTCACACCTCTATATGTCTGTGTGTGTGTCTTTCATTCCTCTAGTGCCGCTGGGTTAGGGTCTCCCCGACTGAGCTGGTCTCGGCACAAGTGATTCTCATGCCTTCGTTTCCCGAGTAACTGGGATTACAGGCACCTGTCACTATGCCTGGCTAATGTTTTGTATTTTTAGTAGAGACAGGGTTTCGCCATGTTGGCCAGACTGGTCTTGAACTGCTGACCTCAGGTGATCCATCTGCCTCGGCCTCCCAAAGTGCTGGGATTACAGGCGTGAGCCACCACCCCCAGCCCATATTGTCTTTCTTGAGTAGCTTTGTTGTTTGCACGCCTCGATTGTCCAACTGGCAGCTTATGATCATGTCAGTCATTTCTGTACATTGATTCCAGAAAAAAAAGCTGAAAACATTCACCTAGATCATTCAAAAAATTTCTGGTGTGGCAATGATGGGCATGATTTATGAGTTGGTCCGTATGCTTCTAAAATAAACCTCCAACCAAGATATTTTTGACAAAAATACAAGAAAGGCTTTTCAGACATAACGAGGAGAGTGGGGGATGGTTTGGGGAGGGAGGCATCTTTCACTAGAAACAGGCACATGGCCTGGGTAAGAGAAACAGATTTCTGGTTTGGATTTGCAATCTTTATATTTTGCAATAAGAACCACCTGCACGCGCTCCATGCCTCCTCACTCCCTTTCCCTTCCTGTCTTTTTCAAGCTCTTTCAGTCTTGTGGAATACTTCATCCTCTCCTACCTACTCCAAATCCCAGTTTAAGCCCCACCTCCGCTAGCAGCTTTCCCTGACAACAGTCCGCTCCTAACGCCCTTCCCAGTATTGTCTTTACTGCACAATTGATCATCGCCAATGCTAAGACAGAGTTTTACAAAGATCACTTTTTTCTGAATAGAAAGGAAACTGTGTATGGGGTTGGGGTGGGCTGGGTGAATTTACCAGGACCAGTAGGCAGTAACGAATCCTGGAGGAAGTGTGTCCAGTTAAGATGATACCACGACAGTCCGA
>NW_012114488.1:8094612-8122640 GCF_000951035.1 Colobus angolensis palliatus
ATTCTCCTGCCTCAGCCTCCCAAGTAGCTGGGATTGCAGGCACCTGCCACCATGTCCAGCTAATTTTTGTATTTTCAGTAGTGATGGGGTTTCACCAGATTGGCCAGGCTGGTCTCAAACTCCTGACCTCAAATGATACACCTGCCTCGGGCTCTCAAAGTGCTGGGAGTACAGGCATGAGCCACTGTGCCCGGCCACCAGCTTTAATCGAAATAAGGCACTCTTTTTGTTTCTTCCGAAGTTTCCTATAGCACTGGGTGACGTCAGTAGCACTGGGCAGTGTGGAGTTAAGACTCACAGACAGATGACCTTCCACACGGTCAGGGCAAACACGTATACGTGGCACACCTGGGGTGCAGGTTCCAAGCACTTTGCATACGTTAACAACTCACATAATTCTTTTCCCATGTGTGGAAGGAGGAGGTTCATGTATGCCACCAGCATCCCCGCATCCCAGAGGGGGAACTGAGGGGTCATGTCTAAAGTCACACCCCACTCAGGGACACAGCCAGGATTCCAATTCTTTCAGCCCAGAGCCCTCACCTTTCCCTCCCTTACAGTGGACACCTGTACAATTAAGCAATTATCAAAGCCTGCATTTAGTTGGAAAAAAAAAAAAAAGACTAACATAGTTTTAATAGCATACTTTATTTTAATCTAAGAAAAATGATTAAATTCAAAGGTCAGAAATATAAAAGATTATCCAAAAAGTTTAGGATCATAACTGTTTCTTAAACAACATTGGCATGTACTTGAGCTGGTTCTGTGGCTCCAAAGGCTTGATTTTTACCTTGCACAGTTTAAATAAGTAAGAAGCCTTATGCGATGCTCCACAAGCATCCCAACCTCACAAACATCATTCTACAAGGCATGTCTCAGGGGATTTGGGGCCATGAAGATGCTTTTCCAAACAACAGTCTGAGCCGAGATAGAATCACGTTGAAGTTTCCGCTCTCAGACCATCCTCCAAACGGTTCCTCACAGACAGGGCGCCCTGAGCTCCGGGCCCAGGCCTGAGGGGGGCAGCTGGCTGTGCACGCAGGCCAGTTCTGTTGGTCACCGTGTGGGCATTCCACTCCTATCCTTCTCTGCCAGTGCCACCCAGATGAATTTCCCATTGGCAAGTTCTCATACCCTTGATGCATTCAGAAAAGCAGAAAGGAACCGTGGGGACCCGCAGGCACTTCTCCCCGGCTGCCAACACCAGCCCTGGGGGCACCATGGATCCAGCTGTGCCTTCAGTAAGGAGATTGCTCATAATTGGTTCAGGTGAAGACTTTGCCTTCCGGTAGCCCTGGGGTGGACCAGGTAGGAGGATCATGGAGGGGAAAAACCAGGCAGACAAGCCTGTTAGCCAGCTCCGTCACACCGTGACTGGATTTACATTTTGGAAGGATGGGCCCCTCCTAGGCAGCCTCCCACCACCAGAATGACTCTCCGGGACTCACTCAAGCCCCAGGGCAAAACTCAAACAGAAGCTTAAAATGGAAAAGCAAACATCCTTTTGAGCCAAAGTATCACACCAAAGACAGTTTGGAAATAGTATTTCCTCCAGGGGAACTACCTGTACTTAACTGGATAGCTTTAGTGGTTGCGTGATTCATTGTACGGGCAAGATCTCTGGAAAGCAAAACAAGACAAACTAACAGAAAATCCCAAGAAACAAACCAGCCCGTGCATGTTAACTGCCTAAAGGGTCAACCGTACATCACAACCTTCCACGGAAATGTGGAGCTTCCAACATGATTCCGCAATGCTGTAAGCACAGCCGTCTGGAAGTGACTGCAGGGGTTAGGGAAGCCATAGGATTGCAACCAGCAACCAGAGTGCCTAGAGCTCTACTGTTAACATGTGGAAGGCGAAGAAATTAAGCCTAAATGCATTCAAATACATCTCCACCACATACAGATTTCCAAGGTCAAAGGAGGACACATACATTGTATGTGATTAATTTTCTGAAGCCAGCTCTCCATTTTCACAGATTAAAACAGTCTGTTTAAATATCTCATTTCTACAAAGTGAATTTACATTTAAAGTACAAAGTGCAAATACTATGTGTTTCTGTTTTTGTTTTCTTAATTGCTCGTTGGTGAGGGAATTTCCCACGTGTCTAGGAACTGCCTTCGCTGCGGGAGCCATTTATCCTTGTTTCCTGGGCTGAAAAGAAAAGACAAAAAAGAGACATTATATTCAGAGGTGTGTGTCACTCATCAGAGAAGACTAAGGGGCTTCCGGGAATGAACTGAACCAAAGAGGGCTGGGCAGGTCGCGTGAGGGGTAAGGATGAATGAGAAACGAGGAAGACATTTTGGACACTGGTAACTTTTTAACACTTTCCTTCCTTGACATGATAGAAATATTGGGGAAAATGTATCATTTCAAAAAAGTAACATCCACTGTAAATATTTTAAGTGCTCAATACATTAAATGTTTTCCAGAATGTCTTATCACCTTGATTATACAAAAATAATTTTAATAATATAACTTATGCTTCAAATTTGATAAAGGCATAGTTGATTCTTAATTTTCCTTTTTATCTCTTTTGTTCACTATTTTACCTCTTTAAGAAGAAATCCAACTTAAAAAATTTGCTGATTATAATGATAAACAACGGTAACTCAGCACCTTGACTTTCAATTAAAAGTAATTTAGAATGAAAAAGAAAAGTAATATACACTCTCCTAGACTCAGTTTTCTGAGAGGGCCAATTCTTACAAATGTTGATCTATTCTTCTGTTTTATTATTTAAGTAATTAAATTTTAAAGTTTAGGAGGTTTCTGAGTTGGCTTTTATTCCCCTTGATAAAGATCTGAAGAGGTGAGAAGACAAACCCATCTCCAACACTAAACTTGAGGTTTAAATTCGCTGTGCATAAAGACAACCCGTCAAAGTATTTTACCAGTCATTAAACATGGCCAGGATGGCTGGAGGAGAAGGTGGACTAACATCTTAACTTATTTAATAACAGCTCTGACTACTCTGGAGTTGCAGTGGAAGCTGAAGAGATCAGGAAATAGCTCCTTTGGATTCTACCTTAGCATCATCCACCCTCCTGTGATCCCTTCTTTTGATAGTTCCTGTCTGGGTCATGCACATAGGGAAACCCTGGCTGGTTGGCACCATGTTATTCTTTGAGATGCTTCAAAGAAACATGGTGATCTTCAATGGCCATGGCCGGTAGGAGCCGCAACTGGCTTGCCCGTTAGGATCAATCCCAGTATCGTAGTTTGCAGAAATAGCCACAAAATGAAAGGCATGGAGGTCCGCGCGTCCACACAGGCACTAGAAAAGGAGGGGAAACTGCTTCTGTTTCTCTCTGGAAAAAAAGAGCTGAAGCAGGAGGCGTGTGCTTTGAACTGAGTTCATTTAAGATGCGTGGAGCGCATGAGTACAGTGATTGCCGTTCTCGAATGAAAACAACTTCTGGAGGTCTTGGCACTCAGGGAGGGTAATTACTTTCAGACCAGCCCTGTTTTAAAGTGTAAGTGATTTGTGGTGAGATTTAAAGTTAAAACCATAAACATTTGCTAAACAAAGGAAAACATATCACACATCTTTCCTCATGAAATGGTTTTAAATTACATCCAAGGTGTGTGCTGGCCGCCTCCACTTAAACCCACAACAAATACAGGGGCTTGCCTCAGGAAATGTCAACCTGACATCAAACAGGTGCAGGCAAAATAAATCACAAATTGACTCGTGGTAGCAAAGAAGTGAGGATTTTGCCCCGGCTTTGAAGGAGAGAGACATGAACCCACTCATGTTTATCTTCTGGAAAATGCTCCCGACATGCGATAGGTTGTGGCTTTGGGTGCTGGAGGACGCCACCATCGCATCCTTTACTTGCAAATTGAGAGGGAGAACCAGAAACCAAACACATGTTTGTGAACACACAGCAGGAGCCGAAAGTCCCTTCTGGAGCCCAACGCTTGTCTTGCTGGGACCCCAAAAAGAAACAGAAATTCACCCATGTATGAAGGATGCCTCCTGTTCCTGCAACCTCCCTGACAAAACGCAGGAACCAAATTACAAACACTCAGACAACTGCTTGAAAAAATTCAGCCGGGCACAGTGGCTCACACCTGTAATCCCAGGTGGACTGCTTGAGCCTATGAGTTCGAGACTAGCCTGGGCAAAACCCCTTCTCTTAAAAAAAACAAAACAAAACAAAAATCTACCAAACAAGGGAACTCAGAAATTTTTCTTAATAATTGAAAGTTCAAGTAATAAACTTTTTCAGTCAACAAGTTGGTGATTTTGGATAGAATTCTGTAAGACTGCTTTAGTCCTCACAGGGTGTAGACAGTAAGGTTGCCTCCCTTGAATTATTTCTTTTCTTGGAAGGTACTGGCCATTGCAAATCTACATAACTCTGAATTGTTATTGTACATAATTAAAAAAGGAAATGGTTAAGAGTAAAATATAAACATACTTACCTGTCTATTAGATGTACTTTCAGCATTACCTCTGGGGGCTAGCAGGAAAAAAATATATATTATTAAAAATCAGAGACTCATTATTTAATGAAAGGTTCAACATAATTTCAGGAAGGAGTCCACATCACTTTAGGAAGGTGTTATCAATTGGCAAACTCATTTACATGAAAAAAATACATACAGTCATTCCTCAGCATCCAGAAGGGATTGGCTCCAGGAGCCCCGCAAACCCAAATCCTGCAATTCTCAAGTTTCTTATATAGTATGGTGTAATATTTTAATATAATATAAACACATCCTCCTATGTACTTTAAATAATCTATAGACTACTTATAATGCTTAGTGCAACGTTAACGCTGTGTAAATAGTTGCTATATACTACATTGTTTTTTATTTGTATCTTTTTTGTTCTCTGAGAATTTTTGATGCAAGTTTGCTTGAATCCACAGAAGAGCTAACTATACATGCATTGAACATAAATTATGAGCAGTGGATTATGAAAGTTACTATGTAAGTACTTTCTAACAACACAGATTCTCTAGTCCAGCCTTAGAAGAATGTTTTACTTTACCCCAAACTCTAAGGTAAATCCACCTTCTCTGGAGAACTGAATTCTAGATGTTTCTCAACCTTTCCCCAGAAGGAGGGGGTTCACGTCCCTGGGGTGCCGGGAGCGAAGCCATCGGCAATGCCCCAACTGGGGCTCTTTGAAGTCTTTTGCTTCTATATTAAAACCCGGAGAAATGAAAGTGTTTGGCTCAAAATAGTTTTTTCCAAAGCTTCGAGTAGAGTCAAAGCCAGAGGGAGCTGTGCTGTCTCCAGGCTTCATGGCCCCTGCACAGCGGAGCTTCCCTGGAAAGTCTCCTTCCTGCTCTCAGCTCAGCTTCCGCACCTGCATCTCCATGGAAACCTCTGGGACGCCCCCTAGGGGCTTCAGCATCCTCATCCCTTTCCCACTTTCCCCCACTCACTAGTGGGCTCAGTTGGTCTCAGGGTTTTAAATACTCTATTTCCTGACAGCTCCAAGGATACAAATTGCTGTAATCTTCAGCATGGACCTCTTTCTCTCCTCAGTCCAGATTATCAGATCCAACTTCATTATCCATGTGGATTTTCATTCAATAGGCAGCTCAAAAGAAACAGGACCCAGCCAGACTCATTATCTTCCCTTGCAAACCTACTTTCTGACGTATTCCATTCTCAGGACACAGTAACCCCATTCTTGAGCTGCTCAGAGCAAACTTTTGGAGTCATGATCATGCCTCTCTTCTCCTACCTTCCTCATCTCATCTGGGAGCAAATCCCTCGGGCTCTACACCCAGAGTCTATCCAGAGTCCAATCCTCATAGCATACGCTGTTCCGTGGCCAGAACCGCCCGCCTCTCCCACATGGACCCGAGCAGATGCCTCACCACTCTCCTCCTTCAGCCCTTCCCATCTGTTGTCTGCACAAACATGGCAACCAGGGGTCCTCTATCACATTCCACTCATCCTTCCAACAGCCTCACTCAGAGAAGCAGCCAGAGGCTCCTGGGCTATGCTGGAGGTGGGGTGTGCTCTGCCCTGTCCACCCATGTGGCATCACATCACTCGGGATGCTTGCTCCTCTCCAGTGCCCAATTTCTCCCCACCTCTGGGGCTTGCTGGGCATGGCACTCCTGCCATCCTCTGCAGGCTGCACTCTATCTGACGACCCTTGGTTCTCCTCTGCTCCTCCAGTCTCCAGTCAATCTCACTTTGCAGGGCCTCCTCCCTGTCCCCATCTAACGTTCCAGCCCTCCTGACCCTCCCTTCTGCCTCCTCCACAAGTAACCCCTATCGTGCTGTGGGGTTTCCTATTTATCTGATGACTCACTTCCACACCAAAGTGTAATCCCAAAAGAGACACACATTTCTGTGTGTTTACTGTTATTCTGTCAATGTCCAGAGCAGAAAGCTCTTGGTCAATAGTTTTCAAATGAATCAACAGATAAGGGAAGCATCTTTCTTTCCATATTCCTTGATTAACTGTTGATTTCTATTCACTCAATAAAAAACATGGAGTAAAGAGCAAAATTGTTCTGTTTTCAAACTGTCTCCCCTTGCCATAACGCAAGTAGAAACACAGTGTGAAAAGGTGCAAAACAAGCATGTTAGGTAAATTGCAAAAACATTAAGCAGTGGCTAAATCTATGATTATTTTAAATAGCTGGTTTTAATGGTCTAAGTGCCCAAATGAATATTGCTGCTCATCTACTTGTCTTGACTGAAATGATTACTTTACAGGAAAAAACAGGCTTTTCAGCCAACGGTTCAAATTTAAATATTATTAGAGTGATACTTTGAATCTATTCTGAGCCAATTTGATTATTCACCAATTGCCAGTTTTTTGTTGGATTGTTTGCTGATTAATAGAATTCTCCCTTGCTGTAAGGTTATAAAAGGAAGTAGCTGTAGATTAAAGTTATAAAAAGAAGTTTTATAACTTTATAAGTTTTATAACTGGGCTATGCTGGAGGCAGGGTGTGCTCTGCCCTGTCCACCCATCCTTCCAATGGTCTCACTCAGAGAAGCAGCCAGAGGCTCCTGGGCTATGCTGGAGGCATATAAAAATCCTGGGATATGCTGGAGGTTATTTTTTAAAAGTTAATATTCTTTTTTTTTTTTTTTTTGCCGGGGAGGATGGGGTCTCACTCTGCCACCCAGACTGGAGTGCAATGGCGTGATCTCGGTTCACTGCAACCTCCGACTCTCAGCTTCAAGCAATTCTCCTGCCTCAGCCTCCCGAATAGCTGGGATTACAGGCTCGCATCACCACGCCTAATTAATTATTGTATTTTTACTTGAGACAGGGTTTCACCATGTTGGCCAGAATCATCTCGAACTCCTGACCTCATGGCCTCGGCCTCCCAAAGTGCGGGGATTACAAGCGTGAGCCACCGCGCCTGGCTGATTTCTCATATTTTTTAGAATAAAAAGTGCGCTGTTCAGTAGTGAGCAAACATACAAGAAACAAAAAAACTTAGTAGCACTGTGGTTAAAATGTTCTCGCTAATTTCTTCCTGGATCTTAAGGTTTTTCTGACTTTTTGCTACTACAAACTATACAGGGTAGAAAACATATGACTGATAATGAATTTTTTTAAGTCAGAAAAAAGAAAAATTCCGTAAGGAAAATGAAAGGGCTGCAAAATCAGCTAAATATGTATCCGAGACCACAATGTTCATTTTTGACCATGACCAAATTGCCTCTTTTGCCAAATTGCAGTTTATTTTGCTAGAAGCGATCATATGCTTTCTTCTTGATTACTAAGAAGACAATAAAACTGAGACATATCAGATTATTCAGAGGGATCTAAAGAAGATAACTCAAACTTCTGCAGCAACTTAAACTTTTCACCTAAGATGATGGCATCAGAAGAGATCACGTTGTGCTCCACAATCCATCTATTCTTCCTTGCCAGGGTCTAAGCACTCCAGCCCATCCATGCCCCTTCCCTGCCCCACACTGTGGCTTGAGCCTTTGGAAGGTGGGAGTCTGAGAGGTTCCATCTCTGAGCATCCACCTCCCCTGTGGCTGTGCAAGTGGCTCAGCCTCTCATGCTTCTCTGCCACATCTCCCCAAGACCTGTGCTGACCTGTGCTGAACCTGCATTCCCACCCAGGGCAGCATGGTGGCAACCCACAGCCTTTATGCTACGTAAACCAGAAGGAAACGCTTGGGTCCTAAGCCACTGCAATTCTGTAGTCACTTGCGTGAAGTATGACCCATGGAAGGCCATGACTCATAAAGGTCACCTTCATTTCAGTCTATCAATATATGCAAGGAAAAAACATTTCCTCCCAGGGCTTTCTCCCAGAGCTACTGAGAACTCCATGTATCCTTCAGCACCAGGTCCTTAGCAAAGAGCAATGTGGACCAGTCCTAGAAGGAACTGACAACCTTTTCAAATCAGGATATGCGGCTCACAACAGTTGTCTGTATGCTGCTGCCACCTTCCAAAGAGATTGTCTAGGAGATTTAGCTTGCTCATGAGGGACTTATATCCTTCTATCAGAACCCAATCCATGGGCCAGTTCCTTGGAGAGTGGGTGTATTAACCATGACTTTCACTTCCTTTATCTAATGCTTTGACATCTGAACCTTGCTTATGCTGAAGAGGCTGCCCTCTGAGTTAGCCCAGCCCCAGGGACAGTGAGGAGCAGCCTTTCCTATTCAGGCCGACCTACAACCTCCACTCTCACCCAGCCAACAACCTCCACCCTCATCCAGCCTATAATCTACAACCTCACCAACCCTATAACACCCACCCTCACTCAACCTACAATCTTTACCCTCACTCAACCTACAACCTCCACCCTCACCCAACCTACAACCTCCACCCTCACCCAGACAACAACCAACACCCTCATCCAGCCTACAACCTCCACCCTCATTCAGGCTACAACCTCTGCCCTCACCCAGCCTACAACCTCCACCTTCACTGGCCATACAACCTCCACCTCATCCATACTATAACCTCCACCCTCACCCAACCTACAACCTCCACCCTCACCCAACCTACAACCTCCACCCTCACCCAACCTACAACCTCCACCCTCATCCAAGCTAAACTTCCACCCTCACCCATATTATAACTTCCAACCTCAATCAGTAAACAAGTTTCACCCTCACCTAACCTACAACCTGCACCCTCACTCAACCTACAACCTCCACCCTCATCTAAGCTACAACCTTTACCCTCACCCAGTCTATAACCTCCACCCTCACTTACCATACAACCTCTACCTTCACCCATATTATAACCTGCGCCCTCAACCAGCAAACAACCTTCACCCTCACCCAACCTCCAACCTCACCCAACCTACAACTTCTACCCCTACCCAACCTACAACCTCTACCCTCACCCATACTACAACCTCCACCCTCAACCAGCTAATAACCTCCACCCTCACCCAACCTACAACCTCCACCCTTACCCAACCTACAACCTCCTCCCTCACCCACCCTATAACCTCCACCCTCACCAAACCTACAACTTCTACCCTCACCCACCCTACAACCTCTACCCTCACCTAGCCTACAACCTCTACCCTCACCCAGCCTACAACCAATACCCTCACCTAGCCTACAACCTCCATCCTCACCCAGCCTATAACCTGGCCACCTCATTTACAGGCAAGCCTGCCTGGGAAATCATGATAAGAGCTCAGGCCCAGTCTCTCACTTCCTCTGTCTCTTGGCTGACCCTGGTGCCTCCCATGTGGCCTCCCACAGCACAGCATGGCCTCCTCTCCTTTGGATCTGTGAGTAACAAATTATCTTTTAATTGTCTCCTGATCTGTTTGCCAAATGACACCTCAAATTTCCTATCAATATACTATGTTTTAAAATAGTAGGACACATAGATGAATGCCCGACATTTGCCCTAACAGACCTTGATCCAGCCCAGAACGCCAATGCTAGTGTTTACACACCACACACCTTACATACACACCACGCACACACACCCTGCACACTGCACACCACACAAACCACCCCCTACACACAACAGATACACACACACCACACACACATACCCCACACACACACAGTCTGAGCTGTGTCCTATAGGTGGTGCAGGATGCGGGGAGCTATGGGTTCCTCTGGAAGGGTGGCATAGGAGCAGGACCTCCAGGAAACCATCTTCTTAACTGCTGTGGATCTATCTTGAAATCATTTGATCCCAAAATTTTCAAAATTCTGTCACCATAATCACAGCTCTGGGCCCAATTATTCTACTTGAAAGCCCACCAATTGCTGGAACTCACCCACCCCCCTCACAAACTGGAACTCACCCACCCCTCACAAACCGGAACTCGCCCACTCCCCTTGCAAACCGGAACTCATCCACTCCCCTCACAAACCGGAACTCGCCCACTCCCCTCGCAAACCGGAACTCATCCACTCCCCTCACAAACTGGAACTCACCCACCCCCTTGCAAAGAGTCTACATTTACTTCTTTTTAACTGAAGAAATTAGTAGGCAGGAATCTGCCCCAGCAAGGGCCATGGGCCACATGACCCTGTAGCACCAGGCTAAGGAGGGCAGAGGCCATGCATGGCTTAACTTTTGGGTGCTACTCAAGCCACTTGACAACGGCTAACAGGAAGGAGTCCTTGCAAAGAAAAGACCAGCCTGCACCATCCAGGAATGGAAGAAGATTAAAAGGTCAAAAATAGATCTACACTTGGCTATGTCCATCCTTAATTTTCTCACTATAACCATAAAAATTAGCCTTCTATAGAAATGCAGAGACTGGCTTCCATAATGGAGGAGGAGCTACACAGAAAACCCCCAGGTGCCACAACGTGTCACTCATCATGTGCAGATGGGGCAACAGCAGAATGTGAGCAGCTCCCTTTGTGAATCACTGAGTGGGTGTTCATCTTCCCTATGTGGAATCATCAGGGGTGAGGGACACCATGGTTACCTGGCTCCAGCTGCTAATCTGGCAGCCACCTGCTCTCCATCTCCCCATCAGTCCCCCAGGCCTCCCATGTGAACCCTGCTGGTAGGTTTTAAGTCTCAAAGAGCAATACACCATTTGTCTTTTGGGATCCTGAGCAGGGACCAAACTAAGAGAAAAAAGTGAAGAAAGCAGCTTGTTATGGTCTGAAGCGTGAGCCCAAAGTTCATGTGCTGGAAAGTCAATCCCTAACGCAGAGGCATTGGGAGGTTTAAGAGGTCTGCATTATGAGGACTCCGCCCTCATGAACAGGTGAATGCCATTATCTTGGGAGTGACCTCCTAGGAAAGAATGTGTTTGGCCCCCCTTGCTTTCTCTCTCTTTCTCATCCTCTCTTTGCCCTTCCATTTGGGGATGACACAGCACAAAGGCCCTCACCAGATGCTGATTCCACAATCTTGGACTGCCCAGCCTCTAGATCCATGAGCTAATACATTTGTGTTTGTAGGTTACCCCATCCGTGGTGTTCTGTTATAGCAGCATAAAGTGGACTAAGACACAGTCCCAGTCCAAGAAGCCAAAAGCAGTATCGGGTGGCAGTAAGAGAGAAGTGTCCAGGAAACCCAATGGGCAGGTGCTGGATACAGAGAAAGGGAAAAGCAAGGACAAAATCACACATGGGCAACTGTTGAGAATGGGCATTCTTGGTTATCCATCCAAATGCCTGCAGGGTTGCAGGTGTACCCCAGTGTGGGTGAAGGAGCCCTAACAGGAAGTGCAGCCCAGCACAGTGGGCGATTTCCAACAGCACTGCCCTTGCTACATGCAGCACTGCTGAGGAAGACTCAGATCAAAGTGCTGATGACTGCAGTGCCTGAGTGTCCTTGTCTGCAAGTGTCAGGGTTGGCAGCATCTGTCTGTGACCTCATCCCCCAGAGGATGGCTGTGAAAATGAAATGAGGTCTTGAGCCATGAAGTGGGATTGGATATTGGATCATGAGCCTTGCCAGACTGTGGCAGCACATTTAGTGCCCTTCTTCCCACAGTGGTGAGTGGGCATTTGCTGCCTTCTTGCATCAGAGTTGATCAGCCCAGAATGATTTCTTTTCTTTTTTGTCTTGTTAGAGGCAAACTCCTCTCTCACTTGCCAAAGAGTCCTTGATGGAGACAGAATATTGAACATAACTGAGGATTCTCTCTGACCTCATCAGATGACTGGGCCAGCACAGAGGGCAGCCTCCTGCACACAGAGCGAAGGGAGGCGGCCATAGGTACGGCCATCCACTCTCCTGTGAATACATCGTCAGGGCGGCAGGACGTGCATTAACCACAAAGACCCTACACAGAAAGCTTCAAAATAAAGCTTAATTTTTCAGAGCTGACTTTTCACAGAGAAGTTAGTGGGAAGTGCTTCACCATGACACAGATCTAGGCTGTCCCTAATTTGGTTGAATAGCACTGAGTGACTGTCGTGACAAGCACTAGGATGCCAAGAAGAGGAGGCAGATGATGGTCACTGCCTCTTCCAGGAACCCTCGGTCCAGGTTAGATCAAAGGGCCCCTGTCTCACAGCTGAGCTTCAAACACAGGAGGGTTTTTTTTTCTCTCTCTCTTTTTAACACGGAGTCTCACTCTGTCACCCAGGCTGGAATGCAGTGGCATGATCTCGGCTCACTGCAACCTCTGCCTCCCAGATTTAAGCAATCGTGCCTTGGACTCTGCAGTAGCTGGGATTACAGGTATGAGCCACTATGCCTAGCTAAATTTTATATTTTTAGTAGAGATGGGGTTTCACTATGCTGGCAGGCTTGTTTTGAACTCCTGACCTCAGGTGATCCACCCACCTCAGCCTCCCAAAGTGCTGGGATTACAGGTGTGAGCCACCACACCTTACCAGGAGGATTTTAAAGACCATGGTGAATCAGCCCTCCACAACACAGTCTCAAGCTTGTTTTCTCTTCCACATTTGTTACCAAAGTTGACAACAAATAAAAGAATCATAAATGACAGGAATTTGAGAGGTCTCTGCTAGCCCTACCCAGCAAGTATGATACAAATCAGGAAACAGAGATCCCCAAGGACAGTGAGATCTAATGCACATGTGGAATGAGATCCAGCACACACGTGCAGTGGAATCCAGTACACGTGTATAGCAGGATCTAGCACATACATATGGGGATCTACACACACATGCAAGGGATTGAGCACATATGTGCAGTGGGATCTAGCACAAGTGGGCAGGGAGATCCAGCACACACATGAAGGGGAACCTGGCACACATGCAGTGGGATTTAGCACACACACGTGCAGGGGGATCTAGCACACATGTGAGGGGATCCAGCACACACGTGCAGGGGGATCTCACACACGTGTGAGGCAATCAAGCACATACGTGCAGGGGTATAGAGCACACGTGCAGGGGATCCAGGACACATGTGCAAGGGATCTAGCACACATGCAGGGGATCTAGCACACACATGTGCAGGGGGATCTAGCACACGTTAGGCGATCAAGCATAGATGTGCAGGGGTATCTAGCACACATGTGCAGGGGATCCAGGACACACATGTGCAAGGAATCTAGCACACACGCAGGGGATCTGACACACATGTGCAGGACTATCTAGCACACATGTGAAGGGGGATCTGGCACACATGTTCGGGGGATCTAGCACACACATGAAGTGGGATCCAGCACACACATGCAGGAGTATCTAGCACACATGTGCAGTGGAATCTAAGGCATGCCTGCATCTCACAGTGCTGTCTCTGAGCTGAAAAGTCAGACCTGGGTTTTCCTGGCTTGCCTCCGGAGAACACTTGGGCTCTGGCCATCATAGGATTCTCTTGCTTCCTGTCACGGTTGGTTGGGTAGGCCAGGCCCGCAAAAAAAAAGAATTTTCAATTGGTAAAACTGCTATAAGCATTGGAATGACTGGTCTGGGCCTCAGCAATGATTTTACGCCTCGCGAACTGGCCTGAACATTTGGTTGGAGTTCAGGTACAGGGTTGGTGAGTTATTCCAATGGTTCCCAGGCTTGCACCTCAAATACCAGAAGACAATCCATTCTGGGGGAAACCAACCATGGTGAACAGTGAAAAGGCTCACTGCAAACCAACACGGAGTTCATGCCCTTTGAGCCTGGGCTCTCCTGGGCAAGTGGCATGACATGAGTCATCCATTATCGCTATTATTCCTGCAAACAGATGACCTACAATTAAACAGCATATTTGATTTTTTTGCACCCCCAGGCCATAAACACAATCTGTAATTGTGCTTGTGAGAAGCGACCTCCCAGGCCTCGGGGCCTGACCACAGCCCAGGGTGGGGGGTGGGAAGGCTCTTACTGTGGCGCTTCTTGGTGTCTGCTTTGCCATCCTCTTTAGCCACGCCCAGGCAGCCCATCAGTTCTTGTACCGAGATGGATTTGTCATTATTCACATCACAGTATTCAACAAACTTCTTCACGCATTTTTTGGGCTTTGATTTTTTGCGAAGGAACCTCTTGAAGGGTTTGATTTCCTTTTTGCCGATGTCTCCACTGGAGTTTTTGTCGAGGAGTTTGAAGTACCAGTGCACCACGCGCTCCTCTAGAGTGTGGCTGGGGTCGGGTTCCGAGAGCCTGGCAGGAACACAGACGCCGTCAGGATGCTGAAACCCCTCAGCTGCCCCTTTCTCGCCACTGTCCTTCCATCAAACCCACAACCCCTGCTTGTAGTTCTCATGGTCCTGGTGTCTAAGCCTGCAGCACTGGTAATCAGATATAACAATTTCAAGAAATAATTTAGAAGAACACTTTTAGCAAAGATTTTTCAGGTTGGATTCAAAATTGCAAATGATGCAGTGAATTAGTGCCCAGCAAAGATGCACTTGGCCTGTTCCTGAAGGACAAAAGCCCCCTTATCCTGGCTTCTGTGTGCACAGGACTGGCAAGTCAGCACATGCAGCTATACCCACCCGATACACCAGAACCCTGAGCTTTTCTAGCCCTGTAAATTTAATTCTTTTACACATCCTTTATGTCATAGGTATACTGGACGATGCAAATCAAAAACATTTTAAGTTGGAACTAGATAGCTTTCCTTGGATTATGATAGGTTCAATATTTTAGGGAATAACTAAATAAAACTCTTCTAGAAGTTCTGGATGTGAGTCAGATCTTTAAAAGGGCACCAAATGGCAGAAATGCACCTTCTCGTTGAGATGGAGGGTGTGTGTGTGTGTGTGTGCATGGGCAGGCCCTCCTGGAGGTGCTGGCCTCTGGATTCTGCCTGTTGGGATGAGCTGCGCATTTCCAGGTATGAGAACACCATGAACTCCAACACCACTGCCAATTTCTCAAACTTTCAAAGGAGTTTTTCAGATAGCAATCCATTTACTGCCTTCACTTTCAGTTTGCATTTAGTTTAGTTTGCAATTAGTTTAGTTAGCAATTCATTTACTGCCTTTGTTTTTAGTTTGCAGTTTAGTTTGCAAAAACAATCTTTCCAAGAATAGAAGATGTAAAGTTGAAATTTACATAAAGTTTGACTCTATTAAATTTCTTTTCTTTTCTTTTTTTTTTTTTTTTGAGACAGAGTTTTGCTCTTGTTGCCCTGGCTGAAGTGCAATGGTGTGGTCTTGGCTTACTGCAACCTCTGCCTCCCAGGTTCAAGTGATTCTCCTGCCTCAGTGTCCTGAGTAGTTGGGATTACAGGTGCCTGCCACTATGCTGGGCTAAGTTTTGTGTTTTTAGTATGGATGGATTTTCCCCATGTTGGCCAGGCTGGTCTCAAACTCCTGACCTCAGGTGATCCACCTGCCCTGGCCTGCCAAAGTGCTTGGATTCCAGGCGTGAGCCCCCGTGCCCGGCCTGCTCTATTACATTTAATTTCCTACACATTCATGACATTTTCTGTTAGCATTGCCTTTTTATTTCCTTAAGTCTTCTTTAGCAGAGAGACAGTGAGAGGAGAGGCTTTTAGTTCAGGAGACCAAAAAATTCATCTAAAGTGGCTGAGATCATCAAGGGTTTGGGTGTCGGGGCTCTGGGAAGAAAGGTCAACACTCTAAAGAAAGAAAAAAGTGAAAATTCATTTGAAAGAAACAGATAAACTATTGCTAGTTCAGGGGGAATATCCGATGCTTGAGACGCCATCACAGTAAAACCCTGGGGTCCTCCACTCTCCCAAGGCTGATCTACAGAGGGTGGAAAAGAGGAGTGACGGGAAATTCACTGAAGTCCACTGCACCGTGCTCCAGGCCCCAGGTCCAGGAGTGCGGGAATGTCTACAACGTACTCAGGGAACATTTCCAGGCTTCCAAAAATCCTATTTTGAGCAGTGTGAATGTCTTTGACACAACCGAATCATACGCCTGAAAGTAGTTAGGATGGCAAATGTATGTGCTGTACATTTTACTGCAATAAACATAATCACACTTTGAGAACTTCAAATTAAACGTTGTCATTCAAAGTATTTAAAATCCAACGGATAACTCTAAAGTGCAATTTCAAAGCACAGAGCCCTCGGCAGGAGGTGCTCCCCCTGCCCTACTCCCCACCAACAGGGCCGGGGTCAGAGCCCACTACCCCATGGAGGCCCAGGAGTCACGGCTCAGGGCCACGTACCCCAATGGGAGCGCCTTCAGTGATTTAGTCATGCTACAAGAAAAACCTGCTAAGCAACTTCCTGTGTTTGCAGAAGGCTCCTTTTTAAGGCCCTACTGTGTCCAAATAAGCCAAGAAGGTCGCCAATACGTAATGTTCAGACTTTCCAGGTTCCCCGGAATTCTGGGACCCCACTAACCCACTGTCCCGCAGCAAACATAGCTAGCGTACCTGCCTGACGAGGAGGAGGGGTCGGAGACAGCGTGGACCATGTCCGTGGACAGCGCGTCCAGAATACTGGTCAGAAACTCATGTTTTTTGGCACCCGGGCAACCTGAAAAACATGTATGTTTTCATAGTTAACTCATAAAGCATAACAGATTTTCCTCTAAAATACAGGGAAATATTTTAGTGTTTGGAAATGAGTATTTTGGGCTACCTTAACCTTAATGAGCTAGTTTAAACACAAACACATTGTGCTATGTCTATTGTTTTGAGCCATAGTTATTATTAATTCCAGTATTGTTTGAATTATTATGTGCAACTAAAATTCACAGGCATTAGTGTCTCACTGATCTTCAGAACTGCACTCAGAGGTGGGCGGTGTCACTCACCCAGCAAGCGTGACAGCAGAGGCATTGGGTGCTTAGGGACACAGGACATACGGAGTACACGCTGGGAGCACATGAGGCTGGCCATCCAGGCAAACGAGGCCAGGGCCTGCGATTCACCGCCACGCCCACCCGTCCAGAGCCACCTCGCTTCTCTGAGCAGAAGGAGGCAGTATGGCAAAGAGCAGGAGGTCCGCAACGCCCGTCTCCTGGGGACTTGTCCACACCACGGCATCTGCATGAACAGTCAGCATCGGTGCAAACAGTCTGCATCCGCAATGCCAGTTTCCTGGGGACTTGTCCACACCACGGTATCCGTGCGAACAGTCTGCATTCACAACACCTGTCTCCTGGGGACTTTTTCACACCATGGCCTCAGCGTGAAGAGTCAGCATCCGCAAGGCCTGTCTCCTGGGACTTGTCCACACCGCTGCGTCGGTGCGAACAGTCAGCAGCAGGGTTTAGTGCTCATAGCTTTGGAGCCCAGAGCTGACTGTGTATGGATTCTGGGATCAGGGAATAATTCAGGCACCCAACATTCTGCAGCGTGCCTTTCCCCTCCATCCTTCCCTCAACACCACCCTCCTCTCACACCGGTTAGGCATTCGCTGAGCTCCATGCCTGAGACACTCGCCCCACCCCAAATTCAAGATAATGTTCGAAAGAAGCTGTCCACTTTCTCTGGGGTCTTTTCTCCTGAGACTGCTCCTGGTGCTACTGCCCCAGTCAGGCTGGACACAGGCAGCATCCCGTGTCCTTAGGCCCAGGGCGGCACGGACAACGTGGGTCTCCTCGCTCTGGATGCCCTTTCGGCATAGAGAAGCCACTCAGCTGCCCAATACATGCTTGCTGGATCAATAAGCAAATGCAAGAGGTAGAAGCCCCACTCTCGTTTCCCCAATGAGAACGGCGGGTTTAAGAGCTTCACAAGCAGGGAGCAGGGAGCAAAATCTGCCAATTCCAACTGGGTCTATCTGTGTGTAAATCGCCATGGGAGAGGTGACAAACGGAGCTCGTCACCATTTACATTTTGTTAAGTTTTTCTAAACAAAGCCCTTCCAGAAATCAGTAGAAAGAAGAGAAAGATACTGAGGGGGACATAGAAGCCAGAAGCCAGGCACCGGCCCTGGACGGACGGTGTCCCCACTGCGCCACGCCGTGCACTGAGACTCCCTGCCAGGGGTGGCTGCCCCCCTGGGGCTCTGCTGGGGCTAGGGATGCCCCACGGTGACTTCTGAGCCTGGAGAGGACCTCGGGCATTAGAACGTCTGCTCCGACCGTCCTCACCACAGCAGGAAGGGAGTTTACACCACACACCTTCTGTCCAATTTAGATTCCGTTTTTTACTAAGAAGTTTTAGATGGCCCCTCCAAAGAAAGTCTCAGGAGCCCACTCAGTAAGTAGAAGATGTGGAGAGCTGCAGAGCCCAGGCAGGAAGCCGAGTGGGACTGAGGACAGCCCCGCCCCTGCCTTCCCCATGGCCCTCGGAGGAAGAATTGTCTGAGATGAGAAAGGCTGTCTTGGGACTCCTCGGGGGACAGGACAGGCTGAGGGTGCTGTGGGGAAAGGCAGTGCCACACGTGCTTCTCAGGCCCCTGGGTCGAGGGCACATTGGCGTGGACCATGTGGCCATGGTGTGGACAGCAGCCAAGTCATTCGGAGACCAGCATGTTTATGCAGTTAGGGACACCCTGGTTTTCCTACGTTTCTTTTTGACACTGGAGAATTGGGTGATTGCTATTGAAGTGTACGTGAGCTGCCAACAGCAGGACTCCAGTCATGCTGGCTTCTACTTCATTCAACACACATGTCAGAAAACAAATGTGCAGCCTTCACCGGGGAGTTCTGAGAGTGAAAAAAGGTCTGCCTTAGTCCCTTTGCACACAACTGAAAAAGGAGATCAAAATCTATAGAAAAAAGCCTCATGGCCACAGGGCAAATGCTACTTTCCAAGAAAGAAGTAACAATCTCATCAAACCCCTCAGAAAGGCAGAGGACTTGAGGCTGCAGAGGCTGCTGGCCGTGGTGCTTCCAAAGCTGCTCAGCCCACCCAACCTCGACTCCCTGGGATGGGCCTCCTGGTCTACAGAAGGCTGACCTTCCCGCCTGCAGGACTAACCAGGAAAGGAAATGAGAAAAACAACCTGGAGGGCTGAAAATACCTCCAGGGCACAGGCTCAGGAACATGCAGGCAGAAGCCCTGCCAGGCCAGCCGTCCAGGAGAACTTGTCCAGGGTGAGGAGGCAGGCACTGGGGCAGGTGAGGCTGGGACCCACGGGACCTCAGGCACCTGCCTGCCGGGGCTGCTCTCTATGAATTCCCAGTCCTCCACTGGCCTCCAGAGATTCTGAGAGTAATACGGAGTTGATGGAGAAGAATATTATTGTCTGGGAGAAAAGGCATTTTAGATAATCCTCAGTACTGAACAGCTTTAAGAAAGAATTATGCTTATATTTGGTGTGGTAATAGGGATATACCCAAGGGGATTTTTCTGGCTGTTAATTTAATCATATTTCCCCAAATGAGATAAAGCAACACACTATTTCAAATGAGAAAATAATAGATGCTCATCACGAAACATGACTAACATAATGTAAAAGCTGCAGGACTCTTTAACGCAAAAAGAAAAACTGAACATGAAAAAGCATAATGTACTTCTAAAACAAGAAATAGTAAATCAGTCCTGCTCAGTCCTGGCTGCTTCTCCCGTGTCGTAGTCACCCCAGGACCTGGAATAATGCTTGTTACTGCTCAGGGAGGACTGTACTTCAAAACTATTTCTGAAGGAAAAACGGTGAATAAAAATGAAAGATTACAAGCAATCAGAAGGAAAAAACTAACTTTCATTATGTTAAAGTGGATGTTCACTGCATGAGAAATCACAGAAGTACCATGAAGTGAAAATTTCATCACCCTGAAATGTCCCAGATCTAGCAAATTCATGAGAGGAGCAACGAGGCTTGAGGTAAAAGACAAACGACCCCAGAACAGCTGGGTTTCCCCCACTGCTGCCCACAGGGAGCTATTCCGCTTCTCCCATGACAGCTGTGTCTGGCACAGCGATGGCTGCAGAGACCCTCGTCCCTCGCAGGGGTGCCTGCCCCCTGCTGACCCTTGCTATAACTCTTCTGGCCCATCTTGAGAGCAAAGCCGCCCTTTGCTCTGGCGTTTTTGCGGTGTGTGATTCAGCCTGGGGAAACTGCCTGCTGAGAACCTGTGTGAGGAGCCTGGTGTTCCGGGGGGTCCTTTCTAGCACACTCGACCCCCGGCCTTCTTCTCACTCAGCTGCCTGCACCGTGGGGTCTAACAGCCCCTGTGAATACTGCATCATGGGAAGGTTGGCGTCAAAACTGCCACGTGCAGGCTCAGCGACGTACCCAGAGTCACTCTTTACTTTGGGACAGTTCCACTCACAGTAAGTTCTCCAACCACCCGTAGAACTGAGTTCAGAAGTCTCAGGTCAACAGAAGCATAGCAGGAAGGTGCCACCCCACACACACTCCCACCTGGGTTAGACGTGCCAGGCCCTCTCCCAGCCCACACAGTGCGGGAGCGTCCTGTGCCCAGGCTCCTGGGGGAATAATAAGCCAATTCAAGAAAGAAAACCAGATTGTTCTTTTCAAAGTAGAAACACAGTAAGCTCACCGATTTATTTCCAATCTGTGGCAAAACAAGGAAGGGAGTAGCTTAGCCCAAGGACACTCAAGTGCTCTGGTCTGTCTGCAGAATCCAAGCTCTTGACGTCCGTTAGGTTTCTGTGGAAACACTGGGTTCCTTTCTGGTTTTGCCCCACAGTAGAGGTGCTGCACCTCACAAAGCCCTGGGCCCTTCTCAATCCTGGAGCCCAGGATTGAGAACTCAGTCCAGTCAACAAAGTGGCTGAACTGGCTGGTCCTGAGACCCCAGCCCATGGACCAGGGACTTTTCAGGAACCGGGTTAATATTCTGGTGCTTTAAAAGCATTTCTGACTTTCACTCTTTCAAAATGAATGTGTTCTGCGCTTTCTATGGAACATCCTTATTTTAAGGAACAACCTTTTTTGTATAAAAATTCCTGTTTTCAGTAAGTTTATGTAGTTTCTTCTTTTCTCTTTGTCTTTTAAATATAAATGAATACAAGTTCCCAGCTGCTCCCTCAGTTACCTCCTCTCTGGATAATAATTAACTTTCACTTCCTTCCCATAACCTGGAATACTCAGTACTGCCGCTAAAGGAAATCAAACACAGGAGAAAGTGGAGTTGAGTGGTTTCCTCATTCACTGATCAAGAGAAGAGACGACTGGATAACAGTAGCCACACACTGGCACAATCATGGGGTCTGTGCATTGCCTGGCGGGTGAGGCCTGCAAGGTCTCAATAGGGAACACGAGGGAAGCAGGTGTATGGAGGGGGCCAGAGATTTCACAGGTAGTAACATTATTAGCTTATCAGGCACGAAGTGTCTGGGGATAATGAGACTCATTCATCTGGTTTTCAGTATCTAGCAGTGGCTTAAAAATTGGTTCTCTTAGTTTTATGTTAGCTCCAATGTTTAGGAAACTGGTATAGATGAGAAATGAAGAACAAAGAATGGATACCGAAAGTGCTTTCTTCTCTAAGTTGTTCAGATGCTTCTGAGGAGTTGTGTGTGCACACAGGTATTCACGCCATCATAATTATCTATGTATCCACTCACAGGTTTAACTCCTCTGGCTTGGAAGTCCAATAATTTCTATCAAGCAATCAGCCCATGCTCTGATTCACCAGCCATGGACCCCGGGAACGCCTTCGCTGGCCTGACGTGAGGGGTCAGATCAGCCACCTGGGAAAAGACTGTCCTCATCTCCCATTGGGGGCCTGCGTGGTGAGCTAGGGGGAAACAGGTTCTCTCCGTCTGGGCCAGGAACGTGTGCCCTGTCTGCTGAGAACACCTGCTGGGCATCTTAGGGTGACTTTGCGGGAGGCAGCAGTAAAATGCTGTTTCCACTCTTATGCCCCGGCTGTCACATGTGGGTTAGGAGAAAGTCCACGGGGTTGGATGTTTGAAGACTTGGTCAGAATTTTAAGGTAGGAACTGAGCACTCTCAAAGCCTGTGTGGTGCCCTGAGGGGAGAAAAAGCCTGAGAAGAGGAACTCAGATGAACTGAAGAGTCTCCATCTGGTGCTAACTTGCTGCGGGTCCCAGTTTCACTGGAATAAGGCAGAGGTTTCTCTGTCAGAGCGGCACTTCCCTGCGGGTTTTAGGCACACTTTCTCCACATTTTAAGAATGTATCATAGAAAAGTTTGAGTGTGCTTTAGTTTTGTGCCATTTCCCCCAAGGTAACAGAAATACATTTTAAACTGCAGAGTTAAAAATAGACAGAAAATGAGACTTTTTTGTTGCTTCTAAGGGTTGAGAGAAATGGAAATAATGTTACTAAGATGTTTTTGTGACTCCTTCTCTCCTCCAGGAATCTGTAAGAAAGGCGCTGATAATTTCTCCTTTGCTATGAGTTGAATCCAGTTTTGCCTTGACACTAACAAAATGTTATGCTGACTAACTCTGTGATGAATTTTAGGAAGCAGGATTTTAAGTCCCTTTATTGAATATAAACTATTTCAAACTACATAAAAGCAAATAGTTTCTAATTTTCTTTCTAAGTTATCTTTACTTATAAATAGGCATTCACGGGTGAGTGCGGTGGCTCACGCCTATAATCTCAGCACTTTGGGAGGCTGAGGCGGGTGGATCACTTGAGATCAGGAGTTTGAGACCAGTCTGGCCAACATAGTGAAACCCCATCTCTACTAAAAATACAAAAATTAGCCAGGCGTGGTGGTACATGCCTATAATCTCAGCTACTTGGGAGGCTGAGGCATGAGAATCGCTTGAACCTGGGAGGCAGAGGTTGCAGTGAGCTGAGATCGCACCACTGCACCCCAGCCTGGGAGACAGAGCGAGACACTGTCTCAAAAAAAAATAAAATAAAATAAAATAAAGAAAGGCATTCGCATCAGCCCAATGTCTGGTTGGTCCTTTCTTGTGCACAGCTGGGCGCCTGGAAAGAGCTCCGGGTACTAGGTAGTTTCTCCCTGACCCTGAACATCACTGGGGACTTACGATGAAGGTTCCATTGTGTGGACACCAAATAAAGGGCATCTGTTTTCTGGTAGAAAAAGCTCTTTTCATCTGGCTGGGGAGGGAGAAAGAGGGTGCCAATAACAGCGCCTGCATTTGGCTGGTCTTTTCACAAACAACTAGAAATAAAATGTCATGGCTACTCATTCTTACAGTTTAAAACACACCGACCTGGTACAGAAAAGAAGGGAAGATGAGCCGCCGAGGGACAGCCCTGCTGACGTGAAGGCATCAGAGAAACAAAGAGGACACTCCCAGGGCGGAGGGGTCCCGAAGCCGTGCCTGTAAGCACGTGCGCTCTCACACTTGGCAGCTCGGGATCACTGACATGTGCTGAATTTGGAAAGTCTGCTTCAAATCCTGACATTGCCAGAGTTAAAAAGCACTGCAATCTCAACGCTGCATCCCCAGCCAAAGCAGACTGCTCTTTCTAGGTAGTAAATGCTCATGTATTAAATGCTGTGCTTCTTGTTTTATTCCAAGCACAGATTTTTCTCCAACAGTCTTCAACGAGCATGTCCCGGCTGTGTGGTCCAGGGAGTGTCACACGGGTGATGGGGTTCAGAGGCAGGACCACGGCATTCCTGTCTGATCTACACGTGGGGCCATGTGTACGTCACCCTCATGCAGCTGACACTCAGCACCACACCGTGGCCTTGCGACCACCTGGGGAAACGAATCAGCACGTCAGTGTCTGAGGGAGACACTCGGCACCACACAGCGGCCTCGCGACCACCTGGCGAAACAAATCAGCACGTCAGTGTCTGAGGGAGACACTCGGCACCACACAGCGGCCTCGCAACCACCTGGCGAAACGAATCAGCACGTCAGTGTCTGAGGGAGAAATTGAGGCCCACGTCCCACTCCGTGGGAGGCTGAAGGCTTGGATGGTGCTAAGAATCCTGACCTCTCTGGGGGTGGAGGCAGGAGTGCACCCTACATCCAGGTGAACGTGTGCCAAGCAGCTGTGGAGCTCTCCCCGCTGCCCCGCGGCCACGATGAGGCCGGAAACAGCAGACCAGGTCCCTGCCCTCCGCCACGTCTGTCCTGGCAGGGGGGGCACTGGTGTCATGTTAACCTCTGCTTGCCAGGCAGAGGCGCAGGGGTGTGGAGTGAGCCATTTGGAACAAGGTGGGAGAGTGCTGGGGGCACAGGGAAGGCCCCCGAAGACCCCGCATCCCAGGTTCTGAGGATGCCAGGGTGTGTCAAGTGAGGCAGGAAGGACGGTCCTAGGGAACAAGGCTGAGGAACTGAGGGGTCCCAAAACCCAGGGGGTCTTAGAGTCCAGAAACAAGTGGGCCTTACCTGAAAGGAAACTGGAAGCTGCTGGGAGAATCTGAGAAGTGGCACAATCTCATTTCTGTTTTAAAGTGTCACAGCGCTCCCTCTGTGGATCTCAGCCAGCTGTGGGAGGCCCCAGGAGCGCAGCTTGAGGCTGCTGTGTGGTCCAGGGAAGGGGCTGTGAGGCGAAGTTCAGAGCGGGGACCCTGGAGAGTCTTGTGAAATACGTTCAGGAGAAACCACGGAGCTAGAGGGCCTAGGGCTTTGGAGGTTTGGTTATAACCGGGGCCAAATAGAGCCTCTGGAACATAACAAGTACACAGAGATATTCCAAGTAGAACACAGCTCTGACGTCATCCCCCAAGCCCATTCTTAGGATTTCATTCAACTCCCATCATCTAGTTCTCCCAGCCACAGAAAGGGGTGCGAGATGCTTCCCAAGTACCCCACTTGCTCCATTAAGCATTTGACGCCTGTCATTACATTTAACACATGGCTTTCCAACTTTTAACTTTCTATCCAGTTTAAACATAAGAAGAAAAAGTATAGTGTTGGGAAAGTTTCTTCAGGCACTTTGATTTTGAGATTCATAAAGTGCCTGCAGCTTAAAAAATGTATACAAAGTCTATTTTGATAAGTCTCCCTCCAAATTGAGACCTGGTCAGGGCATCATCCTCAAGGGCCTGGCCTTGGACCCGCGAGGCCCCTGATGTGGGGAACGCTGACAACATCAAGCACCTTTTTTGACGATTCAAGACAGATGCAGTTTCCTCACGACAGGTACGTGCTTTAACCACCACGTAGTGGTGAAAGAAGTCCCGGCCAGTGACAGTTAGGAGCACATCAGTTGTACGAAATCAAGTTTAGCCTGAAGCTGCCTCCTTATCTATTTTAAGTTCGGCCTAGAGGTTTCTGTGTACGTTGTGAACTGTTAACAAGTGGAGGCGTCAACAGACCGTAGCCTACACTTGCGCCAGTCACCGAGTTTTGGCCAATCCAATGTCGCCAACTGTTCAAACCGTGTTCAAATGAGGCCGACTCCGAGCTGTAACCAATCAAGCTGGTCTGGGCCTCACTTCTGTTTTCCATCCATCACTTTCCTTTCTCTGTCCGCAAATCTTCTTCCACCCTGTGGTTGTGCTGGAGTCTCTGAGCCTACTCCGGCTCGGGCGGTTGCCCTGTTCATGAATCATTTACTGCTCAATTAAACTCCTTCAAGTTTAATTCAGCTGAAGCTTTTCTTTTATCCGATGAAATTTGCTGGTGACTACTCATACTTTAAAAGAGTCACTAAAGAAAAAGCATAAAACTTCACAACCTTAAGCTGAAAAGAAAATCACTACTGTTGTGCATTAACTCTACTTTTCTACATTTTTCTAGATTCACGTTTTCGATACGTATTTTCATATTCTTGATTTTTCAATATATCTTTTCATTATTCTAGACAAAGAGGTCCACAGGCTTTAGATAGTGCTTTGATGAGTGAACACTGATAACTCATACACTGATAGAAGTGAGCACTTGGTTAGAAGTCAGCGTCTGAAAAGAATCAGGAAGTTCCTCCAGTGAAGAAGCGACCAGGAAAACCAAGGCTTTGGGTGCAGGTGCCTGCTCTTGGCCCTGCCTCCGGTCGTCCATTAAACTGAGTGCTGCCGTAAACGCCCCAAGGTTCCTTTGACCATCACGTTCCCGAAATTCTTCACCTTTGACTTTAATTCTCTTTTGGGTCAGGTCATCCGAGGCCAGGATGTGCACTTGGAATTTATCTCAGCTAATAAGTTAACTCTGAATATTTACCTTAAAGACTGACGTGTGTGTTTCTAAAGTCTTCCTACATTTCTCAAGGACAACGTTATGTCATTCAACCATTTTCTGAAAACGACTTATTAACAAAATGCTTAGTAAAAAGCACCAATTTTGCCCTCCAGGAGCTTTAGAATGAAGGTATTGGTGAAGAGGCACGGAGGGTTTATTGTGATATAGGCAGGACTGACATCAACGCTGTAGAGTGCACGGACTTTCTTCGGGTTTCACAGGCTTGAGGACGCATCTAGCATTTGAGGGGAGATCAAGCTGATGTCCTCTGCCATCCGGCGAGGAGCCAGCATTTCAGGGCACACTCCTGCTTTAAGGAGGTGTTTTGTGCAATCAATATTTTGCCAAGCGTTAGGATTATTTCTGGTGTCAAAGCCTTCCTGATTTGCAAGACTTTATTCTCACTCTCGGTGTTACTTGGCATGACAAAACAACTATTTCTGCTTGGATTTTCTCCTGAAAAAATTTTTTGGAACATTTCCAACTGACAATGAATTCCTTAGGTAGAACTAAGTCATTCTTAGGAATGATTTTTAAGTGTTTACTTTCAAAACAACTGGCCCTGGCAGGCTGCTCTAGGCCTCATGAGGACACCAAATATGCAAAACCAACTGCCCAGGAAGCACTGACAGTGTCCAGATGTTCAGGCACAGACTAGCGTTTTTGTCTCTTTCTTTCCCCACATATATAGTTTAGGAAATGCTTTCAAGTCAAAAGAGAAGCTTTTCTTTCCAAACTCCTAATTTTTTTTTACTTCTAATAGTTTTTTTCTACAACATTCCCTCTGTTGCATCTTTTATGAGAAACTGAAGTCAGTCTTAACAACAAGATAGACTCTCTCTGTGTTTTTAAACCATAAAACTCTAAACATTCATGTATTGTTGTGATAAGAAATAAGCTTCCATGTACTAGTAAATATTTTGTAGCTGCAATGTCCTTGATTAATTTCAAGTGAGGTTACATTTTACTAAACTCAAAATATTTAGAGCAAGTGTTTTCTGCGCATGCTGTGATGTTGCGTTGTCTCCTCAAGGGCTAATCAGCAAACTACCACCGCTGAGGAGTTAGTCTAGCAGGGACTCTGGGGTTGGTGCCCGGCTGCCTGGTCCCCTCGGCGTCTGCAGCAGCCCCCGGGAATGCAGCAGCCCCCCGCCGCAGCCTGCCCCATGCTTCCTCTCTGTGCTTCCCCTTCCCTTATCCAGCTGACAGGCCCCCCACCACCAATGAACCCTACCATGGAAACAGAGCGGCTAATTCTTCCAAGTTGGGAACCACACAGTGACTACCATAACACAACCGCAACACAAGCACAACACAACACCAACCCCAAGACTGTGTGCCGATGTCCACGAGGACCTGGAGGGAACCAAGACTGGAGGGCTGACCATCAGGAGAGAGCAGCGAGTCGCCCTGGGGCTTCAACTACCCAAATACATGGAGCGCTTACCTCCTCAGAAACCCAAACGCAGAACACATCTGCACCCTCGAACCACAACAGGCAAAGGTGATGGCAGAGAAAGCCGACACCCAGAGCTCCTCCGACAGATCTGCCCATGAAGCGAGGGCTCCCTCAGGAGGCTGTGGCTGGCCCCCGTTCTAGCGTCCCGGGTCACACCAGGGATTCAAAGAGGACTGGGAACTGGGCCATTCTGCAGTCTCTGTTATCTTTTGATTGAGTTTGTTCTGAAATGAGGGATGCAAGTAGCAGCGAGTGAGAAACGCTTTCCTACGCTGACATCCAGGTACCTGCCTGGCGGACTCTGGTCCACC
>NW_012114488.1:8126920-8128616 GCF_000951035.1 Colobus angolensis palliatus
CACACCAACATGGCACAAGTATACATATGTAACAAACCTGCACGTTATGCACATGTACCCTAGAACTTAAAGTATAATAAAAAAAAAAAAGAATAGTTCCTAATTCTCATCAATTTCCAATGAAAAGATTGACTTAACCTACAGTTAGATAGAAGGAGTAAGTTCCAATATTCAAAAGTACAATAGAAAAAGTATAGTTAACAATAATTTATTGTATATTTCAAAACAGCTACAAAAGATCCAGAATGTTCCCAAACACAAAGGAAAGATAAATATTGGAGTTGACGGTTACCCCAGATACTCTATCCTACGCAGGTATTAAAATATCACATGCCTCAAAAACATGTACAACTGTCATATTTCAATGAAAACTTTTTAAAAGCATTTACCTCATTGATTTTTCTTTTTTGTAAACTATGGAATGAAAACAAGTTTGCAATAGTAGCCTTGGCAGAATTTGAGCAACAGAGGTTGGGTCTTATGGAAGCAGGTCTGGCTACATTTTGGAAGTAACTTTAAGCAAGGATTTTCTTTACATCTATACACGCCACTCAGAGCCAAAATGGGGAGCTCCAATGACGATTCAATGAATGAGACGCCAAACTATGGCTGCATCTGAACAAAGGAATGCTCAATGCTGAAACTTCAGCCTCTGAAACATTGCTAGGATGTCAGAACCAAGCCTGTAGAATCCCATGGTCTGTTTGTTTTAAATTTGTTTGTTTGTTTGTTTTTCCATCTAGATTTATAACTGAAGCCAGGTCTACACACAGTAAATGCACATGACACAAACATACAGGAATCATTTTCTCCTCTCAGGTCTCGTGCACTATGGATGAGGCAGCTGGGCACTGGAGATTTTCTCCTTTTGAAAGACTGTTTGTGTTTTCCTTACATCAGCTCAGCCCTCTGTCTAACTATGAATTCTTTTCTTGGTTTGAATCTCAAGTAGAACAAGGAGCAGGAACACAGCGCTTCTGATTCCACTGTTGTTCCTGCATTACAAACTCAACTGATTTCCAGACCCTACACCTGTCAGCAGCCCACCCCAGGCCCCCAGCCCGGAGCACCTTCGCAGAGTCTTTTCAGTTAGGAAGGGCTGGGAGCAAGACTCCACTCCGCAGGAATTCTGGCTGTCCCTCCTGATGGGCCTTCCCGGCCTCCTCCTCCCCAGCTGAACTCCTCTCTGAGCGGGAGCTCTGTGTGCTCTGCTCACCCTCTCGTTGAAAGCGTTCCCTCCAGACCCCGCTTCCAGCAGCTCTGGGGCTAAAATCCACCCCCCACCACCAACTAGACCTAAAGATAACAGTAAAACAGGGCTGCTTTCATACCCCATCACAAGAAACATGAAGGAAGACATGTTTGCTTAGCGTCTAACTTAATGACACTCGCTCTTCAAGTTATGTTCCCAACCTAACAAAATGAAGTTGACTCAGTTTCTCAGGGTGTGAAGTAGGTTCTTCGAAAAACAAAGTCAAAAAGGTCTGTCTTTATACTTTCTATTTTTGTAAATAATAATAACAGTGTTATTTAAAGACAGCATTATTCATCTGGGGACTAAAGTCTGTGGCCCAATCAGCTGAACGGTGTCCCACGAACTGTGCCAGGGCAGGGACTGGCCAGGGAGTGTGCGGATCTGCAGGGAGAGGAAATCCTTTCTGAGCGGGGCGAGGCAGGGGCGGGAAGGGGGGCGGGG
>NW_012114488.1:8133366-8134237 GCF_000951035.1 Colobus angolensis palliatus
GGCCCCGCCCACCCCGCCGCTCAGCATCCAGCACGCCCACCCGGGAAACACTCACACATGTGGCCTCCGCAGGCCCAAAGGCAAGGGAAGCGGAGGAAGAGGCTGCTCCTGAATTGCAAGCAGCAGAAACAGACAGGAATCCTTCTCTCCTCTCAGGATCTCAGGCACTAGTTTTGCAGTTTTGTTAGGAAGAAGCAGTTTTTAGATGGAGGCCAATGTGGTGGTCTTTCACAGATTATACCTAACTTAGGAATTTGATGAATCAGGGACTCTATGAAATGTTACCAGCCTTGGTGGAGGCCGGGAACAGAAATGTTTTTTTGCAAAGGAAAACGCAAACACTTGGCAGCTCAGTTGTGTGCTTCTTCAGGATCCTCTAGCAAGTCTACACCCAGAAAGCTGGCAGCATTAATTTCTTACAAGTATTGTGATAGAATTGCGTAAGAAGACGCAAGGAGTAGAAAAGCGTCTTCCATTAAACAAAGCAACCTCCCTGCTGCTGGCACCATGATAAGGTGACGAGCATGCAGAATTTCAGCCATCCTGTGGATGCCACAACTCACTTCCAGGTCCAGGAAACTGCAGAAAGAGTGACGACCTTCCCCACAAACACAGTCCAGCTCCCAAGAAGGCCATGGCCACCCTGGCACACAGGCATCATCTGGGTTTATTAATGGAGCACACCCAACTTCACACTCCTTGGTTTTCATCCACACTTTCTTTTTCAGGCAAGGTTAACATGGTATTGTTTTTATTCCCAACATGCCGGCTTTCAAATTACTCAGTGTTAGATCCTCTGGGCCAACTACCTCAGTTAGAAAGATCAAAAAGTGAATAAATAAACTCCATTTCCTCGTGTACCTCGCATCTA
>NW_012114488.1:8134467-8176257 GCF_000951035.1 Colobus angolensis palliatus
GGGATGGGAGGGGATGGGGGAGGGAGTGAGGGAGGAGGGAGGCAGGAAGAGACGGGGGAGGGAAAGAGAAAGAGAGGGAGGAGGGAGGCAGGAGGAGGGAGGCGGGAGGAGGGCAGAAGGGAGGAGGGAGGTGGGAGTCATATTCCCCACTGCTGGCCAGGGCCAGGCATGTATGCCCTTGGGAGCAGCTGCAACACCAGCCTCGGTCACCAGCTCTCTTTAGGGTGAGCAACAAGCAGTTCTCAGGCAGCAGTCACAGCAGGGTCAGCCAATTCCTGACCTCAGGATCACAGTGACAGGGAGGTACCCTCGTCTGCAGTAGTCTAGCAGCAGCTTTGACCGCTATCACTTTCTATCCCTCCAGCGATGTTGTGAGTCTGTACTCCTTCGTGGGGAGTCCCTGTGTGCCTGAAATAACTACAGTGGTTTCTAGCTCTACTGTCTGGTACATGTTTAAATAGAGAAACCTATCCAAAACAACATTATTAAACATGTGATCAGTTAGTCATGACGCTGACCTCAACACTGGCATCTACAATCAACACGTTATCAGGAAATAAAGTGCATACATTTAGGAGAAGGCTGACTGCAAGTGTTCACATTGTACTATACGGCTCCTGATAGGAAGACGCATCCCTAAGAAACAGGCTCTGAGACATAAGCGTCTGTCTACGTTGCTCTTAGTGCATGTGCTGGCGTGATGAGCTGGTGTGACCACCTGTGCCGGGCACCATGCCACTCATCCTTAACCGAATGCAGCTGATAAACGACTCCCAGGAATGGGGACAGCTGCATTAGAACCACTGAATCACATACTGGGTTGAAAGCTTTCACGGTAGAAGTCTTTGCAGGAGTCAGCAGCTCTGAGTGCAGACGCTTCTCACAGGCTGGGGTCTGTCCTCATCAGTCACACAACAGACTGTTACTCTCCCTCCTCCCACCTCCCTCCTGCCGGCCTCCCTCCTCCCTCCTCCCGCCTGCCTCACTCCTTCCAAGTCCTCTCTGTGCATCCACTCAAGTCAACTCAATCTTCATTGCCAGATTTCAATTTTATGTAAAATTGCTTTCAAATTAGCAGGATATAAATTAATTAGTGATCAAAATGTTTATTTTTATAAGCTTCCTGGAATGATTTGAAGCAAGAGTCCTATAGAAGTCTCACCAAGAAAATGGTTAAACCAGTGAACTTTTATTTATTTATTTTTTTGAGACAGCGTCTTGCTCTCTTGCCCAGGCTGAAGTGCAGTGGCACGATCTCAGCTTACCATAAGCTCTACCCCCCAGGTTCAAGCAATTCTCATGCCTCAGCCTCCCAAGTAGCTGGGATTACAGGCGTGTGCCACCACGGCCGGCTAATTTTTGTATTTTTAGTAGAGATGGGGTTTCACCATGTTGACCAGACTAGTCTCAAACTCTTGACCTCAAGTGATCTGCAAAACTTGGCCTCCAAAAGTGCTGGGATTACAGGCGTGAGCCACCGTGCCCAGCCCCAGTAAACTTTTGACTCAGCAAGATTTATGCTGTAAAAGCAACCTTTAGACAGATGAACCTAAAAAATACTTTCCTCCAAAAATAAAGTGTTTCTTAAACATAAAAGGCTGATTAAAATAGACATGAAATAAAAGTGCTGGCAGGGAGGTTTGGGTGGCCCCACGCAGGGCCACGGGACCCCTGAAAGCGCTGCCCCCACGGACTGGAATAATCTGAGGGTTTATTTTTTCCCTACGCTCTTTACTTCCTCATGGGATTTTGCATTAGCACCAGCCTAGTACATGTTAAACCTCCACAGCTAGATGATAAACTGCTCGATGTCCGGTGTACGTCTGATGAATACCCTTTATCCTGCCTTTTAAATTATTTATCACCTAGAGTAGGAACCACAGTTAGAGGGTAATAAAATTCTTGATAGATTTTGACCACCCCCATAAAATAGCTCTAAAGTTTGAAATAAGAGAGAACTCATGAAGCGCTCATGAGGCGTGAGAAGGCTGTTCCTAGGAATCTGTTTATTGACCCTTTCAGCAAGGCTGCGCTCTACACCCTGTGGCATCAGGAGTCACTTAAGCATCCTTGAAGACGTGCAGGCTGCTAACTCATTGTTTAAATGAGCATCTGAAAATTGGCCTCTGAAAGTAATGTATCCCTTGAGCCAAATATAATATAGCCTATTTTATGAAACCACAATAAAGTCATGTTGAAATAATGCTTAGAAAGTGACTAAAAGCCACACACATTTTTTAGAGTCAAAGGAAATCAGAAATCAGGCTGAGAGCTCCCAAATGTTTGCTGTCCCTGGATTCACACAGAGAAACAGTGTCTACTATGGCCCATTTCTGTAACTGGAAAGCATTTAAATAACACAGCTTCTCCTATAGGAAACTCTCCAAAATAATTATGGTGCTCAGATGTCTGCCAAGTTTTGGTCTTGTAGCCTGGCCCTTGAAAAACCAGCTGCACTATGCAAAGTTTTAGCTCCCATCTCAATTGCTGGACTTCTCTCTTAGGACCATGAACTTTTAATAGTTCTGAAACAATGTTCTCTTCAGCGAGGGCCGTTTGCAATATTCATTACAGACTCGAATTGGGCATGAAGTGGTAGGATCCTGAGACCTATGACCCACTCTTAAATCTACTGACCACCTGGGGAGAATATCCCCATAAAAAGGTTATAAATATGCTCATTTTAATCACAGCCAACTCTTGATGCACAATTATCTCATGCAATAAGTCCCGTGCCATGCAAAGTTACAGACACGGGCTCATGCAAATCTCACAATAACCCAACAATCTCAGAACTTAGTATCATTCTCTTTTTCCTAATGAGTAAACGGAGGCTCAGCCGTGAAGTGCCAGTTCAATGATAGACTGCAGGCTCTAGAAATCCCCTAGCCAGACTGCAAAGCCTGTGTGTATTAGTCCGTTCTCATGCTGCTAAATAAAGACATACCCAAGACTGGGTAATTTATAAAGGAAAGAGGTTGAATGGACTCACAGTTCCCCACGTCTAGGAAAATCTCAGGAAACTTACAATCATGGCAGAAGGGGAAGCAAACATGTCCTTCTCCACAAGGCATCAGGAAGGAGAAGTACAAAGTGAAGGGGGAATATCCCCTTATACAACCATTAGATCTCTTGAGAACTCACTCACTATCATGAGAAGAGCAGCGTAGGGGTAACCGCCCCAGTGATTAAATTACCTCCCACCAGGTTCCTCTCAGGACACTTGGGGATTATGGGAACTAAAATTCAAGATGAGATTTGGGCGGGGACACAGCCAAACCATATCACCATGCCATAACCACATACTGTCTCTGTACAAAAACTCAACTTAAGCCCAAAATGATAGTGTCTCTGCTCCAGGAACACCCTCCTGCTTTCCCACCTTGACCTCTGTTATTTTCTCCCATGCTTTTGGCCCTTCTGTGTCTCCTGCAAGGAGGACTCACTTCTTCTGCCTCAATGGCAAGTGGCCAAGCATTGCATTGTGACAGCTTCTGTATTGTTTTTTGTTTGGGGTAATTCTTAAATTACGGAGTTTTTCATATTTTTTTTTCCTCTTTCTTTACGATAGTTCAAATCTTTGTGCATGAGGGCCAAGGGCCTATTTCCTTGCTGCTCCAGAGTCCATGTGGCAAGCAGGTGTGCAGCGAGCCAAGTACAGGGAGGACTTACTTGTGCCTGCTCTTATCTGGGCTCCCCTCCCGCACATCCTGGGCCATCTATAGAGCTCTGGGGATTTGTCCACTGAAATTAAGAAATGAGGAAATGCAGATCAGGACCTCTGTGGGGTGGGGCATGTCTGATTCAGTTTCTGAAGATTTCAAATAGCAAAACATTTCACATGCATACATTCCTCAAGTTTCAAATGATTATCTGAATACAGCAAATTTTCCAAAGTTTATTTTGTACATTATCCACCTGCCTACTCATTCCTGGCAGGAGACACAGAGGAGAAAAATGAAGTCATCTCAGCCCCACATCCTCAAACAGCTGTGCAGACTGGGTTTACCTGGTTTCTCATCAACACTTGACAGAGAGGGAACTCCTGTGGCCTGAAGCTGGAGAGACAGCTAGGGCTCCTGGGAGCTGATCCAAGGACCCCCGGGGAAGGGGGAAGCCGCTCTGCACCTGCAGACCTGAGAGGAATGGGTGGGACCCGCAAGGCTTCCCCAGGAGCCACCATCTCTGAATAGAGGTCAGCGGATTCGCATCTGTTTCAATAGCTTTAGGGAAAAGGCATCGAAAGGATGGGCTGATGACAGTCTCTGGGGGCTTCTGAGGAGGAGCCACAGAGTTGTGTCCTTTGCCTGCTCCTTTTCCAAAACCAGTTACAATGTCGTGGATGAAGAAAGACATTAACCATCTGTATATCAAACAGAAATAGCATAAACACAAGGATAGCTTATAATAGGATGGATAGCAAAATTTAAAAAAAAATCATAGCTCAAAATTATGGTGGCTGCAACACTGAGCCGACACCTACAATATGAAATATAATGAAGCCAAAGTCATGCACCTGGCTTGTGCACGTGCTGGAGGTGCAGTGTTTTCAGCCATCAAGTAATCACTGATTTGAAACTAGGCAGTGAAAAAACAAATGCTTAGATAATTTCATCAGCTCTCTAGAGTGAAAGCACTGCCTTTGGTAAGGGGAGAGTGATTATTTTCATACATGTTTCTGGTGTTGTACTTTAAAAGCAATTATCTCACAAAAATTTGTCAAAGATCGCAAAGTTGTTGATTCTTGGCACAACTATGTTCTGATAACTTGTTCTATGACTGTGTATGGCCAAAAGTTTTTGGAAAGAGATCTAATTAAGGACGCCCCCGGCCGTGGAGATGGATGGTTAATATGAATGTCACTTCTGATGTTTCTGAGTTAGGCCATTAATTATTAACCAACTCAACCAACCATTAATCAACCAAGTGACCAAAAACCTCCTGTCATTGAAAAATTTTCAGATGAAGATGTTTGTAAGATTTGGGAATTATCACGCAATTTCATGGTGACAAAGCATCAGGTCTAGAAATGCTGAGTGAGGGGAATGGAGCTCACGTGTGGTGACTGTGATAGGCCTGGATCTTTAGGGATTGCATGTGGAATGCAGGGTCTACTCAGATCCCTGGTGGAGCAGCCCTGTCCTCCTCCAGGTCATCATCATCATGAGCCTGGTCTGGAAGGCTGAGCTTTCAGTCGAGCTGTGCAGGAAATGATCGCCTCACTCTGCTCTTCAGGGAGAATTTCTGAAGAAAGACCTCATTCAGCTTCTCACCTGGACCCATAGTCAAAGGCTGTAATGGGAAACTCTATCCTCCTTAGAAAACATGTAACACGAGGAGGAAAATATGAAAACACAACCAACCAGAAACAAGCATACCAAACCAATGTCTGCATTCCTTCAAGAAAAGCTTTTCCCAAACACATACCCTTCGTTTTATTAGTTGCGTCCTTACGTTTTCATGTCTGCAGCGCAGCCTGTGTCACCCTCATAGGAACATCATCTGTCCTCCACCTACTCACATCTTTTTCATTGTTAATAAATTAGTTCAAAGCCTGTTTTCTCTGGAACACTCATTTCCTAGTCTTGCAGAGCCGAACCATTACTATCCTCTAAGTTTCTCGCGCCCAGTGTGTACCTACTTCAAACCCAGCACACTGCCAAATACTCTGAGGGATGGTCATCTCTGATGTTCCAAGGCTGGACTTTTCTGGGACAGACTTCTGTTGAGTTTAGGGCATCAGACCAAGCTAAGAGGGCCTGTCTTCTTTCGACCTCACACGTCTTTAACAAGAAGCGGCCACGGAGGGAGAGCATTGCTGTGACACCCCGAGTTGGAGACGAACGAGACGCTGCAAACATCTAAAGGTTTCTTCAGATGCCCCACAACATGACAGGCAGCCCCAGAACCCTGATAAATGAGGGTCCTCCTGAAGAACGGGACAGGAGCTCACAGCGCAGCAGAGCTCCCCGAGGGCTGCCTCCACCAAGCCACCCACCCCCGTGTTTCAAGCAAAAGAATAAGCATTGAAAGAGAATGTAAGTAGGTTGGTGAGAGGATTTACCAAGTCAGCTTCATAAACACCAGAAACGGTTACACTTCAGAGCTTTAAAAACATACTATTCCCCTAAACTGGTGATGGGAACTCTGCATGGAGACAGCTCTGGGACCAGCTTCCCCGTGCACAGCTTCCCCATGCACATTCGTCTGTTCACAGAGTCAGCTGCCCATTCAGCTGCATGTCTGCTTAATTAAAGGCCTGAAAAGTCCATTTCATTCCTTGACTCTCGGCTTCCCCAGGCTGTACTCGAGGAGGGTGCTTTTAGACAGAAAAGGTGGTATCTAGCTACGGGGATTCCTTCTTGTGGAAACTCTGGACAATGTGATTTGTGGACGGTAATCCCAGCTGGATTAAAATTTCCCAGATGACGAGAGACCAGCTGAATTAAATCCCTGGGGTCCAGAGCTCAGGCAGCCTGGCACCCAATCAGCCTGTCCTGCGGCAACAGGTGCCCTGCCTGGGACCTGGAGCCTTTGACAGCCAGCGGAACTGGGAGAGCAGCAGGCCCGTCGGAAGAGGGCAATGAATGGGGTTTCCGGGGGGCCGCCCCATCTTGATCCCTTCCCATGTGGGAAGAATCAAAAGACAGCACTGGGGGCATTTGGGGGTGACGAGGACCTGTCAGAGACCCTGAAGCCAAGGCTTGTGTGTTGCAGCTTGAGTGAGGGGACAACAGTGCGGCAGCTCCTTCCAGAGGACCAGTGATGTCACACATTGTGTGCACAAAACTCCAGGAACAGCAAAGGCAGAAGCACAGCTGTTCCAGTGACTGCAAAGCCTCCTCTCAGAGCTCAAGGCAGCAAGCAGGGCTGTCAAGAGCATGTTTCCCCCAGAGAAGGGCCGTGAGTCCCCCTTGCCTGCCCGCCAGCCAACGCGGAGGGTGGAATCCCTGCAGAGCCCGCGTCCTGGGTCCCCCTGTCCTTCCCTCTCAGGGACTGGACTGCCTCCCGCCCATGCCTCCGTGGCCGGCCCAAGGTTGGAAACTGTGTTTGGAGAAAAGTGGTCTCTGTAGCAGTGAATGGCCTGGATAAAGATCATTCTCCAGTGGGGCACCATGCTCAAAAGCAGGGCCAAGGGACTGAAGGAAAGGCCTTCAGAGGCGGGCATCTATGAAGAGCAGGTAATGCCTTCGGCACAGTCCCACCGACTGTATCATGTACAGTTTAGTAATCTTGCAGCAGACCCTCCAGAATCCTTGTTAAATAGACAGACAAGAGTGAGACACGGGGACTTAAGAAAACGAATTAGTCAAATAAAAGTATAATTTATGTTGGATACATGCTGCTAGTTTTTGCATTTTCCAATTTAGACTATTTCTCCAAATTACATACTCCCGTTTCCTAATGTGAAAGCTGTGTTTAGTATCTACTACAGAGTGTCCGGAGACCTGGCCCACAGTCTTTTAAACAGACTGTCACAAACCGTTACTGAAACAGGAAACAGAAATCCAGTTCCATTTTGGAACGAAGTGTTTCACTTAAAGCTCAGTGTTTACTTATATTTTTCCAGGTGATATTAATTTATGGCAGCACGATGTTCTCCAGCCCTCGGTTTTTATTTGGGAGGTAGCCACACACAGAGGACAACGGGATGTTACTGTTTTGTTTTCAAGAACGTGTATGTCTTGACCAGGCCCTTTGTTTTGTCAACCTAAAATATCAACAGAAAGAGAGGCTCTCCAAAGTGTGTGTTTATCTGGGAATGAACAAAGAATTGCAACCGCAGAATGCGTGAGCCATGGCAAACCTAGGGGGCCACAGGCGCGCCCAGGGAGGCCGAAGAAGGCAAGGGCTTGTGGGGTGAGGAAGGTGGCTGTCAAACATGCCTCCTCGGCAGGGATAGATGGCAAGAGTGGCGTTAGTCCAGGGCTCAATAGGCAGTCACTGGCTGATGTCCACACAGAAGGCTTCTCCGTGGGAGCCTGCAGTGCCTTTGTGCAAGGCTGTGGTTTTCCCCACCAGTGTGTGTGAGGGCCCCTCCTGTGGGCCTTTCTCCTCTGCTTAGCTGGGCTTGGCATAAGCGACTCCATTTGGATTCTGACAACTTTCAGTTTCTAGCAGAGGCACAGTGTGAAAGTGCCCCTTGCATGTGCCCTCACGGCTGTGCAGTACAGTCCACCCCTGTGCAGGCTGATTACAACCACATCTCAGGGCACAGTGGCTCCTGCTGTATACTGAGTGCTTGCTGCCTCTCCCTGAGACGAGGACCACAGGCTCAGAGCTAAAGGCCATTTTGAATCTGCCAGTGACAAAGCAATATACGACTCCATTGAGTGGAAGTTTTTAATTGATTTCTTGTTTGAATTGGATCACATTGAGCAACTACCAGAATCACTGGATTTTGTAGTTTTCAGTTGTTTTCTCCTTAAGGAACACGTCATTTTTCTTCCTGACATCCTGCCCCCAGAGAGTAATACAGACAAGAAGAAGAGGGAAATCTAATACAAATTAAAACTCAGCATGAAGCAAGCAATCAGGAGATAAATACCAATTCCTGATATTAAAACAAGAGAAATCTTTTCTGTGCCACTGACATAACAGCTAACAGTGCACTCACCTAAGTCTCAACAAACAATATAACACTTTTCAAAGGGCAATTTTTATAAGGTGCTTCAATTGTCAGCCTTTGGCATAACCCTGGGGTGGGTAGAATCAGTTTTACTAGAGGAGAAAGAGTGTCTATAATATACTCAGCTCACAGCTAACCCAAAGTCAACACGCTGGCCTCTCAGGAACTGGACGGGGGGGTGGGGGGTGGGGTGTTTCATGGTCATTTTCTACACCTATTTTTCTTGGGCTAGATTTTTACAAATATCTAACTCCTCCAAGGCTATGGGGCCTGGAGTGTGTCTCTTCTCTGAAGCTGGTTAAATGAGAAGCTCCTTGTCTTGAGAATTACATAAACTAAGACGCCTATAATCAAACACAGCAAGTAGAAGAATGACCCTCCCAGCATGTCCAGACCAACCCAGGCCAACCCCGGCAACCCAGACCAACCCAGACCAACCCTGGCCAACCCAGACCAACCCAGACCAACCCAGACCAATTCCGACCAACCCAGACCAACCCCGACCAACCCAGACCAACCCAGACCAACCCCAGCCAACCCAGACCAATCCAGACCAACCCAGACCAATCCTGACCAACCCCGGCCAACCCAGACCAACCCAGGCCAACCCAGACCAACCCAGACCAATCCTGACCAACCCCGGCCAACCCAGGCCAACCCAGGCCAACCTCAGCCAACCCAGGCCAACCCCGGCCCAGACCAATCCTGACCAACCCCGGCCAACCCAGACCAACCCAGGCCAACCCAGACCAACCCAGACCAATCCTGACCAACCCCGGCCAACCCAGGCCAACCCAGGCCAACCTCAGCCAACCCAGGCCAACCCCGGCCAACCCAGACCAACCCAGGCCAACCCCGGCCAACCCAGACCAACCCAGACCAACCCAGACCAACCCCGGCCAACCCAGGCAACACAGAACTGGGCTGTCAGGGCCCTGGGTCTCTATCACCACATTTTCAGCCTACAAACAATTCATGCGGGTGTAGCCCAACATCTCCTTCAGCTGTTACCTGAAATTCTGGTAAAGACCCCTGGAATCTGAGTGATGTCACTTCCTGGCGCACTCTCCAAGATACGCTGGCCATTAAACACAGGTGTAGGTAACAGAATGCATTAAGTTGCCATGCACTTTAGCTAAATGATGTTTGGCTTTAGAGTGACTGGCATATAGCCCTTCCTTTTGGGTGATAATCAGAGGGTAGGGCCCATTGCCTTTTGTGGTCCACAGTGATGCAGAGGAGACGCAGACTGGAGCAGAATGTGGAGTGTCACAGCCAACACAGACGGAACCCAAGTGCCTCAGGCCTGTCTGCAGAAATGCCGTGGCCAGGTGTTCCTATGAACTGGATCAATTCTGATTTCTTCATAAAACATAGAGAAAAATGCAGCTGTCTCCCACTTCTCTGGACTACCTCAAGTAATCTGAGCTGTGCCTGCAGAAATCTCGCACACATTGTCAATTATTCCTGACGAGGAAAAAGAGGCTGGCGTCAGAATTCAGATTTTTCTACCTTCTTTCCTTTCACCCCAAGCCACAGTGGCGAAGCCTCTGCCTCTGCACAGGGAGCAGAAATGCAGATGCAGATGTGAGTCTGTGTGAGGAGTGAGACAGGACTGTCTCACATAACCTAAAAGTAAAAAGAATTAATTCCTCCACAATGTAGATTGTCTTTTCCTAACCAGTGTAAGGAACTTGCCTCTTTCATGTGGCAAGACCTCTGCTTCATGTTGGGGCTACCTAAATAATTTCTTCAGTGACTGAGGAAACAGGTGGTGAGCTCTCAGCTTTCTGAGAAAGGCAGTTCTCCCCTTAACCATCCCCTTGCTCACTGCAGAACAGGGGAGCCAGATCAAGACCTTCACTCCGGTGTCCAACAAGGCTCCTGCTAGGCGATTAAATACGTAAACATGGAATTCGCTTCCTCCTCCGAGGCCCCTAGCCTCTAGAGTGAGAAAGTCCAGAGCTGGCCTGTTTTCTCTGGGCCTGCAGGCCGGCCTTCCTGGCTGAGCGGTGGAGCTGGAGCGGCTGCCCTGCCCTTACAAAGGGAAGAAGCAGGTCTGGGTGTGGAAGGCGCATTGCTTTCAGTTGCTCCTGGGGCCCAGGGCTCACACGGACACAGGCACGTGGCTTGGCTTGGCTGTGTATACGCCCTCAAAGAGTCGTAAAGAAAAGTTAGGCTTACCGAGAGCAAGTGCACAAAACCTGGCAGGAGACTGAGGGCTAGGTATTTGCTCCCTGGATTTGAGCCTATGCTATTTATTTTTAAGAAAGAAAGAACAAGTAGGTGAGAAAGAAAACCACCAAAAGCAAATGCTACGATAAAACGAAACTCAAATCCCAAGAACGCCATGAGGGGCATTTGAGCTGACCTTCAGGCCACACTGGGCCAGTTCCGAACCTCTCCGGGCCTCTCCTACAGAGTGAGGAGCTGAACCGGGTGCTCTCTGCTCACAACCTGCTCCAGTGTTCCTGCATCAAAGTTGCCATCTGCCTTGGGTCTGAAACCCCAGCAGGCTGGAGGAAGGGGGCTCTGCAGTGCTACCATCCAGTGGCTTGATTCCTGAGGGGCAGCATCCTAAGCTCCACCTCCTGTGCCTGAGCTGATGCGGGTCTTCACAGTGAGGACGACCAATGTGCACCACCAGCTGCAGTGCTTTTCTACTGCCTGGAGCGCCAGGCATCTCGTGACCTTGGGGAGCAAACGCGAAGCAGGAGCCCCTGGGAGGAAGGGTCAGGGCAGCGCTTCACAGCATCCAGCGGGCAGGCGTGGGGTCCACATCACTGTGTTCATTTTGGGAATTTGAGCCCCATTCCAATTTGACCCAGATGGTGCTAGTGGCGGTGGTGGGGTGCCTGTGTGTCTGTGTGTCTGTGTACGTGTGTGTATGTATCTGTGTTTGTGTGTCTGTGTGTCTGTGTATTTCTGTGAATGTGTGTGTCTGTGTGTTTCTGTATGTCAGTGTGTGTGTGCATGTGTCTGTGTGTGAATCTGTATGTTGTCTGTGCGTGTGTCTGTGTGTCTGTGTCTGTGTCTGTGTTTCTATATGTCAGTGTGTGTGCGCATGAGTCTGTGTGTGAATCTGTATTGTTGTCTGTGTCTGTGTCTCTCTGTGTGTCTGTGCACATCTGTGTCTATGTGTGGGTATCTGAGTGTCTGTGTTTCTATATGTCAGTGTGTGTGTGCGTGTGTCTGTGTGTGAATCTGTATTGTCTGTGTCTGTGTCTCTGTGTGTCTGTGCACATCTGTATCTGTGTTTGAGTGTCTGTTTCTCTATGTCAGTGTGTGTGTGTATGTGTCTGTGTGTGAATCGGTATTATTGTCTGTGTCTGTGTCTCTGTGTGTCTGTATGTCTGTGCACATCTGTATCTGTGTTTGAGTGCCCGTTTCTGTATGTCAGTGTGTGTGCGCGTGTCTGTGTGTGAATCTGTATTGTTGTCTGTGTGTCTCTGTGTGTGTCTGTGCACATCTGTGTCTATGTGTGTATCTGTGTTTGAGTGTCTGTGTTTCTATATGTCAGTGTGTGTGTGCCTGTGTCTGTGTGTGAATCTGTATTGTTGTCTGTGTCTGTGTGTCTCTGTGTGCTCCATTACATGAGAGGACAACTTCATAACGATTCTTTTCTAGTTCCTTCAATAATAGACTGTAGAAGGTTCTCCATATGAGCCTGCCTTTCAACGAGTGCTTTATTGTACAGACTGTTTCTCTAGTGAGCTCAGTCTACATGTGCGTGTGTTCACATGCAGCTCAGATTTGCTTCCATGTGGGTAAGACAGGTCACCACAGCACTGAGTGAAACGAAGTTACAGAGGGTGGTGCCTTTAATATCAATCTACTAATCTATGAACAAATCAATAGCGCTTCCTCATAGCACTGTCAGGAGTCATAAATGAACTCATAGGGAAAGCACCTAGGCTGACACCATCTAAGTTCTCAATAAATATTTGCCATTTTGAATGTTGTGGTGGTGGTTGTTGACCCTGCTACTGTCTCCATTTGGTCCTAAGAATGGCCCTGTGGGAAGTCGGGGCTTCTGTATAGCCGTTCAGGTCAGCACCCATGAGCTGCAGGAGCCTCCTCTGTGGAGACGCCCCACCCAGTCGCCAGGCTCTGTGACCTCGAGCAGGTGAGCACACCTCTCTCCCTCTTCCCTTCCTCTGCCCTCCCCACAGCCACCGCACAGACAGCCCAGGCCTCAGCACACATCAGCCACTCTGGCTGCCCCAGTCTCGTGCATCTCTGAACCATTGTCCAGGAGGCTGTTGAAGTGATTTTTTGGGGGGTCTCTATGTTGCCCAGACTAGATAGGAACTCCCAGGCTCAAGCAATCCTTCCGCCCAGCATCTCAGTTTCCTGAGTTGCTGGGATTACAGGCATGAGCCACTGCACCCAAATGATTTATTAAAAATAAAAATATAATTATTGGCCAGGTGCAGTGGGTCACGCCTGTAATCCCAGCACTTTGGGAGACCAAGGTGGGTGGATCCCTTGAGGTCAGGCGTCCAAGACCAGCCTGGCCGACATGGTGAAACCCTGTTTCTACTGAGAAAAAAGAAAAAAAAAAAAAAAAACATTAGCCAGGGCGGGGTGGTGTGTAGTCCTAGTTACTCAGAGGCTGAGATGGGAGGAAATGCTTGAACCCGGGAGGGTTGTAGTCATCCAAGATCACATCATTAAACTCCAGCCTGTGTCACAGAGCAAGACTCCATCTCAAAAAATAAAAAATAAAAATGATAATAATTATCCATGTCTCAGCCAAAACTCTTGCAGGATATGGTCCAAATGCCTTCATGGGTCTGACTGGAATCCCTGCAGCCCTCCAGCCTGCTCTGCCCTTTTAGAGTATTGCATGTTGACCTTGGTTTGCTGACTCAATCTCTAGTAACTCCTTGGGCTTCCTATATTTAGAGCATTTCTATAAAAATACCCTGGACAATAGCGCAATAAGAGAATTAAACAGAAACAGATAATCTCACTGACTTACATTTATGTAGAAGCAGAGCTAACTCACTGTCCAGATGGACGAGCTATGGAGGTCAGAAACTCCTCTACCCAGAGGGGTTCCAGAAAAGATGCCACTGCATGCCCTTCCCAGTGTGGACTAAGGCTGACTGCTCGGAAGCTCAATCCCACACTCAGCTCGAGTGCATCCAGCTTTCTACAGATTGTCCTCTTCATGGAGAAATGTGGGCATGGTGTCGGTCTCTGAAGGTGGCCTTACACGTTCTCTACCTCGTCCCTTCTATGTACCCCAGGCACCAGGTACAAAAGACGGCTACTTTTGCAGTAAAGCATTTTGTACCTCAGCTTCCCCCTGACAAGGAGACTCTCTGTGGAGATGTGGATTAGAGAAATGACATCTCAGGGTGGAAAGGGCTTGGAAATAGTGGTGGGAAGACAAGACAGGCAGCCCTGCTCCTGTCGCTCTCTTGACATGGCAACAGCCTCACCTCTAATGAGTCAGTTAAGTCGTCAGGAAGAAACCACGCATACATGAACTCTAGGGCTGGCTGCCTGTTGGGAAATAGTATGTGCAAGAAAAGCCAGGGCTCTAAACAATAAAGAGTAATGTCAACACACAGCATGCCATGGTGAGAACAAAGGGGAAGCCTGCAGGGCACCAGGAGAGGCACAGGCCTATCCTCTTCTCTCTCTCTCTCTCTTTTTTTTTAATGTAAAGGAGTTTAATTGAACAATGAACAATTCATGAATCAGGCAGCCTCTCAAGCCAGAATAGGCTCTGATACTCCTGTGCAGCTACATGGTGGAAGAAGATTCATTTTTGTTCCATTCTTTGCTTCAAAGAAATTTATCCATTAGAGGCCGGGTGCAGTGGCTCACACTGTTATCTTAGCATTTTGGGAGGCTGAGGCAGGTGGATCATGAGGTCAGGAGATTGAGACCATCCTGGCTAACACGGTGAAACCCAGTCTCTACTAAAAATACAAAAAAATTAGCCAGGCATGCTGGGGGGTGGTGGGGGTGCCTGTAATCCCAGCTACTTAGGAGGCTGAGGCAGGGGAATGGCATGAACCCAGGAGGCAGAACTTGCAATGAGCCGAGATCACACCACTGCACTCCAGCCTGGGCAACAGAGCAAGACTCCATCTCAATAAATAAATAAATAAATAAATAATCCATTAGAGACATTCCAAAGACAACAATGCTATTCTACTGCATTTGAATAAACAATTTTACCCCTGAGCAAGGCAATGAGTGGGGATATGGTTTGGCTCTGTGTTCCCACCCAGATCTGACCTTGAATTGTAATCCCCATAATCTACACATGTCAAGGGTAGAACCAGGTGGAGGTGACTGGGCCATGGGGTCAGCTTCCCCCATGCTGTTCTCCAGATAGCGAGTGAGTCCGGACGAGATCTGTTGGTTTTACAAACATCTGGCACTTCCCCTTCTCTCTCCTGCCACCATCTGAAGAAGGATATCTGGCACATACCCTTTTCTCTCCTGCCGCCATGTGAAGCATGTGAAGGACATCTGGCACTTCCCCTTCTCTCTCCTGCCATCATGTGAAGGACATCTGGCACTTCCCCTTCTCTCTTCTGCCGTCATGTGAAGGAGGACATGTTTGCTTTCCCTTCTGCCATGATTGTAAGTTTCCTGAGGCCTCCCCAGCCATGTGGAACTGTGAGTCAATTAAGCCTCTTACCTTTATAAATTACCCTGTCTCGGGTATTTCTTCATAGTAGTATGAAAACAAACTAATACAAGTGGGTTACTATTTAACAGAGCAAAATTGTAAATAAAACATGGACTTCAACTATATTTTTAAAGAGCATATCAAAGAATGCTCCAAAAAGTAGCATTTCATGGTAGATAATGTGTGTTCCTTAGGAGACACTTTTAAAATCAGAAATCTGACACTGGGAACTAACACTATTCTCCTCCGGAAATCAGGGGATTATACGTTTCGAGTAAGTTGATTACATCAGGAAAAGCATAGAGAAAAGATGCATTAAATAGGACAGAAACTCAAAACACTCAAGTGTGTCTGCTGAAATTCACACTTGAACAATTTATCTCAGGAATTTCTGAAAGCTAATTAACAACTAACAGGCAGTCCACTTATCCTTCTCTGTCAGAGAGGGAAACCTCTGACGTTTCTGAAAGATGGTCCTTAATTTGACAAATTAGAAGAGAACTAAGAAAAAAAGTAAATCATGCTGTCCAAGAAAACATCACAGGGGTTTCCATAGCCTGCGGTTCTTCATCACAAGCCAGGTTTTGAGAGGTTTTCTACCTTGGTTGGTTATCCAGGGTGTCCAAGTAGTTTAACATGCAGCTTATGCATCAGGGCACTGCAGCCTTCATCTGTCCAATTAAATTCTTAAGGAATTATCAGGAAGAACATAACTCAATTGCTCCTATCAGCTGGGCCATTTCCATTAGTCTTGCCTTTATTCTGGAAGTAATAACTGCAGTGCTCTGGCCAATATCCAACCTGGATAATTGGATTTTCCCTGTCTCGATCCCCCTTGGAATTAATTTCTCCTGCAGAAGCGATTTTTCACGTTCACTCCTTCGCTCTGAACAGTGTCCGTGCTGCCCACACTGTCTGGGGTTCCCTGACTCAAAGGGCAGTATCTGGGGTGAGAGTGAAATGTTCTTGACATTGGCACAAGTCTGGAAAAGAGTTTGTAAGAATTCTACCGTAATTTTTTTAGACATAGGGAAAATTTTCGTATATATCAGTCTCCATTTTCCTAATATTTCAAACTGAAATAAGGTTGCTTTCTTGTTCAAGAGCATTCATCCCAGGATCATAAACCTGCAATCCTCACAGCCAGGGCTCCGCTCCAGAGTACAGGAGCTGGATTTCTATAGACTTGCATCTCCCAGAACATTGGCAGGTGCCGCCTATGTAACAGGCATGTAATAAATATTTGCTCGCAAAATTAGAAAAGAAAGGGATTTGTAATTCTCATGAGAAGGTAAAGCAGGGAAGGCACCATGCAGTCTTAGTATTCTGCCAGCTTTGGGTTTAAAGACATAGGGGAATCAGGAAGATAAGCGCTTCCAAGTGAAAACAATACACATGATTCAGTGACGAGATGAAATACAGATAGCTAAAGAACGCTCAAGGCATCTGACTTGCTTGGTTTGGTGGAGGGGAGAGAGCACAGGCAAATATTACCTGCAGGTAGAGCTGTGTGTTTCATGCCTTCTGAGCAACCTGGTGCAGGGGATCTGAAGACCTGAAGGTGGTGACCACCAACCTCAGGGAGCACAGAGCCCGTACGGCAGGAACCTTGAGAGCGAGCTGGATAACAGCCTGCAGGAGCACAGTGACCATGACTGGTACGTAGAATAAAAGGGCCGCAAGACACAGCGCATGTAAACTGAAGCTGTAGGCTTTCTAACCATGGCAGGCACCGGCTACACAAGGGACAGCTGGCCGTGGAGACCTTCCGATTCCAGGCAGAGTCCCCGCTGTCTGGACTGGCCTCACTGTGGTCTCATCTGAGGCACACAGCCTCAGAGAAAGAAGGGCCCTTTTAGTAATACCATGGTGGTTTCCCGCCTGAGTCAGTGGCAAACATGAAGTAAGTGAGCCTTGCATTATAGGAGGTTTTAATTTCATTATGGTAGAGCCTCAATCAGTTCAGATGAGATAGGAAGGAAATCTAAACTAATCACTGTAGGCCAGTTAAAAGCATACTTGTTATTTTCAAGTGTATACCGTACTTGCAAGGCTTTTAAAGTAGTTAATCATTTAGGATAAACTGCTTTAATAGAGTTAGGAATTATTTGCAATAGAATAACAATTGTTTAGAAATTAATTTAATATATTTGATAGTGTTGGAGACCAGCTTGTTCTCAAGTTATTTAAACTGTCTCTGAAATATTGCTTACACTATTAATTTGTCTGGCAGACGCCTTTTTCAGGATGAATGTAAATCTAAACTTTATTCCGTCTCTCTTCTGCATAATCATAACTTTCAAAGTAACGCAGGCCAAGCTGGCCAGAGCTGACTGTCCTGTTGTCGTTCAGAATGCTCCCTGCTGTCTTTGGGAATTTTTTAAATGGCACTTTATCTTTAAAAATCTGGCTCTAAAGGAAACCATAAAAGAACACAAGCCACATTGCTTCTAAAATAGCTCAACAATGTGATGTTGCAGTCACCAGCGCTGCCCAGAACTCAAGTTCCCTGATTCATGCTGACAGTCATTTTGTGTCAGGTCATCTAACACTTGGTTCTCCGACATTCTAGCAAATTCCTGAGTATTTTAAGATTAAGATATTTATTGTCCTATTATGTTGAAAAGACAAATAAAATTAAAGCCCATAAATTTCAGAAATTGGGTCCGAGTCTAGTGGAGTCTATGAAGTAGTGGTTGAAGGGTGCTTCAGCTTTCCTGCCATCGCTGTCTCTCCCCAGCCGGATGCCCGTGTGCCTGCTGTGTCGAGAGCCCATAGTCCCCGTAGGAGACGATGGCACCTTCCCCATCGCCTAAGCTGAGCTGCTGACGTCCTGAGCGCACCGTCTTCCTGTCTGCATCTGTGCTCACCCCATGGGGGACATTCCCAGCCCATCCATCGTCATTCCCTGGCCCTGTCTTAACTCTTACAACCTCTCCTCAACTTTTTTTTTTTTGAGGCGGAGTCTCGCTCTGTCACCCGGACTGGAGTGCAGTGGCCGGATCTCAGCTCACTGCAAGCTCCGCCTCCCGGGTTTACGCCATTCTCCTGCCTCAGCCTCCGGAGTAGCTGGGACTACAGGCGCCCGCCACCTCGCCCAGCTAGTTTTTGTATTTTTAGTAGAGACGGGGTTTCACCATATTAGCCAGGATGGTCTCGATCTCCTGACCTCTCGTGATCCGCCCGTCTCGGCCTCCCAAAGTGCTGGGATTACAGGCTTGAGCCACCGCGCCCAGCCTTCTTTTTTTTTTTTTGAGACTGAGTCTCGCTCTGTCGCCCAGGCTGGAGTGCAGTGGTGCGATCTCTGCTCACTGCAAGCCCCGCCCCCCAGGGTCACACCATTCTCCTGCCTCAGCCTCCCGTGTAGCTAGGGCTACAGGTGCCGCCACTACACCCGGCAATTTTTTTTTTGTATTTTTAGTAGAGACGGGGTTTCACCGTGTTAGCCAGGATGGTCTCGATCTCCTGACCTCATGATCCGCCGGTCTCGGCCTCCCAAAGTGCTGGGATTACAGGTGTGAGCCACCGCGCCCGGCCAACTCTCCTCTTAATGCCACTACCTGCCTCTCCTCAACTCGCCTCTTAATGCCACTACGCTGGCTCTTTGCCATTGGATGCCCAGTGAATTGCAAGTCGTGTGTTGTTACTAATACAGACCAGCTGGTTTGTAGGGCCCAGTGCGAAATGGAGCATGGGGGCCTCGCATTTAAAAATTAATTAGTTGATGGTGGTGATAGCACAACAATAAAGTGAGGGTCCTGTTGGAGCACTGGGCCCCGGGGCAGTGGTCCAGGCCACTCCCACGCAGCCGGCCTTGCGCTAATAATACGCCATAGGGATAGATCTGTTTTCTTGGATGGGAAATAAATGGGTGGATTAACAATCTCAGATTATTTTATCCCTGGCAGACCCCATACACTTGGCAATCCATGTCAGCATGCCTCTCAGGGAAATGACCTGCGTCCTGTGTGCTGGAGGCGTGGCCTCTCAGCGAGGTACTGGACACATCCCCCACCTCTCCAAGCAGGCCATCCAATCAGGCGAGACACAGTCCCATGCATGGCAGAGAGAAGAAAACAGAAATTGCACTGCGGTCAGGCCAGGAGGGGTCCCATCGGTCACAACAAGCAGTTCACATTTAATCTGGAGCAAGGAGACCCTGACCATCGGAAGCAACACAGGCCAGGTCTGGGGTTTCCAGACACTTCTTCTCGCTGCGTGGATGAGGATCAGAATCTACTTACAGTCTATTTGGAAACTCACCTGGAGGAAGCAGCAGGGCAGCCAGAGAGATGCCGGAGAGCTAGGAGCAGAGACAGGACTTGTCCAAGCGGATGTGAGTGTGGGACAAGAGCAGAGTGCCCCTGGCCCGTCAGAGTCCTAAACTTTTGCTTGAAAGGTCGTGGGAGAAACCATGGCTCCAGTTGTCCTGTCCTGTCTCCAGAGTCCACAAATGTAGTGCCCTGGGCCCTTGGGAGACCCGTCCTTGTGTGTGAGAAAAGCCCCTGCCCAGCCGCATCGGTGAGAAAGAGCCAGCCCACTCGGTTATTCACACCCAGCCGTCGAAGTGTCAATTAATAAACAGAAAAAGCGCCCAGCACCCTCCCGTACATAATTAGACATTTGTTAATCTTTCCTCTACATGTTGAGGAAAATAAAAAGCCTTTGTTTATTTAATTTCTCTTTTCCTGTTCTTGTTTTTTTGAGAATGATGAATTCCCACGTTCTCCCAAGCCTTCTCCAATGTCTCCTCACTCTTAAACATGGAGACAAAATATCAACTAAAGGAAATATTGTAATAAAACCCCGCTGAGAATTTTGCTGGCCTTGCTGCAAGAGTAGCCATATCGCTCCTTTGTAGTTCTCATCTTTCATGTGCCCTCTGTAGGGTGCATCCTGTCCCTTTTTTTTCCCAGGAGAAAAGGCAAGCACTGAGTGAAAGGCTCACTTCACCTGTGTCACCTGCACCTGCTCAGGCTCCCTCATCTGCTGGGGAGGAGCTCCCTGCAACACCCCCGAAGTGCAGCCGCATCTCAGGATGCTCCCACAGACACCGGTTCTTGAAAACCACCTTTTACCAACCGCTTGAGTCCTCAGCACCCCTTGTCCCTGGTGTTCCTGTCTCATGAAGCCTGTGGGATGGCAATTATATGTGTGATTCTTCTGAGATTTTATTTGCAGCAGTCTTTCCTCAATAAAACTGATTTAATGGTCCATTTCACTGTTATGCTTCCTAAAAACTGCAATTTTCTTCAAAAGTGTTACTAATCTTATTCATCTGCAAATTTAATTTCATATGTAGACATCAAATTTAGTGGTCAAAAAATAAAATAATGTAGATTCAGCTCTCTCTTCCAAGTGGTGCCGTGTGGAATGGTCTCTTGCCATATCTGGGACTCCCCATCCATACCCAAGAGGCTGAGTTGATATTCTTTAGGGATCATGCCACCAGACAGCTCTCAAAAGCAGAATGCCAAATTAAAAATCCTCTGTCACGGACAGCCTCGCATCCCAGCCTCCTCGACACCCAGTCCTCGTCCCAGCCTCACAGAGCATCTGAGCCTGTGCCCTGAGCAGCTGGTTCTGGCGTGAGCCTGTATGGGCACAGAGTGCAGACAGCTCACCCAGCTACCCACATCCCCAGGATTCTAGTATTATGTTTTGTTCCCAGTTCAGCTGAAATTTAGAAGACTCATGTCTGTAAATTCAGTTTTGATCTGACAGCAGGGATCACAGAAGTTGACATTTTCAGTAGGCAGAATATTGACACCTCATGTCCCCTTTGCGAGGCTCTCAAAGGCCACCAAGCGAGGTCCTGGCCGGCTCCTGTCTGCTTTGTAGAAAAGGGAAACACCGAGGTCCTTACGTGTCACGTGATACCTGGCAGGAAAGTGTTGCTCCTGGTCTAATTACCTTTTGGAAAATGTCCTAAGCTCCACTTAGGGTGAGGTAAGGATCATTATATGCTCTCTTAGAAAACCATAATTAATCTTGAAAAAAATTAGAATAGTGCTAAAATCGTGTTTGAAAACTCCAGTGGCTGCCTCTAAGTTTTCTACACGAGTCAAAGACTGTAATTACGCCGGCAATTGCTTGCGGCCCCAAGAAAAGAGATGCTCCTGGCTGTAGATGTGAAGAGGCCCTGTCCCGTGCCCTTGAGGGAGAGGACTTGACCATTCGTGAAGGCTGCTGGGTCTATAGAGCTTCCAGAGACACTTGGGAGAGAGGCGGTTTGACCAAAATAAAGACCATTTCCTAGACTGCGTGCCAGGCGGAGAAGCTCTGGGGACTCAGGAGAGGACCCTGGCTTGGGGGACAGGGCAGTAAGAGAGGGGCCATGCCCTGCCCAGGCTCCCTGAGGGGCTCCTCATGCCACCCCCTGTCCTCACTCTGGTGCCATTGCTGAACCACCAACACCAGGACACCCACAGAAAGACAGTGCAGTTTTCCCCTGAGCTGGTGGAGGAAGGAACAGCTCCCAGAAGACGTCAGACTTCCCTGCACCTTCCTGACCCCCAGGGCCCAGCTCCTGTGCTGCCTTCGGGGAAGCCTGGACCACAGTGCCTGAGAGTGAGATCAGACTGCATGCAGCGCAGTTCATCATGATCAGGAAAACAGGGGTGTTCCCCGCCAGTGTAGACCGAAACGAAGCAACACCCGGAGGAAGCAGTCTGCTCATTCGACTCAGATTGCTCCTGAGAATGAGAGTCAGCCGGAAAAACCACATCTGAGGATGAAAGACACAATCGCATGATCAGGAAACGTGAGAGGAAGGTCTCACTCTAGGCCATGAAATCACTTATTTTGACTTCACTTTAGATCAAAGTCTCCACTGTAAGTTTTTGAGCCAACTCCCCTTGGCTGATGCTCCTGCCCTGAACCTGCTGGCGACTCGGCCAGCTCTGCTCTGGACAGGTGCATCTCCCTGTGCCTCTGTCTTTCGCCTGCATCTCCTCTCTGCGAAGGTCATGCCAATGGCCTTTTGCCTTGCTGCACTGAGGGCCTACGAGCCTGAATCACAAATGAAGCTGGCGCCACAGCTAAAGCAAGCAAGGGGCTGTGCTGGCTCTTTCCTCTCTCACTCAGCAGGAGGGGCCCTGAGGACTGATGGAGATCACGAACCCAGCGCTGCTGTTTGAGTAAAGGCTGGGGTCACCCTCTCCCCGGATGGAGATCACGAACCCAACACTGCTGTTTAAGTAAAGGCTGAGGTCACCCTGTCCCCGGATGGAGATCACGAATCCAGCGCTGCTGTTTGAGTAAAGGCTGGGGTCACTCTCTCCCTGATGGAGATCACGAACCCAACACTGCTGTTTAAGTAAAGACTGAGGTCACCCTCTCCCCGGATGGAGATCACGAACCCAGTGACACTCTTCAAGTAAAGGCTCAGGTCATCCTCTCCCCACACTGGAAAGCCCATTCAAGACCAGTGCTGCGGGGCCCTAGATAAGCAAAACCACATGGCTAGTAAGTCAAAGCTTACCAATATCACCCAGTACAGATTAGCCGAAAGGGTCTTCTAGTAGGAAAAGAAAACCACCTACATCCTTCGTGCCCACCTCGCAGATGCCGGGAACACAGACATGCAGTCTCTACCTCCCCAGGGACCCTGTGAGGCACGGGGCAGAGCCTGCAAGTCCACACCCACACCACACAATGTGCCCCACCAGGTGGGAACATGCTGGACAGGTGCATGTGAGTGGCCGGCCACCTGGGCATCCCAAGGAAGTCATCCTGAAGGATGCATGGGAGCCCCAGGGGCTAAGAGAGATGCAGCTCAAGCAGAGGGAAGAATTCCTGCAAGGCTCAGACATGGGAGCCACGGCGAGGCCCAGACACGGGAGCCACAGTGGGTCCTGGACACAGGAGCCATGGTGGGGCATGGACAAGGGAGCCACGGCAGGGCCCAAGAGACACACCACGGCCCCGACGCAGGAACCACAGCTCAATGCAAGTGTGTGGTTCTCCAGCCTCACAAGAGGACCTGGGAGGATGTCAGGGGGCTGGGGAGGCTGGAGAGACAGAGTAACCCTGTTATTTAAAACTCCAACCAGAGTGTGATCAGAGATGCCAGGGCAAGATAAAGTGAGGTGAACTTATTCAAGAAGAAGGTGTGGTTTTTAAAAAGGTCTGGTTTAAGAAGATCTGATATAGGAAGGTATGGTTTAAGAAGGTGCAGTTTAAGGTGTGGTTAGGAAGGTGTGGCTTTGTGCCTCTTTTTAGAATTTCTGCTACACAGGATGCGATAGTCCCAGGAGGAAACCTACCAGTGAAAGAATTTTCAAAAGCCAAAATGGTGACCCAGTCCTCACTATGTAGCCTCTTAGGCCAGACCTTGATCTCCTGTGCCATATAATAAAATGACGGCCTCCAAAGACTCAGTGGTCATTTGCTGCCAAACACCTGCTAAGTGTCCTACATAAGATGTGAGTAAGTATTTGGTGACAAATACACGGCTCACCCCAAATAAGTGAATTTTGTGGGAAAATATTATCAGCTTTACATGGAAAATAAAGGACCTTCATTGGCAAAACCTTAGAAAAGCAACTTCAAAAGAAAACAGTAACTTTTAAGAAGAAAATATGTCAGGCTACATGGGACTTGAAGGATCTTTCTACTCAGATGTTGCCATGTTATTCTGGAAATAGGTTTCTCCTCTCTACCAGGAACAGCCTCTATCCTGGAGCTATTTTAAGACCTACTTGTTTTTTCCTAATAAGGATAATTATCTCCAAATAATCAAAATAATTAAGTGGTCATGAACAGCGCACTCCCAAACATCACAGCGACAGCACAAGCTGACCTTTGCACAGTTTGCGTCACGCGGCCTCGGTGCCTCAGCAGCCTGGTTTTCGTTTGAGGTGCAGGCAAGGAAACGCTGTCTTCGTCGTGAGCATCTAACCACCCTTCTCCTCCCGTCTTAGCAGAGAGGAGCATGGCTTCTGTAGCCCTGATGTGCCCATCCTCACAGTGTGGGATGCTCTGTCTCCAAACGGCACGTCTGACACTCAGAGAAGACAATGACATCATTCCATGTTTCTCAATATCAGGGACCAGTTGTTCCCACGGGACAAACGACTGTGTCATCTTTAAATCAGTAGCCTGGGTCTGGAGTGTCACAGATTCAATTCCACCATGAAAAGGTCTTCCTACCACGCGCGCTCCTGAGAGGCAGCAGAAGCCACCCTCCGTCATGGTCCCTTTTACCAATGAGAAGCACAGCGTGACTTCCATAAATTGCACTCGTACCACATGTGTGAAGACCACAGTGCAGCTTGGCTTAGAAGTCATGCAACTGTGTGTTATAGAAAAAAAAAATAAGTTAAGAGCCTTGGACCATTCAAGAAGTACCCTAGGGGCAAGAGACTGACTGAAGCTTATGTGACAAGGTCAAGACCAACCAAAACCAGCAAATGTTTGTTGAGGGCTTTCCATGCAGCAAGCACGTGGGAAGTTCATTACGTCTTTTAAGGAAACATCTTGCCCACCAATATTAAAATCGGACTTCAGAGACAAGAGATAACACCAGATAAGGGAGGAGGAGAGCTCCCTCCTGACAGGGCCATCAGGGGGATGGAATTCAGCCAGCAGCTGAGCACAGCCTGCAGACACAGTGTCAAAGGCAAAACGCCCTCCACTAGGCGTGTGCATGGACGGGTGTCGTGTTCACACCGTCATGATCTCTTCCCCCACCCTCACCTGCAAGATCCAGAAAGAAGCTGATTGGTTCAACAGAAAGCAAGGTGATTGCTCACACAAGGACCATACTCTGATTAAAAAAAAAAAAATAGTAGAACCAACAGATTCCTCAAATCTGCCTCACAAGGAAGACACTGGGGAGGTACACGGCTGGGAAACCATGAAGAACTAAGACAAAGACAGTTCCGAACAAGCCAAGTCAGTCAACAGCACGGTGTTTACCAAGAGCTGGCAGAACAGCCGCGCTGCGTGTTCCCGGAACCACGCCCCGCCCTCTGCTTCCCCGTGTCAAGCGTTTTCATTACTGATGTTATGGAATCGCTACAAACACGTAGCAACGAAAAACGTATACACTGTGGATATTCTGCTCTTCTCTGTCCCTATTTACAAACCGAACATCTTTACTTTTTACAATTTAAAACCCTTTCTATCAATGACAGTATAAATAGTACAGGAACCACGAAAGTTTACTAATCAGGAATTCATCCAGTTTCTGCGAGAGACCAAGATTAAGCACGCACTCTAAACAAAGTACACGGTAGTGTGATTTTCATGTCTCTGCGACGCTGGTTAAACATACACGATCTGGAGATATTTAGAGAAAAAAATGTCAAAATGAAACAAACGGCAAGTAGCTCTGAAGCTTCTCAATGATATCACATTCACCCCATGACGTCTTTTTGTGACTGCATTTTTCAATTATTATAAATTTTAATTCACCTCTGTTTCATTCCAATATTTCTTTGTAATTAAACTCAATACATACATTCAACTCATGTTTTCTTAAAACCTGAACTTTAGCTTCATGAACTGTTGATTCAATGCAAAAGGAATGTCAGAAAATGACAGTGAAATGTAGGTAGAATCAGTAAAAGGTTCTTTGGGCTGTGGGGTTCAGGAACATCCAGAGATGTTGGGGTGCTGTGTGATCTGATTTGCAAGGGCCCTTTCTTTCTCTTCCATGTCTGACCTTCCATACACAGCAGCAGGGAGGAGCCCCTGAGGTGCTCCACGTGTGGCTCCTGGACCCCGGTCTCCCTGCATGGACTCAGCGCCCTCTGCAAGGAGGCAGGAGGCCCCAGAGTCAGACAGGCCACCTGGGAAATGGTCAGATAAACTCTTTCATTCTACATTTGCAAGAAACTTCATCATGGGGCCTGCCTGTGGATTTGGGCCACACTTGTGGGTGCTACTCACCTTGTAGCTGGCGGCCCTTGTACAGGTCCCGGGCTTTGGCTGGGTGGGCCCTGGCCGTGTTGTCACATTTCGGCTGCTCATACCTATGGGCGGGGGGAAGGCAGGGGAAGGAGAGAGAAAACAATGGGCTTGAGATGAGCTGTGGTTTGTCTTCCATTTCTGCAGTGTCCTACCCCAGCATACACCGTGACCTGTGGCTCTCATGCTGCAACACCCATGACCTCACTCCTTTCTGTCACCTTTGTGGACATTTGGCAGAGAAAGCTATTCTTGCAGTCAGTAGGAAGAAGCACACTGTGACTTCAATCACACTGCAGGGCCGTCTCTCCATCGGTCTCTGAAAGGAATCTCATCTAGCAGCTGTCAAGTGCCCACACCTCCCCTCTCCTACTGCAGGGCTGTATGGAGCAGCATCCACACCTCCCCTCCTCCTACTGCAGGGCTGTAGGGAGCAGCGTCCACACCTCCCCTCCTCCTACTGCAGGGCTGTAGGGAGCAGCGTCCACACCTCCCCTCTCCTACTGCAGGGCTGTATGGAGCAAGCACTTGAGGTGTTTCATCGGAGCAGGAGTGTGTGCACAAGGACAGAGGGTGTGACCACTACCCCCACCCTGCCCAAGGGAAGGACACAAAGGACTTCAGGATTTAGATTCCTGTAGCACCAAAGGCCAACTCATCTCCAATCCACCTCATGAAGCTACGAACGTTTGCCTCAGTGTTAAAAAAAAAAAAAAAAAATAGACTCTCTGGTCCCACTTAGCATCAATGGCAAACTGCAGGTTAAGGCCGGGCTGACATCCAAGAGGGCAGGTGCCCTGGTTGCTGCGGTTGCCGGGCTCATGGGAGCAGGTGGCTCCGTGGTTCTATTGAATTTGCGGTGGGAACCAGGGCACCTGTCCCTAAGGGTGTCAGATCCAAATCCGGATAAACATAAACACCGACATATGCGTGCCGTTCAGCAGCGCTTGACCAAGGCCTGCTTTGCCCAGGTTTTATCCTTGTCCTGGGTGTAGGGCAAGGAGACCCCTCTCACACAGACCACCAGCCTCATCCAGCGGAGGAGGTGGACATTTAAATAGAGCGCCGGCCACCATGAGAACCTGCCTCCCGGAGCCCCCACCCCAACGGAGGACGATCTTCTGCACACAGAAGTCCTTCACCGTGGCTTTCACCAAGTGGAGCTTCTCACCAGCATGAAGGAGACGCTAGGGAGGTGCGTTATGGGAGATGGGAGATTCCTGGGTCAGCGCACCCACTGCCCCTTCCTGTGGACTCGCAGGACCCCAGACAGCCCACACCAACCTTCCTGGCTTCCCGTCCACTCAGCTGACCTTACGCTGGATGGCGGCTCCCCAGCCCCCCGCCCCTCCCGTCCATGATGTCAGGCACGTGGAATCCTTCGTGGTGGCCTCCTCAGGCCCTGGCAAGTGACACACTGGGAGACACAGAGTCCGCCGGCACCGTCATGGGGCACAGGGCAGTCTTGGGGCTCCGGAAAGACTCCTTGGAAAATGAGGAAGATAAGCAGGAGGCCGGCAGGAGGGGGTGTGGGAGGAATGTGCCGGTCCGCAGCCCTGAGGCTGTCAGGAGGCCAGCGTTCTGCCGGTTCCCATCCTCTCCCTCTGCCCTGTTTTCCTTTTTCATTCTTAAAGAAAGGGCTACAAGATCCTATTTACTTCACAGAGATCATTTTAGGTTCTATTTTTTTCATTGCTTACATGCTTTTCAGTCATAGAAAATAAAACGAAATTTCTCTCTAAAGGGACATATGTAAAGTGTTCTAACAGAGGCCCCAGAGAGTCCAGCAGTCCCAGAGAGAGGACCCCACCCAGCTGTCATAAGAGTCAGGAACCGTACACTCATGCCGCCCTTGGCCCCGAATAGCCTCTTTAATACCAGAAAACCTGCCGTCCCAGTCACACAAACTTAATATATCTTTTTGAAATGTTGTTTTTGAAATTAAAGTCTCTGACACACTCTGGCAAACAATTAAGTTATCACATTCTAATCAAAAGCCATCCTGGCTAACACGTGAAACCCCATCTCTACTAAAAATACAAAAAAAAATTAGCCGGGCATGGTGGCAGGAGCCTGTAGTCTCAGCAACTCAGGAGGCTGAGGCAGCAGAATGGCATGAACCCAGGAGGCGGAGCTTGCAGTGAGCAGAGATGGCACCACTGCACTCCAGCCTGGGTGACAGAGCAAGACTCCGTCTCAAAAAAAAAAAAATGAAAAAAAATGTGGGGATGGGGGTCAGCCCTAAGAAGTTATAAGAAAGGTGAACTCAGTAAAGGACCTGTTACCCAGCCAGGAATCTCTTAATGCAGCTTCTGCTGCGGCCAGCAGGTGAGGACCTGTTACCCAGCCAGGTATCTCCTAATGCAGCTGCTGCTGCGGCCGGCAGGTGAAAAGTAAAACATTCACCCAGAGATGATGTGTACAAGAAGCTGGCTTCCTGAGGGATTAGTAAGCTCTTGTTTTTACCTATGCATGTTAAATTTGTAGAACTAGGGCACCCTCAGGGCTGAAAGATCTTCACTTCAAGCTCTGGGTCAGTGTCTTGGGGGCTGAATTGAGACCTACATTAGAATGGACACCTGCCTACCCGAGGGCTTGTGAAGGGTGAGCTGCAAAAAGCCAGGCCAATGTCCCAGCTTGGAAAGGATGACGCAGACTCTGAGGATAGAGTCCCAGCCCTCAGGGGTCATCCTGCTTCTCAGAGTATTGGAGGGCACACCTGGTTGGAGCCCTGGACTGCTCTGTAGCGTTAGAAAAAGGAAATGTGAACATGAACTCTGTGTTGTGCTCCTGAAGCCCTTCAGGGTCAGTGCTTTTATCCTTCACGCGGGCGGCATGAGCCTAGATCATTTCTTACCCTCATTCCAAATCTCCTAGCTCCAAAGCCATCTGGAAGCCAGTCACCCTGGATGGGCATTTCAGTTTTGTTCCAAATTTGGGCTAGAGGTAGTCTGCAAATCTCATCACTGATGTTACTATAAAAATATATATTTAAGTGACAGTATTCTGCTTCTTTTAATGAGTAGCATGAAATGCCCATGACTTGAAGAATTGGCATTCTCAAGAGAGGAGAAAGAGGAGAAGTAAGTCCGTTAATTTCAGCTTTGACCTACATCACCATTCTTTTCAATAGGTTTAGTTTAACTTATTTGTATAAGGAAAAACACAAATGTCTCTTCTCTCATTGCCCATCAGATACCAGGATCTCTGCCAGGGAGAAATGCAGTCCTATGCCCACACGACCCTCTGCTCACCCCACTGAGAGACACGCACTGGGGTTGGAGAACAGAGGCTACACACCTCACTGAGACACATGCTCTGGGGTCAGGGAACAGAAGCTGCCCAGATGTGAGGTAGGAACAGCCAGCGGTTGGATGGCAGACAGACAAAGCCTTCATCAGCCTCTCTGTTCTGCGCACAAATGCAGAACCTGGCCATCAGCCTGACTCAGCTCAGTCCGACAGCCCCTTCCCACTCTCTTCCCCACTACTGTTAGTGGCCAAGGGGAAACTTGCCCCTTGGCTCCCACCTGGACTCTACCATTCATGGGGGCCTGCACTCATGACAGATGCCTGGACCCCTCCTTCCGGGATCTGCAAACAATGAGCAAGATGCCAATTTTGACACAAAAGTCAGGAGCACTAGGAAGGGCTGAAGCCTCTGCCCCTCCCCATACCTCCTTCAAAGTGATGGCTCCAACTAGGAACTGCACCAGAGCAAGCTGCCCCCGCCCCCGCCTCGTCTGGGCACAGTGGCGTGTGTCTGTGGTCCTTGGGATGAGTCTACCACAAAGCTAATGCCTTTTAATTCTCATGCACGGCAACATGAGGAAAAGAGAGGTCACATATAAAGGACGATGCATTTTGTGTTTATAGCTTCTTGTTGTTATTGGATTATTAAATGTTTCTTCCCCATCAGGAAATTTAGAGGATGATTAAAGAAAACAAACATTTTATCTGCCAACCCAGGTATAAATCAAAACTATAAAGTATCTCCCTGGGACTGCTTGTTTCAGAAAATTAATAAGAAAATTGCACTGATGGAACAGCAGGTGTTTAAATAGAAATGGGACCTGGTTACTCAATAATGGCAGAATCACTGGGAGATGAGGACTAGTGAAGCTGGCTGTGGCTTATCAGATACTGCCTAATATTGATTATTTTGCCTGGTGCCTAGTACCCATGTCTCCCCAGGCGATCAATTTAAACCAGTTTAAACCAACACAATTTTTCTTGCCAGCAGTGGGTTTAGCCAGGGGCATATGATCTAATTCTGACCAATGATCCATTAATTAAATTTGCTAGCAGAATTCTAGGGAAGGTATTTTTGGCTTGAAAGAAACAAAGAGATGGGTTCCTGTGTCCTCTGAGCACTGTGGCATCTGGATGAGATGTCCAGATCTCTTGCAGCCATCCTGTGACCAAGAGGGGAACCTGCCTCATGGCCAAGAAAACAGAATGAGGGTGTCAGGGCAGATTTGGGAGAGGGAATGTCCTCGGCAACATTGCCAGGTGACAGCCTCAACCTAAGCTGAGGCTGCTCCACTGCTGTGCCTCTCAGGGAGATCATGCCATCTCTGGTCATTTGTATTTATTTGTCAGTTTCTCATCTCACACATGAAACCAAAAGCTTTCTAACTGATATACCCCACCTTTTGATAAAAAACTGCACTGGGTTCTGGGGCTGGGCCCTCAGTGGCATTCACCACCTCTGATGGGGCTGGCCTTCTGCAGGCTTCCTTACTCCCCCACCAACTTCTTGAGGTCTCGACTCTGATGTCAGCATTTCAGGGAGTTGCCCCTGCCATTTCCTTCAAGCTGTGCCCTATCCCAAGTCCCTCTTGTGGATTATTGTTTTTTTTTTTTTTTCCTCCAGAGCATTTGACATGATACCACATGTCTACTCAGGTCCGCTAAGTGTGATGTGTTTGTTTGGCTTATTATCTGCATCCTCCCATTAGCATGCAGGCTCCGTGGAAGCATGGACTGTGCCTGTTTTGTTCACTGGTATATCCCCAGCTCCCAGAACGATGCCTGGAACATTGAGGGCATTCACATGTTTATTGAATAAAAGGTGAATGGATAAATGTGAGTATTTTTCAGGATTGTTGAGAGATTGTATCACTCCTCTGCTAAACTGTCCCAGCAGCTTCCCAGGGGAGCTGGGATGTGATGGGTGTTCCAGCCCCATGATAAGTGGGCCCACTCTGTTCTCTGGCTTCTACCAGCTCTCTAGCTGCTCCCCATCGCCCCTCCCCTATGACACCCCCAGTATTAATCTGTTCTCATGCTGCTGTGAAGAAATACCTGAGACTGGGTAATTTCTAAAGAAAAGAGGTTTAGTTGACTCACAGTTCAGCATGGCTGGGAGGCCTCAGGAAACTTACAGTCATGGAGGAAAGCAAAGGAGAAGCAGGTACCTCTTCACAGGTGGCAGGATGGAATGAGTGCAAGCAGGGGAAATGTCAGACACTTATAAAACCAGCGGATCCATGAGAACAGCAAGGGGGAAACCACTCGCATGATCCAATCATTTCCCACAGCATAGGTCCCTCCTGCCACACGTGGGGATTATGGAAACTACAATTCAAGATGAGATTTGGGTGGGGACACAGCCACACCATGTCACTCCCCATTCAAACACACCAGACTCATCTCTCCCAGGACTGTGCACTCCCTGCCCTCTGCCTGAAACAACCCTCCCCATGCACTGTGGCTACAACTACCTCCAGCATCTCAGCCTCAGAGAGGCCTGTACTGGCACCCTGACCTGCCCTCGCCGGGCCCAGCCCTGGTCTTGCCCCACCACCTCTACTATCTTTGTGTCTACCACCTGTCTAACTGTTTGCATGAGGAACCAGACCCTGCAGGCTGCCTCCCCTTCCACGTTTGTAACAAAAGCAAGGCTCTCAGCCACAGACCCTGCTCCAGGTGGCTGTGGGCGCCAAGAGGGCAATCCTAGTCCAGCCCTGGGTATTGAAACAAGAACCACAACAGGTCCCTTCCCGTTTTCTCCCCAGCCCAGGGCAGGTCTGGGTCTGGGCGTTCAGTGACATTCCGGCCAATTAGGGTGAGGCAAAACCACTGCAGGTGGATGGGGAAGGGTTTTCTCTGCTGACAAAAAGAAAAACAGTCTTTCTTTCTCCAAAATACATGATCACTGCTACACATGATGCCCTAACAGCTATGACATGAACAAGCCACAAAGCACCCCAGAAAGAGGAAGATGGCAGAACAGACGAAAACAACAACTACCGCCCCCTCACCCACAACGATATCTGACAATTACGTCTCTGAACTGCTGAAATCGTCCAGAACTTTCCTGTCTCTATAGAGTTGAGTGAGAAGTACATTTTGAGACTAGGTAAGCTTGAGGGCTTTCTGTTGGCAGCAAAGTACAACAGTTCTGGGTCTGACGCCCCCCTGGCAGAGTGTAAACCGCAGGAGACGTGGGGCTTCTCCTCTCTTATTCAACGCTATTTCCTCAGTCCCTGGAAGAGGGTTTGAATGTTGTCGACAATCAGTATTTGTGGTGAATGAATGAATGAATGAATGGAAAATAATAAAGGTAAAATCACATGCCGAATCTAAGGAGTTGTCTCCATTTGTTTAATTTCAAGTTCTTTCTGAAACTCCAAGAAGACGGAGCTGCCCCCTTCTGTAGGCAGAAATAGGTGACAGGAGAGCCAGAGACTTTTCTTTCTACCGTGAAAGCAGGATGAAGTCCAGGCGGAATGAAACCAGCATCGATGGATGGGAAGAGAGGGGTTATTGTGTTTCTAGCCTATCACAATATTGGACGTTGGCAGGTTCTTCAGGGACAACGTTATAAATGCTGATCTCATAATTTCAGAGCCAGTTTGAGGAGCTCTGGGTTTGACAGCTTAAAGATTTTCATTGGCGTGTGTAAAACAGCATCTGTCAGCGGTCTCCACCTCTGTGAGAGGGGCCTCACTGGGGGCTGGGGCTGCCCCAACTTATATGCACAGCAAACCAGCCAGAGCTCTAAGAGACGCAGAAACATTGCTTCCAAGAAAGGTTTCTTAGACAACAGTACTCCCTGTACACCTAGGCACAGAAACTAAAACAATCTTGGTGAAACAGGCATTAGTCAGCTTGAGCCCCTGGAAACTACAGTTTCCCCTACAAATGTCTACTGGTGACACTTGATGACAAATTTGGAAAATAACTTAGGAATTGTTATATAATTCTCATACCAAAACTTTGAAAAGGTTTATGTTCTCTTCAAGCCCCGCAGAGCCCACATGGGTTTACGTTCTCTTCAGGCCCTGCAGAGCACATGGGTTTGAACCAATCCCCCATATATCAGCCCCGCAGAAGCCAAGCCTCAGCCGTTGGCCTTAGCACCCTTGTGCAGTGTCGGCTGAGTGGGGTGTCAAGAGCAGGCGGTCAGTCAGGGCGGCCGGACGGTGGAGCGCCGGTCAGGAAGGGGCGGCACTCACACCCCGGCGTCATCACACTCCCCAAAGCAGGACTCCCACCGGGCCAGACGGTGATGGCTGGACACGATCTTGGTGAAACAGGCATTAGTCCCCTTGAGCCCCTGGAAATTACACAGTTTCCCCCACAGATGTCTACTGGTGACACTAGATGACACATTTGGAAAATAGTTTAGGAAGCATCCAAATGCACATGCCTAAGCATTAGAGGTGACATCAGTGGCTACATCTGATAACATTTAAGAGATAATATTTTCATAGATTTTAAAACTATTTTTATATAAATCCAGGAAAAATCAAAGTCAAATTCATGTTACAAAGAGCTGCAAAACCATTTCTACCCACGGTTATACAATTTCCATGAACACACAGCTCTTGTTCTTCGGGTGCTACAGTGAAATCCCTCACGTTGCTCCAACTCACACAAAACTCGAGTGAACAAGTTATTTTTGTATTTCAGACCCTCGAATAACTTTCATTGCCCTTGTCTTTAGCACAGTCTCACTTTTTCTAAAAGTGATGAATGCCAGGCACACATGTGTGAATACCATAAAAAGCCATCTTGGACAATCAGTTCTTTCAGCTTATGAAATGCTGAGCTCCCTTTGCCAAAACCAGGAGCAGAAGGAAGTTGCCACTGGTATTTGATGCTGTCCACATTTCCACCCTGGCACTGGGCCCCAGAGCCACTTTTCAGATTCTGTCTGGCCAGAGTGGGGCAGAGGAGCCGGCGCTGCCTGTGAAGGCGAAGGCCCTGCTGCTCTCCACCTGCCACTCGGGCGGTTTTGGAGGCCATCAAAGAAACGGTTTCCTCCAGCTTCCAACAGCCAAAGTGGAATTTCGCTCTTGTCGCCCAGGCTGGAGTGCAATGGTGTGATCTTGGCTCACTGAAACCTCCGCCTCCCAGGTTCAAGCCATTCTCCTGCCTCAGCCTCCCGAGTTGCTGGGATTACAGGCATTTGCCACCACATCGGGCTAATTTTTTGTATTTTTACTAGTGATGGGGTTTCACTATGTTGCCCAGGCTGGTCTCGAACTCTTGAACTCAGGCGATCCACCCGCCTCGGCCTCCCACGGTTCTGAGATTACAGGCGTGAGCCACCGGTCCAGCCCAGCCACTGGCTTTTACAGGCACCTCATGCACAAGAGCAGAGGATCCCCCGGCCCAGCCACTGGCTTTTACAGGCACCTCATGCACAAGAGCAGAGGATCCCCCGGCCCAGCCACTGGCTTTTACAGGCACCTCATGTGCAAGAGCAGAGGATCGCCCTGCACTGGGTGGTTGCGACCTGGAGACCCGGACCATCCAGGTGAGGAGGTGCAACACCCCCAGCTGATGGAGAGACTGTGTGAGTGTGTGGGAGAGTGTATGTGTGAGTGTGGGTGTGTGGGAAGTGTGTGAGTGTGGGTGAATGTGCATGAGAGTGTGTGTGGGGGAAGTGTGCGAATGGGCATGTGTGTGTGTGGGGATGTGTCGGGGGAGTTAGTGTGGGTGTGTGTATGAGAGTGTGTGTGTGAGTGTGGGTGTGTGTGGGGGAAGTGAGTGTGGGTGTGTGTGTGTGGGAAGTGAGCGTGGGTGAGTGTGTATGAGTGTGTGTGGGGGAAGGGTGTGAATGGGCATGTGTGTGAGTGTGGGGGTGTGTCGGGGGAGTTAGTGTGGGTGTGAGTGTGTATGAGAGTGTGTGTGTGGGTGTGGGGGAGTATGTGTGTGGGTATGAGTGTATGTGTGTATGAGTGTGGGGGGAGTGTGTGAGTGTGTGGGGGGGAAGTGTGTGAGTGTGGGTATGAGTGTGTGTGAGTGTGGGTGTTTGGGAGATTATAGGAGTGTGGGTGTGAGTGTGTGTGTGAGAGTGTGGGTGTTGGGGGAGTATATGAGTGTGGGTAGGAGTGTGACTGTGGGTAGGAGTGTGTGTGGGGGGGGAATGTGTGTGTGGGGGCAGTGTGTGTGGGTATGAATGTGAGAGTGTGTGTGTGAGTGTGAGTGTTTGGGGTATTGTATGAGTGGGTGTGAGTGTGGGTGTTTGGGGGATTGTATGAGTGTGGGGGGGAGTGTGTGTGTGAGTGTGGGTGTTTCAGAGATTGTATGAGTGTGGGTGTGAGTGTGTGTGTGAGAGTGTGTGAGTGTGGGTGTTTGGGGTATTGTATGAGTGGGTGTGAGTGTGGGTGTTTGGGGGATTGTATGAGTGTGTGGGGGGAATGTGTGTGTGAGTGTGGGTGTTTCGGAGATTGTATGAGTGTGGGTGGGTGTGTGTGAGAGTGTGTGTGTGTGTGAGTGTGGGTGTTGGAGTAAGTGTGGGTATGAGTGTGTGTGGGGGTGAGTGTATGTGTGGAGAAGTGTGTGAGTGTGGGTATGAGTGTGTAAGAGTGTGTTTGGCGGATTGTATGAATTTGGGTGTGAGTGTGTGTGGATGTGGGGGATGTGAGGGTGGGTATGAGAGCGTGTGGGGGGATCGTGTGTGTGTGGGTATGAGTGTGTGTGTGTGTCAGTGTGAGTGGGGGATTGTATGTGTGTGGGGGCAGTGTGTGTGTGCGGGGGGAACGTGTGAGTGTGCGTGTGTGTGAGTGTGGGTGTTTGGGGGGATTGTATGAGTGTGGGTGTGTGTGGGGGGAGTGTGTGTGGGGGGAGTGTGAGTGTGCACGCACGTCGGGGATGTAAGGGTTCTGCTTTCCTGGTTTCCACGCCCCAAAGCCTCCCATGGTCGCGGGGGTGGGTGCGGCCTGTTTACCTTGTGGATGTGCCGGGAATGGGGCGCCCGGTGTCCACCAGGACGCACCAGCAGTACCCCGTGGAGGGGTGGCACTGCACTGGCTTGTAGAGGCCGCCGTGCGCACACTCAGGGATCACCACGTTGTCGTTCTTGGGCTGCTTGGCTTCCTCCAGGGCAGACTGGTGCTCTTGGTCACAGGATGACACTGCGGGGAAGAAGAAGGCAAAAGGTGAGCAGGATCCGGGGACGTCGTCCCACATGCAGAGCTCCTGGGAGGCCACAGAGAACTGCCAAGAACGGAGTGGTCCTCCTTCACCCCAGGGGCAGGAGGGCCTGCCAGCTTAGGGGGCACAGCGGGAGAGGCGGAAGCTCATGCGGCTCCAATTCCCGCAGCCTGGCGCGCTGCTGTGACCCCGGAACTGTCAACAGCATCCCCACAGCGACGGACATTCCTGCTCAACAGGCAGCACAGCTCACAAGTCAGCACGGGCAGTCGCCTGGGAGAGGGGATCCACGAGCAGTTCTGACGCCCGCAGGACTCCTGAATGTGACCAGGCAGGACCAGCCCTGTGACTGGAAGTCTTCTCCGCTCCCTGCTCTGAGCCACCTGTCATTGAGGCTGGAGACTCCTCAGAGCGGGCCCCAGGGCAAGGTCGTGTTTAGACTCCAAGGCTGCCTGTGTGATCCCTCTGCCCTCATTCTCAACATGCAGTTCATCGCCCACCCTCCGCCCCCAAATGAGAGGATGACTTGCAAGAAAATCCACTTTCTCACCTGGGGCCTCCCCAAGGTCTGACTTAGGTTTAAGCAGAACAGGTGCACGCTATCTAAAAGTTGTTCATCCCCAAATCGTGAAAATTTCCACTGCACTATTTCCAAACCAAGCTTTGTTACTGAAAACTGGTGAAGAATAATAATGAGAGGTATTCATACTCAGCCTGTGAACCAGGCCTTGTGCTACATGAATACCGAACTCACTCACATGCAAATAAAACAATGACAAAAATTCTAGGACCTCACATTGCCACGTGCAAAGGTTGGTCTCTTTTTGTTAATAAACTCGGTTTCTCCTTGTGTTTAGGTATGTATGTCTGACATCCATCTTCTGCCTGAAATAGATAAGCCAGGAATACCTGAGAATGAGTACGTGCTGGCAACCCCCTCCTGACTGGCCCTCACCTGGGGGGAGAGCGGGAGCATCTAGGAATGAAAGACCAAGTGACCTCTTGGTGGCTGCAGCAGGAACAGCAGGTGGAGCGGCAGGGGCAGCCTCTCTGCTCAGCGTGAAGGAAACTCGGGGTGGGATGTCAGGAATCTCTCCTACTGGAAGTGATTTTCCACCAATGGTGCTTTAAGACTGCTTTGAAGCTGATTAGCTACAGTGTATAGTTTATAGGGCTTTTATGACCCTGAAGGTGATATCAGACAGGTGGGACACATTAGGAAGCTGATAAGAGCTGCTCAGCACCGCCAAAGCTGGTGTGGTAAGTCCATATCACAGTCCAACACAAAGGATTGCTCTGGGGATTAAAAGGGATTATAGGTGCATTGTGGCATATTGACACAGTTCCACAAATGTTAGCTATTGCTTTATTTTTCCAATGCTAAAAGGATGCCTGGCTTATAACAGGCACTCATTTCTTTTGAGATAATAAATAATTGTGATGGTATTAATGGAAACCACCCTGATTTTAGCATATCTAGCAACTCTGTTTAACATCTGAGGATAATCAGATACATAATTTTATGATTAGTCCATTACTGACTATATTACCAAATGTTATTATTAGATTTTGTAAAAGCATATACGTTTTGTGTCTTCACTGCAAGAATGTAAAAACAAATGTTACCTTTTGGACTCTCCCCTATAGTTCTATTCCAAAGTGACTGACAGTCACTCTCCCCTCGTGATCTCATACGCTGTACTCAGACGCTTGAAAGAGAGGATGATAAACATTAAAGTGAAGTCATCGTGTCTGCTCAGATCAACATTTTTTTGAATAAGCTCAGAACTCACGGGTCATTCAAATCTCACAATAGGTGCTCAAAATCCGTTTAATGAACAAGAGAAGCAGCAGAAAGAAATCTGTCAATGACTGAAATTTCATATGATTCTGTCTTATAAGTTCTGTACTTTTTTGTGGGCTCCAGGTTTTGCTCAGCAAATGCATAGGTGCATAAATAAAACCCACCTCTGGGTTATAGTAAAGAGGCTTTGGCCCCAACAATAACAAGGAAACTGGTAAGAAATAAAAAGGACAATTATTTGCATTTCTCTCTAAATTGCTCAGTAAGTTATTTTAGGTCATGGAAGAAACTGAAAACAGCAGGGGTTGCGCTAAATGTTTCTGGAGGTTGTTGCTTTGCAGAAATCCTCAGAGCACATGGTGCATCACTCAATGGAACTGCGTCTCCAGAGAGCAGCCGCTGAGGATGGCGGGAGCCACCTCTCCAGCAGCACCCTGGAAACTCAGCACCGTCGTGTTCACGTGACGCCTGTTCATGCCTCTCCAGCAGCACCCTGGAAGACTCAGCACTGCCGTGGCACTTCTTCAGAAATTTTATTAGTGCACAGAATTTATGGTGTGATGATCCAGACACGAGACACTTTCTGTGCTCTATCCAGGGACATGCTGCATCTATAGAAATCATTCTCGAAAATTCTTGAAACATCTCTCTTGAGGATTTTATGTGATGTTTGAAAGCTTATCATAAGCAAAATAAGATGGATTAAATCAACCTCTTAAAATTTGATGAGCATGATATAAAATATCAAAGCTATTATAGCAGAGTCAGAAGAAACCTCGTGTTTGTTTATATAAACATCGTGGTTGATGAAGGCTGTTAACCCATGCAGTTTTATCTGATAAACCTGGCTCCATGAGGGAAATCCAAACTTACTGGAGAAATGCAATTCCATTTTCTTTTAGTAAGGGCCACAATGGAGGCAGAAGATCTTTAAACAAACTGATGATGGCTCTTGGGAAGAGAAGGCCACAGAACATAATTTCCACAGGTGACTGTCACCTCCCCCCGGGACATCCCAGAATGCAGCGTTCTGCAGGCAGAGCTGACTGGGGTGGTTCTCTCTGGCAGAAAACAAGTCCTTATTCTATAAAGGACTTAATCACGCCGGTAGAGGGGGGAGGAGGGGTGATCCGCACATGACAGGTCCTGTGTTACTATAGCACAGGAGATTTCCGTTCTATAGAGATTTCCCACTATAGCACAGGAGATTTCAGTCACTGCACACGGGGCAGTGACTCCAGGAAGGAACCCAAGGAGGAGAAGCTCAGTGATCCTTTAGAAAAATGCCCTTGAGGCCTTAGGAAGCATTAACGGTGCAGGAAAAAGGGAACTGAGTGAATCTGAAGATGGAGAGAAGCAGGATGGCAAGGGTAGAGACAGGGAAATAGGGAAAGAGAGGCTGTTCCCAGGATCGTGGTGGAGTCACCGTTCCACAGAAGGACCATGGGGCGCATTACACCGAGGCGGAAATGTCGAGACACTTGGCTCTGTTACGTGGGGACAGGGAACCAAAGTTAAAGTTTTCAACTAATCATATTACTGTAAGTTATGTTTGATTCTAGATGGAGTAGGCTAAGCTTCCAAAAATGACCATGGATAGAGAAAAATAAAGCTAGAAATTCTGGAAATAATTCAGAAAAAAAAAGTAATAACGAATGATTACAAAATCCCTTTTGCAATATTCCATTTTAATATATTAGATGAAAATATGTCACTTTTCTTTCCTATTCAGAAGGTCCTTAACTACATCATTTTCTCATATAATAAATGTTGAGGAGTTAACGTATAAAGAAAAAATAATCTGAAAGAAAAAAACACAAATAGAAGCAATTCCCATACAAAGGCATTCAAGAGGCTGACTTTTAACGCACACACACATATATATAATATATATTACTTATAGTATTATATTAATTATATATTATATGAATATAGAATATGTATAATTTATTATTCTCCCAAATTACAACATTTTTAACCAAAGAATAGCCTTCCATTTAGTGTATTAAGTTCATTCTCACTCAAAGCTTTGACTTTGCCTCACTCTGAAGGTTTCTGCTCTTGCCACAGATTCAGTGACACCCTACTGGTACTCAGAACCCATAAGGAAATGTATTAATTCTGTAGTATAAGTTCTGTAATAATTCTGTAGTATAAATATGATTGCATGGTGCTCTCTTTCATAGCTAGTTCTATTGCGTGGTTTGTGCTTTTCTAGTTCCACCAGCATTGCCTGTGTGCTCCCTGCCCTGACTGCTGTCTGAGGCTCAGATCCCTGGCCTGCAGGCCTGTGGGCCTCATCCTGAGCACACTCCCGAAAAGTAATTAGCACATTGGAGACAGTCTTCCTGCATATTGTCTCATTAAATACTAGGCTAGAAACATGATTCCAATTCCAATTTACTTCTATAAATGTTGTTTTATAGAAACACAATTTCAATTTACTTCTATAAATTCTAACTTTTATAGAAATATGATTTCAATTTCACTTCTATAAATTTTAAGTTTTATAACCATGTAACAACTTTTTTTTTAATTTGTAGAAAGCTACCTTTGTAAAGTTGGTAGAAGGTCTATTAAAAAAATATGAGTTCGTTTCCCAAACTAGCATTAGATGCTTGTGACTTATAATGTGTCTGACAGTTTGTTCAAATAACCTGACAACCAAGCGGAGTTTTTAGATGATAATAAGCGGCTGCTAGACATTTATGAACATTAAAAAAAACTCTTACATAATTACCTCATTAAATGAAATCTACTTGATTCAATATGACGACGCCTGAAACTTTTTTATAGGAAGCAAGAACAAATCACATCCATTCTAAAAATGAAATCTCCATATTTGGCCATATTTCAAGAAATCGCATGCTGCAGATGTAAGTTTTTTTGGCAAGCTCACACCCTTAAGAGCTTTGCATTAACATTTGGAGAGTTATTGCTCAACTTCCAGCAGGCACAGGATCCCGTGAAGCTCTTGAAAACCAGAAGTACTTGAAAGTGTCGATCTGACCACCACCAGGCCACACCTGACCACCACCAGGCCACATCTGACCACCACCAGGCCGGCTGCCCCTAAACTAATGCCATACCTGACCACCACCAGGCCAGCTGCCCCTAAACTAATGCCACATCTGACCATCACCAGACCAACTGCCCCTAAACTAATGCTATACCTGACCATAACCAGGCTGGCTGCCCCTAAACTAATGCCACATCTGACCACCACCAGGCTGGCTGCCCCTAAACTAATGCCACACCTGACAACCACCAGGCCGGCTGCCCCTAAACTAATGCCACACCTGACCACCACCAGGCCGGCTGCCCCTAAACTAATGCCACATCTGACCACCACCAGGCCGGTTGCCCCCTAAACTAATGCCACATTTGACCACCA
>NW_012114488.1:8177045-8198599 GCF_000951035.1 Colobus angolensis palliatus
TCCACCTCCAGGGTTTAAGGGATTCTCCTGCTTCAGTCTTCAGAGTAGCTGAGACTGCAGGGACACACCACCATGCCCAGCTAATTTTTTGTATTTTTTAGTAGAGATGAGGTTTCACCATGTTGGCCAGGCTGGTCTCGAACTCCTGGCCTCAAGTGATCCACCCTTGACCTCCCAAAGTTCTGAGATTACAGGCATGAGCCACCACACCCAGCCAGTATTTACTTCTATGTTAAGCAAATTTAATGTTCAAAGTCAAAGAGTTTGTATTTAAGTCGGTAGTAGTCATTCCAAAAATATGGCAGGTTGCACAGTGCGAAATGGAGAAAATAAAACAAGAGGAGAAGAAATAGGTTGTCTCAGTTCAGCCCCAGCCTGGCCACTCAGCTCCAATCCTATAATGTAAATGCTGGGAGTCACTTGTCACACAGAATCTGCACTGGTCAAATGTTTGTGCCCCCTCAAAATTCCTGTGTTGAAATCTTTTCTCCCAAGCTGATGGCATTTGGAGATGCGGCCTTGCAGCCCTCAGGAATGAGATGAGCCTTTAGAAAAGAGGCTCCAGCTGGGAATGAGATGAGCCTTTAGAAAAGGAGCTCCGGCTGGGTGCAGTGGCTCACGCCTGTAGTCCTAGCACCTTGGAGGCCAAGGCAGGTGGATCACCTGAGGTCAGGAGTTCGAGATAAGTCTGACAAATATGGTGAAACCCTGTCTCTAGTAAAAATACAAAAATTAGCCAGGCGTGGTGGCGTGCACCTGCAGTCCCAGCTACTCGGGAGGCCAAGACAGGAGAATTGCTTGAACCCGGGAGGCAGAGGTTGCAGTGAGCCGAGATCATGCCACTGCATTCTAGCCTGGGTGACAGAGTGAGACTTTGTCTCAAAAAAATAAAAATAAAAAATAAGGTCGGGGGGCTCCAGGGATCTGGTTTGTTCCTTTCACCATGTGAGGAAACAAGAGGACACCGCTTACGAACCAGAACATGAATCACCCCCAGCCCTCACCCCACCACCAAATCTGCCAGTGCCTGGATCTTGGACTTGCAGCCTCCAGAGCTGTGAGGAAGGAATTTCTGTTGTTTATAAGCCACCCAGAGGAAGGGATTTTGTCATGGCAGTCCAAACAGACTTTCATGGTGTGAAAGGAAAGGAAATGTCCAGACCCCAAAGTCATGAAAGCAAAGGGAAGTCAAGCCAGGAACTGTGTTCGGCAAACCTGCCTCTCAGTTTATTCCTGAATAAGAGGGCTACAAAGGTAAAAAAGCTACAGACCTCCCTCACCGTTTGCCTGCAGGAAATTCCCGTGAAGCAAGAACAGACAGAACTCAGTCATCCCTCTGCAGCTCACCTGAGACAGGTGCACATCTGACGGCTTCCTCCACCCTATTGCTTCACTGAGCCAGACTAAGGCAGAAGTGACTGTTTCTCCATCCTCCTCTCAGATATACATTGTATATTCAATGAAAGGCTCATCAGAGACTCAAAAGAATGCAACCATTTGTCTCATATCTACTGAAGAAGTTGTCCTGCCTTTCTGGACTGAACCAATGTACCTCTTACACATACCGATTTGATGTCTCATGTATGAAGCCAACTGTGCCCCGACTACCTTGGGCACATGTCGTCAGGGCCTCTCGAGGCCATGTCATGGGCACATCCACACCCTTGGAAAAATAAACTTTCTTTCTTTCTTTTTTTTTTTTTTTATTTTGAGATGGAGTCTCGCTCTGTCGTCCAGGGGAGTACAGTGGCACGATCTCAACTCACCGTAAGCTCCTTCTCCTGGGTTCACGCCATTCTCCTGCCTCAGCCTCCTGAGTAGCTGGGACTACAGGCGCCCACCACCATGCCCGGCTAATTTTTTGTACTTTTAGTAGAGACGGGGTTTCACTGTGTTAGCCAGGATGGTCTTGATCTCCTGACCTCGTGATCCACCCTCCTCAGCCTCCTAAAGTGCTGGGATTACAGGCGTGAGCCACTGCGCCCGGCCAAAATAAACTTTCTAAATGGACTGAGACCTGTCTCAGATACTTTGGGTTCACAACAGTATCAAACCTGTCTAATTGCCTCACAAGGTGGGCAGGAGGAGTTAGTGGAAGAATATATGAGTGTATTTAGAAAGAAAGATAAAGCATTTTGGAAAATTGAAGGGACTTTTTAAAATACTACAAATCATAACCAATAATTCTTTTAGACATTGCAATAGTATTATACCTAAATGCAAATGTTTTCAGCTATAGCAAAACTATCAGTCTTTAGACAAGTAAATTTAGTTGCTCATTTTTATTAAGTACTTCATTAATCAAATAGCAAAATTCTCGGTAGGCTAGGTGTAGAGAAAAGCCTTCTCTGTTGGACAAAGAGCATACTTTAAAGAGTCTACAGCTAACATCATATTTAATGACAAAAGACTGAACACTTTCACTTTTAGATTAGTAATAATCTCACTACTTTTTTATATTTACAAAGAAAAAGCTGCTAAAATTAACAAGTGAAGATGACAAAGTCCCAAGACACAAGGTCAATCTACAAAAACTACTTCTATTTTTATATACTGCTAATGAATAATTGGAAAATTTTAAAAAATAAATGTCATTTGCTATAATATCAAAAACATAAAAGTGCTTAGAAATAATTTTATCAAAGATGTACAATACATGGAAAACTAAAAGCATTGCTGAAAAAATTAGAACACCTCAATAAATAAAGAGATGTACCATGTTAATGGATGAGCAGACTCAGAAATACTTTAATTCCCCCCAATTTGATTAGTGGATCCCACATAATTCCTATCAAAATCCTAGGAAGTTCTATAATAGAAACTGACATTATGGTTCTAAAATGTATAGGAAAATGCGAAGGATCTAACATATTCAAATCTTTCTTCTGAAAGAACAATGTTGGGGGACTAATATTACCATACTTGAAAAATGATTATAAAGCCAGTAATCTAGACCAGATGATAGTGGAAAAAGGACAGCTAAGTAGATGAGTGGAAAATAATAAAAAGTTTATAAGTTTATAAAGTTTATAATTAAATTTAAAAAGTATATACTTTTGTAATGTATGTAAATATATGTATATGTTCAATCGATATTTGATGAGGCACTAAAACAATTCAGTAAGAAGGGAAAGCCTTCTCAACGAATAGTTCTAGAACAATGAGATATCTACATGACAGTTAAAAGATGGAAAAGCCTAACTCACCACACACACACATTTATTTGAGATAAATTAGAGATCTAAACATAAAACCTAAAAATATAAAGACTCTAAAAGAAAATATGGAGACTATTATTGAGATATTGGGTTAGACAAAGATCTCCAGGGCAAATGCAGAAAGCATGAAACACAAAATAAAAAGAAAAAGTGGACTTCATTAAAATTTAGAACTGACACTGACCAAAAGAGACCATGAAGAAAACGAAAAGGTAAGCCACAGAGTGTGAAATGCTGAGGCTACTCTGGAAACCTACTGTTACGTATTTACCCCCAGTGTAATTAAAACATGCACTCACGAATGACTAATACAATCACTAGTACCTGGTATCTTTATTTGCAGTAACCCCAACCTAAAGAGAAAAACACAAAACATCCATTAATTGGGAAATGCAGAACAAGCTGTGGTATCCGTACACAGTCTACAATCATGCATGTAAATTGCAGAGAATGAATGGGTAACGCACGCAGTGAGAATGAAGCTCAAAACCATCACTGGATCGAAAAAAGACAGGAACAGAGGGGTACTTATGCTTGATTCCATTAACATGAAACTCTAGAACAGACAAAAGTAATGTAGGCTGGGCACAGCAGCTCACACCTCTAATCCCAGCACTTTGGGAGGCTGAGGCAGGAGGATCATTTGAGCCCATGAGTTCAAGACCAGCCCGGGCAACATGGCAAAACCCCATGACCCAAAAAATAGAAAAATTAGGCGTGCATGGTGGCACCTAGTAGCTGTAGTTCCAGCTACTCTGGAGGCGGAGATGGGAGGATCACTGGAGCTGTCAAGGCCGCAATAAGCCATGATCACACCACTGTACTCCAGCCTGGGCAATGGAGAGATACCTTTCTGTTTTTGCTTTTGTTTGTTTTTTTCTGTTTTGTTTTGTTTTGTTTGTTTTTAAGTAATGTATGGAGATTGGAATCAAAAGAGCAGTTGCTTCCAAGAGTGAAGGGACATCGACTGGAAGTGGCTCTGGGGGGCTGTCCCGAGATAGAAGTGCTGTCTAACTTGACAGGTGCACAGGTTTCCTGGGTACCAGAACTGAGTAAAGCTCCTCCCACTGTGCACGGCCATCTGTGCATCTCACTCTCCATAGATGCTCTCCATAAACAACATCCATGCCTAAATAAGCCTTAAAACGTGCTCCTAGTAAGCACAAAACAGGAATGCTAAGAGATGAGAAAATATTGCTCACATTTTAATTGGCAACATATTTTTTGCCTGTTTGGTATGTCTTAAAAATGAATAGTATCTCAGACTCAATGATAGGCAAAAGTACATAGTCCACTTCCCAGAAAATTGCATTTAATGAACACTTTTTCTTTTCTTTTTTAAGAGGACCTGGTGTTCCACTGGTGTACACTCGACTAAACAGAGATGTCTTACCACTAATGTGATTTAAACCACAGGAGTTGAGCATTCCCAACTCTGGCCAAGTTTGGCTTTATCTATGCAAGTTTCGTTTTGTTTATAAGAACACTTGTGGGCCTTGAAGTGCTGACTTTACTGGCAAGAGGAGGTTTTCATTAGAAAGTGTGAATAAACCCACCAGAACGTCTCAATTCTGTTTAGGTCCCATGTTGGAAGAACTCAGATTCCTACCGGTGTGAGTCCAGTCCGCAGGAGCAACTGTCTCACGGGAGGTCTTCACGCCCAGCCGACTGTAACACCTGCAACCCTGCACGGCCATCTGTGGTTCTCTCTCGTCTCAGCTTCCTTGGTGAACTTCTTAATCACCTGCTTCCATTTCCTCGGCCCGCCCCAAGTCTTGTTACTATTGGCCGGCCCGGCTCCCCACTTTTTGCCGGCCTGCTGCTGCGCTGCTCTGACGTGCAGGCACTAGTGTTTGTTTACCTCTGATGGCCTCTGCCAAGTCCTGATGACTGTGGCACCCACAGCCTGGAAGTTTTGGAAATGCTTGGTTTCCTCGTCTGTGTACAGCCTCACCCCTGACACAGTGGCTGCAGGGCCCCCGCCCTCCTCTGCCTTCCTCCCTTCTTCAGCTTATCCCACTCAGGACAATGATGCCCTTATTCCAGGAAGAACAGACAGCAGTACTGGCCACTTTCTCTGTATCACCAGGGTCTCTGCAGCGCTCCCATAGAGGGGCTGGCTGATCTTCCCTCCCTGAGACTTTGGGCTGAGCCTGTGAACTTAACATGGCCAGCAGGAGGTTGGGGAGCAACAGGCAAGGGGGGCTCCAAATTTGCTTGTGTGCGAGGCCTGGCTTTTGTGTCCCATTTGCTTGTGTGTGAGCCCTGGCTTTTGTGTGCCTCTGCTGCTGCCATGAGAGGAACACCCCCAGTTTACTGGTAAGTGCAAGGAAGATGAGAGACGGGGTGCAGACCCAGACCCCTGCAGCCTGGAGCCCCCAGCAGAGCCTGCAGGCCAGCAGATGCCTGAGAAGTAAACACCCAATACACAGACATTGTCTGTTTATCTGCTGTGAAGGAACAGCTTCCAATACAACAGCCATTGGAGGAGTGAGGTAGGGCAGGGCTGAGCCCAGTGAAGAGGGGAAGAGGTGGGGCGGGGCAGGGCAGGGCTGAGCCCAGTGGACCTGAGAAGGGGTGAGGCAGGGCAGGGATGAGCCCAGGGGAGTAGGGGAGTGGGGAAGGGGCGAGGCAGTGCAGGGCTGAGCCCAGTAGAGCGGGGAAGGGGTGAGGCAGGGCAGGACTGAGCCCAGTGGAGTGGGGAAGGGGTGAGGCAAGGCAGGGCTGAGCCCAGTGGAGCCGGGAAGGGGTGAGGCAGGGCAGGTTGAGCCCAGTGGAGCCAGGAAGGGGTGAGGCAGGGCAGGACTGAGCCCAGTGGAGCGGGGAAGGGGTGAGGCAGGGCAGGGCTGAGCCAGGCAGACTCCTCAGTCCACACTGGCAGTGACTCCACCTCAGCTGCTCCGCCTGGATGCAGGTTATTTAGGTTTCTTCCTTCCACCTGTATTTTTCGAATTTTCTATGGCTAGCATGAATTACTTTTGAACTGACAAAAAGCAAGCAATGGTAACTTTTCCTAAGTAAGTAGCATGGCTCCTCCTGTTCAAAACGGTTCAGAATCACTGACTTCAGCTGTGACTGGGCAGCCTCTGCAAAGGTGACGGAGGCCAGAGCCCGGACGGGGCTGGCGAGAGTCCTGAAGGAGGCAGAGATTGTGGGGGGCAGGGGTGAGAGGGTGCCACAGTGTCCATGTGAAAAAAGTGGGTTCAAGAAAGATAAAAACCGGAAGGGGCAAGGCCACTGTCAGGAAAGACCCTCGGTCCCTGGGTCTTCCCTGTGCGTGTCGGTTCGTTTGAGCCAAGTCTTCTGAATGTTACTAATCCGAGTTCCCGGCAGGTCGGGTGTGCTCCAAACAGGTGAAAACACTCCGCGACACAATCCTCCCAGGTGGTGGGAGCCTGCGCCTCTCGGTGGCGGAGGTGGCTGTGTTCCAGTCACATGTCTGGTTTCCTGCTTACTCTCTCCAGCTCTGCCCCACCCCAGCCTGCATTTCGGGCACTGCCACTCCCTCGGCCTCCTTTGCTACCTTTAATCCTCTCCTGCCCAGCGGTGCCCCCAAGAGGCCGTGAGCTCTCAGACGCTGTCCTGGGACCCTCGGGACTGAGGAAGGCTCAGTGCTCACACACCCACTCACCCATTCACAACAAAGTGGGGAGAGCTAGTAACAGTCTCACACATCTCCGGCTACACTTGCTGTTAGCAGGATCGCCTGAGACTCCAGGGCTGTGACATAAAGAAGTTACCCCCAAAACCAATCCATGACATCCCTACAACGATAACCACAGATTCAGCCTGAGACTGCAGAGCTGTGACATAGAGACGTTACCCCCAAAACCAATCCATGGGATCCCTACAATGATAACCACAGATTCAGCCTGAGACTGCAGAGCTGTGACATAGAGAAGTTACCCCCAAAACCAATCCATGGGATCCCTACAACAAAATAACCATGGGTTTAGCTCCCGCCCTGTGCCTGGAACCTGGTGCTGTGTTGACGGAGAAAGTCTCCAGCTTGGAGCTTGAGATGGAATGAAGAAACCAGGAAACAGGCAAATGGCCCAGATAATCTCGGAAGAACTCCACGAAGCAAGCAGACAAGCTAATGCTGACGGTTTGGGGGACGGTGGGGCAGGACACCTCGGAAAGGGGGGTCAGAGAAGGCCTCTGCACAGAGGAGACTTCAGAGCTGAGGCTGAAGGAGACGCTGGAGCCAGCGGTGAAGGCGACGCTGGAGCCAGCGGTGAAGGCGGCTGAGTGCAGGCCCCACGTGTGGGAAGGACAACTGCACACAGCCCCGGTCGATGAGGAAGGGAGGGGAGGGGCTGCAGGGAGGCAGTGGGGTCCCAAGCAGGTCTGCGGCTTTTCAGTGGAATCATTCACATCACCCATCCTGCCTAAATATCAGCTTGAGCTTGTGTGTCCACAAGTACATCTGACATCATAATTGTTCTCCCTTTCTTATCAAAAGTGAATTTCAGACTCCTGGTAACTATTAATAGCTAATGACCGATATTCATCTGTTAATAACTGTGCAATGATAGCATTGCCCAAAACTCAGTGACAGCAAGAAATGCGCCCAGCAGGAACGTGACTAGGGCAGCAACTCCGAAACATCAGTGTCAGACCCCCAGGGGCTTCTGAAGCTGCAGGTGGCAGGCGCTTGGCTGCAGGTCCCTGGCCAGTGGGTCTGGGCGAAGCTCCTGCGTCCTCTTGTCTAACAAGTTTCCAGGTAATATCCACGCCAGGCACACATTTCCACCTGCCACAGATGTCCCCATGGGGGTTTTGTTTTTCTTTTCTTTTAGAATTAATTTTACTTAATTTTTACATGTGTTATCTTCATCAGTCACGGAAATCTTGTGGTTCTCTTTTTAATTATACAACATTTAAATAAGATTATCAAAGAAAGTAAAATATAAAATTTAAAAAGTGCCCCTTTAGTATTTGATTTGCTAGACAGGGCAGACCAGGTGTGGGCGTGGGGCAGGGGGAAGGAGACCTTGAAACTTACACTTCTGTTGGAATAAAATTTTTCATATGTTTACTTTTGGTATAAAAACGAAGGGGGATTCAGATGCTAAGGCTGTGCCTGTGACAGGCATTCACTCATGACTAGAACAATGAGATATCTACATGACAGTAAAAGACGGAAAAGCCTAACTCACCAACACACATACTGCATACTTTAATGCCCAAGGAATACTTGAAAACTCACTTTTACTTATTAAATACAAGATATGGCCGAGACAGGCAGATCACGAGGTCAGGAGATCGAGACTATCCTGGCTAACACGGTGAAACCCCATCTCTACTAAAAAAAAAAAAAAGAAATACAAAAAACTAGCCGGGCGAGGTGGCGGGCGCCTATAGTCCCAGCTACTCAGGAGGCTGAGGCAGGAGAATGGCGTAAGCCCGGGAGGCGGAGCTTGCAGTGAGCTGAGATCCAGCCACTGCACACTGTACTCCAGCCTGGGCGACAGAGCAAGACTCCGTCTCAAAAAAAAAAAAAAAAAAAAAAAAAATACAAGATGCTTGCCATCACATTTACATGCACTGTAGGTGCTCTGCGTGCTCTCCTTTAATCCTCATAACAACAGAGCATTAACATTGTGTTTTAAAATTATGCATTAAAATGGTGTTTTAGGCCAGACATCGTGGCTTGCCCACACTTTGGGAGGCTGAGGTAGGAGGATCGCTTAAGCCCAGGAATTTGAGACCAGCCTGGGCAACATACTAAGACCTCATCACTATGAAAAATTAAAAAAAAAAAAAAATGTGGTGATTTGTGCCTGCAGTCCCAGCTACTCAGGAGGCTGAGGTGGGAGGATCACTTGAGCCTGGGATGTCGAGGCTGCAGTGAGTCGTGATTATGCCACTGCACTCCAGCCTGGGTGACAGAGTGAGAACCTGTCTCAAAAGAAAACAAAGAAACAAACCAACACCTGTGTTTTATCAGTGAGAAAGCTCAGGCTCAGGTAAAGTTGCTATCTTCCTCAAGATCACAGAGCCAGGAAAGGCTGCATGTGAGTTCACACTCACACTAGTGACAGACGCCCTCTGTCCCAAATACGGCACCCCTGCCTCTCCCAGCCTTGGCGTCTGAGGACCAGGCCCTCTCCAGGAACACCCGTGAAAAGGAAAATTAGATACTATGGGAAGCTCATACTCAAATGTATGTTCTAAAAAACAGGGTTTGGATAAAATGCATGGATCCAGTATCTTTGGAGAGAAAGTAATGACCACAGGTGTCTGTTCTGATTTCTTTCTTTTCACATGTATTTGCCATAGCAACAAATTCAGACATAAAGTAACCATAGACCTGTAAGTTAATTTCCATTCTGAAACATGACTCCTAGGCCCTGGTGGAGGAGGGAAAACTGTGTCTTAAGCCGTGACAAAGACAGACCATCTCAGAACGCATCTCAGGGCCCCTGATGGGAACGCCTCCCAAGTCCCATTTGCCTCCCAGCCGAACCTCCTACCTCTCTCTGTATCTTCCCCGGTGTCCTCAGCATTTGCCGGGGGATTACCTGTGTTAAAAGGCCAACTTTCCACATTTTTCTACCAGTGACAACCACATCAACCTAAGCTTTGAAAACCGGAGTCCAAGTTGGCCCTGATTCCATTCTCTCCTTGGCCTTGTTTAGCCTAAGTTTCTATAGTATTTCTTCAATCGCCTCCCTCCCCTCGTCCCTGGGTCCCCAACCCTGATCCACAGGGCTGCAAAGGCCACCTCCACCCACCACAATCAAGGCCACAGCAAGTCTCTCTGAGTGGTATCCTCCAAGGACTGGAACTTGGCTGCTACTCCTGAAGTTTCTTGATGCTTTGTTACCAGTAATGATAACACCCTCACCAGCTCCCCTCAGGACAGGTGCAAACACAGCTATGCCAGGAAAGTGCTACAGAAATGTAATTTTATTCTCCTGTAAGATTCTGTAGAATTCGGACACGGATTCTATTTAAAGGAAGTTAATAAAAGTCACCTGATTTTATACTTGGAAGCCTTACAAAAACAATCAGAACAGTTTCCATTTTCCAAAAGTGCTGCCTTAGGGCCAGTGGTTTCATCTAATACAGCTGATTACAAATAAAACCAACGCTGACAATCCTACTTTAACATAGACTGTGATAGGCCGCATAAGCCAATAGTCAGAGGGGGCCACGTTTTTCCACTTCACTTTTCATGTGGACAAAAGAAAAAATAGTGGCTCTGAAAAAAATTGAGACAAGAAAAAGGAAACATAGCATTTTGATAAAAACGACAGATGCTTGGGAACCCAATGCCACTGCCTGCCCCGAGGGGAAAGAGACACACGTGACTTGGGGATAAGGGTCACTGGGTTTGAATTCTCACTAACCGTGTGTTCTTAGGTTGACCTTTTTAAAGCCTGTTTCCCTATCTGTAGAAGGAGAGTAACAGCTTCTACATGTTGCATTACTGTAAGAATTGAAGCCTGTCCATGGTGGGCACTCAGGGCCGTTAGTTCCATTCTCCAGGGTGCAGATAAATGACTTGAGGGCCCAGGACGCCAGTCAGGAGAGATGCGCGCATCAGAGGCAGGAATGCCGTATTTCATTCCGCCACACAGCGATCCCTACTTGAAAATCCTTAACCTTCATCCCAACGAAGAAAAGATGCCACAAGCCCCAGACGTGCCCCAGACTCCACCACCCTCATCCAGTTCTTCATAGTAGGCACTTTTGCTGAGCCAGAACTCGGCAAATTCATGACATGAGGTTAGAAAGCAGCTGTGTTAGGTCTTTGCCATTTGGTATTTTAGATAATCCCAAGAGACAACTCAACCCATGGGGAGAATTCTTCTCTCTTCTCGGAAAACCCCAGAATGAAGCCATGCTTGTTCTTAGGAGAAACTGTTGCTCTACATGAAGCCCTGGGGACCTTCAGCCCTGAACAAGGGCTGGTCCCCTTTGCACCAAGGGCAAGGAAGGTCAGGGCGTGTGCTAGACTTGCAAAGAAATTATTCAGAGATGAACAAACTCAAATTCAATGACAGCAGACAGGACAGAGACTGTCTGCCCCTGTCTCCTACTTCAATGGAATTTAAAGGAAAAAATAACATTGCGACAGCACTTTCAAGCTCCAAACACTTCCCATTCACTACCTCATTCAAGTATAATTGCTAAGACTTCCTGAGGCTTAGGATGTGCCAGCTACGATGCCAGTCACTTTCCATGAGCTACCTACTTAGACCCTCAGCTCGCAAAGGACTCTCATCGCCCCCACTTCACAGACGAGGGGAGAAGACACAGAAGATCGCAGGGCGTGGCCAAGCTTCCAGCCGTCTGGAACTGCTACACACAGCAGACAGGCAGCTATGTGCAAATGCACAGTGATTGTTCTCACAGAATCCCAGGACCCTGTGAAGCAGGTGTCACTGTACCCGAGTTTTAACTCTGCGGACGCAGATGTAAGAGAGTGAGGTGACTTCCCCAAGGTTTTGCAACAAGTTATGGTAGAAGCAGAATGCAATCCAAGGGTTCAAACTCCAGAGTCAAACAAAGCTACTTCCATTTTCTTCAGGAGCCCAAAACTTAGAAAAAGATGGATTCAGTGGGGTCAGTTGTGATCAAGGCAGGTCTCTTCCAAAGCCAAACTCTCAGTTCTGGACTCAGCTCAGAGAACATCCAAGTGGCCACCTCCAGGTGCCACGCATTGCTGTCTCGTCACCCTCAGGGTCTCAACAGGGCTCTGTCGATGTGCTGCCCTCAGCGCTGCAGGCTCCTGTCCCTAAACCAGATCCAAAAGTGCGTGACTCTCATGCAGATGAAACAGGAGTGAATGAATCGCTGCTGGGAGAGGCTGCAGGACCAGATTAGAGCCAGTCCAGGATGAGGGTGCGTGTCACCCAGAAGCAGCCACTGGCGATCTTAGCAAGGCTGGGACATGTGTATAAAGCATTTCCCACGCAGACTGGCCACGTGGAGAGATTCCGCCATTTTCTAGTTACCTTCAGCCTGATCGCTGGATGCAACATAACCTCTCACAATGGAAACCAGAACCCTCATCTGCAACTGAGTCAAAGAAAAAGAACCAAACATCTTAGAGTTCAGGCGCCAGCAGAGTCTTAACAGAGATGAGAAGAGAGACAGCACATGTTTAGATGGAACTGGCATCCTGGTCCAGCAGAGTCTTACAGAGATGAGAAGAGAGCATGTTTAGATGGAATAAGGTGTCTTGGTCCAGCAGTCTTACAGAGATGAGAAGACAGCACGTGTTTAGATGGAATAAGGCATCCTGGTCTAGCAGAGTCTTACAGAGATGAGAAGAAAGCATGTTCAGATGGAATAACGCATCCTGGTCCAGCAGAGTCTTACAGACATGAGAAGAGAGCATGTTTAGATGGAATAAGGTGTCTTGGTCCAGCAGAGTCTTACAGAGATGAGAAGACAGTATGTGTTTAGATGGAATAAGGCATCCTGGTCCAGCAAAGCCTTACAGAGATGAGACGAGAGAGTGTTTAGATGGAATAAGGCATCCTGGTCCAGCAAAGCCTTACAGAGATGAGACGAGAGAGAGTGTGTTTAGATGGAATAAGGCATGCTGGTGGAACTTTGGTTTTAAGATGTTTTTGAAATGTGCATACTTTTCAACAGGCAAAGGGCCATTTCAAAACAGCAAGTGTCACCCAAGACTCAGTGACTGGAATTCACCTTCCAGGGATTCCTTCTTCTGGGAAAATCTCCAAGACGGGCCCTTCTTTCTCCAGGTATAAAGGAAATCTCATGCTTGCTTGTGGGGAAATCTCTAAATGCCTGCATGTACATGTTTGAGACTGAGGAGCAAAGTGCTTGATTTAAGCATGTAAAGTAGATTTAGGGATCTGTGTTCACATCAAGGATGAGTCTCTTGTGGGTGATCCCTGAACAAGATCATGGCATTGCCAGAAAACCTTTCCTCTACTACACTTCTGCTTTGCTTCCTCGAGGAAACCTTCCCTCATTCCTTCCACCCCCAAGGACTTGGATCGCCTGAGAATCCTGCTGCACTTAGTGGTTGGGGGCTCCATGGAGCAAGGCCTGCCGGTTGCCTGTGATGTGTCCATTTGGTGTCCCTGCTGTTAGACCAGCCATTCTCAGGGAGGTCTGAAGGGACCCCCAGGGCTCCCTAAGGTCCTCCCAGGAGATCCATGAGGTCAGAACCACTTTTATAAACTGCTAAGGTGTTCTCTGGCCTTGCACTCTGCAAGCGTGTGAGCCTAGGTGATCTGCAATGTCCACCATCTGCTGCCCAACTGGACGTGCCTTGGGTAGCGATGTGCTTAGTGCAGACATGTTCACTGATGTCAGTAGACGTAGCCCAGGATTAGAAGAGCTTTTTGGGGTCCTCAATGAGTTGTAACAACACAAAAGAATTTTTATATCAAAAAAGTGTGGGAGCTGCTGAATTAGACCATAAACTTGAGCTATGTGAGAATAAGGGTTGTGTGTTATGTATTTACCTGTTTGAATGAGCAGAGTTGAGGTAACCTACACAGGGCTGACTGTGTGCACCTGCCCAGCACGGCCTCACCCAGTCTTCACCACTCGGCACAACTAAATCTGAGCAACTGCAACCTGACCAAGGCTAGGGCAGGGAGGGGACATTCCGGTTTCAGACCCAGACCACGAGGCTCCAGGGTCCTGCCGCTAACCCTGGCCGCCCTGCCTCTGTCTCAGCATGTGGCTGACAGGCAGGGGTGCACTGGCCTTCAGCTGGGTGCTTGGGAGGACACCCAAGTCAGTAAAGTCACAATGACAGAGGACAATCCTGAGAGAAGAACTGAGTGACGATCAAGGAAGTCAGGCATCTTCACTGCAAAGCTGAACAAATATGGAGCAACCACTGGAACTGGCTGGTGTCCTGTCATGTCCCTGAACAAGATGGAGCCAGGGGCAGAGCTGGGACCGGGAGCCTGGGGCGAGTCCTTCAGCTGCAGCAGTGTGGGCGCTGTTTAGCGTGGTTTATTTTTCGGATGTTTTTGGCTGGTTCAAATGGCTCTGCCTGTGTTCTGCTTTCCACAGTAAAGACAGACCCTTGGCATGGCTCCTCCTTCAAATTTCACAGAAACACCCTCCACAGTAAAGACAGACCCTTGGCACGGCTCCACCTGCAAACTTCACAGAAACACCCACACCCCTGCGAGGAGATCCCCGTCTTCTCCACCGGGGAACCGAAGGGAGGTTCTGCTGTGTCCACGCTCCTTATTCTGGCTGTTTGCAGGGTCCCCACACCCTGCTCACAGGGGCTCCCCACCCACTACAGTAAAGCGCTGTCCATGCATTTATCTTCCCTACGATATTTTACTAGATATGCTAGGAGAGTAAGAGATTTATCCTTATAGGGCTTATAAGGAAGGGGCGTGGGGAATCTAAGGAGGGAAAAATATTCTGAAGGAAACATCAGAAATGCATATTTAGTGCTCATTTTATAACCTACTGTCATTTTAAGTCACAGAATAACAGCCTTAAATGTTCAGCAGCAAAAGTGAGCCACTCGGTGCTGAGCTCTTCCCCATGAAAATTAACACTGGGAGGGGTGTAGCCCCCAAAGGCAGACCCAGCCCACCCCGCCCAGCGCTTCGCACAAACCCTTCCCCACAGACACACTTCCTCCTGCCTCCCAGGACACACTTCCTCCTGCCTCCCAGGACACACCTCCTCCTGCCTCCCAGACCCGAGGGTGCTGCGAAGCTGGAAGCCCTTCCTGACAAAGAGAGAAAATACCTCAAGAGACTTCTTGGCAGGAGCGTTCAAGTGGAGCAGAGTCTAAATGTTTAGCTCTCACAGATCAGCAGTACCACAGGAAGCAGCTCCCCGCCCCAGCACAAAGTCACCTAATAAGGCAACATTTTGTTCTGGTTCATGCAAAGGGCGGCAGCCCCCCTGTCACCCTCTGTGCCTACATGGTGCTCGGGCTTTGTTCTGACTTGGAGAAAGGAGGGCCCTCCTGGCTGTCTGAAGTGAGACCAGCACGGGGTGTGCCAGTCTTCAGGGAGGTTGGGAAGGACAAGGCGCCAAGTCCAGCAGTTCGGGATGGGTCTGAACCTCGTCCTGTGGTGTCACCCACCAGACCCCCAGCACACGTGGCACGGGATGACCTCCTGACTCAGGAGGAATTGCTCAGGCCCCTCAGGAGAAATCTGAGCTCTAAATACATCTGCAGACGTTCCAGGCAAACCTCCCTCCTCACCTTTCTCCAGAGCTGCTCTTACACTCTTTACCTCTGTGATGTGACTTGTATCAGAATATTCTCCAACTCCCCAAGGCCTGCTGGGAAGGTTCACTCTCCTGGGGATTGCCAGGGTTTCAGGCGACCTCTCCCCTGTGCTGCCCACAGGATCCATGCCGCGTTCTCCAAGCTCACTCCTGAGGACAGGGGCTTGCTCCCAGCCTGCTGCCTTAATCCTGTTCCAGGATGGCTGCTGACCTGCCCCATGGGGAGCCCAGGCCCGCGGGGCCCTGGAACAGCCTTCGACCTACCTGTCCTGCTCATGAGCATGCTTGGGGCCTGGTGTCCCCCACCAGCACTGCCACACCACTCCAGCCTTCCTGGTGCGGGAGGACAGTTGCGCGTGCACTGCTCAGTCCCTGAAGGAGGGTCTCCAGCCACAGAGATCACATGTGCAGGTAAAAGAGGGCTGCAGGAAACATTGAGTGTGCTTGTTTCCAGCCTCCTTTCCTCGTCTGCTAGGGTGGGCCAGACATTCCTCCCCACAGTCAGCCCCTGTGGTGGGTCCACCCATCCCTCCCCCTCCAGAGAAGGGCACGTGCCCCTCATGGCCAGAGAGCATATCCTATCCTGCTGGCCACAGCGATTGGCTCAGGGGTGGACATGTGACCCAAGACAGTCACTGGAGATAAGATCTGGGACTTTCATTTTAAAACAAAAACCAAAAACCTCCACTGGATCGCTGGTGGGATGGGCAATGAAACCTGAGGGACACCACAGCGGGGATACCTGCCTGAGAATGACCCTGGTGAGATGAGCCTACATGGTGGTGAGACGGGGTCCTGCTGGGGAGACAGAGTCCTGAGGTGGTGGTGTGGAGCTGACACCAGGGCACGCAGGGGCTGCGGAGTTCCCAGGAAGATTGCCTGCCCCATGCATGCTGCTCTCCGCCCTGTCACAGGCACTCACTGCCCGCACCTGTGTGGGGGCAGAGGCTGCTCCAGCCCCTGTGCCTCCTCCCAGGCTGGACACACAGGTACAGCAGGACAAGCAGCACCAGGAGCAGCCTCGCCTGGGAGCCCAAGTAGAGCTGCCTTTCAGCCAAGTCCCCAAGAGAGCACGCAGCCTGGTCCCAGCACCTGGGGATGCGGGGAAGACGTGAACATCGCCTTCAGCGAACAAACGTCGGAAACGTCAGTCTCCCTCGGCACGGCGCTTCCGTGAGTCCCCAGGAAATCCACACAATCACAGAAGCACAGAACATCGTATCCATAGAGAAGTATTCCTTATGGAAGTGTCCATACCAAAATACCAAACACGGTACAAGAATCTATTCCTCAGAACTCGGTTTGGTCAACTATGTTCCATCATGTAATCGTCTAAACAGAACCATACACGCCATGCTGTGGAAAAGTGCCTGACAAACACGGCCACACCGAAGAATCACCGGGAAAGCTGACCACACGTTCAGGATCCCTGTGTCCCATCGGCACATCAGGCTCGGAGGCTGCATTTTTCCAATAACCTGAGATGGTTATATATGGAGCACATGGAGTAACATGTGCTGACGGCACAGGCGTGGCGGCACAGGTGCAGCACTGCATAACAGAATACGGTATTCACACACCCACCGGTGTTTCCACTGGCAGTCATCACTGGATTACACATTCACAAGATATTTTAGTTTATTTTCCTTGCTTGTTAATATCTCCTACAACAAACTTTTTTTTTTTGAGATGGAGTCTTGCTCTGTTGCCCAGGCTGGAGTGCAGTGGCTGGATCTCAGTTCACTGCAAGCTCCACCTCCCGGGTTTACGCCATTCTCCTGCCTCAGCCTCCCGAGTAGCTGGGACTACAGGCACCTGCCACCTCGCCCGGCTAGTTTTTTGTATTTTTTAGTAGAGATGGGGTTTCACAGTGTTAGCCAGGATGGTCTCGATCTCCTGACCTCTTGATCCGCCTGTCTCAGCCTCCCAAAGTGCTGGGATTACAGGCTTGAGCCACCGCGCCTGGCCAATAAACTTTTTTTACTAAGCAAAAAGATGTATTCAACTGCCATTCTGAACATAGTCAAGCTTGCACCTCAGCAGAACCAGTTCTCAGGTAATACACACAGCAGTTAGTGCTTGGGGGCTGAGAACAAAAATGCATTGTTATGAAGGCCAGGCCATGTGCCACTGTCACTGCAAATAGGGTCGTGGGAACCCTGAACGCCACTCCTTCCGATAATCCTGCACCACTCAGACAGCTACACTCCATTGGTTGCTAAAAACTTCAGTGTGAGTAATGTGCTCTTGGAAAAGATGAAGGGATTAGGAGAGAAAAGAAAACAAGCTGTTTAAAAAATACACTGCCCTCCAAACAAATAAATAAAACAGAAATAAGTACAGGAAAGGATTAGAGATGCCTGAAAATAATTAGACATCTACATTTTCCATCCACCACAGAATGATTGAAATACGCTTCTTAGTCATTAGTTACTTTACCTTCAGTTCTTCCCTTTCCTCCAGTTTTCTTTTTAAATTCTTTGCAAAAGTATTTAGAGTCCCTCTCCTAAGTGTGAAAAATGTCCAAAATATCTTGTTGGAAACAAGGCCCATGGTAGATGCTTCCAACTCTCCTTTCTTAGAACTTTCTTCAGTGCCTCCGATTTGCTTTCAAAGAGGACACTTTTCAAAAGAGGTGAAATATATCCCACCCACAACACAGAGCCCTGTGAAAACCCGGCTCCCTCCTAGCTGAGCACCGAGAATTAGCAGGAGCGTGCCCTGGGCCATCGGGTGCATTTATTTCCAGCATTCTCTCCTAGGCTTCCAGGGTGGGCAGGACCTTCCTCCCACAGTCGGCCCCCGCGGTGGGCGTGAGCCTGATGATTCTGGCAGGGCTCCTCTGGGTGCTCCTGAAGAAACTCCCAAGGAGAAGTCACATCTTCTCACTGTCTTCCGTATGACATCGCACCTCTCGTTTCCTAACTTCTTTGATGTTTTTTCTAGTCACCTTTAATTCTGTTCCTGTTCAGTTGCTCAGCCCATGGCCAACTGCTGAATATTTTTAAGCCTTAACCCAGTTCCAGAGCTGAGTAGGATCCCTCCCCCGCACCCCCACAAAGGCAGCCTATGGTTCCCAAAGGAGCGAAGCAAGGTGGCATGGTGCCAGGACGATGGGACGTCCGCACTCAAAGAAAATGCCGTCTAGACACAGACCTTACGCCCTTAATAAATTAACTCCAATATATCATGGAACTACGTGTAAAACACAGAACTATACAACTCCTAGAAGGTAACGCAGGAGAAAATCTAGGCAACCTTGGATTCAGCGATGACTCTTTAAAGACAACCTCAAAGGCGCAATCTGTGAAAGAAATCATTGATAAACGGGACTCCCTCAAAGTGGAAAACTTCCTCTCTGCAAAGACACCGTTAGGAGAATGAGAAGACAAGCTGCAGATGGGAAGAAAATCTTTACAGAACACACATCTGATAAATCACTTAGGTCCAGGCCAGGCATGGTGCCTCGTACCTGTAATCCCAGCACCGTGGAAGGCCGAGACAGGCAGACAGCTTGAGCTAAGGAGTTGGGGACTACCCTGGGCAACATGGCCAAACCCTCTACAAAAAAAAATATAAAAACTAGCCGGGAGTGGTGGTGTGCGCCCATCTACCCAGGAGGCTGAGGCAGGAGGATGGCTTGAGCCCAGAAAGTGGAGGTTGCAGTGAACCATGATTGCACTACTGCACCGCAGCCTGGGTGAGAGAGTGAGACCCTGTCTCAAAAAAACAGACGAACAAAAAAGCTGTGTCCAAAATATATCTACAAAGAACACTTACAATTCAACAATTAAAAAAACAATTAATTAAAAATCAGGCATAATATCTGAACCAACACCTTATTGAAGAAGATATGCAGCAGATGTCAAATAGGCATATGAAAGGCATTTAATACCCTATGTCATTAGCTGATTGCAATTAAAGCAATAATGAGACACCACTGCAAACCTAGTAGAATTCCTAAAATCAAAAACATTGACAACACTAGCTGCTGGGGAGGCGGCAAAGCAGCAGGAGCTCTCATGTCTTCCTGCAGAGACTGCAGAATGGTGCGGCCGCCACAGAAGACAGCTTGGCAGTTTCTTATGAAGACACACAGAGTTTTACTGTACCATCCACCAATCAGGTTCGCAGGTATTTAGCCAAATGTGCTGAACCCTGATGTCCACAAAAATCTATATATGAGTGTTTCTAGCAGCTTTATTCATAATTGTCAAACATTGGAAGCAACTAAGATGCCTTTCCAGAGGTAAAGAGATGAACTACAGTGCATCCAAACAATGGAATACGATTCAGCACGGAAAGGAAATGAGCGTTCAAGTCGTGAAAAGACACATGAATATTAGTACCAGAGGAACCTTAAATGAATATTAGTAAGCAAAGGAAGCCAGTCTTTAAGGGCTGCATACTGTATGAGTCAGACTCTCTGACATTCTGGAAAAGGCAACACTATGGAGATAGTAAAACGATCAGTGGTTTCCAAGGGTGAGGGGGGAAGGAGGGATGGGTAGGTGGGGCTCAGAGAGTTTTCAGGGCAGTGGATCAACTCTGTATGACACTATGATGGTGGGTACCTGTCATTACACATTTGTGATGACTCATAGAATGTCCAACATCAGGAGTGAACCCTAATGGAAACTATGGAAGCTAGTTAATAATGATCTATCAATATTTGTTCATTGATTATAAAAATGCACCATACTAATGCACGATGTTCATTCCAGGAAAAACGGTGGAGGTGTGGGTGCTTAGGAGATACCTGGAAACTCCGTGCTTTCTGCATAATTTTTTTCTCAAAAAGTAAAACTGCTTTAAAAATAAAGTCTGTGAAAAAGAAATACTGTTCCCCCCTCAGAGGAGATGCGAGAAGACGTGTTAAATGCTAACATGAGACACCGACTCACACCATCCGGTCTTCGCCTGTGGCTCCTCATTGAGCTTCAGATAACGTTTCTCAACCTAATCAAGACCTCTAGTCTCGGAAATGGTTCTGGTTTCTCCCTCTCCTTTTATTTGCTCAAAACTCCAAATCTTTGCTTTGCCACCTCTGAAAATGACTAAAAATGTTACCAGATGCCATTGGAGACTCAGAGGTGTTCAGTATTTTATTGAGCATATACTAGATATTCAACGTGGCTTTACAAATTATAAAAAGACACACACATACACACACATACACAAATAAAAGGCAGTATTTTTAAACACAAAGGTAAAGCATTAAACAAAGAGAAATATCTTCAGTAATTTATTAACTAACATCTGCTTCAACCTAAAATTTCGTATATACCCATAATTTAATTTCCTACGCATTTTGCTTGTAACACATTGCTATTTCAAAAATTGGAAGTAATGGTTTTAAAGTATTTTAGCGTTCATGAGAAAACATAATGATTGAAAACGCTTAACATTTAAAAACATTATTGAGCCAATAAAATCTCTCTTCCCAAAGAAGTATTTTTAAGAAAGTTTTCTCCTTTTTTTTGTTTTAAATATTGACTTATAAAATTAAAGTATCCTTCTTTTTTCCTGATGCAAAGTCATACCAAAACAGAAAAACAAACTTATTTCCAAGTTTCCAAACAAAAGAGAAAAAATGCCTTTTAGTTGAGACTAATCTTGGAAAATTTATTTCCCAAGTTAACTTCAAAGAGTTATGAGCTGTAAAAACACGAGGTTAGAGAGAACGCTTCATGGTCAGGATTTAATTATAAATAAAGATAGTGGGTCTGTCTCCTATTTTCCGTATATCGTCCTGTCTTTTTTTTATAGTGTCTTCCAAACAGTTTGCCAAATACTGCTGTGCATTTCGAGGATAACGGAATGTGCCACCCACTCTACACTTTGCAAAGTCTAACTCTGCATTAGAAGTGCTATAATAGGCCGGGCACAGTGGCTCACGCCTGTAATCCCAGCACTTTGGGAGGCTGAGACAGGCGGATTATGAGGTCAAGAGATCAAGACCATCCTGGCTAACACAAAAATACAAAACACACTACTCTCTACTAAATGCTACTAAAAATGCAAAAAATTAGCTGGGTGTGGTGGCAGGTGCCTGTAGTCCCAGCTACTCAGGAGGCTGAGGCAGGAGAATTGCTTGAACCCAGGAGGCAGAGGTTGCGG
>NW_012114488.1:8198649-8199466 GCF_000951035.1 Colobus angolensis palliatus
TAACTTATGAATCTAATTGGTATCTTGATGTTTGTGTAATGTCATATTTAAAAAACAGAATAAACAGGAAAAACTTAGAAATAAAAAAAGAAAATATAATTTGTATCATTTTCCTGTAGGGAACGCATTTTAGCATGATTTAAAGCAGAATCAAAAGATAATTATCTTTTGGCACTAATTTTAATATGTGCGCTAAAACAAAAATTATCATCCCTAAATAAAGCAGAAGTATTTCCACTGAGGGGCTCCGTGAACTGCAGGGCGTCCTGGACATCAAGGACTCTTCCTGGACATTGAACAGAACTGCCTTTAATGGTTTAGGGAGGAAGGCATTTTTCTCCCAAGCAGGAGGAGGAATTTCACAGATGACAAAACTGGAGGCCTCTATGTTCTCTCCAGCTCACAAGCAAACCTAACACAACAGATGAAAAGGCCGCAAGGTCCTGGGGGCTCGACCTGGAGCAAGCTCCTGGGAACCCAAGGCGCATTTTGGGGGGCTCAAACAGCCCTGGGCTTTTGGGAGAGCGTTGGAGGCAGGAAACAGTCGCTTCCAGCGCCCGCGTGGGATGTGAAATAAAGGAGATGAAGCATCAGTGCCCGGGGCCCGCACAGTCTGAGAGGCCACGAGGAACAGCTTCCCGCGTGGGGAGGTGCAGGGGCCGCAAGGTGGGTTGCTGGGGCCGGAGGGTGCAGAGCCGGACTCGCCTTAAAAACTAATCATCCCGAGGCCTCTCCCGCACCCCACGTCCGGCTTCAAGGATGCTGGAGGAAAGGAGCCCGCAGCTTCAAGTGGTTCCCGAGTGTGGGCGGGGGGAGA
>NW_012114488.1:8199516-8205644 GCF_000951035.1 Colobus angolensis palliatus
ACCTGGCCCTAAGTTACTATTCTTAAGTATGAACAGCAAAAAGAGATATTTCACTCAGTTTATGCTTCAAGCCAAATCTGTAATCACAAGACACAAATTTCTTAGCAACAGGTAAATCTTGGTGCTATTAATCCTGTCATTACCATTTCTAGTATCTGATTTCTCAAAAACCTAGTTACTACTACAATAAACGTGCATGTGTGCACGTGCACACATGCACACGCACACACACGCACATGCGCACAGGCACACACACATGCACACACACGCACACACATGCGCACACACAGGCACACACGTACATGCATGCACACACATGCACACAGACACACACATGCACACACTCACATGCACAAACACACACACATTCAGGGAATAGCCTCAAGAGATGCCCTGAATCCCTCCTATTTGCTGAGTCCAATACCAAGCTCGATGTGCACACCTGGAAGTTAATTCCATTCCTGGACACCAAGTGGACACTTGTGCATCCAACCAGACTGAATTCTGGGGCTTTTCTGGGAGGTCGGTCTTACCATTACCATTTTAAAGCTGAGATGCTGAAACCCAGATAGGTAAAACGCATTGATCAGGATCACACAGTGGGGGCCGAGAACCAGCCCAGGCCCCGCTTCTGTCCTTCCCAGGGACCAGGGAGGCTCCGAGCAGCAGCAACAATAACTTCGATGGGAAGAAAGGTTCCGGGGGACTGACGGCATGCAGGAGGAGGAGTGAGCACACCTGATATCTCTCCAGCCACTGTGTTCCCTTGTGCAGAAAAGATGGCTTCTGGGGCAGTGTCCTAATGCACCTTCACAGAACACAGCGCCGACCACTCTCCCATCTCCTCCCCATGCCTGACGTAGTCCCTCCTAAATAAGACAATGAGAAGGTTGCAGCTCTGCCTGCAGGGTCCAGGGTGGAGACATGGCCGCTCTCCTGGTTCTCACTTTGGAGGCCCCATGTGTGCGCCTGAGAGAGCTTCTGCCTGGTGCTGTTTGCCATGAGATCGCTTCTGAAGCCACGCCCCCTGCCTGGTGGAGGATCACTGGGAGCCGGAGCATTCACAGGTGTGTGCAACTGGGCCCCTCCCATACTGTCAGCCTCAGGGATGCCCCGGAGGCCAGCAGCTCTGGAACTCAGTGTGCCTGTCAATCTGCGGGCTGTGGGAGGAGGCTGGAAATCACAGCTCCGGGCTAAACCCTGGCCTCAGCCACTTAGAGATTTTGAAAAATGAACTTACCTATGAGACAAGCAGCTCCAAGTTCACAGGGCTAGTCTAAGAATCAGCTTCTGTGATGAATTAGAACACACAGTACTTTGCCTGGTGCCCCTTGAGCATCATATGGGGCCAGTATCAGACCTCCTTAGTTCAAGGAGGAGTTGAATGTCATTTAGATTTAGAAAACGAAGTCAGGCAAATACCCCTCCTTCCAAGGCGAGAGCTCAAGGCCTGTGCGTACACGTGTTGGTGTTTCCAAACCACTGAGATAGGGTTTGCTTTTATTACTGTTTTCTGTACTTATGTTGAAAAGCTTCATTCTGATTACTTAACCACAGTGTGATTGAATATTGAAATCTGAAAATCGAATATGATTGAAATTAAAACCTTCTTTTATAATTATGAAAATTGGATACATTCAGTTATGCATATTTTGGTAAGTTAATTAATGTTTTTAAACAATACACTTTTACAGTCTATACTTATGAGGTGGTATTTGCTTTAATTTAGTATTTTAATCTCTTCAAATGACCAAAAATTAATAACTTATGAATCTAATTGGTATCTTGATGTTTGTGTAATGTCATATTTAAAAAACAGAATAAACAGGAAAAACTTAGAAATAAAAAAAGAAAATTAGCCAGGCGTGGTGGTGCACACCTGTCATCGAGCTAATTGGGAGGCTGAAGCAGGAGAATTGCTTGAACCCAGGAGGCAGAGGTTGCGGTGAGCTGAGATCACACCACTGCACTCCAGCCTGGGCAACAGAGCAAGACTCCATCTCAAAAAAAAAAAAAAAGAAGAAGAAGAAAAAAGAAGTGCTACAATATCCATAATAAAGCCTGAAAATTTGTCTGAGGCTTTTTTGCTCAGCTAAAAATTTTAGTTCTGAAAGTACATTAAATCCGCATGCATACAAGTTAAAGATAAATAACCTATTGCAAGAACTTGTCATAAAGTCTGAACTATTATATTGCACATGCAGTGTACATGATTAGACAGTGCCCTAGAACCATGTACTGTATGGAGACTTGCGCAGTGGTGTATAAACACACACAGGCATTCAGAGGGGGTACAAAAATAGGATAGAATTACTTTTTCTAGGATAAATAATAATTATTCTTTCAAGAGAAACCTCCCTGCCGGCCAAGGTGGTAGACGCATTGCTGTAGCTTCATAAAAGACTTGGATTTTTTCTTAGTTCACTTCAACTGTACTTGGATGGTTCCCATAAAAATAGTAAAAAAGAATCACCATCAAAAATAACTATTTTATATAAAATATATGTGACCATGAAAACAAAAGATAAATTTGGGGGAAATTCTCAATTCATTTTCAGCCAATATTTGACACACCGGGAGAAATTTTACTCCAGTTCACAATAGAAACTTGTGTCAAGGACAGGCGAGAATCCCCCAGACCTCTTTCACTAGTATCCCTTTTCTTCACTAGATGTCACAAGCATTCCTATTGTAAAGTAGCTTTTCACTGGGAAGATAGTTGGGACATTAGGTGATTGCAGAAAGAAGGGTGATGGCGTTGGTGGTGCCATCGATAGACTTGAGGACAGAGGAGGGGCAATTTCAGCTCCATGCTGAGCCTTTTATTGATAGGCCTTGTTTTCAATGTGAGAAATTCAAATCCAAGCCATACTGACAGAAATAATTCTATCCTGCTTGTTATGGATTCAAAATTCGTGAACAGAAGGCTTAACTCTGAATGTGACCATATTTGGAGATAAAGCCTTCAGGAAGTTAATTAAGGATAAATGAGGTCATCATAAGAGTGGGGCCCTGATCCAGCATCATTGGTGTCCCTGCAGGAAGATGGAGAGACCTAAGGAGCACACTGAGAGAAGACTACAGAGGGAAGACTGCAGAGGGAAGACCACATGGAGGCTGGTCAGAGAAAGAGCCCTCACCAGGCCAGCCCTGCCAGCACCTCGAGCCTGGACTTCCAGCCCCCAGAACAGTGATAGGAGCCATTTCTGCTGCTCAAACCACCAGCCTGTGCTACTTGTTACAGCAGCCCTAGTTGATTAATACACTCTATTCACATTTGATTTTTAAAGAAAGCCCAAGGAAATTTCCTTAACTGAAGATTCGCTAAAGGAACTGCATTTATTTACAGGCAGAGTTGTCAGCTAAAATGCAAATGTCACGTTCCATCTGAATTTCAGATAAATAAGGAATAATTTTCAGTAACGAACATCTGCTGCAAACTTTATACCTTTTAAAATAGCATTGCCTTTTATTCTTCCCCATTCAGAGATGCTGTTGATGTTACTTTTACCAGCTTTACTAGCTTAAAAAAAAACATGTTCAAGGTTGAAGGAGAAAATTATCCAGTGGGATTAACTTCAAACTCTACCCTCTAGGTCTGGGTTAAACTTATGTCAGCAGAATGCATCAGAGTGCATTTCTTGCACAGCAGTGAGACCCACTGCCTTAGGGGTAGTGAACCCTGTGTCACCCTGGGTGGCAGCGGCTGCCCGTCATCAGCCTCCCGTCACGGGCTTGAGACTAGCTCACAAAGGGGGACTCAGGTGAGGCACTAGTTCATCAGACATGGCACCAAAAGCATAGCCACAAAAGAAAAGATAGGTAAACTGGGCTTTACCAAAATTAAAAACACTGTGTGTTTCGAGTATGACAGAACATGTCATCCACTACACTTTACAAAGTCTAACTCTGCATTAGAAGTGCTACAATATCCATAATAAAGCCTGAAACTTCCTTTGAGGCTTTCTAGCTTATCTAAAAATTTTACCTCTGAAAATACATTAAATCCACATACATACAAGTTAAAGACAAATAACCTGTTGCAAGGATTTGTCATAATGTCTGAACTGTTATATTTCATAGGTGGTATACATGATTAGACAGTGCCCTAGAATCACATACTGTATGGAGACGTGGGCAGTGGTGTATAAACACACACAGACATGCAGAGGGGGTGCAAAGAACAGGCACTGTTCTTCAAAGAACCCCACCAAGAGAGTGAAAGGACAGCTCAGAGTGGAAGAAAATATGTGTGAATCATAAATCCGGTAAGGACTGTATCTAGACTACATAGTGGAGTCTAATACTCAAACGCCTTCAAGAAACTTCGTGTTTTGTCTTATACATAATTATGGGAAAAATTAAAGTACGTGCAAAACCTTATTGATAATAGTTACCATGTGTCACAGTGATCTGCACATTTTAAGATAAAACAGTTGACCTAGAAGCTGCTTAAATTGCGTCTCCAAGGCCCCACCCACCCCAGAAGTTCTACTCCACCCACCCTAGAAGTGCTTTAATCATGACTAGAGGTGAGATGAGGCAGGTGAGCAGCTGCCCCTGCCCCGTGCAGGCCTATGAAGCCCCTGAGATGCATGGCTCTGACTGCTCCACAGAGCGTGCCTCTGGTTGGGAGGAGACTTACCTGGTGCTGGCGTGTGCTGCTGTAACAAAAGTACCGTGGGCTCGACGGCTTATCAACAGGCATTCATTTTTCACAGTTCTAGAGGTTAGAAGCTCAAGATCAAGGTTCTGACAGATTCGGGGTCTGCTGGGGACCCATTTCCTGGTTCAAAGATGGTGCCTTCTCGGTTGAGCTCATGTGGCAGGAGGGGCAAGGGTCTCCCAGGCCTCTTTTCATAAGGCACTAATCCCATTGCCCTCACGACCTCATCACCTTCCAAAGGCCCCACCCCCTAACACCATCACGCTGGGGGTGAGGATTTCAACACAGGAATTTGGGGACACACATACATTTAGACCATAGCAGGGAGACAGGAAACAAACACATAATATTTTAGCAAAAAGAAAGTTTGTGTGTGTGTGTGTGTGTATGACTGTGTATCTATGTACCTGCGTGTATATATACACACACACAAATACATATAAACTTTATATACACAGGTACACATATACACACATATACACACATACACATAAACTTTATATACATACACATATATATATACACACACATAAAACTTAAACACATACATAGATAAATCAATATTGCATATGAATGCACGTGTGTGTTTAAGCTCAGGAATGTTGTAAAATGAAAAGTGAACAAGTGATCCATGTGATTTAAACACAGGATCCACCCCATGTAGAGAGATCGCGATTAACACTTGCTTTTTCCTAAAATGACAGCACTGGCTGAGTCTGTGGCGGATGTGGCAGAGGTGCCCAGTTGCTTCCCGAGCCGCCCCCTTCCTTGGCACAGACGGAATTATGGCAGGCACATAGCGAGTCTCCACTCCCAGTCCCCTTTCTGGGTAGTGTGCCTACGTGACGGTGTTTGTTCCAGTGAGATGGAGATGAACAGTGAGATGGAGGGAACAGGGTTGGTTCGATTCTGGGCTGGAGTTTCAGGAGAAAGATTCTGCCTCCTCCTGATGATCTATCCCCTCCTGAAACTGTCATCCATGAAAACACGGCCAGGAGGGAACCAGATCCCTGCGTGATCACATGGAAAACAGCTCCACGGGCAACACTGTCCCAGGGCAGGACCATCACGTGATGAAACACAGCACTTCTGACTTGCTAAGCCTCTGAAATGTGGGTGCGTTTCTTTCCACAGTTTAAGCTGCCTTATCTGATAACCCCAGATGCGTAATTCAGAAACACACCCCCTAACGATAAACAAGGCAAACTGAAGCATCAGGCGGGTCATCTGGACCCTCGCCTACTGTTTGGGTGAACATTTGCAGTTTTTCATATGTAAAGAGGGAAAACAATATCATCTCCTCATCCCCAAAGTGAGGATGGCATGAAAATGACACCTCCTCCGAGAATGCAGTGGGAGCCTCATGTCTCAGGGCCAGATAACACCTCCTCTGAGAATGCACTGAGAGCCTCGTGTCTCAGGGCCAGATAACACCTCCTCCGAGAATGCAGTGGGAGCCTCG
>NW_012114488.1:8209404-8213978 GCF_000951035.1 Colobus angolensis palliatus
CCCGTGCAGGGAGGGGAAGGCCTGGACTTGGAGGGGGGTCCCCAGCAACAGTGGAGACGACGCCTTGGGCTGAGACCTGCACGGCCCGAGGCCCCAGTCCTGTCTGGCCCCCACCACGGCGAGGAGGGTGTCGCTCAGAGGCCCTGAACTTCAGAGTCCACCTCATCCACACGATGCCCCCAGCGGTGTCTGGACCCGACCCAGCCAGCAGCCGCCCACCCCGCTGGTATGGGACTGCCAGGTGCTGCCTCGGCCTTAGGAGGACCGCGCAGGACACAGGGACTCAGGGCGGAGAGGGGTCAACAGAGATGGGTGCTCAGGGCGGAGAGGGTCAAGCTCGAGGGGCCTCTGCCCTTCCTTTAAAGCGAAGGTGTGTCCGGGGCGGCCACTCCCCGCTGCAGGCTGCTGGGGGACTGCCCATCGGAATCCAATCTGGCCTGGGTCTGAAGGAATTCGGCCTGAGCTACAGATCCCAATTTGGTTCCCACCCCGCAAGTGGCATGATTTAGGTTCCACAGTGCATGCTATGAGTGGGACCTCCTAACAGGCGGCCCTGCACTCCATGCATCCATCCCAAATCCCACGGGGAGCAGGGTGCTGGCACAGGGAGAAGGAGCTCCCTGGGCTGGCTGAGCCAGCACCCAGCCTCTCTCTACCCAGCCACCTGTGTAGGTGATGGGAAGGTAAGGGCTTCCCTGCTTGGCCCTGGTGGGAAGCTCCATGGGGCGGGAACTGCATGCTGACACAGCTCTTCCGTCTTCCTCCTCACCCTGCTTCGCAACCAGCCAACCCCAGGACCCCAGGTCACAGGACCCCAGATATCTGACGGGTGGAGACAAGAGTGGGTGAATTTCTCTGCGCGTTGAACCGCTTTTGCAATATGTGTTTTTTTTTTACTCTCCAACATGAAGTAGCCTTTAACCACTTGGTCTCATCCTGGCTAACGATTGCAGGCCCGGTGGCGGCATGTTTCCAAGGAAGGAAAGTCCGACCTGAAGGAGAGGCCAAGAGGAGCCAGGAGCTGGGCCCAGGGAAGCCCTGAGCTGCGCTTGCAGGCGAGCGCTGTGCAGACGCCGGTAACAGCCAGGCCCACTTGGTGAAATCCATTTCCCCTCTTTATCAGGCACTGCTTCAGCTTTCGTTTTCAGTGATATAAAGGCCCATTCAAAAATGCCAGAGAGAACTCGTGCCCGAGGCAGCACATGCCCCGTGGTGAGAGGGACCCCAGCAGCAGATGCCCCCGGCATCTTGGGCAAAGTAAGACCCATTTCAGAACCAAATGAGGCCCCAAAACAGAATGTAGATGGGCAGCCGACCTGACCGTCTCCCCGCGTGACAAAGCCCTGTGGCAGCATGGCTCTGTCAGGATTTGAGCACATGATGTTAAGGAAAGCAGCCAAATTCACCTTGCCAGCGGGCCACCAACACCGAATTGGCTTTAACTGCCAGCTCCGAGGACTGTGTGTGGTCCCACGTCTGGCCTTGTGTCCTGATAATCAGGAAAGGCCTTCCAGGACATGCAGTCCCAGAACAGCCTGTGCAGGCCTGAGATGGGGGGGGTCCTCCGTGCCCCTCCTCTCCACCCCCACCCCTTCCAGGGCAGGCTGCCCAGGAGCCCAGGAGCCCAGCAGAATGCTTCTAACTTCCTAAGTACAAAAAAGTTTCTACAGAAGCTTAACAGAAGCTTCTTGAGCTCCTGCACCTATTTCTTACTTCTTTCATGTTCTCTTCAGTGCTCTGCATAATAGTAGGATACCTTAAGGGGTTAATTAATTGGTGGAAATCGAGACAAGTTTTTCAGCATGACGTTAAGAAATCTACACAGAGTAAGTATAACATGATGGGGCTTATCTGGTTCCCTGTCTTGTGGGAGACTATGGCACCTGAGAACAACGTGATGGCAGCCTCACTGTGCCTGAAAGACGCGGAGACCTGGTGGGGAAGGGGCGCCGCACACAGCACACACAGTTCAAACGCGAGTTTTAACCGACTCGTCCCATGGAACAATCTTCCTACCAAAATGTGAAAAACGCTGATGCCTGGTGGGGAACAGGCGCCACACACAGTTCAAACGTGAGTTTTAACCGACTCATCCCATTGAATAATCATTCTACCAAAATGTGAAAAACACGTGGGGAACGGGCGATGCACACAGCACACACAGTTCAAACGTGAGTTTTAACCCACTCATCCCACTGAATAATCGCCCTACCAAAATGTGAGACAGCTGGCCTTCCACACGTTCTCTGTCTTCCCATTATTTCTGAACGCTCCTTCCCTTAGGTCCTGTCACTACAGCACATGGTGGCAAATGGCACCCATGATAAAGAAACCGTCCTGTGAGCCTGGCTGCCTCCTCGCCCCAGAGACAGAGCCCTTCCTGGCTTTGACGTGCCACGATCATATGCTTTTTTTTTTGTCTAGAGGAGATGTGTTTTATCATGAATAGGTTATGGAACCCTAAGCACCTTGGTGTTTGCAATTCATGAAGAGTGTTTGTTATTTTGTGAAGATGTTAGTAGCTGGCTCAAGTAAGAAAAGAAGTTGCAGTCTCCTCTTCAATATTTTAGATTGGTTTTCAAAGATATCAGGCAGAAATCTAGAGAGTACTTAATATGCCAGTAGGGAAGAGTACTAATTCGATTTACATTTGTTTAAATCTTACATAATTAAAAGACTGTATCTTACAAAATGTCTTATCTGATAAAATCTTGTAACTAGTTTATGTATCTTCTATGAAAAGAGTAATAAAACAAAGATTATTTGAGACAGTAAAAGAACACAAGTTTATATTGATGGGAAAAATGGAGTAATACACTTTTAAGTAACAGGCAACTTCACATTTTACTCATCTATTTAATGTATATTGATTCACATGATGAAAGTGATGATTTTCTTACTAAATGAGCCAAGAGAATGTTTGACTTCTATATTTATTAAATTTAAATCAATATAAGTCTAATAGGCAACCTCTAGGGGTGCCTAGATTCTCTCTTTTCCAGTTATTTATCAATTTGGTTATTTTGTTTGTTTCATTCAGCTTGTTTTAAAAAGAGTAATGATGCTACAATAGGGCCTGTGGAACATATGCTGGTACAACTCTTTATTAATTTAATACATATTTATTGTGTGGCTACTATGTGCGAATTTTCAAGTGCCGTCACTCAGCACCTGCAGAGCATCTCGGAGGGCAGTGAGGGGCCACCCTCGGTGGGCTCTCTGCTGGGGCCTAGGGTGAGCAACAGGCTGGTGGTGAGGGAGGGGGGTTCTTTGCCAATCTAAATCCAGTCTGGCCTGGGTATGAAGGAATTCTGCCTGAGCTGCAGATCCCAATTTGATTCAAACCCCACAGAAGGCATGATTTTATTGTGTAGCTACCATGTGCAAATTTTCAGAGTAGAAGTATTTTATCTTCCTTTGTAAGAATAGTCCCTTTTAAGAAAACTACTATCATTATATGCTCCAAAGCATATGTGACCGCATCTTCCTAGTGTACACATAGGCATTTAGATGCATGGCAACCATATTCTATGTCTGCGGTAACAAAAGTCACATTACATTATTTTCATACAAATTCATGGGGAAAAATACTACTTTTAATTGATATAAAGAAACAAGAGAGAAACAAAAAGCAATGCATTTTCAGTTTGGCCTTTTTTTATAAAAGAACATGAAAAAGTACTGACAAGCTAGGCAAATGTTTTAAAATACCCAAATTATTGTCAAAAATTATTTACATTTTCTCAAATAAATGTGTCTACATGTACGAAAGATGATTATAAGTAAAAGTATATTTTAAAAGTAAAACTTAAGTATAAATGACACTCTTCTGATATTTGAAATGTCAAAAACAGTGGTCACTATATATATCCTATGATTGCTTGTCATTTCATTGTTAAAACTTAGTAAATTAAATATTATTTTTAACGTCCTAAAATATCAACTAGGTGTTTCTTCAGCCCCTCAGAAAGAACGTGTAGCTGGAAAACTGGTATTAAACACAGAGTCCAGTAGCTTCATGCCCTATGCCTGTAAGTCAACTCAATGCCATCTTTCGTGCTCCACTCATCTCGGCTGACTTAAATCAAATTATAGTGTGGGGTAACTTCTGTAAACTGGAATTTCCTAAAACATTATTTTCAGTCCCACTAAATACCAAAAGCCTGCTCGGTTTTTACTGGCTAATTATAATTGGCAGGTCAGCTGAAGTCTTGGAAATCTGCAAGTGGCAAGTGAAAGGTGAGACACAGAAATGTTCTTCTTCCACAAGCTTACATGGAGCTTAATCTGCCAAAGCCTGAAATGGTTACATTGGCTTAAAAAAAAATGTATATTTCCTAGCCTGGCACAGTGGCTCAAGCCTATAATCTCAGCACTTTGGGAGACTGAGGCAGATCACTTGAGGCCAGGAGTTCGAGACCAGCCTGGCCAACATGGTTAAACCCCGTCTCTACTAGAAATACAAAAATTAGCCAGGCATGGTGGTGGGTGCCTGTAGTCCCAGCTACTCAGGAGGCTGAGACAGGAGAATTGCTTGAACCCAGGAGGTGGAGGTTGCAGTGAGCCAAGATTGC
>NW_012114488.1:8214028-8284253 GCF_000951035.1 Colobus angolensis palliatus
GGCGGGTGGATCACCTGAGGTCAGGTGTTCAAGACCAGCCTGGTCAACATGGTGAAACCCCATTTCTACTAATAATACAAAAAAAAAATTAGCCAGGCATGGTGGCGGGTGCCTGTAATCCCAGCTACTCAGGAGGCTGAGACAGGAGAATTGCTTGAACCCAGGAGGTGGAGGTTGCAGTGAGCCAAGATTGCACTGCTGTACTCCAGCCTGGGTGACAGAACAAGACTTCCTCTCAACATAAATAAAATAAAATAAAATAATGCATATTTCCAGTAAAATCATTTACAAGAATTTTACATTTGTTTTTCAAATTAAGTTTAGGTGCTAACATATTTACTCTCCAATGGTTTTCAAGATCTACCAGTGTATTAGTGCATTTTTATCCTGGTATAAAGAACTCCTCAAGACTGGGCAATTTATAAAGGAAAGAGGTTTAATGGACTCACAGTTCAGCATGGCTGGGGAGGCCTCAGGAAACTTGCCATCATGCAGAAGGTGAAGGGGAAGCAAGACACTTTCATCACAAGCCAGCAGGAAGAAGTGCCCAGCGAAGGGGTTAGAGCCCCTTATAAAACCATCAGATCTCGTGAGAACTCACTCACTATCATGAGAACAGCAAGGGGGAAACCACCCTCATGACTCAATTATCTTCACCTGGTCTCTCCATTGGCAGGTGCAGAGTATGGGGATTACAATTCAAAATAAGATTTGGGTGGGGACACAATGCCCAACCATATCAACCAGTAAACCTGAAACATACAGTGTTTTAATTAATCTCTCATATACAAATTGGTATGAAATAGAAATAAATCAAATAAAACAGCTTTTTAAAGTGGGGTGACAAAATTGAACAAAACCCAGTGTCAAAAGTGCGTGAGACATGTAATACAGGGATTAATATCTCCATACAATAGGAAAAACTCATCTATAACAAGCATTTCTGAGAAAAATGTTATAAATAGGTGTTAAATGTTTCTGCCATGTGTGCCTGTAGATGGTGGGGGGCCTTTGGGGTGTGCCCTTCCTCATCTCAGCCCGGAAGGGTAAAGTAACAAGAAGATAACAGCTAAGACTCTGGGGCTGGAGGCAGTGATTTAAGAGTATCATGGGGCAGAAATCATACACGGGACCTGTGCCAGCTCATTTGGCATTGCACCACGCGAGCTTTACAGGTGAAAATCAGTGGACAGGCCCACTATAGACTCGCCATGGGGTTCTGAGGTGGCTGCTGGCTTAAGGGGATTCAGGCACTTCCCTCAAGGGTCCTTTTTAGGTTGGGTCTATAAGAGGCATAGGAGGGTGAAGAGAGAATTGAACCACTCTTAGTATTCTGAACTTTAATAAACCTTTTGATTTTTTTTGAAAGCAGAAGACTATATGGATGCATAACCACAGATACAGTTTTAATGCATAAGCAGCCTTTGTGAATGTTTGCAATTTTTTTCACCCAAAGCTGATCGTAGAAAATTCAAGCTGTTACTAACGCCGTATTTCCTCAGCAGCTGAACTACGTTAAACCTCAGCAGCTGAACTACGTTAAACCTCAGCAGCTAAACTACGTTAAACCTCAGCAGCTGCTTCCCTTCAGCAAGAATCTGTGAAACCCTCATTTGAAAAGGCAATGAGAAACACGTGCAATCAATTGAGAGCCTAAATGAAAATTACAGAACAAACCGTTTTCCATGAAAACAGTCAAAATCATTAACCGAAGACGAAGCAACCCGTTACTGGTCTTCCAAATGTCAAAACAGTCAGCTTTAAAAGGTGAACGTTCTCTCAAACACTGTTTTAGAGCAAACAAAATGCACACAATTTGGAGGATTTTAAACTAAATTAGCAAAGTCTTTTAACATCTCTGAAATCAGGTCAGAAGGAAATTTATAATTATTTGCTTATTAACAAACATCTCCAATTTATACCTAAAGCTATAGTTTGTTTGCCCTCTACGGAGAAATCTCTTAAAGACTTTAGAAAATTTAATTTTCAAATGCCAAATGTTAAAATATATGCTGGTGATCAAATAATGGGAATTATTTTCATGACTGAGTAACCAGGTGAAAATATTTACAGCTGACCCTTGAACCACAGGTTTCTGACGTCATGGGTCCACAGTTACAAGGACGTTTCCTTCGCCTCTGCCGCTCTGAGACAGCAGGATCAGCCCCTCCTCTTCTTCCTCCTCCTCAGCCCACTCATGGTGAAGACGATGAGGAGGACGAAGACCTTTATGATGATCCACTTCCACGTAACCAATAGTAAATATATTTTCTGTTCCTTATGATTTTTAATAACATTTTCTCTATTTTTGTAAGAATACAATATATAATATATATAACATACGAAATATGTGTTAACTAACTGTGTTATTGGTAAGGCTGCCAGTCTACAATAGGCTATTATTTTGGGGGGAGTTGAAAGTTATCCTCAGATGTTTGTGCCAGGTCTGCACCCCTCACCCCTGTGTTGTTCAAGGGTCAACTGTACAAAACACTTAACTCCAAAAAAACCATCATTTTCTACATCTATTAAATCCCTCCTTACAAAGTGATATCAGGCAGCGTCTTACCTGAATTCTTATTGGTTTTGTTCTGCCGACTTTTAACCTGTTCAGTCCACAGGGTAGGGTAACGTGATGCAATATCTATGAACCAAAACGAAATGATAAGCATTTTTAATTCATCATGAACGCACAATGTTCCTCAGTTACATAGTGCAGCAAGCAGTCCGAAAGCCAAAATAAATCAATATAACACACAGTGTACATTTGTCAAGAAATAGTTACAATGATTATATGCATGAGACAAAAGGAAATCATAACATACGTTTAAAATATTTTTGGCATTCTTCTCTTTATCCAAAAGTATAGTTAAAAGCTCTTTGGGTCTAGACAGAATTCACTCTAAAAGAATCAGATTTTAGAAAAATACCCAAATGTACAAGAAGATATCCTTGTGTAGTTAAAATGGCTATTCACACAACATACAACGTTTTCACTCAGTTGAAAGACTCAATACAAAATGCAATATGTGAAATATAACTTTTGCCTGAAACTTTTCAGGAACACCCCTTTTGTAGTAATCTTGTTTAACAAATAAAATTGAATGGGCCGGGCGTGGTGGCTCACACCTGTAATCCCAGCACTGTGGGAGACTGAGGCGGGTGGATCACCTGAGGTCAGGTGTTCAAGACCAGCCTGGTCAACATGGTGAAACCCCATTTCTACTAATAATACAAAAAAAAAATTAGCCAGGCATGGTGGCAGGTGCCTGTAGTCCCAGCTACTCCTGAGGCTGAGGCAGGAGAATCGCTTGAGCCCGGGAGATGGAGGTTGCAACGAACTGAGATCACATCATCGCACTCCAGCAGCCTGGGCAACAAGAGCGAAACTCCGTCTCAAAAAAAAAAAGGAATATAGTGCAGGTCACTGTTAGTGCGTGAGAGCACAGACCCTGAAGAAGACGTCTGGGTCTGAATGCCATTTGCCATTTACACCCAGATGGACTTGGGTCAATTGCCACAGGACTCTCATCTGCGGAAGGGCATTCAGAAGGCCCCAGGACTCACAGCAGGAGAGCCCACATTGTGTAGCACGCAGGGCCATGCAGCATTAGTCACCAATATTATTATTTGCAAAGCATAATGCAGTCCTACACTTCTATGTTTTTTCATTTATACTGTGTATTCCTTACACTTTGCCTTTTAACCCTGGTCCCCTTTGACCTGGTAATTTTTCATAAGTTAGTAAATACCTAAGACAATGTATTAAAGGTAAAAACAGGAAATCTATCCTTGTTATGACCACTTGTAAAGATGTGAAATGTAAACAGGGAAAATGGCCATACATTTCATATTATCCAAACTGTAAAATTTCAACTTAGAAATGTGTATTTAACGAAACCCTCACGAGAATGCAACATGGCAATATCGGAAAACCCCTCACTCCAAAGACATCAGGAAAAACAGTGGGTGCCCTCATAAGGCTGGACACGGCCACACGCAGTCCGTTTCTGCTTGGGAGTTTGTTCTCTTATCCCTGTCTAACATCATGATGTTTAGATACACATTTACCCAGTGAAATTATTTCTACAGCCAAGCAATTCACATTCCCAGCATCTCACAGTTACTTCACGGGTGTGTGGTTAGGAAATGTTTACTATGCCATCCATTGCCATTTCGTCATTAAGTATATTCCTCGTGCTACGGGCTGGATGTGTGGGATGCCATCCATTGTCATTTCATCATTAACTGGATTCCTTGTGCTGTACGCTGGATGTGTGGACTTGTCCATCCCACATAACTGCAGCTTTGCAGCCTCTGACCTCATCTCTCTATTTTCTCCATCCTACCCTACCCTTGGTGACAACCTTTCGGCTTGCTGTTTCCTTCTTCTCACTGTTGGGGTTTTGTTTGTTTGTTTGTTTGTTTGTTTTTTAATAGATTCCACATATAAGTGAGATCATGTGGTCATTTCTGTGTCTGGCATGTACACTCCTTACTGAATGAGCTCTAACAAGATGACTCGCCCCACTTCCCAGCTCCATGCCATCCCTCGCCCTCCTCCCCGACCCAAACTGTGCAATCCCCGCCCCCGGCTCACCTTCTTCATCTCCTTGAGGCTGAGTCTCCAACGCCGGAGCCGCGGCATCATCTGAATTCAGAACGGAAAAGATTTGCAAGGAGACTACAATTATGAGAGTAAGTTAAGTAAGTGTGCATGCGGGTGGATGCTGAGGACTTGCACTCAGTCCCCACAGATCAACCAAAACGCAACCCCACACAGACCCGACCGGATGCTGCCTGAGGCATCCACACCCACTCTCCAGTCAGCTGCTATTTAAAATGCTCCAGGCTAGACACTGACCTAACTTCCAAGTGGAAAACATCCGATCAGTTCTAAACTCTCAGAGCCAATCACAGGCCATAGGGCAGATGAGGAAGGAATCAAAATAATCAGAGGAAAGAAAGTCTAGCCCTGGGAAAGAGAAGTCATAAATTCGGGCCACCGGAGGTTACAGAAGAGGGCTTGGCAGGGACTGGGGTGGGGTTGAGCAGAGCCATGTCCCCTTAACACGCCCTCTGTTTCCCCAAGAGAAAGGCAAGGGTTGGAGAATTCTGGACGCCCTTCTACACCTCTGGCCCTCCCTCTCTCCACTGCTGCCCTAGAATAATCTAAGCGAGGATCTGAGGGGCGCATGGGGTGGAGGGGGCAGGGTGAAAGTTATCAGAGAATTGAGGGAAGGGCGGGCTGGGGTGTCACAGGCCCGTGCACCACTCATGGACTTGCATTTTCCAAGTGGAGAATCTGTATTTAATTAATTGACACACACATTGGGTTCCCTGGTAAACTAAGAGGTTTTAAATGGCTCAGAGACCTGGCAGGATGGCAGGCCCCTGAGCCAGGAGTCCTCCTCCAGACACTCAGGGCCCCACCCGGGAAGCAATCACAGGGCACTGTGGTGCTCTCAGGATCATCCTTTTTTTTTTTTTTTTTCACTGAAGCTTGCTTATATCATTTTGTTAAATAGTAACTTTTGGATTGAAATACAGGAAAAAGTGGCAAAGATGAGGTCCGGCCACAAGACCTATGTAGGTAACTAAGTCATGAACTTCCCAGTGGTCTAAAGAATAAAGTTTGTCATAAGACTTTATTTTAGGGGGAAAATCAAAACAGATTTTCAAAAAATTTTAACATTGAGCAATCTCTCGAAAACAGTTTGCTAGCTATCAAAATACTGACAAAAATGTAACATCAGTTATTTGAAATATCCAAGTCTAACATTGATAATAACAATAAACTAGGAATATTTTGTGGTTGAATATTTTACAGTCTTCTTCCAAGAAAATAAAACAAAATGGGAAACATATTTTAAACACAAGAACATACAAAAAGTCTTAAAATAACATATTTGAAATTTTTTGGAATGAGGACAATCAAATACATGATTACTGTTGTGTGTTTTTGCTGAGGCCTCACCAAGTCACCACTCTGAGGCCACCAGCCCATTCCCCAGTCACTGGGGCCAGGCCAGTCTGAAAGCTCAGTCTGAATGGCAAGCAGGGAGGGCAGGTGTGGTCTGGGGACAGGGTGACTAACAGGCCCACTGTCCATTCCTCCTCTCAGCCCTGATTCTGGGCACCAGAGGCTGTTCCCCTTCCTGCCCTGTCCACGCTTCCCCCTCAGCACGGTCATCACAGGCCCTACTCCATGCCCCTGTCCCTCACAGACGGGGTGGTTCTGTCCCAACAGAACAAGGCCATTGGCGGCTGCTGAAGTCAGCCTTAAAGAAATAAAACAAAAATCTCGAAGAGCTGTGCAGTTTTTATTTTCCCTCTATCAGAGTCTGTGAAGTGTCTCGTCTTATTTGTGTCTGGAAACCAGCTCTGTTGCTTAATCCAGGTGTCTCCTCTGCGTATTCAGGCCTAAAGTGGGGGGCGTGTTTTTTCCTTAACTCACTTTCATGCCCAAAATACTAATTCCTCTAGATTTTGTTTACAGTGGGTACAATAAATATCATAATAAACAGGATTAGGAAATGGCCTCTGAAAGAAGATGATCCTTCCGTCTCCTCCTCCCTTTCCACATTTGATTAATTTTTCTAGTCATGAGATTGTCCCTTCCTTTCTCTACAAATATCGATATGCCCACCCCATTATCTTCTTGACTCAATTCACGCAGCTCACTATTGCTCTATGCAACTTTACCCCTTCCTTTCCAACCATAAACCCTCTTCCAACCCAGTGTCCCCATTAGGCCTGTCATCATTTTTCGGCTGGAAAATGAGCTATCTTCCTTGACTGTGAGGTTTCGCCTGTCCCAGCTCACACCTGTTACATATTTCCCCTTCCAGGAAGCTGCTCCTGCCTCATTCTTGGCAGGCGCCCTCTGGACAGCCTGACATTTACTCTCATGCCAGCTTGTCCCTCCAACATGTCTGTGTCTTAGTAATACAGAACTCTTTTTGCAAAGGATCTTCCAGGGCAGGGACGGGCCTCATCACAGTCTCCACACATGTGGAACGGACTAGTGGAATAAAACTCCCAATTTTTTTTTTTTTTTTTGAGACAGAGTCTCACTCTGTTGCCCAGGCTAGAGTGCAGTGGCGCCATCTCAGCTCACTGCAACTTCCATCTCCTGGGCTCAAGCAATTCTCCTGCCTCAGCCTCCTGGGATTACAGGCATGTGCCACCACGCTGGGCTAATTTTTGTATTTTTAGTAGAGATGGTGTTTCACCATGTTGGCCAGGCTGGTCTCAAACTCCTGACCTCAGGTGATCTGCCTGCCTTGGCCTGGGCTGTCTTTATATTATTTTTGTTCGTTACTGGTTCAGTACACTGTCATCTTGAAAACAACCTCTGACTTTAAAGGCTGATGTAAGAGAAAAGCAGAAATGGGTCCTGGTACTGAAGGGTGTTGGCTGAGGCAAGGGCAGAAAAGAGGATGGAGACTTTCCCAGGGGAGTCGTGGTGGGCATGTGACAGACCCCAAAACAGGACCTGCAGGCTGTGATATGATGCTTAAGTTTAAGGGTTTTGTTCGGCTCTTGTTTGCACCAGTCTCAGAGGCAGTGATTGCTGTAGGTAGAAAAAACGGGTCCTCCTCCTCCTTGTAGGGAGGAGTTGAGGCTTCTTGATCAGGGTCCTCAATAACTGCAATGGTTTAGAATCCCACAGGGAGCCAAAACACTGAGCCTCAGCCCTCTCCACAGTCACAGACTGGGAGGCTCCAGGGGGTCCTAACAGTGTCTGCTGATGGTCCTGAAACAAGCCACAGAGCACAGGCCCAACACCAGTCATCCCAGCAGAGCACAGACCCAACGGAGCTAGTGATCGTAAGAGTGAATGGCACTTGCTGAACGAATAAAGAAGTAACAAACTGGCTCGGCTCTCATCATTGTCACTAGTGGATGTTTAAACTTTAACTTAAGACATTATTTCACAGGATAGGTTAAATTAGATGTTGTATATTATCACACACATTTATTCTAAGATAGTTACCTGTTTTTCCTGTGCCTTCGCGTTGCGGTAACTTTTCATTTATGGAACCTAAAAGAGAAAATTAAGGAGTGGAGTGAAATGAAATTATTTTGGACTCTTAAATGGTCATCACAAATTAAGTTACGCACATGCTTTTGCTCCATTTTGATTAATTTGCAGTGCTTTGGCACGTTCTACTTAAATTCTGCAAGCTGTCTAGTACCCTGAGGGGACACTGTCACCTAAACTTGCAGACCCGGGACTCAGCAACAAAAGATTAGTTTCTACTTCAGGTGCTAAGGGGTTGCACATGTATAGAAGACCTTAAAACCCAATATATTACAGTTTCTTCACCTGAAAAATGTCATCATAACCATAACATACACCCATGTTGGGGTACTGAAGTGAATTAGGTAAAAAAGGAAACGTTTTTAAAATCCTAAGACATTACACAACCAAAGATAACTAAAAACCCTGATTTCAGCTTGATTCTGATTTATAGAGGAGAATGGTGAGGAACTACCTTTTGCTAGACTATTGAAAATCTACTAAGTAATGTGCGACCAAGTTTGAATGTTTATATGATGCTGAAAGGTGTATATTACAAATAGAAAGTGTAGTTCTTTCTCTTCCCACAGATTGACGCCGCTATACGGATCCACTTCCCCCTCATCATTAGTATACCTACTCGAGAGAGAAAAACGGTTCTTCTCAGAGTTTGCTGGCAGTTGAATATTCTGTTCAGAATTAAGTTGGAATTCCCATAGCCATAGACACGCCCAGTAAAACTCCTCAGCAGAAACATTTTGGAACTTGAAATTATTTGTTTCTGTTTTCTTTTTTTCAATGTTGAATATGACAGAAATACAGACCAACATTCACATTAAAAATATAGCTTATGACATTTTGAGGATGCTCATCTTATTTTTGGGAAATGCAATAGTAATGTGGCAGGAAATTTACAAGCAATTCATTGGACGGCAGAGAAAATGGAGGAACTTGGAGGCGCCATCCATCCTCCGGCACTCTTGGCAGACGCTGCCTCGGGGTTGCATTGCCCAGACACCCCTGAACACACGTCAGCGGTTCCCATGAAGGAACACAGTGCAGCCATCCCAAACCCTCCTCTGTGACAGGTACTCATCAGACAATGCTGACTTCAGGAAAGCTGAATGAGGATTTACACGGGAATGTTCTCAGCGGTTTCCCTGCTGGCTGCATATCTAAAAATAACTAAATAATATGCGTTTGGGAATTTGCTGTCCCCAGGGGATAAAAAGGAACACAATTCTCCTGGTTCATCTACCAAAGCCAGCCCTTCTCTCTTTCCCGGCTGTTACTGTTACCATTTGGTTACATATTACGTTGTTTCCAGGCCTTGCAACACAAGGTTTTTCTTGGTAAGAATTCCTCAGGATACAAAGCTAACCTCACTGTGTGGCCACCTCCTGAAGCTCTCAAAATCCTCCTTCCCTTGTTTCTGCCTTTTGGACCATCTCTTTACAAATCCAGATTTCTTAAAGAGCTTAAGCTTCTTAGTCATCAGTTTATTTTTATCATGTGTTCCCGAAAGAGGCAAAAAGTATTTTCTACTTTTGACGGGAAATGATCATATTTTGGTAATATTTCTGAATATTTCTGTGCAGGTTTTAATATCACAAGGAAAATGTAAATATGCTAATAATTATAATATCCTTCATGAGAGAGTTTCTCAATTGAAATAAGAAAATATTTTGTACTATACAGACAGAACGGTACAGACTGCAGATTCAAAATTTCTTGAGGGCTGAGGTCAGAATCCAACATTTAAACATTCTCTACCCTCAGGCAGCCTCTGTCTCTGAGCCAACCAGGACTGTGGCTTTATCATCAGGCCCTTGCATTCAATCCGTGTTTACTTAAATCAATCCACACAAAAATAATTTGATCTTGTTCTTCATATGTAAGAGATAATTTTAAGACAGAACCAAGTGTTCCTGGATCACCTGCTCTGTGATTCATGACTCAAATATTTTACAAGACAGAAATTGCAGGAGATCCTGATAGTGCATTGACTTCACCTTTTAACTACCTTGGGATGAAAAGATGACGCCCAACCTTGCTGCCCCTGCCTTCCTGCAGGATCCTGGCCTCCAGGATGGGAAAATAGCTCCACATATTTCCACAGGCCAGCAGAGCCATGCAAACACACAAAGCCAGACCCCGAGGCTGTCACTGCATTTTTCTGGAGATAAGGATTTGCTGAACTTCCAAGTGTTTATAACAAGCAAGACTGCAGGCTGTACTTGCAGAAAGGGGGCCGAGAAAGAAGGGTGGACTGATACACACATGTCTGCAGACAGTGCACACCTTTGTGAACCCTGGGCTGGAGGCTGGACCTTAAGGATCTGCTTGCTGTTCACAGACACAAAGAGGTTGCTCAGTGATCCACCTCAGCCTCGGATTCCAAAGGACACATCTGAATTGCTCCCATTCGTGAGATCCCATCGCACCTGAATGCTGTTCTAGAGGGGTGGGCTTTGTCGTAACGGGGATGTGAATTTCTGGTGGAAGAGACCACTAAGTACAACGTGAGGAAACGTCTCTGCTTTAAGGGAGGAATAGCAGCTAGTAAGTCTTGTAGCTTAAGCACTTGGTTCAAATCCAGCTGCTCTCAGCCTCAACAACATGTTGCCAGAACAGCCCAGTGGAGGGAATGGTGTTTTGCTGATGGAGCCAGTGGTTTACACAAGCTCCTTCCGGACGCCCTTCACACGTGAGTGAGGACAGGGAGGTCTGTGGCACAGACGTGAGAGGGGTGAGGGGGCAGCTCCCTGCGGGGAGTCCCCCTTCAGAGCAGTTAAACAAGCCTACGGCTCACCCCTCCCGAGAACTTCGCATCCTGGGGGCAGGTTTACAGCATCGGATGAGGGAGGCGAGAGAAAAAGAAAAGGGAACAGCAAGGGTTGCATTCTCTGGTCCAGATGGCGTCTCTGTGCTACCCGGCTTTTCTCAAGGTTCCTGCCCTCCCACCCTCTCATCGGGACAACATGAGGGTGACAGGAAAGACGGTGCCAATTTCCGAGGATGTGGCGCTGCAGGGAGAAGACAGGGCATGGGCGGCAGAACAAACGTCCCTCCCTCCTAGCTCCGTGCCCCTGACCAGGCACCTTCACCACGCGAAACCTCTGTTTCCCTGTCTCTGGAGTGGGCAGTGTGGTGAAAACCCACCAAGCACAGTCGCATGGACCTAGGAGAGCGACCCACACATAGGAGTGCACGATGAACGTTCGCCAAAGAGGTGCTGTGTGTGCCATCGGAAGCTGCCTCTCCACGTGCTCTGCTGGACAGGCAGCTGGGGGAAAGTCCCCTCCAGAAGAGCAATGCTCCCCACTCAGACCAAGCCATGCACAACACAGCAGCCTCTAGGAGAACACCAACTGGCCTGCAGCCCTCAGGCCCTCGCCGCCATCACCTTACGTGCATTCATTCATTCCTGGGCTCAGCCCCTCATGCACACCCGTCAGGTGTCCACAGGCAAACAGTGGCAGGGACGCAGCACTACACACTTGAGTCCAATTTGGGGAGGTGGGCATTAAACAGAACTTACTCAAGCAGTGTCTGTTGCAACTGTGTACACAGCTGATGTCTATATAGCTCTTACTGTGTGTCAATCCCTGCTATGTCCTTCACAGACTTGAAGCCATTTAATGCAGATGCCAGCCCTGCGAGGTGGGACTGCCATTGTGCCTGTTACACAGATGAGGAAAGTGAGACCAAAGGGCTAAGTAACTGGCCCAGGGCCACTTAGGAAGCGGCAGAGCCAGGATCCAGGCCTGCTTTTGTAGCCATCAGGAGAGCTGACTTTGAGCAAAGGCCTCTCTGAGAAAGAATGAAGGGGTGAGTAGGCACAGGCCAGAAAAGAAGGGAGAGTGGACCAGGAGGTCCAGGAGACCACGCACAGGCTGGCAGAGAGCAGCACACAGCCCGTCCACCACCACAGGGACATGCAGCTGCTCCAGACGCCAGAAGTGCCCCCTGCAAGCCCCACCTGTTAGGAGCATTCTGTCCCCACTGGGCGCGCCTGCCTGGCAGGGCTCTCTCAGGCTGGAGCCTGTTGGAGATGGTATAGAGGGCCTGAGCCCGCTGTCCTGGGACCCGGACACCATGCACAGTGTGGCCTGTGAAGCTTGTGGGCTCTGGTTGGCATCAGATCCCTGATTTGGTCTCAGGACCCTTCCCAGTTATGAACAGGCCAGGGGGTGGTGAGAAGGGTGGAACAGAGTGGTGTGTGAAACGGTGCAGTGGGACAGAGCCGTCTGGGCACTGGCATGGAGATGCCCCTGGAGTCGGAGTTCATGAAAGCCAGCCAGCCCCGTGGGGATTCTCTGTCAGAGACAGCTCAAGCAGGTGCCTCTCTGGCTAGACAAGAAATGGTTTTCTACAAACAGTGACTTTCATGTTTATAAATAAGTTTTAAGTTTTTTGAGCTAAGGATATATAAAATCAAGGGAGGAAAGAGAGAAGCCATCTACATTTTTTGCAATCTCATGCTTCAGTCAGCATGAAGAGTGAGAGGGGACATGCAGGTATTTTGTGTGACTGTCCAGGTCCCGTCAGTGTCAGGGAGCACCAGCCACGGTTACAGAGCACTGCCCAAAGCGAAGGGAGGAAGCAGCTCCGTCCCCTGGCGGCTCTCCTGGGTTGGCTGCCGGCGTCCCTGCACCACCTGGGATGGGATAACAGAAAACCTGACCCTGGGGCTCGTCTTCGCTGCTCAGGACACGGTCAGCAGCCCTCTCCTCTCAAGGGCCTTTTATCTGCACCAAAACACCTGCTTCTGCAGGGCTCACCCCACTCCCCAGATTCCAGCAGGGCTCACCCCACTCCCCACATTCCAGCGGGGGTCACCCCACTCCCCCACATTCCAGCGGGGGTCACCCCACTCCCCCACATTCCAGCAGGGGTCCCCCCACTCCCCAGATTCCAGCAGTAGTCACCCTACTCCCCAGATTCCAGCAGGGGTCACCCCACTCCCCCAGATTCCAGCAGGGGTCACCCCACTCCCCAGATTCCAGGGTGAGGAAGTACCTCTGGGCTTCCCTGCCATGTCACACAGGTGGGCTGGGGAGGGCTGTCCGCAGGTGCCCCTCTGAGGGCAGGGAAGGTGAACTCTAGGCCAGGCCCTTTCCCCTTCATGCTGACAGAACCGCATCCATCCACCCTGTGGGCTCCAGCCGCCTGAGACTCCTCTGCACTCTTTAGATTGCAACAGACTGGCCGTGGCAGGGAGGGCGTCCTCCCAGAGGACCCAGGGCACATGGCTCTCGGCCCCAGGGCAGCTGTCCTGTGCTCTTAAGGGCTCTAGGCCTGTGAGAAGCCAACCAGCCACTCAGCCTCCTGGGATGAGTCCTAGCGAAGAACAGAACGTGCTTCTCACAGCCTGCAGAGTGCTGTATTAGGATAGATACGGCTCTCCCTAAATAGGACCAGCTTTCAGTCAAGCAAGTGCTTCTCACAGCTTGCAGAGTGCTGTATTAGGATGGACACTGCTCTCCCTAGATAGGACTGGCTTTCAGCTAAGAAATAGACAAGGCCTGTGGACCAGTCGGGGTCTCCTTGGCATGAGCCAGAATCCCAGCACTGGCCGGCCGAGCGAGGTGACCACGGCCTCATCTCCCCTGCACCCTGAGAGCTGCCGCCATCATGTTCACTCTTGTCCTGACACTGGCAGGAGCCCCGACCCTGCCAGGGTTTATACCCCAGGATTTAGACACACACAGCACCTGTCCTCTGCAGTCCTGCTGCCAGAACTCAGGGAATGCCTCTGCTCTATCTGACTTCACCAGGTCCTATCCCTAAGCCTCACCGTGGCCACAGACTGGGGCCAGGCAGGACTTGCACGCACTCCTTGGGGGCATTCTGGAGCGGGGACGGCACGGCCCAGGTCCACAGTACCGCCAGGGACAGCGCAGCCCAGGTCCACACTGCCCTTAGCTACTCCCACCTCATCTCCCCTCTCTCCACACTGAGCCCAGGGGGAGGCTTAGTGGAGAAGCAATTTGCACAGGAGGAATATCACCTATTTTGCATTTTCCTGAGTGCCCGTGGTCAAATAATCCTCAAGACAACATGACTGGAAGCGATAGGACCTCCTTCCTGCCTCATCCCAGGGAGGCCCTGGGTCACCTTGAGGCTGAGCCTCACCCCCTGGCCCATGTGGGACATTCAGAGTCACAGACACCATGCCCTGGGACCCACCCACCTCCTCACCCGCCAGCTCCCATCAGCCTCTGAAGGCGCTGCTCCCGAGTACTCTTTCTCCGTCTCAGCCTTGAGCTGCATGACCAGGCCAGAACCCCAAGGGGTCAAGACATCCCTCACCCAGGGTCAGGAGGGGCGTTGGCAGCCACAGACTCCCCCACTGGCCCTGTGACTATCCTCGGATCCTGTGATGAGACGGTCATGGATGGCTGCCCTGTGGGCCTGTGTTCCTCTGGAGGGAGGCCCCTCACCTCAACTCAGGACTTGGAGTGTGGGGCCAGCCACGAGCACCAGCACTGCCTGGAAACTCGGCAGAAAGCAAACTTTGGCCACACGGCAGACCTGCCAGGCCGGAAACTCCAGGAGCCAGCCGGGCTTGGGCTCATCAGGCCTTCTGAGTGAGGCTGGCACATGTGAAAATTCGAGCCAGAATCCAGACGGGATGGCCGGGCCCCTGTGCCTGTGAAGCTGTGTCACTGCTGCATAATTATTCCTCATGTGTCCCCAGGATCATTGTCACTGCTCCTGTGTCTCCCTTCCGTCCCCCTGGCGGCACCGCCTCCCTCCTGCCACCCTCATCTCCAGCTCAACCTCAGTTTTGCCACGTCGGTGTTTCTGTGGGTGAAGAAACCAAACGGAATCCATTTGATTTTGCTCAGCGAACCTTTATGTTATTCACAGACCTGGAGGAGAGTTTCGCTGGACTTGGTGGCACCAGCTTTTATGCTTTGTGGGTCTTTTTGTATCCTAGTGATTCTGCCTTTAAACAGTTGGGATTACCAATTTGAGGTGCATCTGATAAAAGGAATGTTCTGAATTTACTGATGTCTGAGTTGAGAACCTGATTCAAAGGCAGGAGAAAAATGCCTGAGTACAGCTGTATCACTCTTGCTAAAGGGCCACATGACATTTTAACAGCTTCAGAAATCTTTTCAACATTTAACTGTTGTGGCTGCATCTAGTGAAAAAAGGTGCTGGAAAATAATTAGCATTTGTCCAAAAATAATTCGAGGAAAAAATAATATACTTGTTTCTATATACATAAAATATCTCTGGAAGCTGGGAGCGGTGGCTCATGCCTGTAATCCCAGCACTTTGGGAGGCCGAAGGGAGATCGAGACCATCCTGGCTAACACGGTGAAACCCTGTCTCTAGTAAAAATACAAAAAATTAGCCGGGCGTGGTGGCGGGTGCCTGTAGTCCCAGCTACTCAGGAGGCTGAGGCAGGAGAATCGCTTGAACCCAGGAGGTGGAGGTTGCAGTGAGCCGAGATTGTGCCACTGCACTCCAGCCTGGATGACAGAGCAAGACTCTATCTCAAATAAATAAATACATAAATAAATAAATTCTCTAGAAGCACACACCCATTATTCTTTAAATAGAGCTATACAAATTGGGGTCATTTACTTCCAAAGACCTCTTGATTTCTTTGGGAACATTTCATTAACTATCAGAGAATACAAGACAAAAGCCACTTGTAGATGAGGTACAGTAAAGGGCTGTTTTACAGGATACTCTTCTCAACTCATGTGAGGTTCCAGTACAAATTGGCTGGCAAATTAAATGTACACTAAAATACAACAGAGGTGCAGATTATAATCAAAACACAAATACTAGACACTAGAAAGTACTTTTTCCTGAGGTTAAAAGTAGTAAGTATTTTTCCTGAATAGAAAAAGTTACACCAAAATATTGTCCATCAGATAGAATAGCTGTGAACAACTCAACACTAAGTCCAATTTTAAAAAGAAAATTGAAGCAGAGGAAAGGCTGGGCCCAGATGGGAGCTTCAGGAGTCGTCAGCCAGGGAAGGGCCAGGGTGGGATGCATGGAAACCTGACTTCCGGTCCAGGTCCTGGCAGACACAGGGACCTCCCACTCTTCCCAAGCCAGCCTGAAGCCGCTTGTCAGACTAAACCTACACCCCATGGTCTTTTTCTTTAACATTTTACTTATTATTATGTTTTTACATTCAGCATCATTTGAACACTTTCAGAATTTAATCTGAATCTTTTATTGAAAATTTTACAAATCCTGTGTTGGCTTTATCAAATTACTATTTTATCTCATCATGGATGTAAAAGAAATGTCCTCGACACTATAAAAGGTGTTATAAATTTACGTGTTACAGAGTAAATGTAACATATTTTTCTCTGAAAAGAATCACAAGTTTTTAATTGTTTTAAATTGTTTCAATTTTTATTTTTTGTAGAGACGGTGAAAGGTCTCACTTTTGTTGCACAGGCTGGTCTCAAACTCCTGGGCTCAAGTGATCCCCCTGCCTCAGCCTCCCATAATGCTGTGATTACAAGCACGAGCCACCACTCCCTGCCTACAAGTATTTTTAATTGATAAAATTCAGATTTATATCTGATATTGCAGCTTGATTCCTGAAGTGACCACCTCTCATTGTTTTCATGACCATCTAGAAAGAAGCCTCAATTTTCAGTGCATTTCCTACTTCTCCTTAAGGTGGTTTGTTTTTACATTTTCTTTTACATTTCTTTCAATAGTATTGAAATGTTTTACTTTAATAACTTTCACTTTTCAAGAAAAGACCTATGAAGGCTAAAGAAAAAGCCGTTTTGAGGTGGAGACACACAGCAAGCTGGATTGCCTCCGAGGCACAAGCTCTCCAGGTCAAGCAGAGCCACTGCACGCTGGCCCCGAACGATTTCTACCAGGAAGTGCTTCAGAGATGTTGGAGACCAAACGCAGCTGCCTTGCTGATTTCAGGATTTGGGAATTTAATTATTCTGGGTGATCCTTTCAAGTCCCTCAGCTATGTAGGGTCCTTAACGTAGTGCCAGGGAAATTCATGTGAAAAATTAAAAATTCAGTTAGCTTTGGCTTATGAAGTGTGTTTTTTTCTGAAGTCATTTAGGATACTCCTCCAAACATGGAATTCCACCAATTCAGATGGAGGACAAGACTTTAGGCCTTGCAGAAAAATGCAGAAGTCATAGTTAAATCAATGTATATCATGTACTGAAAGTGATTCATGCGAATCCAAGATCATCCATCGTTTATAACAGGGCCTTCCCCAAACACAGATTTAGAAATCTCTGGGATTAGCATCCACAGTGAAGACGAGTGCATAGTCATGTTCAGACCCCAGAGAGGAAATGCCTAGAGAAGGGAGGAAAATCAGACCGCAGACAGGAAACGCCTGGAGAAGGGAGGAAATTCAGACCCGGAGAAGAAATGCCTAGAGAAGGGAGGAAATTCAGACCCAGAGAGAAAATGCCTAGAGAAGGCCACTGACTTACTCCTGCCTATCACAGGTATCACACAGACTTTAGTAATTAAAACCAAATTATAAATTTGCATGTTATAGAGTTTGTTAGGAAATAAACAGGAAGGAACAGATGTCTTCTTCCCCATGCTACAGGAAAGGACGCCTACGCCAGACACAGCTGTGTCAGGTGGAACAGGAAGATGTCCGCTCTGTGGCGACAGGCCTATAGCTGCAGGGTACGAGGCCTGGTCCCTGCTTCAGAAGGCAGGGGTGGGCTGGGGGTCTCGAGATGGGCACCAGCTACTGCACATGGGCTGTGTCTATCCATCTTCTCTAACTTGAAACCTGTAGCTTCCTTCAAATACGGAACTCCAAGCTATAAATGAAGATTCTTTGAATATTGTAATATTAAAAATTCTTGCATGTAGGTTCAGCTTACAATATGTTAACCCACTTTGTACTCATGCCAGGAACCAGCTCTTGGTCAGGGTGCACAGTCAGAGGAGAGATGAGATTAAAAACCTGAAGCTATTTCCAAATACTAGAGAATGGGCTACAAACACCCTCCCTCGGCAAAAGGGCCTTTGTTTTCAACCTCTAATCCTGCCCCCAGCAATGTTAGGCTTCAAATCTTTGTGGGGGCGGTGCGGGTGGGGGCGGATGGGGAAGTAAAGAAAGAAACAAAAAGAAAATCCCTACAGAAGAAACAAGAATCAACTCTGTCTCTCAGGAGACACATGGAGCCGGCCCCCGATCCCAGGACGAAGGACATGAGGGACTTGTTATGTAGTGCGCACCCTGCCCTTTACTGTCCCTTCCTTGGACACTGGAGCGGGAGGGTACTCCCTGAGCATAAAGCCATCTACAGACCCCGCAGGTCAACATCAGCAGGGCTCTGAGGAGTGCATACACCACTGAACTGTGAGCAAGAAACACCTGCCGTAAAGCCATCTACAGACCCCGCAGGTTGACATCCGCAGGGCTCTGAGGAGTGCACACATCTCTAAACCACGAGCAAGAAACACCTGCTGTAAAGCCATCTACAGACCCCGCAGGTCAACATCAGCAGGGCTGTGAGGAGTGCATAACCACTGAACTGTGAGCAAGAAACACCTGCCGTAAAGCCATCTACAGACCCCACAGGTCAACATCAGCAGGGCTGCGAGGAGTGCATACACCACTGAACTGTGAGCAAGAAACACCTGCCGTAAAGCCATCTACAGACCCCGCAGGCTGACATCCGCAGGGCTCTGAGGAGTGCACACATCTCTAAACCACGAGCAAGAAACACCTGCTGTAAAGCCATCTACAGACCCCACAGGTCAACATCAGCAGGGCTCTGAGGAGTGCATACATCTCTAAACCACGAGCAAGAAACACCTGCTGTAAAGCCATCTACAGACCCCGCAGTTTGACATCAGCAGGGGAGTGCATACTTCTCTAAATGTGAGCAAGAAACACCTGCCCTAAAGCCATCTACAGACCCACAGGTTGACATCAGCAGGGCTCTGAGAAGCACATATATCTCTAAACTGTGAGCAAGAAACACCTGCTCTCGGCAGCACAGAACACGAAGTGGACTTGGATACGTCTCCGAGAGCTGCCTTCTTGTCCCTGCCACATCTAAGGCACCACACCATTTGCCATCAACCTCACCCCACTCCCCAGAGCCCTTGACCATCTCTGCCCACCTTCTCCTATGCCCGACTCCCAGCCGGGTGTAAATAGGAATTCAAGGCCCCAAGAATTTTGATACTTTGGTGTCTGGGGGAGAAACACGGGTTATGGAGACAGAGATGTAGATTTACATCCTAGCTCTGCCATTTCCAAGCACAGAGACCTTGGAAAGTTTTCTTGCCTGTAAAAGAGTCGTTTTAACCCCTGTAGCTTAGGCTGCTATGAGGAAACCAGTGTTCAGCCCTGGCGAGTGTGAGCCCGTGGCTGGCGCTTCTGCGTGGCCAAGTAGGGGGGCCGCAATGCCCAGCCCACTCTCTCCAGCTCTCCAGAGCATCCCCAGAGGCAAACCTTAATTCTCCTGTTCCCCAAATCCCCCCAGGTCTTTCCTTTCCTACCCAGCCCTCCCTCAGGCTCAGGGCTGTGCTTTTCTATCTTCTCCTTCTACCAGCTCCTAAGCATCTGGTCCCATTCCCCCTGTAAACATCCTCAGGGAAGGACGCTGGAGAAATGTGTACACGTGGGGAGAATTCAGCCGGCGTTACTTCTTTCAGTGGCATCGCGTGTTTTCACATTTTAAATTCCTGAAATATTGACACCCATTCAGAAAAGTGCACAAAAGATAAATATACACGTCATGAATTATTATCAACCAAAACCTGTGAAGACATTTTCCAGGGCAGGAAAAGGACTCCCCAGGTCAGCCCTGTCTACAGTCACAAAATTAACCCCCCTGCCCTCCACCGCATGCTAGCGACCATCGCCCTGTGTGTGTGGCCATCGCTCTCTGCTGTTCTTCATGGTCGGCCACCCCTGGACGCATCCCTCAGAGCTGAAGCCGAGTTTTCTGACTCTCAGCTGTGGGAGGATTTGTGGTTGGGGTGCCTCTGTGTGGGGCTCCGTGGACTCAGGAGGACATTAGCACACAGCACCGTTGAGGAAGGCACTGGACCTCTTCATCAGTGCTCATTGCTCTATAGGACGAACCAAGCAAATGGCAGTGTTCACCTAGTCAGACACCAACGGACACAGATCTGTTTCTAGGCTTTGGTTCTTATGTGAACACTGCTGGGAACGCCCTCCCAGGTCTCCTCCCAAACAGGTGAATGCATTTCTCCTGGGTTCCCTCCCGGAATGGAAGAGCTGGGATCTTCATCACCCACATGCAAAGGGGCAAACTGATGTTGCAAAGGGCAGTACCAGTTCCCACCACACCCACAGCTCTGTCCTCAGCAGCAAGTCATAGAATCATGCTTTTTCATTTCTGCCAGACCAGTGGGTGTGGAGGGGAGTTGCACTGTGACTTTAATTATGACTTTAATTTGTAGTTCCCTGGGACTGAAGATCCTATGCACCTTTTCCTGCCTTTACTGGCCATTAGGATTTTTTCCTTTATAAACAAAATGCCATCTGCTCAAGACTTTTGGCCATTTTTCTACTGGATTGTCTCATTATATTATTTGATTAATAGGAATTTATGGATTAATAGGAATTTAGGTATTTTGCATTCATGGCTTTAAGAATACAGAATTATGAAATAAAGGAATCCATTTCCTATTAAAGATCATTCTGAGACAACTGAAGAGCTGGGAGGCTCTGGGGCAAGGGCTTTCTCCGCTCTCCAGGAATGATGCCAGTCAGTGGACCTCCGTTTCCCTCCGCTGTGGCTGGCCTCAAGGTACGCTTGCATGTATTATTCATAAACACATAAACATGCACTTTCCGAAAAACAGCTCCTATCTACTGCTCATTTTAAATCTCACTGTCTGATTTTCAAATTTTCAGTCTACTTCTATGGTAACCTCGGTATAAACTTGAGGGCAAAAAACATTTATTAAATACTGAAATTTACCCAGTTTTAGTAAACTTGGTGAAAAGTACTCCCGCCACATACAGACAGTGGATGCTGCAGATTCGCCGTTCTGTGTATGTGCTGACTTCTCCGTGAACCCCCGAGGGCATGTCCAGAGGGTCAGCTCCCTGGTGCCTATAGATCAAGACGCTGCCCAGCTGTGGTCCGCGCTATTGACCACGATCTCACAGGTGATGCCCACTTTTCTGCTTCTCGGCATTATTTGTGAGGGCTGTGGTAACTTCCAGGAAGAAGTTACATTGCAGTATGCAAACACTGATGATAAATCCTTTGTGTTTGGGGGGTGAGTATACCCAACACCTCTCTCCCCCATAATTCTCCCTTCAATTTCAAAATTCTCTCCATAATTTGCCATGACTCCATAAAGCTTCCAGAGTGACCCTCGCACGACACTGGCTCCCCCGTGCCCACATGTGTGCGGAGGGGAAGCCTGGAACACAGCCGGGGATTAAGAGTTTTTCCATAACTCTGTAGACCTGTGGAATATACTAGTCGCACTGACCAGGTGAACCAGGGGTAGAAGGACGCTGGCCATGCCAGCACCAAGGGTGCAGCCAGTGGAACCCTACCCCGACATGGAAACACCGCTCCCCTCCCAGACAGCACCATCTCCCCAGGGAAACTGCCCCTCGGCATCGAAGCTTTTCATCTCACACGCCTGGCTTCCTGCCCAGCACGTGTGCTACCCAGTAAACAGCAGACTTCTATATGCAAAGGCCCGTCTACTCCCTTCCCCAGTCCATTCCTTGGACCAAACATTCCACACAGGCAGTTAAAACAAAAGGAATATTTCTATACAGTGAAAGGTTACTGAGACCTAGTTGGAAGCAACAACGTGAATAAACGGTACACTGATGTGATTCAAGAAACAAGCCACTATTTGTAGATTGTACAAAATTCAGCCAATTTTGCACATGTTTTCTAAGAAAGTTCTTTGGGACCTTCCTTAATTATCAGATGATATCACTAGAACAACATAAATAGATGCCCCTACCCCCCACTGCTTTCCCCTTCACAAAACAAGGCTCACCTCAAAATGCTGTTGTGGATGAAGGAAATAGGACATGAAAGTGTCTCTCAAAGTGAAAGAGGGACACCCACAGACCCAGTTAATCTTGGTGATGTTTTTCTGTTTCATTTCCTCCATGAGTTTGCAACAGAACTCTTAGGTGTACATGTTAGCTTAACTATATTTTCAGCACTATTTAGGCTCTGGAGAAAAAGTTTTTACAAATAAACATATTTTAATTCCACATCGTGCATCCCCATGGCCAGTCACTGGAAACATGAGACCTTATGTCATTGCTGACTGTGGACACCTTCATTCTCATGGAACCCACAGCAGTCATGAGTTCTGGCCAGGGCCATGGCTCAGGAAGCTTGAAAAATATCTGAATAACAAACAGAATTCCAGATTAAAAGATACCTGTCCCTTAAATAGAAAAAAAATCTACAGGTAAACTCTAAATGTAAATGTTTCAAGATTGTACATGAAAAACAGGGAGAGACATTTTATAGTTTATTATTGCTATATACTGATGTGTTTTGACTGTCTCAACACGTATGATCCAGGAATCTGGAGGGCTAGATCATAGCATTTCTTCATAGATGGTCTGATAAGTCTCCCCCACAAATTAATCAAACTTGGGCTGCAAATTATTTTCAAATAAAAATGATATAAATCATTTACAGCATGGTTGGCAAAAAAAAAAAACTAACAGGAATGAGAATATTTTACAGATTTTTAAACTTCTAATTTTATTACTTTTAGTACATCAAACTCTCTTACGAGTAATAAAATAATACAAACCATTTTGAAATTGACTTATGAAGAAAGAACCATTTTTCTTTGAAAACACGTACATACAAAACTAGCAATTTTCACTTTTTTGGCCAAAGAAAACATTTGGTCATTTCCACTGGTGACTCCAAGTCCTTGTGGTTATTTTAAACAATTAAGGAACCTGAATCATCATAACCCATCATGATCAGATGCAGGGCTATCTTCCTTTAGCAAGCTGACCTCCAGTCATATGCATACATTCACATAGCTTCACCCTTCCCCTCTTAAAAACAAGAGCTGCCTAAAACGTAGGCTTTGTCAGTGACGAGACCTATTCCCACTGTGGCTCACAGTGTCACCCAAACTGGGTTTCCCTTTGAATTATAAGTGAACCCAGGGAAGATGATTGGAAGAAATGGCAAACCAATTCCCTTAAAGCCCTCCACTTGGAAAGGCACGTCAGACCTACCCGGGCACCGGGGCGTCTTGTGGGCCACGGCGGTGCCGCTGATGGGCCTCCCGTTGGGCGTGACGCACCAGCAGTATCCCGTGTAGCTGTGACACTGGACCTGCGAGAGAGCACAGGAGAGGTGAGCCCTCCCGGGCCCACAGCACAGCGCCTCACAGCTGCGAGGCCCACTCTGCTTTCTGCGGCACTGGCTCAGACAGGGGTCGTGGGATACCCAGAGCTACTTCTGTGGCTGCATTTGAGTCCTCAGTAAAGAAAGTGTGCAGGTCTTGACCCCAGGGTTTTAAAGACAAAAGGGGCCCAAATCAGCACTTTACTGACTGCTAGTGTGTACTGGACACATTACCTGTGAAGTCACTAATCCTCACCACCTTCCAGATGGAGCCCCAGCCCTTATCTTGTGAATGGGGAAACTGAGGCCTGGGAAGGTCAGGAGCTCTCCATTGCAGAGCCAGGACAGCAACCTCAGCCTCTTTAGTGTTCACTCTGCAGCCTGCATCGCCCGCTCCCCTTGCAACCACAGCCAGAGCAGCCAGTTCCTTCAGCTCCAGTTCCTCTCTTTCTCTTTCTGTCTCTCTCTTGTTCTCTCCCTCATTGTCTCTCAAAGGCCAAATGATGATGTAAACATACAGAACTCACATCATCACCCAGTAGGCCACAGGCATGTCAAAGTGCAGAACCCATGCTGTTTTTCTGCCCCTGTGTGAGTTAGCATTGCATGTTAGTACTCTGTTTTTCCTTAATAAGGAATAACAGCATTGACACACTCAAAACGGAGAGCCGGGTGATTTTCTCAACAGTGCCTTTGGCTGACAACAGGAATTTGACTTGGCTCAGCTCCATGTCTGTGGGCCCGTCAGGGTGGAATGAATGATCCTGGAGCTCACTCTTGGCACAGACACGACTTTTAGTGTGTGCTCCCCGTAATTAAAATCAAACTAACATTAAATTCTAAGCTGCAAGCCAGGTGAGCATGGTCTAATTGGCCTCACTAAAGAAGCTTCCTGTGCTAAACTCATAGTAATGAAAGTGTGAATGACAGCAGCAATGATATAAATGCCTGCACCAACTAAGAAATAAACACACACTTCATTTATGTGTCTATTTATGTCAAGTAGGCTCATCATGAATTAACTTCAAAAATGCAGAAGGCTGATTTCCCCAGAGAACAAACCTGCTGCTGCTTCTGTTCGGCTCCCCCTCACCTGCCTTCTCCCCACACTGACTCCACATCTCTCTCCCTAATTGCCCAGATGCAGAACCTCCCAAGCAAGGCTGGTAACCTGACTGTAGGTGCCGTCGTCATTGCACTCAGGAATGAACACTTGCTGAAACTCCTTCCGGGCTTGCTCCTGGGTGTACTTCCTTTCGGCCACACACCTGGACACGTCTGTAGGGAAGAACAGGGCAGAGGAGCGGTTATGCAATTGGAAGAAGATGGAACAGATAGGAACGCTGAAAAATGCAAAGGCATGAATCAGGCAGGAGTACTGAGGACCTGGAGTCTGCAAGGGGCTTCGCAGGCAGCTCAGCTCTCAGCAAAGGGAGCCCCAGAAGATGGGCAGGTGCCTGTCACACGCAGTCCTGGTCCTATCTGATGCAAGGCCCTGGGGCGGGAAGGGCAGGACCATTCTCCACACTGAGTGAGTAAGAACATAGGAAGGCCTCATAGCCTATCCCTGGGGAAACAGGTGGCCCCTGCTTCCTGAAAATGGGGAAATGCCAGCTGTCTGGTGGGACGCAGGCAGGCTGTCCTCAGATTTAAGGACATCCACCTGAACACACTAGGATCAAGTCCAGAGCAGAGGGTGGGCAGGGCTAGATGCCACCCTTAAAAACAGACCAAAGGGAACTGACTGAGGGGCTGGGGCGTTCGGACGCACGGGGTGGGACTTCCAACCACAGCTGCAGCCCAGGGCGCCGTCCCACTGAGACTAGCCTGAGAGGAGGACTTGGCTCATCCCTTTTCTCTATTTCCTGTCCTGCCTCTTCCACCTTCACATGGAAATCCAACCGTCACGTGGATAAAAGTGTCGGGTCTTCTTAGAAAGCCTCGTCCTCTGCCCCAGATGCTCCACATCCCACCGTCCCAACAACACTGAGATTTCACAGAAGGCGCAATGTCGCTGCTACTACTTAAGAAGACACCCCAAGGACGAGCAAAACTGGAAACGTCTTTAGACTTCCAGAGACATGAAAAGCATTAATGTAGGATCCGTGTGTGACACGAACAGGCCTTGTTTCTCCCTAACCTGCACAATCAGGGCCAGGTTAAGACATGTGAGGACCACAAAGTCGGTTGCTTACTGAAGCTACTCTCAGCCTTCCAGCTCAGAGAGTAAAAGCTGTGAGCCCAGCATCAACCAGGCCCGCCTTTCTGTGCCCCCAGGGGGAAAAGGCTTGTCCTAAGAACAGCCTCTCACCACAGGAGAAGACGCCATGATGGCTGCCATGGGCCACCTGCCCCGGAAGCGGATCCTAAGAACAGCCTCCCACCACAGGAGAAGACGCCATGATGGCTGCCATGGGCCACCTGCCCCGGAAGCGGATCCTAAGAACAGCCTCCCACCACAGGAGAAGATGCCATGTTGGCTGCCATGGGCTGCCTGCCCCTGAAGCAGAACACACATGCACCACTTTACTTCTTGGAATCATCACACAATATAGCTCATTTGAATTTTAAAACTTGAAAAATGGCTTTCCTTTTTTAAAAGTATTTCCAGATTTAAATCACAAGTGCCTACATTTTGAGAAAGCACAAAGGCCCTATCAACTCCGAGGACTCTTCTTCAAATGTTGTTCTTTCCATCTTCAGATGGTGACTTTTTGACTCCCTAGTGGTTAAAGTTCTGGCTATGGCAAAATGCGATCTGATTACCAGCCCTGGGCTCCACCCATCACAGCGGACTCCTACAGGCTCTGCCTCTAACAAAGCTCCAGGGCCTTTATGCGACTCCTCTCTGGCTTTTGCAGAACCACCGGCCACATGCTGCATGGAGCATTAAGGGCCTACACATCTAAGCAAACGCTCCTCCATCCATCCCAGCTTCGTGCCTTCAGCCTTATTCTAAAGTCCGGCCTGGCCAGCCAGCACTCAGCAACATGTGGTTTTAATGCAGTCTGTGTTTTAGCTGAGGAGAAATCACTGCTTTGCTGGACTTCTGTCCTCGTTTTTTAGTATAACCTGTGGTTTTGACTGTCTAAAAAGGAAAAGTGATATGCGTTCCAGCTTGCGAGGTCTCCATGAGGTACAGATGGAGCTATAAATTAGTTCTAATATTTGAGCCATCATGGAACATGCCAAGAAAGCCAAGTTTTCCAAACTCCTTGTGGGCTCCATTCTTGGCATGGACTTCTTTTAAAGACTTCACATTTGCCACTGGTCAGATAGTTCTGAAATCTGCAGCTCTTGGATTTAATAGAATATTAAATTCCAAGTTTATGTCTAGCCTATGGCAGACTATTTAGTCATAGGAAACAATTAAGACTTAGCATGAAATTACAGGGCCCACATAAATCATCACTCAAAATAAACCTGCAGTCATCTTATGAAGTAAAACTGCTACAGGGTTGTGGCTTATTCCAGATTTGCTATTCCTTATTCTGGATATCTCATGTTAAATCAGGTTCAAGATCTTTACTACCGAGAAGAGCCTGAATAGCATCTGATAAGGTTCATTCTATCGAGAGGCACAAAAATCGCCAGGGAATGAGCACTCAGAAATAGTCATGGCCCCCGTGTGTTCTCAATATCACTCTAAGCCAATATATGCTTGATACAGACACATCTTAGACTGAATTAAATGCCCCTCTTTGTAAACATCAAAATATTAAACACACCCTCAAAATTATGTTGTTTCCAACTTTCCAACTTTTTAATCGCTTTGAAAGAATGGAATAGGGTGCTTCAACACTGTGCCCTGGAAACCTTATTTACAGATGATGATAAATGTCTCTCCTTAATATATTTTTACTCTGTATGATTCTTTGTTGAGTTAAAAATTAAGCAGAGCCCTATCTGTTTAATGGCCTTGTTGAGATTCCACTCTGAACACTTTATGTTTAATGGTTTGATTATTAAATCCGCAGAACATAAGCAACATAATTTTTAAAATCATTGTATGACGGCCGGGCACGGTGGCTCACGCCTGTAATCCCAACCCTTTGGGAGGCTGAGGTGGGTGCATCGCGAGGTCAGGAGATCGAGACCATCCTGGCTAATATGGTGAAACCCCGTCTCTACTAAAAATACAAAAAAAAGAAAAAAAAAATTAGCCGGGCGTGGTGGTAGGCCTCTGTGTTTCCAGCTACTTGGGAGGCTGAGGAAGGAGAATCGCTTGAACCCAGGAGGCGGAGGTTCAAGCCGAGATCGCGCCACTGCCCTCCAGCCTGGGTTACAGAGCAAGACTCTGTCGCAGAAAAAAAGAATTACTGTACAACTACACATAACATAAAATGTACCATCTTATCCATTTTAAAGTGAACAATTCAGTGGCATTTAGCACTTTCACAGTGTTGGGCAACCACCATCTCGGCCTAGTTCCAGAACATTCTCCTCATTCCCAAAAGAAAACTCTGTGCCTCTTAAGCTGCCATTTCCCATTTCCCCCTCACCTCAACCCCTAGAACTATGCATCTACCTCCCGTCTCTACAAATTTGCCTATTCTGGGCATTTCCTGTCAATGTAATCACACATGAGGTATCCTTCTGTGTCTGGCTTCCTTCACCTGGCATGATGATTTCAAGGTTCATGTACGTATGTTCATGTATGTCTACACCAGAGATGGTGCATCAATGTAGTCATACACGAGGTATCCTTCTGTGTCTGGCTTCCTTCACTTAGCATGATGTTGTCAAGGCTTATGTATGTTACAGCATGTTTCAGAGCTATGTTCCTTTTTATGGCTAAACAATATTCTATTGTAGGGATGGACCATATTTTGTTTATTCATTCACTCATGGATGAACACTTAGGATCTTTTGGCTATTGTAAATAATGCTGTTATAAACATTCAGGTGTAAATTTTTGTTTGAACGGTTGTTTTCAAGTCTTTTGGGTAGAAAGTAGAAAGGATGGTTCACATGGCAGGTCTGCGTTTAACTTACGGAGGGAGTGCCTGCCGTCTGCCACAGTGCTAAACCGTTGTATGTCCAGCCAACAGAGACAAGTGTTTCCATTCCCCTCTCCACCCAGAATTTATTTTGTCTTTTTTAAACTGATGTAACCACCTGACTGGGATGAAATGGTTTCATAGTACTTTGGCTCATAGTATTAGATTACTATAAAAATATCTACCTCAAAGAAAAACTCAGCTGGAAATTATAATATTAGTACTTTAATTAAATAAAATTGTTAATCTAATTGAAGAATGTAGTCTCTTTTTACTAGACCAAAGAAAAACTTTCCGATGTGAATTTTGTCATATATTTTTAGAAAATTTTTGCTCTTACCTGCAGAGCCAGGACGTTATAAATAAAGAATTCATCGTTGCTTAGCAAGGCATCACTAACAACAGGTTTTGTTTTGTTTTAGAGACAGCGTCTCTGTCAGCCAGGCTGGAGTGCGGTGGTGCCATCATGGCTCACTGCAGCCTCAACCTTCCGAGCTCAAGCAGTCCTCTCACCTCAGCCTCCCCAGTAGCTGGGAAGATAGGCACCACCCTGATTGGCTAATTTTTAAAATTTTTGTAGAGATGGGGTCTTGATTTGTTGCCCAGGCTTCTTTTGAACTCCTGGTGTCAAGCAATCCTCCCACCTCCCAGAATGCTGGGATTATAGACATGAGCCCCCACGCCTAGCCCTAACAGAAATATTTTGATGAATTTTTGGTTTATGGTAGTTAATTGTGGGAGCAATTTATTTCTACCTGTTGGATGATATTTTCTCTCTCAGTTACAAAATAAAATCGGCTACAATCAGATCGCAAGCTTGTTTATGTATCAAGATATGTCATGGAGACCGTTCGCAGTGGCTCATGCCTGTAATCTCAGCACCTTGGGAGGCCAAGGCGGGTGGACCACCTGAGGTCAGGAGTTTGAGACCAGCCTGGCCATCATGGTGAAACCCTGTCTCTACTAAAAATACAAAGATTAGCCAGGCTTGGTGGCAAGCACCTGTAATCCCAGCTATTCAGGAGGCTGAGGCAGGAGAACCACTTTAACCTGGCAGGTGGAGGATGCAGTGAGCCGAGATCACACTCCCATACTCCAGCCTGGGTGACAGAGTGAGGCTCCTTCTCAAAAGAAAAAAAAAATATGCCATGGAAACCATTAAGTGTGATGCTCACTACAAAGTAGAAATGAATAGCAGTGTTTTATAATGGTTACTTATGATGAATGTTTTCTTTTAAACAGGAAGCAAATGATTCCCTACTTTGCTAGAATCTCTCAAAACAGGATGAGGCAAGAATCAGCAGAGACTGCTTTGCCGGACATTTTACAGAGAATTCTGGAGAGCAACAATGAAAAGGAAGAGTTAAAAGGGATCTTTGAGAAAACTTCAAACCGGGGCCATGAAACAGCGATCTTCACAGGTGATGCTGAATCTGGTAGTCCTAAGCCCAGAGAGTTCCTCTTTCAGGGACTCCTGTCTATAACAGAATGGAATAACATAAACACACTAAGCTAGGCAAAAGTGAATCAAAGTAACTCTTTCTGTTGGTCTTCCACGATGCTTTGTCTACACCAGAGATGATGCCTCAAGATTCTGATGCTGCTCAGCTTCCTACTGCAATAGGCAGAGAACTTCAGGACACAGGCAATTACTGCGGTGTCTCACTCATCGATATAGAAGGAGCAGCTAGCTGGATATGTGGTCAACAGATGCTCTGACTCTGGATCTCACAAGGTCACTGAATGGCTACGATTATGGCCACGGCCATGTAAACCCTTCAAGTTCAGGCTCAGCTTCCACTACCATCTCCCCATGACCCAGTGCAAGGCTGGCCGGGACGGGGCTGGTGTGGGAACACAATGGGCTGAACGAGCAAATGGCAGCCAGGCAGAGGACACATATAGTGCCTTTGTAGTGGCCACGGCAATGATAGCCCTCAGAGTGGCATGGTTTTTATTGATTTTGGCATCAAATGAAGGCAGACACTGTGTTTTAAAAGTTGTAGTATTTTACTCACCCGTAATTTTGAAGGCCAGAGTCAGAAAACCTAAGCATGCTGTGCTACAATGCTGTCCAGCAGAACTGAAGTTTTCTTTTCCATCCTAATATCCTAATATAGATGGAAGTGCTGTGATAAGCACTCCCAGTCGCAGTGATCTGCAGCCCTTGGTCAGCAAAAGCAGCACGATGCATCCCCCCAGCAACAGACTAGTACATCCATCCAACCGTCCCTTGACCATAACCAGAATGACACTATTCCAGAGCTAAGGGAGATGGGAATGGCATTTTCATTTTACATAAGTATTCTCTTTTTAAATGCATCAAGGCAGAAACGAAATTACAATAGGAAATCCCTAAATATGTAACTGAGATTGCCAAATTGTAAAGAGAAAGTTAAGAGAAACTGCAAACCGTTGCAAGACTGTATTACAGCATTCAGACAGCCTTTGTAATATTTACACAAGAAACCACAGATCATACCCATCTCTATGAAAATGAGTAACAGTGATTTTCAACAGGTCGAAATGGATGATTGCGTAAATGGTCACCAAATCCTTTGCAGGAAGGCTGACTAGAATCTTCCAGAGGGCAGAAGCTCCGTAGGCTGTGCAGAGAGGCCCCTGCTCCTCTGATGAGCCGGTGCCTTGGGTTTGGTGGTGCCGCTAAAGCAAACCGAGGAAAGGTCCTTTGGATGTGCAACATTCCAGGAACATCTGGCTGTGTTTCTGATCACGGCTGCACATGAGACTGAAGGCCCTGAACCTCCGGTTATGTCTACTCCAGCCTGTGAGGAGGGTGCTCCCAAACATCACATGTGTTAAAATACCATAAGCGAGTTAAGGTAAACATACTCTGGGTAGAGCTTCTGCAAGACACAAGCACAGATCCGATTGAAGTTGCTTCTGATAGCTGCGTCTGCGGGAAGGAAATCCACCCTGGAAAGGGTGCAGCCAGGGATAAGCACCTGGCCCAGAAGCCCAGGGCACAGAATCACACACTCGTGCTCACTCACACATGCACGCATACACACACTCTCACACACATGCATGCTCAGTCACATGAACACACATTCATACTCACACAAGGATGCACACTCACACACGCATGCACACTCATGCACACACATAAACACTCATTCACACACTCACATAAGCATACACACAGTCTCATACATGCACACATGCACGTTCACACACATGCGCACTGTCACATACATGCACACTCACACAAGGATACACACACTTTCACACATGCATTATTTAAAAAATATTACACATTAAAATAATTATAAAGATTATTAAAAATAATCTTACACATTAAAAATAATCATAACTGCATATATGCTTGTGTATGTGTGCATGTGTGCATGTGTGATTGTGAGTGTATGCTTGTGTATGAGTTCGTGTGTATGAATGCTTGTGTGAATGTGCCTGTGTATTCATGTGCCTGTGAGTGTGCGTGTGTGTGTGCGTGTGTGAATATGTGTGAATGTACATGAGTGTTCATGTGTGAGAGCATGTGTATGCTTGAGTGTGCATGTGAGAGTGCGCACATGTGTGTGAATGCGTGAGTGTGCATATGTGAGACCGTGTGTATACTTGTGGGAGTGTGCATATATGTGAGAGTGTGCATGTATGTGTGTGTGAATGTGTGTTCATATGCATGAGTGTCCGTGTATGTGACAGTGTGCGTGTGTGTATGTGCGTGACTGTGCATGTGTGAATCACACATCACACGTGCACCCTCAATGCACATGAACACGCATTCACACTCATACACACACAACCTCACGCATACACACAAGCAAGAGAAACGCACTCTCACACACTCACACTTTCACACTCACACCCCCGCATAGATTTCCTTTGTGGAACTGCCTGACTCTCGCTTCCTCGAAGGCGAAGGCCAGGCCGTGGAATTCGAAGGAACGGGTGGGTGCGGAGCTCTCTGGCCTGTTTCTAGGCCACTGAGTACAAGGAAGAGCTCGATGGAAGCACTCATGTGTTGGGAAAACCTCCAGAGAGAAAGAATTCTTCGGGTTCCTCTGAGCCGGCTCCTCGTTCTAGACATGCGAGGACAGAGTGCCCTGGCCCGGGCTCGCGCTCCGGTGCCCTCAGCTCGTGGCTCTGAGAGTCTGGGGCTGGGCTGGGCATCGGGACACCTGCAGAGCCCGCCATCCACCGCCCAGGCCCCCTCCACAGTCCAGGACCCTGCATTTCACCCACACAGGGGCTTCCCATGTGGCTGCTGCCAGCGCCTCACCCCGCGGAGCCTGCCCAGGCCCAGGTGAGGAAAAGGCAGGTCCTCCCTGCAGGGGCTGAGAAGAAGCTGCGGGCCGCAGGGACTACTGCTGTGCTTTCAGGAAAACTGCAACAGAAGGAGAGCAGCTTGTGGAGGGATCCCTTTGGGGAGGCCTGGTCCCTCTGGAGTGTGAGATGTCCATGGCTCCGGCTTCTTAGGCAGCGCCTGGCCTCAGAGCCCGAGAGCTCTCGCTGCTGATTGAAAGGATGGCAAAGCTGTTCTCCAGGCAGGGGCAGGCCCTCAGGTCCACGCTGGGAAGTGGAAGGAGCTGCACCTTGACCCGCATCAGACGGGAGGCCGCCTGGCTTTCCTCCTGGAGACACTCCTGCCCCGCGGTTCCTCGCTGGAAGCATCAGGAGCAGGCGTGAGGCAGCTTGAGAAGGCCTGGGAAGGTGCCACCCCAAACACCTGCTGGGCCTCACAGCCAGGCCACGGCGCCACCGGCCACAGGAGCACCGTGGTCCCCACCCCACCCCAGCTCTGCAAAAGCTGCAGAGAATGCCGGAGAGACAGCTGCAGACAGGTCTCCAGGCCAGGCCTCACAGCCGACTGGGGCAATCCTGAAGAAAGGAGCTTTTCCCGGGAAGCGCTGACACGAAACGCCTTGTCATGGCGCAGCTAATTTGGATAAGCAACCCCAAAACCGACAGTTAGGCTCCTGTTACAACCATCACTTGGCCAAGGGAGTAAACTTCTATGTGTGTATCGCTCGGGGGGTGGGGTTCACCAATGGAAAGAACAGTCTCTAAACCTCATCGTAGCAGTAATCTGGTTTTTTTTGTTTTGTTTTGCTTTTAGATGGAGTTTCACTGTTGTCGCCAGGTTGGAGTGCAATGGCACGATCTCGGCTCACTGCAACCTCCACCTCCCAGGTTCGAGGGATTCCCCTGCCTCGGCCTCCTGAGTAGCTGGAATTACAGGCACCTGCCACTATGCCCGGCTAATTTTTTTGTTTTCTTTCTTTTTTTTTTTTTTTGTATTTTTAGTAGAGACAGGGTTTCACTATGTTGGCTGGGCTGGTCTCCTGACCTCATGATCTGCCGCCTAATAATCTCAATAATAACAGCATGTGTGTTCATCTTGTGGAGACTCGAATCTCACTGTGATACCTGTGGACTTCCGGCGCCGTGGGCCTCGTGTGTGCCAGGTGCTGGCTGAGTCCCACAGGCTCTCCAAAGGCTGCTGAGGTCATGTGCAGCCTCAGAGATGGGTGCGCAGAGCGATGGGTGGATGTTACAGCCTTTGTCACCATGTTTCTTTCACTCGGACTCACCCGTTCAGAAGCTCTTGGTCCTGAGATCTCCAAGGAAGCTGCTTTTGTCCAATATGTGTTTCCAGAAATCTCAAAATAGTTCCAAGTTCTCCTGGCATTTGACTTTTTCTTTCTCTCTTTTTTTTTTTTTTTTTTTGGCTTTTCTATGGAATGCCAGAGATTTTGTTGAAAAGAAAGACAACCCCAAAAGTCTCAGATCAAAGGAAAAATATTAATGTATTTGCAGAGTTCTGAAAACACAAACTCCACAAATTTCTATGAAAATATGAGAAAAATGCATCAGTGTAAACCACTGCAGTTCTATTCAGGGTCAATGGTTAGATCACAGTGTGAAGTGTGCAGAACATTTAAATCGAATTTAATTAAACATGGATTAAACTATTTTAATTGTTATTTCCAAATAGTACATCCAAAAGAGACAGGCCTACAGAACTGTCACCCACCAAAAACGTAAAAGTGCCCCCAAAATACTAAAGACAGCAGCAGCCTCATATGTGCCAAGGTGACATTGTGCTACACTAGCCAAGGCCCACTCCAGGAATCACGTAGAAAAAACTTGGAGGTTTATTTGTGTTACACAAATGATCTAAAGGGACAATCCTGTGCTCCCTCTTTTACCTTCAGGGAAAAAACCTCTCAACCTGAGTTTCGTGGTGAAATGGGCAATATTTATGCTCTTAGAGGGAAACAGAAGCACAATTTGCTCAGTAGACACCAGGCCCTGTGTCTGTTCTCACCCCTCCTGGGCTCAGTGTGTTTTGCTCCTGCTCCCCAGGAGCCACGACTGCTGCGTTTGCAGCACTGGGACAGGTTGGATGCTGGGATGAGTGTGTAAGTGACTGACAATATGACAGCCTAGAGGAAGGAGCCGGCCCCTCAGGACGAGGTCTAGGAAGCAGCCAGCCCCTCAGGGAGAGGCCCTTCTTCCGCCACGAGCCAGGATGCAGGTGCAAGGCTGCTTCTTTAGGAAAACTCCAACTGCAGATGGGAGGCGGAGGCCCCTTTTTAAAGGCAGCCTCCAGCAGGGAACAGACTTAACTGGAGGCAACATGTAGATGGAAAGCAGACGGAGCCTCTCCAAGCCCAGCCCCACATGCAAATCTAGACTATCAGAGAATCGTGACACCCACTTATTTCAAGATCTATAATGCACGGTGAACAATCTCTCCTCCGACTGATTTTAATGCTTGCTACCTTGGCAGCTGCAGCACCACACACATGAGATTTTGAAGACTACAGGTGTCTGTGCATTCTTTCCAATAGAATCCTTTTGATTTAAGTGAGACTGACTCTGGTTAGGTACGTTTTAGTTTTGCCTACTTCTCCCTTATATTTTTTTGTGTGTCATAAATGTATGGTATAAAACGACTTTGGTAACATAAATGAGAATTCCCACGGAAATAATCATCCAGAAAAGTTGGCTGAGATGCAGGTGCAAACAAACTAACGAGGATATGACCAAAAAGGACATCTGTGTTTAATTGACATTTGTTCCCCTTATCCAAAAAGAATGTCACTTTGACCCTGCAGCTGGGTATGGCAAAGACCTGAAGTCACATGCTGGGGAGACACCTGAAAAACCCACGAGCCAGAGAGGGTCACAGGTGTCGCGCTTCCGCCCAGAGAGATGGACCGACCGTCCTCCCTCCTTTGTCTAAGAAATCCCTCACACACTCCTCCTCAAAGGCTACAGCTAAAGCAGAGGCTTCTTCGCGCCCTTTCAATGGAATATCCAACTGGCGTTATCTAAGGGAACATGGCAAGAAAAGGGAACATGAAATTCCAAGTTTAATGAGGTGCTGTGACCTCCCCACTTCTACAGCACTTGTTTCCACAAGCTAAGACTTTATAGGTAATCACTTCTAAAATCTTCTCTGGAGAGTACATCATCCGATATTTATATTTATTCTTAAATTGTTTCTCTTTTCTCAGCACAGATAACTGAGATTTATAACTACAGCCAAGGCATCAAATCACATCTGAGTCTTTCTCCAGCGTGAGTCTCACACACATCGGTCAGACACAAAGGAGAGAAGAACATGCTTCCTTCAAGCCATGTACCTGGCTCCACGCCGACTTTCCATAACCCATGGCCGTGTGGTTTCCTGGGCGAAGCATGCTGGAAATCACGTTATCCCTGGACAGTCGTCCGAGGCACCACTGTCCTTCCTAGCCAACAAAGCAAGACTTACTTCTAGCAGTAGAGCATTGGTGGTGCAAGGAAGCAAAACGTGGAAGAAGACCCACTGTTCTTGGTGGGTGTGTGTCCTTGAGTCTGAAAGATGCTTCTTAAAAGAGTAGCTGATCTCCAAAGAAACAGACTGACTTGTTCTTTCTCAGATGCAGGGTAAACAAATTTGCAGTGTTGGGGCAGGCTAGGGAAGCAGCACTTTGGGGTCCCAGGCTTATGACCCCACAAGTAGGCACCGCCAGGCTCTGGAGAACTCCCATGAGGGTTCCCTGTGCACACCACTGTGCGCCCCATGGCTGGCCCTTGTGTGGAGGGAGGTGTCCTGCCACCCGGTAGGGCCCCAGCCGTCCACCTCATAGGAGGGTCTGAAGACAGCCTGGGTGTTGGGAGCGTCCGGGATCCTATTGAAAATCTCACATGAAACTGTTTCCAGTGCTAGAAGCAGGCCTGTCAGTTCCCATCTGGAGGATGCTGCCAGGGACAAAGATTCTTAGAGCCCCTGAGTTCTGGGGAACCCAGTGCTGAACTGAATCAAATGAAGAGACGAGCTCCCTGAGAGGTTATCTGATGCAGAACAGCGTGGACTCACTCTCAGCCCCAGTGTTCTTTGAGGAATCATTCAGTAAGAAGAAAATGCCAATTTACCAAATGGGTCAATATCAAGTAAATGTCAGGACTTATTAAAAGAATCAGGTTGAAGCAAATTGATCATAAAATTTTAGAATCACATAGAACCAAGCTGCTCAGGAAATGTCAGTTGTCCACTTGAATAAACTAAGAGTTTGTGTTTATGTGAGCGTGTATGTGTGTATTTGTGTGTGTGTGTGTGTGTGTCTCCCATTAAATGAATCTAAGAGATTTCATCCAAGTTTTCACCAAGGGAATTAGAACTAAAATAATGTACAGTTTACTGAAATCTAAATGTCTACTGAGAAAAAAAACCTATAAGGACAAAATAGTGATATAGAACTATAGAACTTCAGGTACATTAGATTCAACAAATTATTTTCCTTTTCCTTGAGATAAGAAGGGATGGTTAGGGAAAAAAGTAAATCAGTCATTTACAAAACATCATTTACTTTAAATGGTATATTCTATTTTCCCTACACCACAAAGAAAGCTGGAGCAGCTATTGCTGCTGCTATAGTCAAAGTTTCAACTTGTATTTTAATGTAGATAGTGCATACAAGTATACAATTCAGTGAAAAAATGTCAAATGCTTTCAATTTTAATCATGTTATCTTTATTTTTGTGGACTTTTTCATAGAAAGATGTTTCACATCTGTGTTTTAAATAACTTTAAACTATTTTTTCTACTACAGTAAAATATATACATGTGTGTGTGTGTGTATATATATATATATATATATATATAGTTCTTTCTCTTTCACACATTTTCCAAGTGTTGTTATTTTCTATTTGGGCTAAAGTTAGATGGAGTCAGCTCCTCAGTGTGCGGGTACACTGGAGGGTCAGTGGGTAGCATCATCACCAGCTATTAGCTGTTTCTAGAAGGGGCTGGCACTCCCTCAGGCCATAGAAAGTGGTTTTCCAGAGTCCCCATGAGCTGCTTCAAACAGATGAGTGTCCAGAGCCCAGCTTTCTGAAATGGATCCTGAGGTCTGGGGTGGGTTCCATGAGCTGGCAGCGACCAGCCCAGGCCACTCGCTGTGGTGCCTGCCACACCTGTCCCACTAAGTTCACATCAGCATCTTTAGACTTTGTGTTTGGGATCCAGCTATGATACTGCCACTGCACTTCATTTATTTAAAGTATGAATCAAATACTTTTTTACTGTATTTTGTTCCTTGCAATCTCAGTACCATATTGAGGTTAATGAGTGAATTAAAGTTCCATTTTCCCTTTGAAAGTAGCTCACCCCTCCATTTGTGGTCCTTTCTAAAGCACGCCAGGGTTTCAGCACAGCAAGACTCACTGCAGTCGTGCTGGTGACACTGGGGCCTGGCACAGCTGGACAAACGCCCAAGGTGGGTGATGGGATGGGGCAGCTTGATGAGCTCAGGGAAGCATGCACCATGCAGAACAGCAACTTTCATGCATCCCTGCTCTGCCCACGACTTCTTGTGTCTTTCCATTTTCCATAGTCACGAAAATTCCTGGATCCAGCACTCAGCCCTGCCAGCCTCGCTCCACCTACTTCCCTCTCAGGCCCTCCTGTCAGTCCTCATAGGACCCTCTGAGTGGGCTTTTGCTCCGGGGTCTCCATGACTCCCCCAGCGTGAGGGGAGGATAACACCATTATGTGATAAACACTTTAGAAACAGCATCAGACTGCAAAACCAGAATGGGACTTTAAGCTCCACAGCACCATTCTCTCTTATGCCCTCAGATGTATAATAAAATCATCTTCCCAGGGACTCTTACCGGAGAATCCACCTGCCTACCTACCGTGCCCCATACCTGGCATCTGTGTAGCCTTTAAATGCTGCGTCCTGAACTACTCTGACTTTGAACAAACTGTAATTTCAGAAAAAAAAAAAAAAAATCCTTGATAATGAATAGCCATTTGTCATGGGCAAAGCCACAGGTGCATGTGGAGAGGAGTCTGACCTTTAAATCAGGAGTCTGTGCACACTGCAGGCAGATAAATGCATAGGGATTGGGTTTGCCACTGGGCAAAGACCAGGGCTCTAGAGGGAGTTTATCCTGTTCCTTGTTTTCAGAGTACTAAATCTGGGTAAAGTCACGTGTTTCTTAATAACAGGGATAAATTCTGAGAAATCACCCTGATATGGTTTGGCTGTCTCCCCACCCAAATCTCACCTTGAATTGTAGCTCCCCACGTGTCATGGGAGGGACCTGGTGGGAGGATAACCCCCATGGTGGCTTCCCTCATGCTGTTCTCAGGATAGTGAGTTCTCACGAGATCTGACGGTTTTATATGGGGCTTCCCTCTTTTGCTGGGCACTTCTCCTTCCTACCATCATGTGAAGAAGGATGTGTTTGCTTCCCCTTCCACCATGATTGTAAGTTTCCTAAGTCCTCCCAGCTGTGCAGAACTATGAGTCAATTAAACCCCTTTCCTTATAAACATCCCAGTCTTGGGTATGTCTTTATTAGCAGTGTGAGAACAAACTAATACATACCTTTCGGCAAGTTCATGATTGTGTGAACATCACAGAGTATACTTACACACACTTAGGTGATATATACATCTTCATTGACATACCTATCTTTCCATATGGAAAACAGAATGTCCCGGCATCATTACTGAACGTCAGTCATTTCCCCTACTTGATCTCAATGCCAGTATCAAGTGCCATCCAACAGGTTTCTATATCTCCTCCATTATAACGTTATGGGACCACTGTTGGACATGCGGTCTGGCATTGAGTGAAACATCCTTGTGACTGTGTACAGGAATGTCTTCGTAACATCAGTAGGAAGAACTCTTAGGCCTAAAGAACATGGCAAAATTCTGCCTTTGTTGTCTACAAAAGTAACTGAAATCTGTTTACCTGGTATTATATTGCATTATGAAAGGAAGAACAAGCTCATTCAACACCTGGGTAAGCATAGGTCTAGGCACGGCACTCATAGTGCTGGTTTGCAGTGTGGTTGCTGTCTTGTTTCATTTAAGAGGATTGGTGAAGCTAATTGCCAGATGATGCAGAACATCATCTCAAAGGCACTTTTAGTCTCTGTGGTCTTTTTTCCTAGATAATATGACAAAGAAGGTAAATCTCTTTCTGAAAATAACTCTGAAATATCAGCATCTTTTGCTGAGTCAAACCCTTCATTGATGCAGGAAGCATTTCAATCTTTGGCTCTAATCATTAGACTGTTAACTCTGCATCTAATTCTTAAATTGGCAAAACTGAAAATTGAGAGTATAAAATCAACACCAAAAAAATCACTGAAAACTGCACACGTGCTATTGTACACATCCCACTTGCTAAAAAGAAAAATGAAAAGGAATCAGTAAGAAATCTTATTGAGAATAATTTTAGAAGACTTTGGGGAAAAAACTGAAATATTTGGATAAATTTCTTCCTTATTCAATGGAATAAGGCATTCTAAGAAAAGAACATTCGATAAGTAAAAAAAGACTCTGCTCTTAAAATTCATAGAAATTACTCTTCTTCCTTACATGCTGTGAAAAAAATGCCAACATAAACTCGAGTTTGTAAATGTAAAAAGTTATCAAGTATGAAAATATGTTTGCATTTATTTTGATGATGGATGTCCCCATCTTTGGATGAATGATCAAACAGCAGCTTACCTTTGCAGTTTCCTCGATATGCAATCTCTAGCTGGGGGTCTTTGCACTTGGCACGTTGAAATTCACAACGGGAAAGGAAGGTCCTTCCGTCAGATGCGCAGAGAGGTTTCTGAGGCGAACCCGCACAGTCCAAGCTACAATCCTTGTCTTTATCTTGATCAACTCTCAAAAACTTAAAGGAGAAAAAAAGAAGCCAGACAAATTTAAAGACACATTCTTCAGAGCAGCAGAAAACAGAAGGCTGCCTCAGGCCACTTCACAGTCAGGGAATAAAAGCTTGAGGGATAATGTCCCCCGGTTCTCACCCCTGCCAGAAGCATCACATGCACGTCTGAACATTTTAGCCATTGTCTGTTTCAAAAGCCTAGCTAATTTGGACGTTCTCTATATCAACATTGGCCGTCTGACACACAACAACATGTTGATGGGCAGTGGAAGGAATCACAACCTGTGATTTCTTGAATGAAAATTTATCAACTTTAAATAATTTGCCCAATGTTACACATACAATTTTTTTAAACCTTCACAGTGATAAAAGAACTAAAAATAGAGATTAGCCAAAAGCCGAAGCTGGACTCCAAGCCAGGGAGGGCACACAAGACGCTGTAGGGGCTGGATGGCCCGTGAGGAGCCCCAGACCTCACCAGAAATCCAGACAGGGTCCTCAGAGCTGCCGACCTGAGGACTGTGACCGCGGCAGGTATGGCTAAGAACAGGTGAGCCTGTGTGTTTTGGAGCTCACAAAGCTACTTGGCAGTGGCCTTGCCCAGATTTGGGGATGAAGGCTGGAGCCAAGGGACAGGTGAGTAGCACCCAGAGGTGATAGGGCCTTTGCCATCCCAGAGCGAGCTATTTTTCACATTTGTTCCGTTTCAAACAGCGAGCTCTAATTTTCCTGAGAATAAGCTCACCTGCTGAAATGATTCAGGTTTATTTTAGCTAAGAGGCGAGTGAAAACAGATCATTGCCTTTCAGGGTTTTGTAAAAATGTGTGCTTTACTTAAAGAGGGCAGAGCCGGCACATAAATACATTTTATTCAGTTGAATTCTGCCACGGATGAGTCTCAATCACGTTTTTCACTTCACCAACATGCATTGCCTAAGCTCTTCCAGCAGTGGGGGGCGCCGCGGGGGCAGGCAGCTCCTGGGAGACATGGCCTTCAGGTGCTGTGCCTTGGGAAGTTCCTCTACCTGCTGAGATGCTGCCTGGATCTTATAAAATGCTTCGGAGTCATTCCTCGCCTCCCAGGCACTTGAGGCTCTCGACAGCCTTGTTCTCGCAGCACACAGCTGGCCGGAGCAGCGCAGCTTTGCACCCAAGAAAGAGGGGAAATCCCAGAAAGAAAACGTGAACCTGCCGTGTGTTTGGAGAAGCCCCAGGTGCCTTCGTTTCACACAGGGGCCCGCCCTATTCATAGCTGTCTTCTACTGTAGAGGAAAAGATGGAATAACCTAAATCCTGTTAATTTTTATGTTTAAGGGGTGGTCTCTATGTATTTCCTGAACCCATAAGTGAGGAGATGCTGAGGACTTAGGAAGACGCTGTAATTATCATTTTCTCTAAAGGAAAAGAGACAGCCTCGACATTTTTTCTCAAATAAAAGCACCCAGCATCCAGGCATTTGGAATTTGACCGTAATTCTTGATACTTTACTGGTGCAGAACTAACAATGGAAGTATGATTTCTCAGGAATAAGAGAACACACAGGTTATGTGTATGTTTCTCTCCTACCTCCTGTTTAATAGCAATTAAATTTCACGGGAGACAGTGCATGTAAGAAAATAAGCTTTTAACTAAGTTGTGTTCATTAATAAACAGCCCATTCAAGAAAAATAAATACTCCTATTCCAAAGAATTCACTATGTGTTAAAAGAACTCGGTTGAGAGTCTTAAAACTAATTCAAGATAAAAAGTACTTTGCTAAATTTAGAATGCAATCAATTGGACATTGAGTGACTTTATTTTAAAAAGAAAACTCAGAATTGCAGGGGTTTCTTATTTCTTTTGATTTCCACAAAGCAGTGCTATTTGCACAGGTGCAAGGAGCCCAGGTGTAAGGGTAGGGGGAGGGAAGGGCACACGAAGTGTCTTTGTGGATACCAAGTAGCTCACACATTAGAAAACCAGTCAGACAGATTCAATGGGTTAAAGTCATGGTCTATGCTGCTTCTTAATAAATTACTGGGTTTGGGCCAGAAGAAAAAGATTAAGACAAAAACCATTTACAAAACAGGTAAAAGCACTCTTCAAATCTTAACATGTTTAAAATTTCTCCTTATAATATTGATTAAATACTTCTCTGACTATATGAGATAACGCATGGCATGAGAAGACATTAAGGAAGTTTTGCCTCTGAAATACATAATTCTGTAGCTGTAAGATTTGCAAGGCCAGGTGCAGTGGCTCACACCTATAATCCCAGAGCTTTGGGAGGCCAAGGTGGGGGGATCTGCTGAGCCCAGGGATTTGAGACCAGCCTGGGCCTCACAGTGAGACTCTGTCTCTATCAGGCGTGAGGGGGAAATTAGCCAGGTGTGGTGGTGTAATAAAATAAAGTGCACAATAAATGTGCACCTGTGGACCCAGCTACTTAGGAGGTTGAGGTGGGAGGATCACTTGAGCCCAGGGAATTGGAGGTTGCAGTGAGCTATGACTGTGCACCAGTGCACTCCAGCCTGGGCAAGTGAGACCTTGTCTCAAAAAAAAAAAAAAAAAAAAAAAAAAAAAAAAAAAAAAAAATCTCAAAAGCACACACTTTCTAAATAATAGGCCAAGAGAACAAATGGTGTCCACGTGTTTGCTTTCTCTTAATGGGAGGTGCACACAGGAAGAAACGAGATTGAACAGAAGACAGGGCAGTGCTGGCAACAAAGCCCAGTGCCTGGAGAGCCTGCACAATTCTGAAAGTCACTGGGGACAGGTGGGAGAGTGGTTACAGACTCAAGCCTGTTTTAAAGAATCATTTCTCCATTTTAAAGCCTGGACTTTCTCAGGTGCAGAAAACAGGGTCCTACTCTTTTAGAACAGAGAACCTAAATCTTCCATGCAAATATGGAAATCCCATTTCAGAGCCCGCAATGCGAAGCTTAAATATGAAAAGAAAACACAACTCTCACAGGACATTTTCTCCCAGAGATGGACATTCCATTCACTCATTCATCCAGCATCTGAGAGACGGACGTTCCATTCACTCATTCATCCGGCATCCGAGAGATCCGAGAGACGGACGTTCCATTCACTTGTTAATCCAGCATCCGAGAGACGGACGTTCCATTCACTCATTCATCCAGTATCTGAGAGACGGACGTTCCATTCACTCATTCATCCAGCATCCGAGAGACGGACGTTCCATTCACTCATTCATCCAGTATCTGAGAGACAGACGTTCCATTCACTCATTCACCTGGCATCTGCGAGAGGGACGTTCCATTCACTCATTCATCCAGTATCTGAGAGACGGACATTTCATTCACTCATTCATCCAGTATCTGAGAGACGGACATTCCATTCACTCATTCATCCAGTATCTGATAGACGGACGTTCCATTCACTCATTCATCCAGCATCTGATAGACGGACGTTCCATTCACTCATTCATCCAGCATCTGAGAGATGGACATTTCTTTCACTCATTCATCCAGTATCTGAGAGAGGGACGTTCCATTCACTCATTCATCCAGCATCTGAGAGATGGACATTCCATTCACTCATTCATCCAGTATCCGAGAGACCGACATTTCATTCACTCATTCATCCAGCATCTGAGAAAGGGACGTTCCATTCACTCATTCATCCAGCATCCGAGAGACGGACATTCCATTCACTCATTCATTCAGTATCTGAGAGACAGACATTTCATTCACTCATTCATCCAGTATCTGAGAGACGGACATTTCTTTCACTCATTCATCCAGTATCTGAGAGACAGACATTCCATTCAGTCATTCATCTGGCATCTGTGGACGTTAGTTGCGCCACTTTATATGTATTTTAGAAACCCTCAACTTCAGTATTTTATTGTCTTTGCCTTCTTGCTCCCAGTCTTTAAGAATAAAGCCTCACGTTTCCAGTTAGCTCAAAAGTCAGACCCAGCTTGAACAGAACATATTAGTTATTAAGTGACCCCTCTCTGTAAAAGGCATTCTACTGGAGGATGGGATTTTGAAGAAGAGCCTGCCCTCATGAAGCTGAAAATCCAGAGGGCAGAAATGTACATCTACAAATGATGACCATGCTGTATAAAGAAGAACACAGGTGCCTGAGCGGCTCAGAGGGAAGATCGGTCAAAGCCGATTTGGGGGGATATCTGCTGCTTCCTAAAAGATGAGCTAAGGCAGAGGTCCCCAACCCTGTATTCATCTGTATTTACAGCCACTCCCCATCACTCACATTTCCCCCTGAGCTCCATCTCCTGTCAGATCAGCAGAGCCATTAGATTCTCATAGCAGCATGAACCCTATTGTGAACTGCGCATGTGAGGGGTCTAGGTTGCGGGTCCTTATGAGAATCTAATGCCTGATGATTTCTCATTGTCTCCCATCTCCCCCAGATGGGACCATCTAGTTGCCAGAAAACAAACTCAGGGTTACCACTGATTTTACATTATGATGAGTAGCATCATTATTTCATTATATATTACAATGTAATCATAGAAATAAAGTGCATAATAAATGTAACATGCTTGAACCATCCGGAAACCATCCCCCCACCCACCAGTTCATGGAAAAATTGTCGAGCATTCCTCATGCCAAAAAGATTGGGGACTGCTGATCTAAGGAACCCAGAGAAGCAGGATGAGAAGCCATGTGAGCTGGCATCCCAGGGCAAATCCATACATGTGGATGTGTCAAGGCCAGCAGTAGGAAGAAATCGGAAAGGACGCCACTGAAAGCAGGCCTCGTGTATCATCGTCGTGGTCAGTGCCTCTCAAATCAATGCGCTGGCCTCACCTGAGGACCTGAGGAGACCAAGGTTCACACAGAAAACAAGGAGGTGCTGGGCTCCTCCCTCCGGCAGAGGATTCTGAGGAGTGTGCTGTCCTCACCACGACACAGATGAGGCCAACGAACAAACTCCGCACAGGATCTCACCAGTTTTGTGGTGCGGTTTTTTGATCCTCCCTGATGCACCAGACTGAGTCACAGACGCTCAGTGTGGGGGCATCAACATTGGATTCTGGCCACTGCAGCCTCTGTGGGACACTGAGAGGGCATCACATTTCTAGCACAATCTGGTGGTGCCACTGGGCTCTGCACCAACAGGGGAGAGTTAATGCTGGTTCTGCATTTTTCCACCTGTGCAATATCTGAGACTCGATTTGCTAATCTGAAAATAAGAGTAATAATACCTTCTCACCTTTGAGGTAGCTGTGAGGATAAAATAACAAGCTCTTCCACATGTGGACGAGGACCATGAAGAAAACCAGCATGTGGGGAGGGCATTTGCTTCCCAGCCTCAGCACAGCCCTGCTAATGGAGGTGCCTTACAGGAGCACGGAGACTCACCAGGAGGAGCGCACTGTGGAGACGTGACGTAAGTGCTCTCTGCTTGTTTAGAAAACAAGCAAGGTAGGCAGGCGTGGTGGCTCACACCTGTAATCCCAGCACTTTGGGAGGCCGAGGCAGGCAAATCACCTGAGGTCAGGAGTTCAAGACCAGCCTGGCCAACATGGTAAAACCTCATCTCTGCTAAAAACACCAAAATTAGCTGGGCATGGTGGTGGGTGCCTGTAATCCAGTCACATGGAAGGCTGAGGCAGGAGAATCACTTGAACCTAGAAGGCAGAGGTTGCAGTGAGCAGAGATTGTATCACTGCACTCCAGCCTGGGCAACAAGAGTGAGATTTTGTCTCAAAAAAAAAAAAAAAAAAATAGACTGGGTGCTGTGGCTCACACCTGTAATCCCAACACTTTGGGAGGCCAAGGCAGGCGAATCACGAGGTCAGGAGATCAAGACCATTCTGGCTAACACAATGAAACCCCATCTCTACTAAAAATACAAAAAATTAGCCAGGCGTGGTGGTGCGCACCTATAATCCCAGCAACTCAGGAGGCTGAGGCAGGACAATCACTTGAACCCAGGAGACGGAGGTTGCAACGAGCCAAGATTGCGCCATTACACTCCAGCCTGGGCAACAGAGCAAGACTCCGTCTCAAAATAAAATAAAATTAATTAAATTGAAAAGTAAGTGAGGCGTGAATCAGAGACACTGGGCATCAGCTTTTCGAAGGCAGCTTGTCTTAGTAAGTTTAAGAGTCTGAGTGAAGTCACTCAGAGAGTTAGGACAGTGGGGATAATGCAGGTGCCATCAGCACTCCTGACCCCCTTTTGCCTTTTTGTTCTATTTATTGGGTACCCACAGGACTTTAAAAACCAAGAACTAATGATTGAATGGGATGAATTTGTTTTAATCTGCATGACCAGATTACAGCTACAAACCCAATACATATGCAGAAGGTAACTGTGGGCAGATGCAGGGCACGGAGGGCCAGTGCGCTGGCAAGGCTCTGTGGTTGAAGGGAACATGCTGACCTTGGCGAGGGTAGAAGAGCAAAGTGACCAGGGACGTGTATGGAGCCACGTGAGCTCTGGTTTCTTCACTTGTCCAGTGGAGGTGATAATGATGATGACTGTTTCATAAAGATGATTGTGAAAACAAAACGTGACAGTGCACGAGAAAGTGTTTGGAAAAGATATAAAGATGTTGTTTGCAAGAAGGCCCTGGAGCAGAGGTCCTGCTTATTTACCATTTAAATGAATATAAGGTATGTTTGCCATTTCAACTCTAGTGTGTGAGCACTAAGGGATCCTCCTGCTGGTGATCATTTTCAAAGAGAAAATGAGAAGTGTGCAGTAAAAAGGGAACTAAATTAGAAGTTCAAGAAGAGAGAGCAGGTTTCTCCAGGAAGCCTAGGAAAGATGGAGGCAGGTGCAGGAAAGAGGGCAAGGGCTTAGCCCTGCAACGGAGCTGCCAGAGCGAGGTATCAGCAGCCAGCGGGAAGACCTGAGGGATGTGCAGGAGGACGTGGCCAGGGTGAGGCAGCCCCTCTCAGGACCAAACACCTGGAGACACTTCCACCTTCTGTGGGGAACCAAGACGGGCCTCTCGGGATGCACACACAACCAAGCGAGGCTGAATCCCAGCCACCCCCGGTGACACTGCTGAGTACGGAGACCTGAGGCCGTGGTTCTCTCTGTTTACCACGCTGCCTTTGTTTTTTCTTAGTAGACCTGCAACTTTTTACAAGTGCATTTACCAACGGTTTACTGGCTTTTGGTCAGGGGATTTCCTAGAGCTCTTGGTTCCATCTTCCCCCCACCTCACGCTCTGCAGGGTGGGCTTCAGGTTCCTGGCCCCAGAGGGAGGGACGGACAATGCAGGTTCCTGGCCCCGCAGCGAGGGACGGACAATGCAGGTTCCCGGCCCCACAGCGAGGGACAGACAATGCTTTACTGTACTTCTTGCTCTGCAACTCTCTTCTCCTTTTCCAAAACATTTATTTTCTATTTATTGTCTTTCCCTGTCTCCACATCCATGTTAATTTCAATGACGAAAATGGATATTTTTGCCCCTTGTTAGTAATTTTTGAGATAATTTAAGAAATCTCTTAGGTTATTCATTGTTCCAATCTAGGTTTAAGTGAGATTCAGTAGGAACTCTGTTATTCTAAAATTCTTCCTAATAAGATATGATGAGGATGGTGTTACCTTAATGCAATAATTATCTCTGGCAACGACAACAAAAGATTACGCTTAGCATCCAACCACAATTCTTACAGGCCAGAGGTGTCTAGAGACACAAAGTAGATTCTGCAAGGCCCCTATGAAACACTAACACAGCGGAACCTGCCCTCTCATAAGCAATGTCCGCTCTATCAGAGTCTTGTCATGCTTTCGGTCACTTAAAAGTGTTTCCAGGAGGTTCATGCAGCCTCAGGAACCATCCTCATTGCTTTAGCTACAAAAGTGCTTCTTATCCAGGGTCTCCGCGAGGATCAAGATGCCCCTGGATGAGTGTGAAGCACTTGTGTGCGTCCTCAGCCGCCACTGTGAAGCAGTAACCTTGTAGACGCGGAACGCACGGGCACGGACTCTAAGCCCAGTGCTCCTGAGCCCACGGACGGTACCTCCTCGGGGGCAGAGACGCTTGTGCACCCACATGGCCTCAGAGTCCAGCAGTGTCTGGTCAGCACGGAGGCTCAGTGAAGAGCGTTGTCTTCAGAGCCACATTCGCGCAGCCACCCAGGGTCCCTACAGAATCAGCGGGGCAAGTAGCAGGGCGGAGAGAAGGTGTTCGAGAAAATGAGCGCAAGAACACAGGGCCTGACCATGCGGAGACCCTGGAACACCTCCGTGAGGGACCCTGTCGGGTGCCACGTGTGAACGCCGTCCTTCCACCCGAGTCAACAGGAGGCCCGCCAACGCCAAGTACAAAACACCTCCAGCATTCAGAGTTCCCTCCCTCCTACTTCAGTCTCCCCTTCTCTGGCTCTACCCTCTTTGGACGTCATCTCTTTTTTCTTTTTCTTTCTTTCTTTTTTTTTTTTCAGACAGAGTTTCACTCTGTCACCTGGGCTGGAGTGCAGTGGGGCGATCTGGGCTCACTGCAACCTCTGCCTCCTGGGTTCAAGTGATTCCCCTGTCTCAGCCTCCCGAGTTGCTGTGGGACTACAGGTGCCACCACGCTCAGCTAATTTTTGTATTTTTGGATAGAGACAGGGTTTTGCAATGTTGCCCAGGGTGGTCTCGAACTCCTGAGCTCAGGTAATCCACTTGCTTTGGCCTCCCAAAGTGCTGGGATTACAGGCATGAGCCACTGCACCTGACATGGACTTCGTCTCTGGTAGCCTCTTTCCCTGCTCACAGCTTGAACACTGAGCACCTGGGCCAGGCATTGTTCTAAACACTTTACTGCATTAGTACCTTTAACCTAACCATCTTCTGCATTAAATGCTATCAATAGTCCAATTGTGTAGATAACAATGTCCAATCGTGCAGATAACAATGTGGAAACAGAGTGATTAATTAACTCATTCCTTCCTGATTGCACTGCTGGTCAGCGTGGGGCCCCCCAGGGCCCAGTGCTCCACAGTCCCCTATTGGTTCTGGTTAAAAAAATGAAATGTGTAGCTCCTCACGGGCTCCCAGTGGAAAACTTACATGATAACTGGATATAAAGTAGTAGTTTCCAATTAACATAAAAATATACACAATGGAAGTACATAAACTTATTTCCTTCACATGTAGAAGACAGTTAAAACTTTGGGAGGCGACACACAGTTGGATTTCTCTGCTGTAGGCGTACAGAGAAAAAACAGATCTGACTTCTAACCCGAAGGTTTGACGCTCATCACTGCCCCATCTGCGGCACACTTCAGAGCTCATGTATAGCTCATCAGTCTCTGGGCTGCAACTCACAAAAGATCACATAAACTCCAACCTTCACTGATAGCAAAAGCAAACATACTACCTGGAGAGTGATTAGCCAGTGACAAGATTACAGAGGTTAAATGAGAAGTGTCTGAAAATAAAAGTACAAATCAACCATGAAAATAAGTATGAAGCACGAGTTGGACTGCGGTTCCCACATGCCCAGCAGCACCCGGAATCACAGTGGCTCTCAGTGGCAGCGGGCAGCACCGTCTCCCAGGCAGTGGACTCCCATCTCCACCCCAGAGACTGACTCGTAGGACTGGGAGAAGCCAGGGTTTCCATGTGTGGTAGACAGGCTATGGGCCCTGGTCGTCCTCCCAGAGACTGACTCGTAGGACTGGGAGAAGCCAGGGTTTCCATGTGTGGTAGACAAGCTATGGGCCCTGGTCGTCCTCCCAGAGACTGACTCGTAGGACTGGGAGAACCCAGGGTTTCCATGTGTGGTAGACAAGCTATGAGACAGGCTATGGGCCCTGGCAGTCCTCACGAAACACGGTCACATGTTGCAGCTCTCTGACCACTCAGCCCGCAGCAGGAAGGGCGATCAGGAAAGAACGGCTCCCCTACCATTCCAATGACACAGACAACCCCAATGACCCGACCTCTTTGATTGAAGAAGTAGCTCTGTTTTTATTACAGTATATAATTCACAAATTCCCTGATAGCCTTGACATTTTCTGGAACAGCCAAACTACCCGACAGACAGCCACTCTTTCCCTCTCTGTCCTCAGGTTTCCCTGGCATAGCGAATGCATTTGCTGATGAAATGACATTTTCAAAGGCATTCAGCCAGAGTTTCTTTTCTGAGGCTCTTGCTCATTTCAAAGCATTTAGAGCAAATTACACTAAAATACATGTTAGAGAATATGAGAGGAACCTGGAAAGCCAGGGAAATGCATCCAAACGCCGAGATACCAGATAATTTGTTTCTTCGCCAAACCTCAGTGGAGACTGTGTTATTCGGTGAAATCATTTTCACTGAGAGGCATAACTGAAGGATTTAAAATAGGAAACATAAAAGGCAGATCCTTGCTGGAAACAATATGTCCGAGAGGCAGTTCCACAGATCACCTGTCTCCCACTCATGCTGGTGAAGAGAAACGGCTCCCCTGTGAAAGGAATGGGCAGCAGCCGTGCAGTCCCACGGGTAAAAGTACAACAAAATGGCCCAGCGTGTAAAGGTCAGTGTGACAAAATGATCCAGCATGGAAGTCAGGGGCCTCTGATCTCTGCATAAAGTCCAGGCAGCCTCCAGCCCTGTGTCTCCATCTAAAGGCAGTGAGACCTCATTTTATTCTAAATGTCACCCACAGCCCTTCAGCAGCCCCCATCATCACAGTTCTGACTGTGTCCATTTATTTTGCTTTGTGGGGGGCAAAACGTGGAGGTAGGGAGATCTCAAAACTAAGAATGCTTAGCTGCCAATGCAGGGCCACGATCGAATGACCGGAAGACCAAGTTAATCTCTCACTTCATCTGAGCCGGGTTTTCCTGACGAGACCACGGGCTCCTAACGGGGATTTGTCCAGTGCATGTCCAGAGAACGGTACGTTCCTGGGGCAGGCCTCTTGCTCCCACTCAGGACTCCTGGGAACCTGCTTCCCCCGTCACTGAGGGATCTGCATGCTCATTGCCCAGGCAGACAGGAGGGTCCCTGGAGGAGAGAGGGCACTCAAGAAGACCCCCACCACCATCCGCATTCACCACCACATGCCACGAAGGCCACAGCTATCTGTGAAAGGAAGGGTGAATTCTTTTCTCTGTAATAAAAAGAGCTGGATCCCCTTTGCCCACACCTGGGGGCAGGTGCAGAGGCCATGCCCTTGGGAAGGGATGTTGTCAGGGCTGGAGGCTACATGGAGCTGCTCACAGGGTCACGCGTGAACACACGAAGATGCCAGCCCAGGCGCCTCATTTGACCACGAAGGGCTGAGGCTCCCAGCGATCACCTGGCTCCTCTGCAAGGGAAGGATAACCCAGCCACAGGCCTGGGGCCCGGGCCCCTGCCCTCCACTCCAACCAAGACCCTCAACCACAGGGCCAGGGCTGGGCCTTCTTTCCCCAGGACCGCAGCCCCACGGCTCTTGCATAGCATAGCTTTACACTCACAGGCTTTGAGAGGAAGGGGCCGGGCCTGGGCCACAGAGCCCCCCTCTAGCCCTCTGCCCAGCCTTCCCCACGCTTGCTGGGGCCGCATCTTCCCCTCGGCCGGAGGAGAGGCAGTGGGGGCTCCGGTCAGGCTCCTGTTCCCCTCTCACCTTGGGTCACGCATTAAAACAGATTCTTTGAATTTTTGACAGCCTTTGTTTATTCTATGTGATAGCCCAGACATGGAATCCTTCCAAGATAATTCTCCCCACAGTCCTCTGAAATGGAACAGCTGAAACGTCGTCACACCCCACTCAGAAGGGTCCCCATGCTGAGGTGCACAGTGCAATCTCGGAGATGGGCAGGGGAGGGCTCAGGGTGGGGGCCCTCACCACTGCCTCCTGCAGTCCTTCACCCGACACCTCTCAGACCGCAGCCCTGTCCAGGTGCCGGCCGAGGAAGAAACCTCTCAGAAAGAAAGGAGCTCTTGGGACAGAACTCGAGGCCTGGGTCCACAGGCGATTGGTCCCATCTGCAACTCCACCGTCACCTCCCAGCACGGGTAGGCTTCCTCCAGGCTTGGACAGTCCAACACACAAACCATGAGCCTTTATTCACCTTTAAATTAACTAAAATAAAGTAAAATCTGAAGCCAGCCGCTCGTTTGCTGTGTGTTGAGTCCTCATGGCCTCCTGTGCTAGTGGCTGCTGTCCGAGACAAGGCAGCTCATAAATCATTTCCATCACTGCAGACAGCTCTTCCAGACAGTGTTATCTAGAAACAGGGATGGCAGGGCAAGCACTCCCCACCCTGGCTTCCCAAACCCCAGCGTTTTCCACAAAATGCCCAAGAAACAAACAGTGGCAACAAGATGAATACAAAAAACCTTCCTGGCTCTGTGACCAATCGAACCAATCCTAAATACCAAGCAGAGTAACTTAAGAAAAGTGTCTTGAAAATCACACTTTTAATTATAGAGAAAATAGAAACACCTTAATTACAGGAGGATGAGAAGCTTGGAGACTTTTGTGAAGGGAGTACAGAGGATTTCGAGGGACTTCCAAGGTATTTTAGACATTAATAGAAAAGAGCAAGGAGGCGGTGAGGGAGAGGAAATGCACGCAGGGCACCCATAGGCTCTGAGGTCTGAGCTCCCAGGTCCGCCTGGCCCCGACCGCTCATCCGTGAGGAGGCCAAGGGCGAGCTGTGTGGGTGGGTGAACCGTGCCAGTGGGTGAAGCCACTATGGGGAACTGCGCAGGTGGGTGGAGCCCCCAGGGTGAACCCTGCAGGTGGGTGGAGCCCCCAGGGTGAACTCTGCCGGTGGGTGGAGCCACCATGGGGAACCAGCAAGTGAGTGAAGCTGTGAGCTAGCACAGCCCTGTGACCCAGGTCACACCTGTGTCCTACAGCCAACAGGGGCAGGCAGTGTGGGGGTGCCAGGTGCAGGCCTGAGGGGTTTGCGGAGCCCTGTTCCCCAGGAGGAGTCACCTGGGCTTTCTGTAAAGTTTCACCAAACGCTTCCCGGGCATCGTGAATTTCAGGGCTGTCACCACAGTAAACACACGCTCATTTATTGTTCGGGAGCTGCTCACAGCATCCCACATCTATGATCTGTATTTTACAGAACAATTAAATGTGACAAAGAGATAGAATTAAAAACTCAGGTTTCCAAGGAAAATGTTGGAGCTCTGGAAGCGACCCCAGCAGTGGGCACTGGGAGCCGCGGACAAGGGCACCCCGGCTGGCATCAGCCAGTGGCCGGGAGAGGAAGGGAGGAAGATCCACCTGCCACGGTGGGCTTTCCACAGGGCCTCGGTTAGAGCAGGGTGGACCCGCAGAGGGACCTACACCTGGGCCACAAGGAGCCTTTCCCTGGGCCGCAGGTCCCTCCTTTCTGATTCACTCAGAGCAAGACAAAGCCCGGTCTACAGGAGCCCACGTAGGGCGCAGGAGCATGGCTTTCCCGGGACCACTCTGAGCCAGTAGGTGTCTGTGTCCTGAGCCCACCCTGCTTTGCTCTTACCTTAGACCCTCTGAGAAGGGTCATGGTGTGAGCAGGCTCCCTGCGGGTTTCAGGAAGGTGCCAGGGGTGGGGCCTGGAGGATGCGAGCATGAGGGAAGGGGCAAGGCCGAGTGAGGTGAGCACACCCCGGCCCAAAGGAGGTTCCCTGTTCCCCCGGAACTGCAGGCAGAGGGAGGCCTCTGCCAGGACGGTCCATCCCAGGCCTCCCAGGCCCAGTGCACTTAGAGGAGGCTATGACTCCATCCCAGCTGCTGGGAGCAAAGTGGTGCCCGCCCTTCCCAGCCACCTCCCTTGCCCTTCAGCTGCTCCAGCCCAGGGCTCACTCTCACTCCCAGCCCTTTGGGAAAGAATCGCAAAACCCCAGTGTGAGGAGAGCTGCATTTCTCCATTCACATCTCCTCCAAGTCTTAGGCTTCCCAGGAAATCAGTGACACTCTAAGCAGAGGAAGTCAAGGGGCACTGCCCACTCATTTTCAATGCACTTAGGAAGTGGTCCCCTATCTTGTTGGCTGCAAAAACGCATAGAAGAAAACATTTTCTGTGTGTGTTCATTTATCCAAAAAGATTCTGATGGGCATTTTAACCCTAGTAAAGTGTTTCAGCTAAAGCCAAGAAAAAGTCTATCTAGGTGTTAAATTCAGAAAATGAGGAGAAGGAAGAAGAGAGGCCAAGTATTCACTCTTTTCACGCATTTGCTGGTTGGGTGTGCATTAGGTGCATGTCTGCTGAAACCTAAAGAGACCAGCTTATCACATGCCTGCCCTACCACTGAGCTACCTGAGCCCAGACCAAATACTTTGCCATGTCATAAAGAATGCTTGCACTCAGAGTGCGTAGAAGGAAAGCTGCTCTTAGTAACATCTGGAATAACCATCTAATACACTTGCCAAGATTCGGACCAATATGCCTGGAATAATGTCAAACCAAGAAAACAATGAGGTTTATGATGGAAACAGAGACAAGACTTTAATTTAGGGTCGTTCCAATGGCATCGGAATAATCCCACACTCATAATATTTTAAGGTTACCAAATGCACTTATGAAAGGTGGCTACCACATAGAATCTAATTTTGTTTTTTGAAGAGCAACTCCTCTGGAAGTTATTCTTGGCAGACACTGAATAGCAAGAACCAATTAAAATAGAAACAATAAAGATGGTTAGAAACTACATATGTCTGGTGAAATAAATATTCAGATGAAATTGATTTTCTTGGCTTTCTGTCATTTAACTAAGAAAAGAAAAACTAGCATTTATACACTTTTTTGAAAAATAAAATCAGGTCTACAATGTCAACTTGTTTGTCAAAAGCTAATTTTAACTACCTAGGATTTAATATCCCTAAAATGTTGATACTAATATATCAAATTAATATAATTTTAAGTTGCAAGATTATTAGACAGCCAGATCTTATCACAGTGGTTTCCATTCTGAAGATACCTTGGCCTTTGTACTTTGAACATCATTTTCTGAACAGTAACAGTTTTCCTTTGCTTCTGGAAACTTGTCACCTACTTTGCCATCTATACATCATTCACAAAACATTTGCTTTCATCATCATGCAAAGCTACAGAAGATCTTGTACAAGGTAAGATTATGAAGGAACAGGAATTAAGTTTTTAACAAATCCATACTTAGGCAGATCAATGTTCAAGCCAGTTCTTTAAATAAATCACTTTTGAGGCCGGGTGCAGTAGCTCACACCTGTAATATCAGCACTTTGGGAGGCCGAGGTGAGTGGATCACCTGAGATCAGGAGTTCGAGACCAGCCTGACCAATATGGTGAAACCTTGTCTCTACTAAAAATAGAAAAATTAACCAGGCGTGGTGGCATGTGCCTTTAGTCCCAGCTACTCAGGATGCTAAGACAGGAGAATTGCTTGAACCCGGGAGGCAGAGGTTACGGTGAACTGAGATCTTGCCACTGTACTCCAGCATAGGTGACACAGTAAGACTCTGTCTCAAAAAGAAAAAAAAAAATCACTTTTGAGCATATCTAAACATTCCAACAATTTAGTCTTCATTCAAATTTGTGAACTCTTCCTTTGAAGCTACCTTCAGAGTGTATGGAGAGCTCAAGGACAGTCAGCCTTGTGATGTCATGGGGTAATGCTGAAACCCAGATCCCGTTTGATCCTAACAAACCTACCACACAAGGAAAAGAAGGCACATTTCCTTACTCTGTAGATGGCAATTGTAAAGCCAGAGAAACGCAACATCTTGCCCAGAGTGACAAATTGTTTTGTGGTGGTGAGAGGGTGTCAGGACAGGCATGTGTGCCTCTGGAGGGTGTCAGGACAGGCATGTGCCTCTGGAGGGTGTCAGGACAGGCGTGTGCCTCTGGAGGGTGTCAGGACAGGCGTGTGCCTCTGGAGGGTGTCAGGACAGGCGTGTGCCTCTGGAGGGTGTCAGGACAGGTGTGTGCCTCTGGAGGGTGTCAGGACAGGCATGTGCTTCTGGAGGGTGTCAGGACAGGCGTGTGCCTCTGGAGGGTGTCAGGACAGGTGTGTGTGCCTCTGGAGGGTGTCAGGACAGGCATGTGCCTCTGGAGGGTGTCAGGACAGGCGTGTGCCTCTGGAGGGTGTCAGGACAGGTGTGTGTGCCTCTGGAGGGTGTCAGGACAGGCGTGTGCCTCTGGAGGGTGTCAGGACAGGCGTGTGCCTCTGGAGGGTGTCAGGACAGGCGTGTGCCTCTGGAGGGTGTCAGGACCGGTGTGTGCCTCTGGAGGGTGTCAGGACAGGCGTGTGCCTCTGGAGGGTGTCAGGACCGGTGTGTGCCTCTGGTCAACGTCCACATTTTGTCCTGTGAGATAGTGCTCTCTCTAAAATGTCAGCAGCCTCATAGGTCACATCACCTTGAGACGGAAAGAAAAGTCAATTTAGAGAAACCTGCCTCGCACAGCCATGCTTTTCATTGAATCTTGCGGTAATAACTGTGGAATTCGTCACAGATACTCACGTGTATGTTTTCCGCCACACTTTTTCACCCCAGCACTGGACTGTTGTTGGTTTTGAGTGACACCTGTGACTGTCAAGTTGAGATCAGTCAGATTTGATCAACCCACTGTTGTGCGCATTTGTCCCTTAGCCTAGGACTAGAGAGCTGAGAGGTGGCAGAGCTTCCTTCATGTTTGTATAGTTCTTGCTTTGAAAATAGAAGATGAACTGAAAGCTATGGAAAGGTAGGTGGATGTCTTGTGGATTAAAAATGACCATCATGCATGTGCGTGTGTGCCTTGTATCTTGGTGAGGATGGGGCCAGCCAATGGTATTCTCATGTGCTTGGCAAATTGAAAGTTCCAGTTTAAATACAACTGACTTTTCTCATTTAGACAGGAAAGTCCTGTATTTTTGCTTTCAAGAGAAATATTCCCTTCAGATACAACCTGTAATTTCTCTTCCATGAATAAAAAATCGGGGAGACATTATTTTGTTTAATTAAGCACATTAGTAATGCCAGATGCAGACCAGTAAGACTGAGCCATGTTCAAAGAAATTCAGTATTAGGAGACTTCCTTCTAAAGTGAGAAAATGAAGTTTATCAAAAAGAAGAATGGGGGAGAAGGTGTGGGTGGCTCGAAAATGGTTAAAAATAATATTTCAATGTAGTTAGCAATACCTAGACTTACTCCAGAGAGAACTTCAGATGTTGAACAGCACAGTTCACTCTCCACAAGGTTTGTAATTTCTGTAGTTAAGGTTCCCGGTTAATTTTAACTTATAATACGGCCAACAAGCAATCTCTTTAAAAATAACAAAATAAAATCACAATTAAGTAAACTCAATGGCTCTTCTGTATCTGTGTCTGACAAGATTAGGCACATTCCCACAACTCATGCAGATATTTTCAATAGAGTATCAAATTAATGTTTTGGTTTAAATTTTTATTAAATATTTTATTGTTATTATCAAAAATGTTTCTGATGTTTAAATATGCACAGGAAGCTCTGGTTGACTGGTGGGAGTTACCCACAAGGATCTTACAGCTAAATGGATCCCAAATACTTATTTTAAAAGATGCTCCATGGGTGACGTCACCATGAAACCAAGCAGCCTTCACCTTCCAGCCACCAGAAACTTCTCAGACTGCCATGAGGTCTTGGAAACCTCCTTTCCTAATTCTTCTCTTGACTCTCATCCCACGATTCAGATGTTATGGAAACTAACATCTTCGCGTTATCTTAGCATCCAAAATTTCACCCGCGAGAGTTAACTTGTGATTTTAATAAAAACAAAGTTGACGTCTGTTCAGCATCACCTGTCTCTTGCATCCTCACAATTCAAATTCTCCAGCTTCCACAAGACCGAAATCAAAAACACTGCATTACTCAGGTGTGTGAGAGCAAGGCCGGCGTGAGCAGTATGTGATTTGCACAAGATGATGCAGAAGTATTTCCTGCCATCAGGAAGGACCTCTCCAGAGTCCTACAGGGTCACCTTTTCATGAGAGAAACCAGCCGCCCCTGCTCCCCGCAGCTGCCCTGCCGTGTCTCAAGTCATGCATGAGCATACCTGAGCAGCAACAGAGGACTCACCTCCACCTGCTGCCCCACTCAGTGCTGAGTGGGAATCCAAATCACAAATGCAGCCTCAGCGCAGACTCAGCCACAGTGAGCGTGTGGTCAGGATGGAGGGCGCTGAAGACAGGAGACATCCCAAGAGATGCCAAGGTTCTTCCAGGGAGCCCTGGGCCCAGGCATCACAGCGGATGCACTGACCTGCTGTCTCAAAACACCCAAGGGGTCCACATGACATTTTTAAAATCTCAATTTTACCCCTTAATCCACTGATAAACCTAGGGGTTTGCATGGAGTGATTTCTAAGATCCCACCAAGGCTAAATCCTGAAATCTCACTCGGCACACCACTTTGCTTCCAAGTGGCCACTGTGAACTTGAAGATAGGTGGGTGTGCAGACCATCGGGGGATGAGTGAGGGTCACCTGCCCAGTGAAAAGGCCCCTCTGGAGCCCACCTGGTGTGAAAATGCCTTGTATGTGGCGCACCTTGACGAGACACAAGAATACCGTGGCCTTCAAAGGAAGAATGATTGCCGGAGGGTCTCTGTCTTCCTCTCTGATATATTTCACTCCAAAACACAGTGTGATCCAAATGGACCCAGACGATTCGATATATTTCACTCTAAAACAGAGTGTGATCCAAGGGGACCCAGATGATTTGTTATATTTCACTCTCAAACAGAGCGTGATCCAAGGGGACCCAGATGATTCGATATATTTCACTCTAAAACACAGCGTGATCCAAGGGGACCCAGATGATTCAGTTGAGAACCTGGGTCCTGATCTGCCTGCTGCGAAAACGTCCAGGAGTCTAGGATTTCCACGCCCCCTCCCACCCACAGTGCCCTGGCTTTCAGCACATGGATGCACCCCACAGATTGCCAGGAGTCGGGAGAGGCCAGAAACAGGTGCTCTTCACAGCCCTAGGAGGAGCTGCCCTGTGACACCCAATCTCACACCTCCAACCTCCAGAACTGGGTGAGTTTCTGCCTGAGGCACCCAGTTTGGATACATTGTTACAGCAGTTTAGCAAACTCATGCAACTGGCACCCTCATAAGAAGAGAAAACAGATACAGATGGGCACAGAGGAAAGAGAGGGAAGACAGTGTGAAGACATGGCGGGAAGCGGCCGTGGGAGCAGACAACTGCATCTGCAAGCTGGGAATGCCAAGGAGTGCCGGAGACACCCGGAGCTGGAGGAGACCAGTGGGATTTTACCCAGAGTGCAGGTCTGCAATCGCCCAGATTTTGGACTGCTGGCCTCCCGAACTGGGAAAGCATAAATTTCTGTTGTTTTAAGCTACCCTTTTGTGGTGCTGTGATATGGCAGCCCTAGGAACTATTGCAGATGTATTGCCTTGCTCTATAATAGGAGAGAAAAGCAGTAAAATCCTGCACACACTGCGGGTCACCCTCCTCAAATATTACTCTGGAAATCACCATTACTAATAAACTATGCTGGCACATAAAATTCCTCAATCAGAATGATTATAGCATTTTACTGCTTTACATATAAAATATGCATGTAAATTGCAAAAAAAAAATACTTAAAAGGAGAACTACATTGATGTATAGATTGTGTGCCATGTATGTTTTTTAATCAAAGGTAATTTTCAGCCAGGCACAGTGGCTCATGCCTGTAATCCCAGTACTTTGGGAGGCTGTGGTGGGTGGATGCCCTGAAGTCAGGAGTTTGAGACCACCCTGGCCAACATGGTGAAGCCCTGTCTCTACTAAAAACACAAAAATTAGCCGGGCATGGTGGGGTACATGTAATCCTAGCTACTCGGGAGGCTGAGGCAGAAGAATTGCTTGAATCCAAGAGATGGAGGTTGCAGTGAGTCAAGATTGCACACTGCATTTCAGCGCCTGGGCAACAGAGTGAGATCCGTCTCAAAAAAAGAAAAAAGGTAATTTTTAAATTAAGTCAATATTTAATTCTTTTCTACATATGATAATTTTCAGTGCATGAGATAGCTCAATAAATACTAAAATGCACCATACAGAAGCAATTCCCAAATACTGTTGGCATAGCATCTCTTATATTCTGAAATAAAGACTGCCTTGCCCATCACCCTGATGAGTAGTCAATCAAGCTAATTCATAAGCCAAGTATCAGTCGCTCCTGTCCACTGTAAGTTCATTTAAGTTGGAGCTTTCCCCATCTGCAGCTGAGATCATAACACTGGGGAAAATAGAATTTTAAGGGGCCCTGTGGAGGTGTAGCTTCGCCTGGGAAAAAGATTTGTCTGGAACCCAAGGTTTCAGAGCAACCAGCAACAAGAACTAGGGGGATGTTGGAGTGCTGAGATGGCCGCCAGGCAGAGGAGAGGCTGGGAGAGGAGCCCAGAGGCCAGCGAGGGCTGGGCTGTGTCACTTAATTCTTGCATTATCTGCAGTTCCCTGGCCAGACATCGTTACATCAAAAGGTTGCAAAGGCCCTTCTAATGAGTGAGGGGACGGAGTATGTCTCTCTGCACGCTGCCCAGCCCTTGGTGTAAGATAACTCATGTGTTGGTTTATGATTTTCTTCCAAGAAGTGGCAACCCTATGGAGGCTAAGGTCTTACCCTGGACTTTTACCTGGTAATGAAAAAGTCAGAAGACACAGATTTGGATAGCAGAGTGTTGGAACTAAGAATATATATATATATATATTTGTAAAATGCCATAGAACCACGAAAGAATATGAACAAACAGAATAAGCCAGATAGGTTTTCATATCATCAGCCTCCAAAACAGTTCTGATCCTTTGGTGAATCAGTCAGTTTGGATGTGCTCGCAGCCAGTGCTGGCTTGGGGAAGGGAGGCCATAGGAGCCAACTCCAAAATTAATGTGATAAAGAACAGCTCTCTTCTGTGTAAGAAGACGCCAAGTCAAACTTCCCATCTCTGCTGCATGGCTTACTACAAATTTTTGGGAAGAAGTAGCAAAGAGAAGACACGGTGCAGTTCTTTCATAATTTTTATTTCCTTTTTCTCTCTTGTATTTAATTGCACAAGGAAATATGTGGGTCCTTTGCAAATGTTGGAGTGCAAAGCTTCCATTAAGTAGTGCAGAGTGTGCAGAGAAGGAAATGATGTGAGTACTCAATCTACAAGGCTGCTGGATGGATAAAATGCTGCCTTGAGAATGTAGACATCTAGCATTTTCTTTTCCAGTTCTGCCACTAGACATTGTCTTCAGTGATTTGAGGAACAATATTATATATCTATGTAACTCCTTTACTCGCTCATATTTGTTCTGCTGACATTAAGTGAGCCAGAAACCATGCTGAACCAGGGACACTAAGACAAACGGTCCTCACAGTAAGAAGTAGAGAAGATAAATTATTATGATACCATACACAGGAACTGTAGGAACGGTACACATCAGTGCAAAACAGAAGCAGAAGAGGAAGGAGTTGCATAACCCTTGCCCCTATTTCTCGTCATTTTCTGTGACTCAGTTAAATGTTTGGAATTGCTCATAACATTACAAAATAAATCTATTAGGTGGAATACTTTTGAATTTGATGAAGTCATAGGAACCTATCAGGGAGACTTTAGAAATTTATTACTAATCCATGCATATTGAGATATAATTCCCCTATCATAGAATTCATCCATTCAAATTGTACAATTCGATGTTTTAAGTTTATTCACAGTTCCACAATACTATTAACACAATCAATATGAAAATATTTTCATCATCCCCCCCCAATAAAACACAGCTATTAGCAGTCACAACCCCTATCTCTGCACAACCTCCTCAGCCCTAGTAAATGACTAATCTGCTTTCTTTCTCTATAGATTTGCCTATTCTGGGCATTTCATATAAAGACTCATGATATGAGGTCTTTTGTGACTAGCTACTTTCAGTATAATGTTTCTGAGGTTCATCCTTGTTGTAGTGTGCATCAACACTTCATTCCTTTTTATAGTCAAATAACATTCCATTGTGTGAATAGGCCGCATTTTACTTATTCATTCACTGGCTGATGAATATTCAGGTTGATTCCACCTTTTGGCTGCTATGAATAATGTTGCTATGAACATTTATGCATGTGTTTTTTTGAGGACTTTTGCTTTCAATTCTTTTGGTATACACCTAGGAAAGGAATTACTGGTTCATGAGAGAACTCTGATTAAACTTTGGAAAACTGTTTTCCAAAGCAGTTGAACAATTTTACATTTCTCTCCAAACTATATGAGGGTTTTTCCATATCCTTGTCAATACCTGCTATTTTCTGATTTTTTAATTCCAGTGCATGAGAAATGCTGTTTCACTGTTTTTTTTCTTCAATTATTTGTATTATGGTAAAATACATATACCATAAAATTTACCATCTTAACTATCTTTAAGTGCATAGTTAAGTGATATTAAATACATTCATTATGTTGTATAACTATCACCGCCATCTATCTCCAGAACCACTTCCAGCTTGTAAAGCTCAACGCCTGTCCCCATCAAACACTCACTCCCCATTTCCCCTTCCCCAGCCCCTGGCTACCAGATTCTACTTTGTCTCTATGATTTTGTTGACTCTAAGTAGCTTCTATAAGTGGAATCACACAGTGCTTGCCTTTTTGTGACTGGCTTCTATCACTTGGCATCATGTCCTCAAGGTTCATCCACGTTGTTGCCTGTGTCAGGATTATTTTTCTTCATTTTAAGGATGAATAATATTCCCTTTTATGTATATACACCACACTTCATTTATCTATTCATCTGCTGGTGGCCTTTTGGGTTACTTCCATGTTTTAATTATTGTAAATAGTGCTGCTATAAAAATGGGTATACAAATATCTCTTTGAGAACCTGCTTTCAGTTCTATTGGGTACATAATCAGAAGTGGAATTGCTGGATCATACAGTAATCCTATTTTTATTTCTTTGAGAGACAACCATACTGTTTTCCACAGCAGCTTTACCGTTGTGTATTACCACCAACAATGCACAAATGTTTCGATTTTTCCACATCATTGCTAACATTTGTTATTTTCTGTTTTTAAAACAGTAGCTATTATAATGACCGTGGGTTGGCACCTCATTGTAGTTTATCTGCGCATCTCCATGATGCTAAGCATGTTTTCTGAGCATGTTTTCAAGTCATTAGTGGCTACTTGTATATCTTTTTTTAAAAAAATGTCCATTCAAATCCTTCACATAAGTTAAAAATCAGGTATCTTCTTTGATTTGTTAAATTTTAAGAGTTCTCTATATATTCCGGGTATTTATCCCTTGTCAGATATATGATTTGCAAATATTTTCTCTCATTCCATGGATGTCTTTGTACTGTGTTGATAGTGTCTTTTGATGCACAAATGTTTGAATTTTTCTTAAAGTCCAATTTGTATCATTTTTCGTTTGTTGCCTGCGCCTTTGACATCATACCTGCGAAGTCGCTGCCAAATCTCATGGTGTGAAGCTATTGTCCTCAGCTTTCGTCCAGGAAGTTTACAGTTTTAGGTCTTACTGTTAGGTCATTAATCCACTTGGAGTTCATTCCTGTATCTGATGTTAGGTAAAGGTCCAGTATCATTCTTTTGCAAGTAGATATCCAGTTTTCTCATGCCGTTTATTGAAAAGACTGTCCTCTTTCCAATGAATGGCCTTGGAACTCTTGTCAAAAATCATTTGGCCATAGATGTGATGATTTATTTCTGGGCTGTCTATTCTATTCTGTTGATCTCTACATCTGTCTTTAGGCCAATATCATGCTGTTTGACTACAGTAGCTTTGTAATGAGGTTTCACATCACAAAGAGAGAGTACTCAGTTTTGTTCTTCTTAAAAATTATTTTGGCTAGTCAGTGTCCCTTGACATTCCACATGAATTTTAGGGTGAATTTTGCTATTTATACTGAAACTGTTTTTGGAATTTTGATAGGGATTGAGTTAAATCTGTATGTGTCTTTGAGTAGTATGGACATCTTAACAATACTGTACCAAAACAGAGATATAGACCAGTGGAACAGAACAGAACCTTCAGAAATAATACCACACATCTACAACCATCTGATCTTTGACAAACCTGACAAAAACAAGAAATGGGGAAAGGATTCCCTATTTAATAAATAGTGCTGGGAAAACTGGCTAGCCATATGTAGAAAGCTGAAACTGGATCCCTTCCTTACACCTTATACAAAAATTGATTCAAGATGGATTAAAGACTTAAATGTTAGACCTAAAACCATAGAAACCCTAGAAGAAAACCTAGGCAATACCATTCAGGACATAGGCATGGGCAAGGACTTCATGTCTAAAACACCAAAAGCAATGGCAACAAAAGCCAAAACTGACAAATGAGATATAATTAAACTAAAGAGCTTCTGCAGAGCAAAAGAAACTACCATCAGAGTGAAGAGGCAACCTACAGAATAGGAGAAAATTTTTGCAATCTACTCATCTGACAAAAGGCTAATATCCAGAATCTACAAAGAACTCAAACAAATTTACAGGAAAAAAATGAACAACCCCATCAAAAAGTGGGCAAAGGATATGAACAGATACTTCTCAAAAGAAGGCATTTATGCAGCCAACAGAAACATGAAAAAATGCTCATCACAGGTCATTAGAGAAATGCAAATCAAAACCACAATGAGATACCATCTCACACCAGTTAGAATGGTGATCATTAAAAAGTCAGGAAACAACAGGTGCTGGAGAGGATGTGGAGAAATAGGAACACTTTTACACTGTTGGTGGGACTGTAAACTCTAGTTCAACCATTGTGGAAAACAGTGTGGCGATTCTTCAAGGATCTAGAACTAGAAATACTATTTGACCCAGCCATCCCATTAGTGCATATATACCCAAAGGATTATAAATTATAGTGCTACAAAGACACATGCACACATATGTTTATTGTGGCATTATTCACAATAGCAAAGACTTGGAACCAACCCAAATGTCCATCAATGATAGACTGGATTAAGAAAATGTGGCACATAAACACCGTGGAATACTATGCAGCCATAAAAAAGGATGAGTTCGTGTCCTTTGTAGGGACATGGACGAAGCTGGAAACTATTATTCTCAGCAAACTATCACAAGAAGAGAAAACCAAACACCGCATGTTCTCACTCATAGGTGGGAACTGAACAATGAGATCACTTGGACACAGGAAGGGGAACATCACACACTGGGGCCTGTCGTGGGGTTGGGGGAGGGGAGAGGGATAGCATTAGGAGAGATACCTAATGTAAATGACGAGTTAATGGGTGCAGCATACCAACATGGCACATATGTACATATGTAACAAACCTGCGTGTTATGCACATGTACCCTAGAACTTAAAGTATATATATAAAAAAATAAACAGTACTAATACTGATCCATGAATACGGGATGTGTTTCCATTTGTTGATGTCTTTTTTAACTTCTTTTGGCAATGTTTTATAATTTTTATTGTACAAGTCAGTCACATTATTTGTTTATTCCAAAGCATTTTACTTTTAATATTATTTTGAACAGAATTGTTTTTATGATTTCCTTTTCAGAGTGTCCATTGTTAGTGTACAGAAATGCAATTGATTTTTGTGTTTTAATTCTATATCCTGATACTTTTCTGAATTCATTTATTGGTTCTAACAAGGTTTTTTTTTTTTTTTTGTACAGCATTGTTAGGGTTTTTTAACACATAAAGTCATATCATCTGCAAACAGAGATAATTTTACTTCTTCCTTTCCAATGTGTATGCCTTCCTTTCCAATTTGTATTTATTTTTCTTGCCTAATTGTTTTAGCTAGAACTTTCAGTACTATGTTAAATAGTGTGGTGAAAGCAGGAATCCTTGCCTTACTCCCGATCTTAGGGAAAAAACTTGTGGTCTTTCACCATTTAATGTAATGTTTACAATGTTTTTTTTTCCATATATGGTTTTTGAGGTAGTTTCCTTCTAGTCAGAGTTTATTGAGAGTTTTTAGTCATGGAAGTGTGTTTAGTTTTCTCAAAAGCTTTCTTCATCTCTTGAGATCATGTTTTTTACCCTGTTATTCTGTTACTATGATGTATTACATTGGTTGATTTTTACACATTGATTCATCCTTGCATTCCAGGAATACATCCCACATGATCACGGTGTATATTCCTTTTAATATGCTGCTGAATTCAGTTTGCTACATTTTGTTGAAGATTTTGGCATCGATGTTCATAAGGGATATTGGCCTCTAGTTGTCTTTTCTTAGAGTGTCTTTGTCTGGCATTGGAATCAGAATAATGCTGGCCTCATACAGAGAGTTAGGCAGTGTTCCCTCTTCTTAAATCATTCAAGAAGGATTAGCATTCATTTTTTAAAGTTTGGTAGAATTCACCAGTGAAGCCATGAGGTCCACAAGTTTTCTCTGTCCAGAAATTTTTGGTCACTGGCTCACTCATGTTAATAGTTATAACTTTACTTAGGTTTTTTCATTATTTAGTCTTGGTATGTTTTATTTTTCTAGGAATTTGTCCATTTTAACTAGATTATCCTATATATTAGCATATAATTACTCTTAGTAATCTCTGTTAATCCATTTTCATTTCTGTAGAGTTGGTAGTACTGTTGCCACTTTTCTTTCTCTCTTTTACTTAGGAAAACCCATTTTCACTTTCTATTTTAGTAATTGGAATCTTCTATTTTTTTCTTAGTCCATATAGCTAAAATGTCATCAATTTTATTGATCTTTTCAAAGAACCAATTTTTGGTTTCACTATTTTTCCTCCATTATTTTTCTGTTTTCTATTTCATTTATCTCGGCCTTAATCTTTATTATGTAGTTCTTTCTGCTGGATTCAGGTTTAGCTTGTTCTTATTTTTCAGTTCCTCAAGTTGTAAAGGTAGGTTGTTTTTCTTATTTTTTTAAAGGATAGAATTAATAGCTATACATTTTCCCCTTACAACTAGTTTTACTGCATTTCCTAAGTTTTTGGTTACTTTCTTTTGATTATTTTTGGCATGGAATATCTTTTTCCATTCTTTCCTTTCAGGCTACTTTTGTCTTTAGATACAAGTTACATAAGATCTAAAACAAGTCTCTTATAGACATCATATAGTTAAATTTTTTATCCATTCTGATAGTCTCTGTCTTTTAATTGGAGAGATTAATCTATTTACATTTAAATTAATTCCTGATAAAAGGGATGTACTTTGGTCATTTTTCTATTGATTTCTTACATATCTTATAATGTCTTTGCCCCTCATTTCCTGCATGTCCTGTCTTGTTTTGTGATTAGTTAACTATTTGTGGTGAAACATTTAAATTTCTTTCTCACTTCCTTTCATATGGACTCTATAGGTGTTTGTTTGTTTTTGGTTACCATGAAGATTACATGTTACATCCTAAAATAAGAACATTTTTATTTAAATTTATACCAGCTTAACTTCAATAACATACAAAAACTCTGTTCTTTTAGCAGCTGTGTTCCTATCTTTCAATTGTTGTTTTACAAAATCACATCTTCATATATTCTGTACCTCAAAGCATTAAGTAATAATTCCTTTAAGTGTGTTAGTCTCAAATTGTGTAGGAAACAAAACGTAGAGTTTTAAACCATGTTACAATGATACTATCTTTATAACGGACAAGTATTTACCTTCGTTGAGATCTTTATTTCTTTATGCAGCTTTGAGTTACTATTTAGTGTCTTTTATTTTATCTTACAGGACTTCCTTTGGCATTTCTTACAGGAAAGATTTAGTGGGAAGAAACTTCCTCAGCTTTTATATGACAACATCTTAATTTTTGAACTGTTCCTTACTTTTGAGGAATAGTTTTGCTGGAGATAGGGTTCTTGGCTGACAGTTTGATTGTTTTGTTTTTGACTTTCCTTTTAGCGCCCTGAATTTATCTGCCCACTGCTTTCTGGCCTCCAAGGTTTCTGAGGAAAAATCTGCTATTAATCTTACTGAGGATCCTTGTATGTGAGAGCTACTTCTCTCTTGCTACTTTAAAAATTCTCTTTGTCTGTTGAAAGTTTGGTCATAATGTCTCTGTGTGACTTTCTTTGAGTTTATCTTTCTTAGAGTTCATTGAGCTTCCTAGATGCTTATATTCATGTTTCTTCAAGTATTCTCTGCCTCTTACTCTTTCACTTCTACTTCTGGGATTCCCATAATGTGTATGTTGGTCCACTTGATGCTGTCCCACAGGTCCCTTGGTCTCTTCTGCCTTTTCTTCCATTAAAAAAAAAAATGCATTTCTCAGACTCAGTGATTTCCATTTTCCTGTCTTTAAGTTTGCTGATTCTTTCTTCCATCTGCTCAAATATGCCTCTGAATCCCTCTAGCAATTTTTTAAATTTCAGTTATTTTACTTTCCAGCTTCAGAATTTCTTTTTTAAATTTTTTTAGGTTTCCTATATCTTTATTAACATTTTCATTTTGTTCATATATTATCATCTTTACTTTCTCCACATATTTCTTTAGTTCTTCGAGCATCATTAAGACAGCTGTTTTCAAATGTTTGTCAAGTAGATCTGCTATCAGGTCTTTTTCAAGGACAATTTTATGTTGATTCATTTTCTTCCTTTGAATATGCCACATTTTCTCATTTTCTGTATGCCTTGTAACTTCTGGACATTTGAATTTAATACTGTGATAACTCTCAAAATCAGATTCTTCATTTTTCCCAGGGTTTGCTTGGGGTTTGTTGTTGTTAGTTTAAAAAATAAATGTTTTCTTATTGTGTGCTGTCTCTGTTCCAAGGATGAGACTGAGTGTAAACTGAAGGTCCTCTCAGGTCTTTTCTGAGCCTGCACCTTTCCCTGAGCATGTGTGGTCGCTTTCTAATTCTCTCCATATATTAAGTTGCTTTTGAATGTCCTAGTCTTTAATGTCTGGCTTCCAAGGAGGAAAAAGTAAAATAAAGGGTTTTGGGTGAAGTGTGCCAGCCCTTTAAATACCTTGGAAGTCACTTCAGCTGGTGGAGGTGGGAGGCAAGGGTTGGGACAATGGGGAAGATGCAACAACAGTGTCAACTGCCACCTTTTCATCTGCACCTCTGTTATCAACAGCTGCAATCAACATTCACAGCACAACTTTCTCATATTTGAAGGATGGGGTCTTTTTCCCCCACTCTGGTTCTCACAAACTGCATGCAGGCTGTTCCAGGAACATATGCACAGCTTTCATCACAAGGCTGGGGTGGAGAGTGGGTAGCTGCTACTGTGCTAAAGTTGAAATTAACCCAAATTAACGACACTTTACTGCCCAAGCCTTTATCTAGAAACGGCAAGCTTTCAATGGACTCCAGAGTTCCAAAATAGTTACATCAGAAAGATTTTGCCACTGCAACTGTTATCTAGGTGGGAATACAGATTTCTGATGTTTCCTTCTCCACCATTTCCTCCAAACTACTAAAACTTTTAATTTCTTAATTCCCTTTATGCTGTAAAATAGAGATGCCTCATAAATATAGCTTAGACATACATTGTAACAGGTTTCCAAAAGATCTCCTGTACATAGTCTTCCCAATGCTCACAAGTACAAATCGAACATTGTATCTTAAATTGATGATGAATAGCAGAATCATTCTCTGTAAACCAGGGCTGTTTTAGACCAGATACTTCAAATCATTCAACGTTCCTGACTCCTTTCCCCGAGACAGGGTCTCACAACCAGGGCTGTTCTAGACCAGATACCACAAATCATTCAATGTTCCTGACTCCTTTTCCTGAGACAGGGTCTCACAACCAGGGATGTTCTAGACCAGATACCGTAAATCATTCAATGTTCCTGACTCCTTTCCCCGAGACAGGGTCTGACAACCAGGGATGTTCTAGACCAGATACCATAAATCATTCAATGTTCCTGACTCCTTT
>NW_012114488.1:8284924-8320538 GCF_000951035.1 Colobus angolensis palliatus
GTTCCTGACTCCTTTCCCTGAGACAGGGTCTGACAACCAGGACTGTTCTAGACCAGACACCATAAATCACTCAATGTTCCTGACTCCTTTCCCCGAGATAGGGTCTGACAACCAGGGATGTTCTAGACCAGATACCATAAATCATTCAATGTTCCTGACTTCTTTCCCTGAAACAGGGCAGACAGAGATTAGGCACATCCAGCACAACTTCTCTCTCTCCCATGGCAGTACACAGGACTCTAAGGAAGCTGGGAAGCTGTGCTGTTTGAGGAAATCACTGAGTTGAAAGTTCTCTACCTCAAATGAACCCCTTACTTGTCAACCTCACCTGCTGCAAGTCTGGGCATAAGGAGATCTTTGTTTCAGGCAGTTCCTTTTGCTTTGTTTCTTTATGAATACTTACTTTACTACCATTTTCCAACCTTACCTCCTAATGCTGTGCTTACCCACATTGGCCTCCTCCTACAGGTGCAGATTCTACACACATTTAAAGACTTCCCTAAAACCCTGCCTCTAGTATACCATCATCTACCACTCTAATAACAAGTATCCTTTCTCTAGCCAAATTCCTACCACCATCATCTTCTTGGCTACACCAGGAGACATTTTGGACTATTCATTTTGGACTGTCCTCTTGTGGTCCCAATTTTCTATGCTTTACCTTCCCAAGAGGACTTTAGGTCTTCAAGGCCAGCAACTATGGCCCAGGACTCTTGTACATCACTCTAACATTTGGGAATGAGCTCACAGCTGGCGTCTAAGGTGTCAAGATGAAATGACCCCACTTCCCTTCATAGGTAAAGGGACTGCCAGAGCATGGCATGCCTTAGGTCCTTACAACAAAGACGAATGAATATCCTACGTGCTCAGGGGTTCCTCTGGGGGATAAAAGGGAAGTAGCAGGGTAAGGAGAAGACTTTTACAAGCAGTTTTCTCATGGAGAAGTTGGGGACAATAATCCCACCTTCACTGGGTCGTAGGAAGAACTGAGTGGATCGTGGAATGTGAAAATGCTTTGTAGAATCCGCAGTGCTGCAGAATCGTCCTTTACTTCTGTTATGTATTTTTGGCTTTCATCCCCAGTAGATCCTTAAAAGTCAAGCACATTAGGGGATGGTTCTTTAGAGCACTGCATCCAAAGTAGTTTCCCCACCTCCTGTTCTGACTCCCCCCTTCCCCTGCCCCAACACACACACACCAAGGTGTTATATAACAGCAAACAGTCAGGGCACACAGCCAATGAGAAACAACCCTGCTTCATCACACATCTCTCTTGCACCATCATCATTTTCTGTTCAGGACTTGAGATGTCCACAAAAGAAAGAGAAACGGCTCTGTTATGTGTCCAGAACTTTCCACTGTACTTGTCAATTCTCTTAGTAGAAAATAGAGCTTATAAAAAATACCAGCTGGTCATACTTTCCAGGAGAAAGAGATAAATAATTAGGAGTCCATTTAAACACACATGTAATGACTCAGGACCATGTTAAAAGCCCAAATATACCTTTTCATGCTCTACAAACTGAAAAGGTGAAGAGTAAGATTTGGAATCTCAGAGACATGCAGCAGGGCCAGCCAGTGTGGGCATGAAGTTGCGGTTGCTGATCTCAAATGTGCAGTCCACACATACAGGCTTGAGGTTTGGATATCTATCTGAGCAATTCTCGATTTTGTCTTTGGCGTGGGCTGGAGTGTCCACAGGAAAAGCTGTTCTTTCAGGATCTGAGCCCATCTGTTCCTAGCTGACACCAAGGTTTGAAAAGTGCAGACCCATATGAAAATGAAACTACATCAACTGCTGCTTTTAAAGTTAACCAACCTTAATGGGACTTGAAAGTATTCTAATTTCGTCCAACTTTGGTTAAAGGTTTGGAACCATTGGTATTATTGCACGCAAAAGTTTATAATGAATGTAGATTCTTAGATTGAGAACCAAGGAAAATAAAGTTGCTGATGCTGAACTTTAAGGAGTGACGTGCTCCAAGCAGTTCCAAATGTTTCATAAATGCAGAAACTCTGACTAATTCTATAATATGTCTTAAAACCCCTTAAAGTGTTGATAACTCTTGACCTAACAATTTCACATCCAAAATATATGTGAAGAAAAAATCAGAAACGCACATAAATTATTATGTACATGTTGTTCTCTGCAATATTATTTTTAGTAGTAAAGTAAAATTTAAAATTAAATGTCCAACAATGAGTTTGACTAAATATATTATTATAAATACACATGTATATATATACACACACATCTATATATATAAAAGTACTAGTTCATTTAAAATACATGTAAAAACTATAGAATATATTTGTTATATATTTTCAAACAAAATATTTTAAAATACAAATATAGAATATGACCCCAATTTTATATACACCATGCATAGGCACACACACACACACACACACACACACGAGATAAAAGACTGCAAACTGTTTAGTACTGCAAAACTCTAAATGTTTAATCTCTTAGTAATGATATTACAGGAAAACAATAGCAAAAAGTAAACACACCAAACATCCAATGAAAAATAGAAACTGCCATGTTCTCTTCAAATAGGTTTAGACATCACTTTCTCGTCTACTAAGTGATTAACTACTGAGTGATTGATTAAATATATATCACAAAAATTGTGGGTCAAAAACACGCCCATCATAGTTATTTCCACTATATCCGTTGACTCCCAAATCTAAAGTGTAGCCAAGACTTTCATATATTTTCCAAATGCCTCTGCACAGTTGGAGATAGTTAAAGTAAAAATAGAGTTTCAATTAGAAATCAATATATCAAATCCTAGTTCTATCTTTTCATGCTTATGTGTTATTGGGTGACATACTAAAACTTCTGCAACCTCATCTCTGTATCTATGAGACTGGAATGGTTCTGGGAGACCATATGTAGGAAGGTCCTAAGTGGACTACGGTTAGCAAACCCCAGCCCTTCCATGCCTCCTGGTCCACCTGCTCCTGCCTGCCCCTCAGTTAAGAGACAGCCCCCCGTGAAGCCCACGCCTGGAGGACCCTGACCCCATTCCCCTTGGTGCCCGTGCCCACTACCCAGCCCTGAGGCTCCCACGCATTGACTTTGGAGCTGTCGTCTCCCTCTCCTGCCTACTTCACCAATACTGCCCTTCACTACTTCCTCTTCTAACGCCGAGCAGTGTCCTCATCTCACGCCAGGTCTCTCACACGTGGCCTCCCCGGGCCACAGATGTGTGGGGAGCAGGTCTCAGTTCTTGTCCTCCATCTCCACTCTGGCCTCACCCTCCTATCAGTCTGCTCAGTCCCGACACTGCCTTCCAGACCCATGTGCCCTCATGCCCTGTCCCCCAGGGCCAGGCTGGCCATGGCCTCCCCTCCCCAGCCTGCCACAGGTTTACAGAACATCTCACCTGTCTTGCTCAAAGCCCGCATGAGACCGTGCTTCCCTCAGGGATCATGACCTGGTGGGGGAGGGATTGAACAATGTTGTACACACCACGTGTTTCCACCTGTGCCTGGGACATTGGCACCCGCTCTCCAAACGCTTTGGGAATAAATGAGAGTGAATTTAATCTACATCCACAGAGAAGAGGAAAGAAAGGCACTGAAATGTGACATTCATCAAACATGCCAGGACTGTTCAAGCTGCCTTTCACACACATCAAAGTTTAGCTTCTCCAAAGCAAGGGGAGGCCAACGAGCCCCAAATCACTCACAGCAGGGCCAGGATTTGAATTAATCTTCCAGATTCCAAACTCTTCACTAGACCATGGTTTCCTAAAATGAGAAACCAGCTGACAAAAGTGTGAGGCATGAGTGCTGCCCTACCATAAAGGGATCGCATCTGAAGCTACAGCCACCATGACCTTACATTCTTTTTTCCTCTTTCTCTTCAGAAGTGTATCTGAATCCTTAGTTCTAGATGAGAAGCTTTCTAGGTAGTCAGCAGTATGATATCACTTAAGAACAGAAAGGAATCACAAATGCATCCCCATAACTATGAAACTGTAGTTTAGTAGTCAAAACCTCTTGATGGCACTACAGCATCTAAATACAGAGTAATATAAATGCCTCAAAAGGTTAAGCAGGTGTCATTTCTTACACGTTTTCTACATAGAACATCAGCAGCAATAACTGCCGTGTCCTGCCCTGTTCTGCCGGGCTGGTCACTGTGCTTTACCATGTATATCAATGATGCCCCTGGAGTTGTGCAGTGCACAGCCTGCGCAGCTGTGCCTGGTGGTCGTGGCTGTGGCACTATCAAGGAGGCAGTTGTATATGCCTCTGGAGGTTTCACCGGACAGACACGTTTGTAAATTATCAAGTGCAGATAGTATTTAAAGGCAGGGACATGGCGGCATTACTGAAAGAGCTTGTAGAGAGAGGACAGAGAGGCCAGAACCAAGGGGCCAGACCACACCAGCAGAGAGAGCTCAGATGCAGGAGCTGGAGCCTGGAAAGGAAGCTGAAATGGACCAATCAGTGGAACAAAATCACGAGAGGGTAGAATCAGCAAAGGGCAGCAGGAGATGCTGAAGGGAGGAGCGGGGCACTGTGAAAGGTGCCCCAGGAAGCCCCAGCCGAGCTGGCAGCACAAGGTCGATGCAGTCCTTAGCGTGCCTCCTGCTTATGCACAGGTGCACAGAGCAGATGCTCAGCATTGGCCTCCCCCATAAAACGTGCAGGAGCCTGCGAGCTGTACGAAGCCAGGATTGGGTCTGTGCTCCTTCCCCAGGGGCTTGTCTCCCCGGCTTGTGCTAAATGCTCACTATCAAATGAAGCAACCAGTCGATCAGTGCATGGATGAACAGAGGAAAGAATAAAATCCCACCATTACACTGAGCCCTCACACAAGCCTGCGTGGAGAGGCGAACGGGTTGTTATGTAAGTGCTGGATTTAGAAGCGACTGAGATGTGGTAAGGTCAGTGATCTGCCTAACATCATACAGCTGGGAAGGGACAAGACTCTGTCTCCAGACTCCAGATCCCATTAATTCTCAGCACACGTGCCGTACTGTCCCAACAGGCAGCAGCCCCCTGGCCTCCTTCCTCACACACACGCTCACACCCACCAAGACACACAAGATACTAGTACCGGAGGAGTCTTATTTGTGAGAAGATACTTTCCCTAGCAACACTGGCTTTGCAGAGACTGTGCCCTCATCAGTTACGGTGACCTGTTTCAGCCCTAACTGTTCCTCACCCAAGCAAGGATGACAAGGACGGCCTGCACCGAATTCTCAAGATTTGGTCTGTTTCTAACAAAGACACAGACTTCCCGGTCTTCTCTGTCACCTGGAGCTCAATGCACTTCCAAAAGTCCTGCCCACACAGTCACCTGGAGCCATTTCAGGCAGAATCCAGACCTGCACCATGCTCCTTCAAGAGAAGAAGCAAGAGGCATCAAGGAAGTGAGAGAAGGTAACAGTATTGCTTCACAGGCTCACCGCAGGGCACACAGGTGGCAAGTAAGACCACAGGGCACACAGGTGGCAGGTAAGGGTGGTGTTGCAGGCAAGGGACCTGAGCAATGCCAAACGGGCCGTGACACCTGGCAGTGCCTGCAGTCCCGGCTGTGCCTGGAGGGCTTGAATTTTTGAGCTATTCAATACCCTTCAGTAATGCCAGCGTCTTATAAACATGTAGGGGGATCCACATTCTGGCCACCCAGCTCTAGGCATCTGCCTCACACAGGAAGGCCTCAGTGGTCTCAGCCCTGATCCCACTCCCTGCTCTGTCCACTGGAATTCTGCCCTGGGGCAGCATCCGAATTGTAGTCACCTTGAGGGGTGGAGGTTGAATTTACAATCATACTCTTCATCTTAACACACCAAAGGGCTGCTCAGCCAAAGGACAAAGGATTTTGCAGTGTTCTGGCAATGGCCAGGCGACAGTGGAGAGGGTTTGTGTGAATCGGAGCCTTCCCCGGTGCTGTAGCATCACAGACGCATCCATCAGCAATGATTCTGATGGAAAGACAAGGCTGAGCACCAAACGGTGTGGGAGGAGGCGAGGAGAGAGCTTCAAAACATCATGATGCTCCAGTGCAGTGCTTTTGAATGAGAAATAGGATTTTTCCGTTTCCCCTACAGTATTAGTAAAATATGAAATAAAAATTGATTCTAAAAAATCTGACTTTCTCCTGCAATGTGTCCTAATTATGCCTTGGAGGGGAAAAAATGTCATATTCCCATCCATTTGCATGAGGATGAGAATTTTACTAAAGACTCAAGACTCCCAAAAGGAATAGCATTTTAATATTGCAGCAATGTGGAAAGTCTTATCAGAATAAACATGAGACATTGTTACCTTAGGCAGCCATACTCATCATTCAAAGATGGGAGCATGCTGTCCATCCTACAATCTCCAGTACTTTTTAAAAATATCTTTAAAAAACTTGTTTTGTTAAGGGAGCAATTTAAAAATTGTTAATTGCAGTGTTGGGCAATGGCCAGGCGATAGCAGAAGAGGGCATAAAAATAAATATATACACCAAAGGAATAGAGTAGAGGTGCCAGAAATAAGCTCTTACATATATGGGCAAATGATTTTCAGTAATGATGGCAAGACCATTCAATGGGTGAAAGGACAGTCTCTTCCACAGGTGGTATTTGGAAAACTGGATATCCACATACAAAAGAATGAAGTTGGACCCTTACCTAACACCACAGACAAAAATTAACTCAAAATGGATCAAAGACCTAAACCTAAGACTCAAAACTATAAAACCTCCTAGAAGAAAACATGGAGGAAAAGGTCATGACATTGACTTTGGCAGTGATTTCCTGGCTATGACACCAAAATCACAAGCCACAGCAGGAAAAAATGGATACACTGGACAGCACAGAAATGTAAAACTTCTGTGCATCAAACGACTCCATCGTCAGAGTGGAAATGAAACACACCGAGTGTGAGAAAAGACTTGCAAATCATGTATCTGACAAGGGACTGCTATCCAGAATATGTAAAGAACACATACAAGTCAACAACAAAAGCCACCCAACTGAAAAATGGGCAAAGGACTTGAATATGGAGAGATGCTCAACATCATGAATCATTAGGGAAATAAAAAGGAAAACCTACCGATGAGAGATCACACCCAACCCATCAGGATGACACTATCCAAAAATAAAAATAAATACACACACAAAACAAAGAGAAAGAGAGAAACACAGAAATAACAAGTGTTAGTAAGAATGTGAAGAAAATGGAGTCCTTGTACATTCTGGTGGGAATATAAAACGATATAGGTACTATGGAAAATAATATGGTGGTTTCTTGAAAAAGTAAAAGTAACCATTTGATCCAGCAATTCAACTTCCATGTACATATCTATGAGAACTGAAAGCAGGGTGTTGAAGAGATACCCATGTCCATAGCAGCATTAGCCCAAGTATCCATGGACAGATGAAGGCATAAGCTAAAGGTGGGGTATGCATACAATGGAATATTACTCAGCCTTATAAAAGAAGGAAAAGCTGAACTATGTTACCGCGCGGATGAACCTTGAGGCCATTACGCCAGGTGAAGTAAGACAGTCACAAAAAGACCACTACTATATGATTCTACATATACGAGGTACTTAGAGCAGAATTCATAAAGACAGATTGATAGAGACAGAATTCTTGGAGCAAATTGATAGAGACAGGAAATAGAATGGTGGCTACTAGGGGCTGGGCTGAGAGAAATGGGTCGTTTCATTTCGCAAGCTGAAAAAGTTCTGGATATTGGTTGTATAACAGTTATGCATCCTTAAAACAGAACTCAGCTACACACTTAAAATGCTTAAGATTTTTTAAAAAGGTTAAGGTGATAAATTTTATGTGTATTTTACTTCAATTAAAAATATTTAATGAATTACAACAATATTACAAAATTTAGCAGATATAACAAAATTTATATATAATAAACTCTCAGCATCTCATATTTGATATTCCTTATTTGTTTCATGTTTGGGTAAAAATTATTCTGGAAATGCCTCAAATGACAGTGGAGAGAATCTATACTTCTCTTTAATTATCAATGTTTTGGTATCTGTGGCTTTGGATATGTCAAAGATGACTTCATTAAGAAATCAATTCCTATTCCATGGAACCTTGGAATAGAAATACTTTTCTAAAAACATAATTATCCTTGTTTAAACATAGAACAAAGTAATGTCACAGGAGACCCAGTTTATTTAATTTAATTTTGTTTTTATTTATTTAATTTTATTTTTTTGAGATGGAGTCTCACTCTGTCACCCAGACTGGAGTATAGTGGCGCTATCTCAGCTCACTGCAACCTTGGCCTACTGGGTTCAAGTGATCTTCCCACCTCAGCCTCCTAAGTTGCTAGGACTACAGGCATGAGCCACTAACCCCTGGTTAATTTTTCGTATTTTTGGTAGAGACAGGGTTTCATCATGTTGCCCAGGCTGGTCTCAAACTCTTGAGCTCAAGCGGCCCACCTGACTCGGCCTCTCAAAGTGCTGGGATTACAGGCGTGAGCCACTGTGCCTGACCAGGAGACCCAGTTTAAAAATTGGGTTTTTTAAGAAAATGAATTATTACAAATATATACCACAAAATAGCTTAACCAACAGGTCTTTTTCTTATCAAAATGTGAAGACACTTGATAACGGAAAGAGTAGGAAACTATGTCCAAAAGCACTCACAGCAGAGACTAATACTGAGAGACTAACACTGAGACTTTGATTCTGAGACTTTGGAGTGCAGGAGGATCACCACGAAGCCACGCTTTAGAACAAAGCACGTTCTGGCTCTGCCCTGTAGATTTTGGAGCAAGGAGTCAAGAGAGGATCCAAATCGCACTGTTATCCAGCCCTGTGGGTGATTCTGATGGAGATTAGCCTTGGCTCACAGCAGAAGAAACTCCGCACTAAAGCACACAGTCACTTACAAAGGCCAAATTTGGGAAAATGAATATATTTTAAAGTTCATATGTATTTTCTGTGAGCAGATAAAACTTAGAGAAAATTATTGTTTCTAATTTAGTCTTCCAACCCAAGACAACGAGAAAGACATATGCACAATGTCACTGAAAGGAGTGGAAATTTCCACTGGACATCTTGAAGCGGTGAGGAAGCACTCCTAACAAGGCTGCACGTGGGAACTCTTGGCACTGCTGGCCATGTGGTCAGTCTCTGCAAATGTCATCGGCTCTGACCAGCTCTGCTGGTGGAGAACCAGAGGCTTTGCTTGTTTCACCACAAAGGCTTGTGATTTGGCTTTCTGTACAGGCCTGGGTTTGCACAATGGTTTGAATTGCTGAAGTTTATTGATTTCAGGACACCATTTAAAAACAGAAAGATTTGCAAAATTGCTTCTGTATTCAAACCGTGACCCTCTGAATTCTATTGATCCCTGAAGTTCAACCAATCAAGTCTGCATGTTTATATACACTAGTGAACCCCTATCTGTTTAAAAAACACATTAAATTACCCCTAGCAAAGCCTGTCCCTCCTTTCAGTTTTGCCAAACTTTCCCAGGGCGAAAGCACTGCTCTGTTTGGACATTCCAAAGAGTAAGAATCTGAGAACCTCCAGGGGTTCCACCATGACTGAAACTGCTCCTTCCCAACAGGTTCCCTTCAGGGAGCAGTGGCAAGGCCCTGAAAGGACTGGCTCTTACCTCTTTTTACCAGTGAGGGGCCTGATGAGAACCAGCCCCTTTCACCAGGGCAAGGATTCTTGGAGTAAGAACAGAAGGGCCACGTTGGCTGGGGCCACAGCTGGGTCTGACCCGTGAGAAACAAGAACAGGAGGAAGTGACTGTGAGAGAAACACCACTGGATCCATCAGCCACGGTTAGCCAGACCTGCCTTAGAAAGTAATCCCAAAATGCCAGCTTGTAGCACCTGATGGCTGTAGGTATACTGCTTCTAGAGTTTCTTCTTGAGACCAAAAGAAACAGAATTATGGAGAAAACTGCTTAACTTATTAAACTACTATTTAAAGACATTACTGAGAGATGCAGAAATGAGCTTTACAAATAAAACCTTCACAGTCCACCGGGTGTGGTGGTTCAGGTCTGTAATCCCAGCATTTTCAGAGGCCGAGGTGGGCAGATCATCTGGGGTCAGGAGTTCGAGACCAGTCTGGTCAACATGGCGAAACCCCGTCTCTATAAAAATACAAAAATTGGCCAGGAGTGGTGGTGGGCGCCTGTAATCCCAGCTACTCAGGAGGCTGAGGCACGAGAATCGCTTAAACCCGGGAGGCTGAAGTTGCTGTGTGCCGAGTTCGTGCCACTACACTTCAGCCTGAGCAGTAGAGCGAGACTCAGTCTCAAAAAACAAAAAACCTTCATTGCCAAGACCAGCATTCAGAAGAATTTCTAAATGGTGCCCACTGCCCATGGCAGGGAGAAGGCTGTGGGGGCGGGGGAGGGTGGTGGGAGTGGTTATAGGTTTTCCTTAAGGAGCATCTGCAAATTCTGAATGGGGGGATTCCCTTGGCTCCAAAGTTTTGAAAATCACTGACCTGAAAGGCTTGCCAACACTTTAGAACACGTGCTTCTGGAATTCCAGCAAGGCTGGCAGAGCCCTGACCATACACATTCCTCACCTGCTGAGATCACTGCGGGAAACAAAGCACCGCAGCTCCCGTGTCCCTCGATATAAACCCCCGTGTCCATAGCAGGACAGTGTCTCCAGCTCCTCGTGGTGCTCATTGTTCACACTGACTCAACAAGAAAGACTTGGCTGAACGAAGAGAAGAGTACAAACCTCAGAGCTCCCCGAATTCCTTTTATTACAGGGTAAGTGAAATGCATCCATTATTTTTTTTAAAACAAAACAAAACTTGGTACTTTCTGAGAAATGTAGATAGATTTGCAGATAACTATTTGCTATAGTTCTGTGGTATATAAAATTATACAATATATACATATATTGTAAATCCTTTTGCATAACAAATAATGCATTAAATTTTAAAAATCTATATAAGGATAGCATGCTAGGAGTATCAAAAGGAAAATAATCATTGATCAACAGGAAAAGTAGCCAAATAAACTCAATAGGACATCTCATATAAAAATATAATTTGGTATGGCTTTAGTGAAATATATTTCACATACCATAAAATTCATCCTGGTTAAAAATGTAATTTTTAGGGGGAAGATCACTTGAGCCCAGGAGTTTGAGATCCACCTGGACAACACAGTGAGATCCCATCTCTACAAAAACATGTTTAAAAATTTGCAGGGTGGGCCACGAGCGGTGGCTCACGCCTGTAATCCCAGTACTTTGGGAGGCCAAGGCGGGCGGATCACGAGATCAGGAGATCAAGACCATCTTGGCTAACATGGTGAAACCCCATCTCTACTAAAAATACAAAAAATTAGCCGGGCGTGGTGGGGGGCGCCTGTAGTCCCAGCTCCTCGGGAGGCTGAGGCAGGAGAATGGCGTGAACCCGGGAGGCGGAGCTTGCAGTGAGCTGAGACCGGGCCACTGCACTCCAGCCTGGGTGACAGAGCGAGACTCTGTCTCAAAAAAAAAAAAAAAAAAAAAAAACAGGGTGTGCTGGTGCATGTCCCCCGGGTGCTGAGCCCAGGAGTTCAAGGCTACAGTGAGCTGTGATGCCGCCAGTGCACTCCAGCCTGAGCAACAGAGCAGGACCCTGTCTCAAACGTGTGTGTGTTCGCGCGCACGCGCATGCGCGTGTAAGTTTTATTTCAGTTTGGTAGCATTGATGTGATTGTTAATCTCATTCCCACTGCAGTTAGGAGGGCAGAAGTGCTGCAACTCCCAAAACGTGGAGTTCCCACCCATGACGTGACCAGCGCGGCGCCGCTGGTGGGCAGCCTGTCCCTTCGCCAGACCGCAGGATGTGGCTGCAATGGCGCAGCCTGCCCAGCATCCTGTGGGCAGAGCTCAGAGTAGACAAGGGAACTGAAGCCACAGCTCCCTTTTCCAAAAGGAGTGTTCGAGGAGCGGCTTGGGATTTACGGCCCCACCGCGCCATTCACCATTCCTTGGCCCCACTGAAACATCCGGGAGAAACCAAGCGTCCAGGATGACTTGGACTTTTGGCGCTTCTCCCCACCCCGCTTCCTCCCTCCACCGGCCTTGGCTGACATGGAAATAAACATGTTGCAGGTGCGCCCTTCGTGGAGCTGGGGTTTTGAAGAATTCGTCCTCTGGGACAGATGCAGAAAGCCCAGACAAAGTGCATGCACAAATACTATGACAAATATGCTTTTTTCTTGAGACGTTTGGAAACTAGCTACAACTCAGAAGAGCAAAAGGAGAAAGTTGGAGGTGACCTCCTCATCTCCTGATCCAGCAGGCTGTGGCCTGACAGTGAATGCCCCTCCAGTGCCGCCCAAGTGTCTCTCAACCCTTCCCCCACCACCAACCCACAGAAGCGGCTGATCTGCCCTAGAGGAACCCCTGGAGCAGGGCACAAGAGCAGGACTCCAGCTGTGGGAGCAGCACCTGGCCTCATCCAGAGCACCCCAGTTTCAGCTTTCAAAGTGGTGCTTCAATTCATTCAGAGCTCCCCAGTTCCAGCTCCCAGAGCAGCACCTCGCTTCACCCAGAGCTCCCCAGTTTCATCTGATTCCCTATCTGGCTTTCACAAAATATGTCACTTTTGTAAAATCTCTTGGCAAAAAACAAACAAACAAACAAACAAAGCAGCAGCATATTTAATAACCACAAATACAGTAATTTGTCCACATACATCCAGAATGATTCCTACTCTCTTACATAGCAATTTCTAAAAGTCTTTTTTTTTTTTTTCCTGGCTGATCTGATGGCTTATTAGCAGAGAACTGTGTGTCCCTAAGTTTCATCTAAATCTTGACCATTTGAGAAAAGTCTCTTCATGAAGATCCCGGAAACTTTGTAGGAAACGAAAGTGCCTTAAGTTTGCTGTCTTACCATGTAGAGCTTAAGTGTAAAGGACAACGTTCTATCTATAATCTAGGGTTTAAAAAGAAAGAAAAGACCACAGAAAGCAGCAGCAGGATGGAGGCCTATTCCACTGAGTGAAAAATATATAAACAAAAAACAAAGAGATTCGTTTTGTTGTTAAAAAGAGAAAGGAATGCATGTGTTGAAGCCTTGGCAACCAGTGACGGGTTAAACAAGGCAGCAGAAGGAACCTTGGGCAGGTTCCTTCCTTCCATGAGGCGGGGGCCAACTCTGGCTGAGAAGGTCTGTGTGGGGCAAGAGGGGGCCGCTCCTAGACATAAGTCACTCACTCTTCCAGGCAGGGCTGCCCTGCGGTCTGTGGGGCCACCAGAACCTCTCAGACACTGGCACTTCCATCCGCCTGGAGTCACCCTGGGAAGGCCCAGGCACCGTGTGGCCAGGTGAGTTTGTGCCTCAGGTTTCCAGGGCACTTCTGCACCTGCCACCTGACTTGCAATGCTCCTCCCTGGCACTTTTTTAATTCCTCTCCCAAATGCTTCTGTTTAATTTTTCTCTGATGGCAGAATGAAGTTAACTAGTACAATCTGGAGAGAAATCTGGAAACCTTCAAAACATTGCTATTTACACGTTCAACGATAAAAATGTTTAAAAGGCTGTGGCACATGATGTTTGGAGTTGTCCATTTGTGGCTTCATGGAAATACTACCATAGTAGATTCTGGCATTTTGGTTTCTGGGCCTTAGATGCAGAAAGTAGGTTAAAAAAAAAAAAGGAAAATCTTGATCGAATATTCATGAAACAGATTATAACTGAACCAATCACTTGATCCCAAAATGTTTTTTTCTTATTGGAGAACTTGTCTACCCTTTCACAGTGGAAATAATACATCCAGGAATGGCACCGGATAGGCTGCCCTCCTGGCAGATAGTGATGGCTAATCATTATGGAGCATCATCAGAAAGCCAGTCTCCAGAGCTGTTATACGAGTAGCCAAGTGGAAGGAAATTCATTCCTTCCTTCCTCCCTTTTCTTCCTTCCTTCCTTCCTTCCTTCCTTCTTTCCCTCCCTCCCTCATTCTTTCCTTCCTTCTCTCCTTCCTCCCTTCCTCCATCCCTCCCTTCCTTCCTTCCTTTCTCTCTTTTTATTTTGACAGAGTCTTGCTCTGTTGCCCAGGCTGGAGTGAGGTGGCACGATCTCAGCACACTGCAGCCTCTGCCTCCCAGGTTCAAGTGATTCTTGTGCCTCAGCCTCCCAAGTAGCTGGGATTACATGCACGCGCCATCACGCCTGGCTAATTTTTGTATTTTCAGCAGAGATGGGGATTCACTATGTTGACCGGGCTGGTCTAGAACTCCTGGGCTTGAGTGATCCACCTGCCTAGGCCTCCCAAATTGTTGGGATTACAGGCGTGAGCCACCGCACCCAGCCAGGAGATTTCAAATCCTGGTGATAAAATGTGACATAAGGGAGAAGTCCATCCAAGTTCTCCAGACATCATCTCAGCCGATGTCTCTACAGGGCAATCCTCTTCCCACCTAGGAGTGTGCCCCCGTAGAGATGACGCCCGAGCAACGCACCTGGGCCTGCACCTTGCCTTGGGAGAGGAGTCCGGAAGTGTTAGGAGAGTCTTCTCTCAGGACGATGCTCTCTGTAAGCACAGGATGTTACTCAGCCGCACCTTAATCTTCCTTCTTCCATTTCCAGACATCTCACTTCATTTTCTCACACTCCTCTGACTCCTGGGGATACCTCGCTCCCCACATCTTCACATTCCTCCATATTCTGATTATCAAATTCCCTTAAATGTTGACATGCATTACTTGAAAAATGTAAAACTAGCAGATTTTGGTAACCTCTCAAACTCCTCAAAGTAACTGCTTCTCCCCAGGCCTCACTGGGGAACGAGCCTCGAGTATTTCAGCACATACACCAGCAACCAGTGCCAGCTCAGCCACCGACGCTGTTTCAGGATCGCTTTCTAGAGGCATCATTTCCTAAAGCCTTCATTTCTTCACAGCCAGTGTTTTCTATTTATGAGAATGAGATTCTCCTTGGGGTAAGTACAGGAAAAGGGGGTCTATTACTTAATATTAGGAAGATAATTCTGCACTTTAATATCTTCTGTGTTTCGTTTTGTTCAGTGCATTTGAAGTTCAGTGAGCCTGAGCCTCTGGTGGGAACAGGGCCCCTGTCACACCACAGCTCGCTGAGCACGTGCTCCATGAAAGCCAGGCTCCAACTCCCCTGTGGGAATGGGACCGCTTTTTGATTCAAAGATTGTCCTCAAATAAATGTGGGAGCCTTCCTATTGGCAGAGTTTTAGTGTATTATTATTCATTTCCAACTTTATAGAGGTCGTTTGAATCTTAGAAACTACAGGAATGTCAGCTCCTCTCACCATCTGATCATCCACTTAGAATCTTTCCCAAGGCTCCGTCCTGCCTTCTACCTCTCACTAAATCACACAGCTCTATGTAGAGAGTTGGCAAAGCAAACTCAAAGTGCCTGAGGTTAGTCACTTCCTAAAGAGATGCACCACCTCGACACATGGAGACTCTCAGCCCAAACCCTTTTTCTCCCTGAGTCCTCTAAAGTCACTAACTATTCTTCCTCCCTAAATATCTCTGCAAAGCTTGCAGCCTGAATTTCTGAGGAACATTCCAGTCATGTGACCTCATGTCATTCATCATAAGCCACCACTGGAGAGCCCCAAATGGAGCTCATGAGACGTCTGGGAATTTCAGCACCACAGAGATGAGGTCTTGGTCATGTGGGACCTGCTGGGAGGACGGGGGACCACCCTCCTGGAGCAGCAGCCAGACCTTCAAGAACTGGGAAAACTTTAAAGAGGGGGCTGAGCTGGAAGGACCTTGGAAGACAGGGAGGCCAAGCCCCAGCAGGTGCCGGGAAAGGATAATTCAACATACAGACAAGGACATATTTACAACCTCATTGCAGCTTCACTGCAAAAGTCAAACTTCCCCCAGGACAATTTGATAGCTTAGCATCAACTTCAGAATATGGACATAGTCTTCGTTACATTTCACAGAACTGGAATCCCTGTGTCCTAAAAGCAAGCTAAATTGATGGGTTCTAGGGATCGAAATCACTCAGCAATGAAAAAGTGTGCCTCAAAGTTAAGGGAAGAAATCAGAGGATGGGCAGGGTGGGGGAAGGGTGCAGTTCATTACTCTCAGTGGATCTGGACAAGGAGACCCACCATAAAGAACCCTCCTCAAAAAAACATTAATAAATAAAAAATAAAAAAAATAAAGAGCCCTCCTCCAGTAGAAACTGTGAGAAAGGGAGAGAATGTGTTGGTGACAGTCAGAGGAGCTAAAACACTAAGGCATCGTCCCATTGCCAGGTGAGCCTAGTGATGCACATGGCATCCTTGACTGAAAATATCACAGCTTCTCAAATGATAGCAGCCCTGAAAAAAAAAAAATGCATAGGACATGAGCACCACTGTAACCATACGGGTAGGGAAATGCCACTGGGCGTAATAGAGTGATGTTCCTAGCACGGCCACCTCATCTGCATGGCTATGTCAGCTTACCAAACTTGGGTGACAGCCAGATGTCTCCATTTATGTCAAATAGTGAGGCTTGACCCAATTAAATATGCTACTAGAGTCAAGATTTTAATTAACATCCGAAATGTTTTAAAGTGCACTAAAACTCAGTATCAGGCTCTTACGAAATATTAAACGAAAAAGTTAAGAAAATCAACATGAAGTCAGATGAAAGCTACTAAAAGATTAAACCTTAGTTTCATTCAATTGAAAGGGTGAAAACCTAAAAAGATGTCATAAAAGTTCATTTTTAGGTATTCTCTAAAAGGTGCCCAACAAAATTTTACGAGTGATTCACTTGCAATTCAGAGTGTACCTAACACCATTGAAAAGTGAAGTAAATTTTTCTTATGCTTTTGATATGGTTTGGCTCTATGTCCCCGCTCAAATCTCAGCTTGCAGCCCCCATAATTGCCACATGTTGTGGGAGGGACCTGGTGGGGGATGATTGAATCATGGAGGCAGGTCTTTCCCATGCTATTCTGGTGATAGTGAATATGTCTCACGAGATCTGAAGGTTTTAAAAATGGGAGTCCCCCTGCACAAGCTCTCTCTTTGCCAGCTGCCATCCATGTAAGATGTGACTTGCTCCTCCTTGCCTTCCACCATAATTGTGAGGCTTTCCCACCCACGTGGACCTGTAAGTCCATTAAACTTATTTCTTGGTAAACTGCCCAGTCTTGCATATGTCTTTATCAGCAGTGTAAAAACAGACTAACACACCTTTCAACCAAAATGCTGCCTAAAGCCTGGGCACTTCTACAGACACAGGCAGGAACCTCTGGGTTTAGAGCTGAGGTCCAAGGATTTCCTTGGCCCTCCATCACACTGACCCAGTGCATAGATCATTACTCATTATCAAACAAGCATTTTAATCAAAGAAGATCTACAATATGTTGACATTATTTTGCATCTTTGGTTCTCACAAGTGATGCTTTTGTCTCTTAACACATTTCCACCAAAATGAGTTCTTCATAGTGGATGTAAGATACTTTCAGGGTTTGGATACAGAGATCACGATCAACCTTCATGTTAAAATGTGGCATTAATTCACCTTTAAATGTCAAGCTGGCAAAGATTGTGGCAGGAAGTTGGTGAAGCTAAGACAAGACACCTGGCCCCACGCCAGGTTCCTGAAGCTTCCCAGGGCTCAGATGCCCTATTATAAAATGCAAGGTCTGGGTGGGCAGACCTCCAAACCCCTCCTAATGCTCAATTGAGGGAGGTAAATGGAAAATAGACTGATTCTCTTTACAATATTCTACCCCTAAATATTACTAAGTAAGACAGACATAAAATGTTTATGTCCTCATTATAACAATATTCTAAGAAAGTCACGTGAGGAAAGTCTTGAAAAGGCCCCAAAATTGTTGGGTAGTACCACTGTGGACGAACATCACTACTTTTCAAAGTGTCTATTATGTTGTTACATTGCTTGTAAAATTCCTTTGATTACCTTAGAAGGATATCCCATAATTTCTTTCTAAGCAACTGCTTGGAGGACTGGGGTCTAGGGGATTTCATTTGAGGAGTTTTGTGGTCATTTAAATACATAGGTCTTAAGTGTGCTTAATTGTGGTGTGAGTGTAGCCATGTAAGTGGGCAAATGCAGCGCACCAAGAATATCTTTTGGGGTATCAGTCAATCAAATTAAATTTTATCCTGTTTACAACAAATTAAACGTTATCTTTGAAAGATTTCCAAAGAGTTCAAAATTCTAGTGAGAGAAACATTGATCAGGGAAGATATTTGAAGCCTATCACTTGAAGGAAACGTGTGATTAAGCGACGAGGAAACCAAAGCACAGAGCAAATAAATCGGGCCAGTGTTGATCATACTGACTTGAGGGCTCTTCTCACCAAGGTCTCACCCACCCCGGGGCTCACCCAGCCCAGAGCTCACCCACCCCGGGGCTCACCCAGCCCAGAGCTCACCCACCCCGGGGCTCACCCAGCCCAGGGCCCACCCACCCCAGTGCTCACCCACCCCAGGGCTCACCCACCCCGGGGCTCTAGCTGCAGACCCAAGTTCTGTTTCCTTTTCACACATGAGGGCGCCAGGATCCTGTTTCATCAACTCACTTGGATCATCCCAGGCATGACCGAAGGAACTCATCTTCCCCACATCAGGAGTATCCCCTTCCCGATGTGGCAGACGCCACCTTTCCGGGTTGTCCTCAATGTCGTGCTTCCTGCCGATGGCCCAGATGCCCCTCCGTGGACCCAGGTGTGTCTGTGACCTCCATCAAAACATACCTACGAAGCTCTAGACACTCGCATACCACGAGGCCCACGCCCCAGCTTTGAGCTTTGGGTTGACATAACTGGCACTGATGACATCACTCCTGTCGAATCATTTGCTCCAGGAATTTCCTCAGGCCTGTGACCTAAATCTATCACATTACCTCGTCCATCTGTGTCTCAAGTTCCTCATCTGCAAAATGGGAACAATTGGAGAACCCACCGCATCGAGGATGTTGCAGGGAATAGAGTTTATTTGGGTAAATTATTTTGAAGAAGGCCCTGGATATAGTCAGCATTATTCATAATTATGACCACGTTTCCACACTGTTGATTACAACAGAGGGAGTACTTAATGTTCATAAATTAAACTTCCATGTTATGCTATTTTCCGACACACACTTAATACAATGAATTAGCTTTAATTATTATACAATGAGAATTAAAATAAGCAAACATCTTCCTACTGTCTGCTTCCTTTACACCAAGGAGTGGGCATTTAGACCACTGCAGGGTGCAGAAAGTGTTCCTAGAAGGAGAGGTGGGGGTGTGAGGCACACAGCAACATGGCACAAACACAACTGCAGGGCAGGGGGGCATGACAGAACAAGCACTTCGCATCTCGAGCCTGAAGACAGCCCAGACAGGGGTGCAGGCTGGTCCAGGCCCCTGGGAGCCTTCATTTCTCCCCTGAGGAGCCTGGACCCCATTCCTCAGCAATGAAGGCAAAGGATGTTGTCAAAGACACACCAAGATCACACAGAACTCGAAAGACGGCACTCCAAAGAGGCTGCACTTCCCATTTTACAATATGAAAGACTGAGACTTAGAAGTTGGTCCAAACCCATGGGGAGTGGGAATCCAGGACTCACAACAGAACTGGTGACACCAAAGCCCAGGGCCCCCAGGACAGGCAGCAGGTGCCCCCAGAGGGGCAGGGTGAGACCGTCTCCCTCCCAGGGAGGCTGCTGCATCCCAGTTCCCTTTCATGAGCCAGTAAGTTGGTGGCCCCAGGGGAACTGTCCCCACACCCTGAAGCCTCACCACAGCCCAGACTCTGGATCACACTGCAGGACTATGTTATCATGAGGTCCCCTCAGTCTTCCTAGGAGTTTAATCGTTTGGAGTAAGTCCAAGAGGCCCAGGTTACATTGATTCCAACTCAAGAGTGTGTTGTGCAGCAGGACCTCCAGGGCCCATCTTTGTGGCAGGTAGGAAAGACCAGCCATTCCCTGTGCTGCCCCTCGCCAGAGGGGTCCCCCACTTTGAATTGACCATGAAATACCACCAAGAAAAGAGAAACAGAACTGGAATGTTTCTATTAAGATTCATAAGAAAGAGAAGGGAAGAGAGAGAACAAAATAGGCTTGGAAAAATTCCAGGGCTTTGCCGAGCTGGGCCTGCCATCCCGCTCAGCAGGGTCAGGCTGATTTCCATTAGGACCAGCCCCAGAGAGGAGGTGGCGCCACGTGCACTCGTGGGTGTGGGGAGGGCAGGCCTGGGCTGGGGCTGCAGCGAGCGCGAGGGGAGGCTCCCACCCCGGCAGCGATCCTGTTCTGGGAGGATTACTCTGCCGCATACATATGATCAGTGCAGGCTCCTGTGTATTTACAAACCGTGACTCCAGGCCACTTTGTGATTACTGGGTACCCCACGGAAAAATGAGGTGATGAAGTCATTGCAGCTCCAGTGCACGGTCGGTGGTGCCATTTGTCACTGATTCCATCACAGTCAGCCAGCCCCTCAGGCACTGCTCGTGTTGAAGATGGGGTTGGAGGCATAGCATCCCAGTGGTTGGCGTCACATTGGGGTGCTGGAGCAACTTTTCAACTGGGTTCTGACACCTCTGTTGTAGACATGAATGGCACTCACTGGAAGCTGCACTTTGTTTTTGTTGAAAGTGTCTAAATGCATGTTCCTCCTGGCAGCCCTCGTGGACAGTCCAGAGGAGCTGCCGTCTCCAGGTGACCGCAGAAGGGAGAGCTGAAAAGGGGCATGGTGGCCGCACTGTGCCTGAGCCGGCATGAGGATGCAGGGCTTTGCTGTCTCTCCCAGGTTGTGCACAGTTTGCCAGAAAGAGAAAATGGAGCGTGACGTGGAGCAGTTGCTGTTTCACATGAGCGTGTGCATGCTTGCCCTGAGCAGCTTCTTCAAAACCCTGCAGCCCCAGTCTTCTTGTTGTTGCTTTTCCCCTGAGCTCATGCCTCATGGGCAGAGGGATGAAGACTGAACTCATTCACCTCGATGGACGTAAGGACCTGCCCGCCGCCCACAAGGAGCAGCCCAGGCTTTTTCCTGCCCTCACACCGACAAGCCTTTTGCTTGCCACCAAAAACAATGCATCCAGAGTCCTCTCCAGGAAATCCCACCTTCTCCTCCTGTTAGCAGTACCTGATGTCCGACAATCCGGAAGCACCCTCCTAAAAATGTAAGGAGGCTTCTCTGAGATCAGCCTGACCTGGAGCACGTTTTGAAATCCAGCACTAGGGAAGCACCCTCCTAAAAATGTAAGGAGGCTTCCCTGCGATCAGCCTGACCTGGGGCTCGTTTTGAAATCCAGCACTAGCCAGAATGTTCTCGTGGGAAGGCCGCTTCCCTTCTCAAGCTTCAGCGCTGGGGTTGCCAAAAGAGGAAAGCTCCAAGTGGGAAAGTCGCTGTGGCCACCAAGTGGTACCGGGGACTCTCCATGAGAGACCCTGCTGGGGCGCTGTGAGGTTCTCGCAGCACCAAAGGCGTCTGGTGTGAACGGAACCCACTACGAGGCTTCTCTTTGTGACCTGCTTCAATGCAGCCCAACCTGGTTGAGGTTAACTCAAGGGCAGACCCATGGCCTGGGAATGGCCGCGGCCACCTGCCAGCCCTGCAGCCCCTCTACACCCCACCCACCCTACCTCAGTCTTGCAAAAAACCAGAGACTTGCTCTTGCCCCACACAGCTAATCCCAGTCATAAATGGCAACAGCCAGGCTGCGTCATTAGGGAATGACGTGTGTGGGACCCTCTTTTAAACTATCTATCAATTGAACCAGAAGCAGATGAAGTGACTTCACAAAGCTCAGGGAAGACACATCGGCCCACACGTCCAGCTCTGAGCAGTGACTCCTTCTCAGCAGGCCCGTGCCCCCACACCTACTCCGCACTCCCTGGGCTTTAGGGTAGCCCTGGTATGAGGTGTCTGCAGTCAGAGGCCAGGCTGGGGGCATCTCCACCTTGGCCTGAGTGCTGCGCCCTTTCATAGGAACAGACTGGGAACTCGGGAAGTGAGGTGAAGACTCTGTCCAGACATTTGCATGGATTCATGGAGAGGTCACCCTCATCCTCTGACATTGCTGAGATGCGAAGTTTTGAATCCATATCGATTCTGTCACTTGTAATTTTCTCCCCAAAGCTGCCCATTTGTATAAAGTGAGGCGAGGTTGTTCGGTTTGTTTTAAACCCCTCAGGTCTTCCTCGAAGTCCAAGGTTTCTGACCCCCAGGATATAATGGTTCATTCTATGTCCTTTCTGTGATATTCAACCTCAGTAATTTTGAGCGGCACCTCAGAAATAATAATGAAATCTGTACCTTTTCTTTACATTTTATAAAATCTGTGTAACCTTTATAAGGTGAAGAAGTATCCAATGTTCTTCAGAAAGTTCATTTTAAGAGCGGAACAATAAACAAGTATAAACATGAACATTGTTAAGTAGGCGAGAATGAGGAGAGAAAAGGGCCCAGCCTCTCAAAGCTGAGACCTGAGGGCCACCCACCAAAGCCAACTGCCAGATCAGCCTAGGCTTGGTGGCCGCCGAGCCAGCGTCCTTCCTGCCCCTCTCTCTAAATCCATCATTTCTGATTCTGCTTAGAGAAAACCATGATTGGGACAAGACACAACATGGGAAAATGTTGAGTTGATTACTAAGTAGTTCACTATTTAATTCTTTTACATCTTAAAGAAGAAAACTCATAGACCAGACCCCAAGTTGGCTGCCCTCCCCTGGTCCTGTCTGGGGCCAACTGAAGGGTCACAGCCAGGCCCTCCTCAGCACCCCCGGGCTGCACCTCAAGCTGGCCTGATTCTTGGACAAAGCCCCAGTTCCTCCCAAGGCCCTTCATGGTGGCCTGTCCTCACTCCGCCCCGGCACCAACTACAGGGGACCCTAATGATCCCTCCCCTCCTGACCTGGGCTCCCTGAACCCAATACTCACAGCCCCCATCTGAGACCCTGGCCACCAAGACCCTCCAGAGTCAGCTTGAGAGCCGCCTTTGGGTCAGCGCCAGCCCCTCTGCCCCACACCATTATCCAGTCTCAAACCGGGACCCTGGCCACAGGACGTGCACCTGTGGCATCTGCTGGAACACTGACCACGCACAACCTATCCCCATCAGCGTCTTCAGCACATGGCTGGTACAGGTGCAGCTCCAGGATGCGTCCCATGGAAAAGTCACAAGCTCACCTCCAGCTCGAGACACACGCCAAGTGCTGTGGTACGATTGTTTTTCACGTATTTTAGTGGGTTTTCTTTTCCCTTTCTTCATCAAAGCCTCCTCTGTTCTCCAGAATGTGTGTTTAGAAAATCCCAAGAACAATCTGATCAAGCACCAGCTGAAGGGCAAACGGTCTACCTGCAAACACCTGGTCTCACCACCCAGGTGCTTCCCACCTGCAGAACCTGTCAGAGCCACAGTCTGGCCCCACCTGGGACGGGGTGATGAGCTGGGGGCGCGTGTCCTGAAAGCTCCGGGTTTCGTGCGGTGAAGTTACGAGGGGCTATTTTCAGTTCTGAATGAACCTGGAAAACCCAGAAAGCATCTAAAGAAGAAAGGGCCAAGAAAATGTGTGACAAAAATAAAAAGCCCAGTTAGATTTTGACTGAGGTTAGTTCTGGGTTAGTTCAATTCTTCTTCACAAACGCTTCAGCGGTGCCTCAGTTCTCAGAGCCACAGAGCCCTCGGGCCTCCTCATCCTTCCTGGGGGAGCCGGAACACACAGAGCCCAGAGGCAGCCCAGCAGGAGAGACGGCCACAGGGCAGAGTCACAGGAGGACATGGAGTGGCCCCCTGCAGGCATCATGGACTGGGTGGAGCCTGGGAGAAACAGAGCCAGAGAGATGAATAAAGACAGGGAAACAGAAAGATGAATCGAGTTAAGAGAGACACAGAGATAGTACAGAGATGGACAGAAAGACAGAACAAGACACACAGAGACAAGGACAGAGAGAGAGATGGAGACAGAAATAGAGGGGCAAAGAAAGAGAGACAGAGATGGAGAATGGCAGAGACCCCAAGATAGAATCAGAGACAGAGAAAGAGGGAGACAGAGAGCAGAGACAGAGAGACAGAGATGTAGTACGTAGAATGGCAGAGATCAATAGATAGAATTAGAGAGATAGACAGAGACAGAGAAAAAGAGACAGGAAGAGACAGAAAGATAGAGAGAAAGAGACAGAGACAGAGAGACAGGAAGAGACAGAGGCAGAGAGACAGAGACAGAAAGACAGAGAATGGCAGAGACTGTGAGAGAGAATCAGTGAGACAGAGAGAGACACAGGTACAGAGAGAGACAGAGAGAGACAAAGAGACAGAGAGAGACAGAGACAGAGAGAGACAAAGAGACAGAGAGAGACAGAGACAGAGAGAGACAAAGAGACAGAGAGAGACAGAGACAGAGAGAGACAAAGAGACAGAGAGAGACAAAGAGACAGAGACAGAGAGAGACAGAGACTGACAAAAAAAGAGAGAGAAAGAATGGCAGAAACTGAGAGACAGAACTGAGAGACACAAAGCGAGAGAGACAGAAAGAGAGCCTTGCCTCTAACTCTCCATTTGGCTTTGCCAGGGAAATTCTTTTCTCCTTTTTGTTGAACTCCAGGATAGACTGAGAAGAGTAAGGAGGAGACCCGGAGACAAAGGCACAGCTGGAAATGACAGGGCCGCAGGGTGATGGAGCCTTGAGGCCACCGCACCCCCTGGCTGTCCCACACCCTCTTGGGGCGCAGCCCTGGGTCCGGAGTTCCTCCCCCACCCCTGCCTGCATTTGTCAGGCCACCCTGAGCACACTCTAGAACAACCTGTACCTGCCTGCGTCCGACAGCAGATTCAAGCCACACTGCCCTGAATGTCTCAGGGCGGGTCACCCTGAGTGTCCGGCCAAGGCCCTGGGGACCCTGGTGCAGAAACAGAGGCTGTGTCCTCCCAAGACCGACTTCCAGGGAACTCTGCCCCTGGCCCTGCTGTCAGAGCCACTGGGAGGAGGGCGTCCTGCGTGGAGCCGGGAGGAAGCCCCAGAAATTAACAGAGCATGACCTGGGAGTCGGCCTGGTGTCAGCCTCCGGGGAGCGGAGTGGGGCAAAAGCCTCGGCCTGGCGGGCTGCCCTCCTCCCTGCTGCCTTCTAGAATCAAAGTTGGCCAGACAACCTACAGATATGTTTGGAATTTAACAAAACAAAACAAAAGAGAAAGGTAGTAGAAACGAGGGAAGGGACTAGGAATGGTATACAAATCTAAATGACAGCTGCTAATGATTTTTCAAAATTTCCTTCAGATTTTGGGGTACAAAAAAATGCAAGTGATTTTTTGAATATCTGAGCACAGAAATTTTGATTTGCTGCACTTATTGTTCTTTTGGGTTAAAATCCCTCATGAAAATCACATGTCTGAGAATCCTATCACTGGAGAACACTGAAATATAATACTCATTTAGCAAATAAAATAAGTTAAGTGATTGCTTTAAATAAAACCCAACTCACAAAGTGGACTGACCTCACAGCAGAAAGAAAATAGCACCCTATTTAGCCAGTCCAGGCCCCAGGCAGGCAACCCGCCTCACACTCTCCCCCCACGCACTCTGGTTATTTTAAAACCAAAATTCGGCTTCAATAACATGATACTCTTATCTGATATGTGGGCAGTAATACTGAATGTAACATGCATATCCCAGACTTCTAAATAAAGTCAGTAGAACCATCAGGCTAAAATTAAAATGTCCCTGCTTTTTAATTCCCTAATTTAGCATTTTGCATCATGAGCCAATTCTTTAAAGCTGGAAAGTTGAACTCACGTGGGGTCTTTTTGCTGTCAAGGTGGCAGAAACTTTGCTGGTGGTGGTAACCCCAGACCCCACCATGGGACCCTCCCCTAAAAGACAGAGCTCAGCCGTTCTGGGGCTCCCTCCTGTGGTGGATTCTTGGAACCTGGGAGACAACCTCTTCGAAAAAAAGGAGAGGGGCTTCGCCTCAGACCAGCTGGGTGATTGTACCTGGATGTTTCCAGCAGGGTGTGTAGAAGGTGGGAGAGATGCCGAGAGTACACAAAAAGAAGTTATGACTCCACCTGGATTTTATCTCTAACTGAAAAGAAAGATCTATCTTTGGCAACTCTCTCCAAAAGAGAAATCTTTTAAGAATGAAAAACTGACGTGCATACTTACAGATCTGCGTATCCCACACAGAAAGAACTTAACGGACGTGTGTGTTCAGGTCAGACAGACTGCTCACTTTCCTTAGCCTAAGATGTTTACAAAACCTAGAATATATACAGAGAGAGAGACAGAGAGAGAGAGCGAGAGAGAGAGAGAGAGAGAGAGAGAGCTGCCTGGCAGGGATTCTGTGAGGACACAGGAGATCATGTCTGTGAAGGCACAGAGGGAGGGCTCTGTCATGTTTTAAGAGAGAAAGGTACAGAGTGTAAGGGCAGTTTATTATTCTTACAGGCACCTTAATCCCATGTTCCAGGTGCACTCATCCTGTTTCTGGAGAAGGTGTCCATGTTTCCAGAAAACAGCCTTTGCATGTGGTAGAATGAGGCAGAAAGCACATTGTTACGACTATTCAGAGCTCATGGGACAACGTTCTTCACAAAGTGTCAATTATTGGATTAGTGTAAGTTTTTAGAGTAGCATTTCCAGTTACATGTACTTGTGAGTTCAATTTAGCATTTTACTGATGATTTCTAAGACCCTGGCTGTGGGCAGGGGCGATCTGAGGGAGGGAAACTCAGTATTCTGTGCTCCTGGCCTTTCCCCTGGGGAATAAATTCGTGCAGCAAATGGAAAGGCAGCCTCAGGGAGTGAGCTCCAGCCACACCCATTGCTTGGGAGAATTAAGGCCAACCCATTCACCGGAAGAAACAGGACCATGTAACACATTTGCATCAATTGATGGCTGTATTTCCAACCTAGGATAATGGAATCAAGATAAAAATCTAGTTTTAATAAAAATAATATATAAAGTATCATGTGGGGGTGCCAAAAAAATTTAAAACACAATGAGTGGTGGAAACTAGTTTAGCAGAATCTTAAATTTAGAGACACTTTTGCACTAGTGAAGCAGCAACTAGTGCCATCTCACAAGGTCACATTCGGGTTTAAGTGACAAACTGCTCGTGCAATAGTATATCTGGTTTTGGGACCACATTCTTCAAAGGATATCAATGAACCAAAGCTCCAAACAGAACCCAGTGGACAAAAGGAATTGAAAGTGTCAGGGCCTGAGATCATTCCTTTACATCCCGGGAAGCAGCGTCTAGTAAATGCATCCAGCACTTCAACATGAGTATTTCATTTAATCTACACAAAACACTCCAAATACTGGAAGAGAGAACCCAGGGCCTGAGAAGAAAGGGGTAGAGGAACAGGGAAGAGAGGGACCAGCTGGGAAGGGGGTCCCATCTGCTGACAAGCTAAGCATCTTCTTTAAACACTTAAATACTTAAATAAGTGGCCCTGGAAAATAGATGATGTCCATTCCTGTTGATTCATTAATAGACAAATGTTTAAAGATTAGGCTGTCAGCCTTCATTCAAACACAAGCTCTTTAGGCATTCCTAGTTGACAGCTTCTTATATAGGGTCCAAGAGGAATTCTCCTTAGAACAAATTTTGCTCTATGGTGACTGGTATGACAGCAGGCCACCAGAATGCACACATTATCTTTCTTGCTTGGTGTTCAAAACTGTATGGACATTTGTATTCCAAAGACAGAGGCCTAGACTGTCTTTGAAAGGGCCATAATGTCATATTATCCAGATCGATTCAACAGTAAAAACTACTTTCATCTTTTCTCTCTCCTTCCTTTTCTTTTTTCTCTTTTGTTCTCTTTCTCTTCCTCCTGATAGATAAGCACATCTCAAGGAAGCAGCAGTGACAGTATCCTGATTGAAACTCACTGTCCCTTGGGAATGTAGGACCACAGGGCGCAGTCCTGACCAGGGTCGGAATGGGATTTGATGGGCTGCTAACTGCTGCTTCTTTGATGCGGCCATTTCACAGTGAAGAATATGACTGTCCCTTTAAAAATATGTATGTTACAAAATTTAACTCAATTGTCCTCTGAAATGAAAGGATGACAGGAAAGCATGTGTTTATTTTACGCTTCATTAAAGGTAACGAAATCTTCTAGAGGGTCCGGAAGTGCTTGTCAAACACAGGGAGCTGGACCGCCCAGAACCTTAATGCCAAAGAATGGCCACGCACGGTTCCTCTGACAGTCCCAAGCCGCCAGCCACCGCAAAACGAAAGGACACTAACTTCTTTTTTCCAAAGTACATTTTAGGTTAGTTTTAATTGTACTTAAAAACATTCTTGATTACATCGACCCACATCCCATGTGGCATGAATTAATATACAACCAAAACCAAAAATATACCCTAAAGTCGGCCTGATTCTTTTTCATTCAGATCTCTCAAATTATTTTTAAAATTATAAGCACATATGGAATTTCCTTTGTTATTTGAAATTTCTATCTCCTATTTAAAAGTAATTCTCTTATTTAAAAGGTGACTATATTTTATGAAGCCATTTTCCTTCCATTTGATTGCTAATGTCAGGAAGAATATTACAGTGACCACTACAAATGTGACGAAAGTTTGTACACAATGGTTCTGAGATACAACTTTAGACTTACATTTTTTTCTCAACGCTATAAGTAATGCCGTGGCAGAGGAATAAGGGAGCAAGCATGTGGGTGGATTCATGTGAAGACAGATCAATCTGCAGATACTGGGAATCAGACAACAGAAGCTGGACACAGGGAGCCACAGGCAGGTCTGCATTCACTTCTGAAGATGGGCTACAAATGTGGTTCCATGTGAGCAAAGAAAGAAAAAACACTACCGTGTAAAACAACTGAACATCGGGGTTAGATTTTGAGCTGCATGTTAGACCTGTAACACGAAGTGCAATCAGGGTATCGTACAATGGTAAAATTGAAAAAGCTTTGGTGATATGTGTCTGCCCAACACAGGGACCCCATTAAGGTAATACCAACCCTACCATTCTAAAACTGAAAACGTGCCCAAAGACATTAGAATTATTAGTCTACTCACTCCAACAACACATTTCCATCCTTGCTCAAAGTGCTATGAATATGTTAATTAGCACTTCACTTTGAAACATAAATATGTATCACAAGGCTCGTGGTAGGAAGAAGAAGTTTAGCACAAGATGTGCGTAAGCCTCACTGCCTCAGTGGAGAGAGGGTAGCCAGCACCATCTTCCTCTGCATCACCGTCCTCCTCATCGCTGTCCTCCTCCCCATTGCCATCTTCCTCCCCATCACCGTCCTCCCCATCGCCATCCTCCTCCCCATCGCCATCCTCCGCCCCATCACTGTCCTCCCCATCGCTGTCCTCCTCCCCATCACCATCCTCCCCATCGCCATCCTCCTCCCCATCACCATCCTCCCCATCGCCATTCTCCTCCCCATCACTGTCCTCCCCATCGCTGTCCTCCTCTCCATCACCATCCTCCTCCCCATCACCGTCCTCCCCATCGCTGTTCTCCTCCCCATCCCCATCCTCCTCCCCACCCCCAACCTCCTCCCCATCCCCAACCTCCTCCCCATCCCCATCCTCCTCCCCATCCCCAACCTCCTCCCCATCCCCAACCTCCTCCCCATCCCTGTCCTCCTCTCCAGTGCCTTCCTCCTCCCCAGCACCATCCTCCCCATCCCCATCCTCCTCCCCATCCTTGTCCTCCTCCCCAGTCCTGTCCTCCTCCCCATCGCCATCCTCCTCCCCAGTGCCATCCTCCCCATCCCTGTCCTCCTCCCCATCTCTATCCTCCTACCCACCCCTGTCCTCCTCCCCAGCCTCCTGGGAGTAGCCCCACACCTTCTGCTCTGCTCCTGAAAGCCCAGGTCACCACCAGAAGGGCTGCTCAGGTCCAGCGCAATGTTGCTTTCATGGCAGAGAATTCGAAAGAGTCTTCTGTGGGAGGATTTTCCTCCCTCACAACTCAGCCCTCAATATCATCAACTCACCACTAATCCTAGTCACAAATCCCAGGTCAGTATGGGCCTGATCTGGGAGAATGCCTACCATCTTCCTGACCCACTGTGGCTGACACATGGGACAGCCCTGACCCGGGCAGGGAAAGCCTTCGGAGATCAGACAATGTCCCTAATCCCAAGAAAAAAATCAAATGTCCATGGTGGCACCCGGCTGGTACGCAGGGTGGATTTATTTGATTCTAGCGCCTTGATTGATCACTGAACAGAGTAAGAGATAAACTAAATGCCTTAAGATCAACTTACATACCACAGCATTTTTTTTGCCAACAAACTGGTGAACTTGTCCTTTAAGAAGTGACTAAAATCCAACAGACTCAGTATCCAAAATGAGATGGGTCTAATGGTGACCTGCACTCAAGGGCTCCGAATCCCTGATCAAACACACCACAGGCTATCGTGTTTACCTACAACTCTTCCGCCTTCAGAAAACTTTATTATTGGAAGACTCTTTGCCGAGAACCTCAAATGTTAAGAGTTTGCCTACCCCTTTGCCCCCAAAAACGTCTGCCCTCAGCTAGGGGCTTGGGTAGGGATGGGAATGGTGAGAGATGCTGCAGCTGGCTCCAGGGCAGGGCCCAGGGCACCCACACTTTAGCAGAAGGAAGGAGTGTGAGGAACAGAAACTAGAAAACCCTTCAGGGAGTCTCAGCCAGTGCTAACATAGAAATAGCAGCATCAATGGTCAGTATCTTGGTAAAGAGAAGCAAAGGAAGTTTCTTCTAATTTGGGCAGAAGCATAAAAGAGAAAGAAAATCGATGACCAGCCACGGCGGGTGGATCACTTGAACTCAGGAGTTCGAGACCAGCCTGGACAGCATGGCGAAACCTCATCTCTAAAGAAACATACAAAGTATTAGCCAGGCATGGTGGTGTGTGCCTGTAGTCCCAGCTACTAAGGAGGCTGAGGCAGGAGAATCACTTGAGCCCAGGAGGCAGAGGTTACAGTGAGTCAAGAGCACACCGCTGTACTCCAGCCTATGGGACAGAGCAAGACCCTATCTCAAAAAATAAAACAAATAGATGACCAGGCAAGAGAAGACTGTAAAGTGGGCAGAGATATGTACTGAAAGAGAACGCAGCGTGGACATGCTATATTGACATTTGCCTTCTCTTAAGTGACAGTTTAATTGGTGGATATGCCACGTTATGTCATACATAATAAAAATCAAAATAAAATTGTGGTTCATCAAAAAGAAGTCATTCTGAGACTGTCTCTATGTTGAAAAATCTAGTTAAATTTAGCCAGATAAGAATATAAAATTTTCATTTGTACTTTTTTAAAACCTAAACATATAAATGTGATTTCATATTTTACTTGGTTCTCTTTATTTGTGTTTTATTACAATCTTTGCTGTTTGATGTCTGGCCTGGAACTGGAAAACCATGTAAGAATGTCTGTTATTTTCACATTCAGAGCTATTTCTTTTTAGCCCATAGGAAATTAGGAATCAACAAAATATTAATTCATATTATAAAATCTTTCCTCTTGTGAGCAACAGTTAAATGTCCAATATATTAACTGTTATACATACTTTACAGACATACAATGATTAAATGCTGGGATCTTACTCTATTACTCCATCAACTGGAGAAACATAAGGGCTGGCAGTTTTAAAGAGCATTTCTTAAATTTTCTCCTCTAACTTCAAAATCCTACTGGAAATTCATCATTCTAAGTTTGTGTGTTGTATGTGTAGAACAGTTTATCTTTTGTTTTTGTTTGTTTTTGAGAGAGAGTCTCGCTCTGTCACCCAGGCTGGACTGCCATGGCATGATCTTGGATCACTGCAACCTCTGCCCCCTGAGTTCAATCAACTCTCCTGTCTCAGCCTCCCAAGCAGCTGGGATTATAGGCGCATGTCACCACACCTGGTGAATTTTTGTTTTTTCAGTAGAGATGGGATTTCACCACGTTAGTCAGGCTGGTCTTGAACTCCTGACCTCAGATGATCCACCCGCCTTGGCTTCCCAAAGTGCTGGGATTACAGGCATGAGCCACTGTGTCCAGTCTGGTTTATCTTTTAATTCAAAAATACAGAAATGTTACCCTTGACCTCCAAACCAATGTTCTGCTGACAATCTTAATAACAACTCCCATTCTAAAATCCTGGATTGGCAAGAAGGCTTATTTTGATTTGGAATTACTGAGAAATCTGTTCGGTTCTGAGCCATTGCAACTGACGTTACATCCATGCCCATTGGCTGCATGGTCTTGTTACGGCCTGCAATTGCTTATAGTGTTATTTACGGTCTTGATTTCACAGCAAAATTAAAGTGACTCTTCCAGATGTTTGGGTTTTTAGACGCCATGTAAATGGGCTTCTAAGTTGGAAAGTTTTGATTATGTTTAGTTCTCTCCTCCTTAACCACCTTCGTGGTCCGTCTTCTACTGGGGAATGCAGTAAAGCCCTCCCAGAGCATGAAATGGACTCAAGGCATTTGCAATGGAAGAAGAAAGGAAAAAAAAAAAAAAAAAAATCACAGTGATTCCCTTGAAGATCCAAGGCTGAGTGAGAACTACATCAAAACAGGACAAGGTAGGCATTCCAGACCACAATTGCTCAGAAATGGAATAGCATTTTTATTTTTGCTGTTTCAGCAAAATCAATATTAAATCATCTCATGAACTTGCTAGTGAAACTTTAAAAAAATTACATACGGGTAAATATTGTTTTCTTATCACCTTTCTTCTCTTTCAGAGCAAATAAACACAAATAGGAGTGGGAAATAACTGTTTCAGGTCTGTGGTTGTGCATTCCGGAAGACCAGTAAGAGGCATTTACCAGGTGCCAGATGCTCTGTGAGAAGATGAGGGCTCAGGATGAAAGTCAACTATAGTCTGAGAAGTTAAGCGGTAGTGTGGAATTGTAAAGTTCCTGAAGACAGTGCAAAAAACAGTGCAGGGAACTCCCCCTGAAGAAAGAAAAATAATGGCAGGTTGACTTGAGAAATATTTGGATCCACTTAGTGACCAGGGGCCCTTCAGAGTCTCTCAAAACTTCAGTTTCCTCATCTCTTGAATGTGGAGACAATAATACCTTGAATGAAGTCGTGCGTACGAACTTAGGGGAGCATTGGGTATTGGCAGTAAGAGAAGTCTGAGAAGGATGGTAATGTAATTTCAACATTCTAAGTGTGAGCAAAATACGAGTTAGTCAACATGGAAATGAATACTTTGGCTCTAACCAAAAACTTCTGGGAAAGGGGTCACAGGCAATATTGTTCCTCTCTCTGCCTTTAAAGAAATAATCTAGGCATGGGCTTACTGGTCAGTCCATCACAATTCATAAAATGACAACCATGATAAAGTTGAATAATTGTGATCACGCCTGTTTGCTCTTTGAAAACAGAATTATGTATAATAAAAACCATTCATACTAGAGATCACTCCCTCATCTCAGTCATTCACAGAAATAAAAAGGAAAATGGGCACTGTGTGACATTCGATGTACCTACTTCTTCAAGGAAGAAATTGACCTGGATCCAAATTAGGGCACATTGGACACACTTAGGAACACCATTGTTGACTGGAGGTGAGAGGGTCTGAGCGATAACCAGGAGGTTGTGCAAAGCCATCAGAAAGTCACAATGAGAGACACAGAAGGCCTCGTGGTGCCATTTCTAAAGAACGACTTTGGTGAAAAGAATAGAGATCATTACCAAGCAAAGTGTATTCTCTGAGTCTTAAACATAAAGTAGCAGAGGTGAGCACACCAGCAATGCCGGGTTCACCAAGAAAGCACGCTCACCATAGGTGGGGAAGAAAAATGCGTGGTCCTGAGAAGCCAGGTGTGGCAAACTGAAAGCCCCAGAGAGGCTGACACGTATCCCTGCTTCTAGATGAGAAGAAATGAATGGAGTAGAAAGAGGCAGAGAGGCAAGCTTTCCTCCTTCGTCTACACAGTCCCACACGGCCTACTCCCACAGAGCCCACATATACACCCAGAGCCAAGTGGTGTGCTCTGAGGATCTGCGGCAGGTGAAAATACTGCAAAGCCGAATCCACACACACCTTAAGTCCACAACGTTATATGCATTGATAATTATGGCACCAACTGATAACACTCTCTTATATGAACCCATGGCATGGGCACCATCAAAATAATGTTAGCTGGAGAACTCACATATAGTAGGTGCATTAAAAGCCTTATCTTTCATCCTCATGACATGCTTGAAAGATATCATGTATTCTCATTTTACAGATAAGGGGACTGAAGATTCTGAAATTAAGTAACTTACCTAAAGTCACACATCCAGCAAGACCCCAAGCTGTAAGTCCCACCCGCTGCATGGACTGACGCTGCCTGTGATTTATTAAAGTAGGTAGGATGCAAGTTGTAGGGAGAGAAGGCCATTCTTTGAATGAGGGCCACTGGAAACAAAAGAGATTTCCACAAACCAGGCGGCAATTTGAAAAGAGATCAGCAGCACCGAAAAATCCTGCACATCTAACATTTCCCAGTGACCAGTCAGATCTCAAGCCTGCCTCAGTTACTTTGTAACTCAACTACTTGATTTTCTAGCCTGGGGGTGGGGTGAGAAGAAGTGTGCCAAGATGTGCTATGGCTTTAACCTTTTCTCTGGGATACTGATTTTATTTGCAAATGTAAGTTTCAGGCAAAGTGCTCTTGGGGAATGCAGCCAAAGGGCAAAGCCCGCGTGGGGCATCAGCTCCTGCACAGAGACCCCACATGCAGTGGGTCTCACCGCAACCCAAGACATCCTTGGGGCAACCTCAAGGAGGCAAAGGGTGAGAGGGTTCAAGTAAACATTTAGATGAGAAAGGGGAGAGAAAACAAGAAAACCTGAGTCTTAAACTGTTTTAATTACTAACTACCTTGATTCTGCTCTTCCCAGGGGACGCACAGGCCTGACCCCACCCCCACACACCCAGGGCAGCAGGCAGATGCCAGTCTCTACTTTTTACGCTTTCAGAAAACCTGAAAATCCGTGTCAACTGTAGGTACCTGCTGCTACCGTCCTGGAAGAAAATGCTATGATCTCCTCTGGAGAACTGGCCTTAGTTTCTGTGTCTCCTCTAGTGTGCTTTAAGAGTGTGTGGGGGTCTGTGAGTGCGTACGTGTTTTTATTTATGTATAGATGCATGTACAGATGTGCATATACATGATTACCTCCAGTGAGTGTCCTCTGAGGGCCCCCTCTGTGGAGATAAAGGATCTTCAGGGAAAGCCTGAGTGTGTGAAAACCTCCTTGCAGCCCCAGTTAGCAGTTTCTAATCTACAAGTCATTTGTGAGACACAAGGCAGGGACCCCGGGCTGCTGCAGAAGAATTTTAGGTATGAGCAATGAACTCACAAACCATCCTTCACACTGCTAAAACGCAAAAGAAAGAAGACGAAGAAAAAGTAAAAGAGAAAGAAAAGATGCCCACATGACTGTTTTAAATTTGCTGAAAGGCAGAACCGACCACAGCTTATTTCAACCATCTTTATTTTCAATACAATAAACACCTTTAGGACAAGTCCCCCGCCACTTAAAAGACGGCTCTCCACCAGAGGCGTTCTCGCTACCTTCGTGTTTTCTCAAGCACTTGTTCAAAAACACATTTAAGTGGAATGTTTTCGTTTCTGGCGATTGCATTAATGATGGGTTTGCAAACCCTGCAAGCCCACGAGGTCGGTTGGAGCTGGGGGCTGCAGACACCCGGC
>NW_012114488.1:8321945-8369841 GCF_000951035.1 Colobus angolensis palliatus
GGCCCAGAGGCCGCCCTGGCGCGGGTCTGCGGAGCGAGAGGTGGAGTGGGGGCCACCAGAGCTGCGCGGTGGCCTGTCGGGGCTGTCTCTGTGCCTCCTTCCCCGCGCGCACACTCACACACACGCATACCCAGACACACGCACGCACTCACGCCCACGCGCGCACCCTCGGGGGCCTTCCAAGCACAACCACGGGACGCACCGCGCCCTCCTCACGCCCCAGGGTCCAGGCCTGGTCCGCGCAGGATCAGCCCAGCGGGCCTTTTCATCCACAAGGGTTAACGCCAAGCTTTGGCCAGTCCCCAGACTCCGGGATTCTCCTTGACCTCCGCCCTCTAAGGCCCCCTGGTCCGGCCCAGAACATCGCCTCTCAGAGGTGCTGAAGGATCAGCTGCGCTCCAGCAAAGGCAGCTGGGAACACATGTCCAGAAAAGGCTGCGCGGGGGCAGCCCGCCTTTGGCATCTTTACACGGAGTTATCCACAGCAGGATGGTGGAATTTAGGTCCTAAAGATCCTGGGTCTGACCTGGGCTGTAGCTTTGATCCTCTGCAAGTGGGGGAGCAAGTGGTTGGGCGTCATTCACAGACACATGTGGCTGTATTTAAACAGCTCTGTCAAAGCATTTCAGGTGTTTATGCGGGGAGCACAGGGCTTGTGGAGGTTGTAAACTCGCCCGTGGAGACTACGTTGGAAACCAAGAAAATTTTGCACACCCAGACTCTGGATAATATCCATTGCAGACAACATTGCTGAAATAGTTTAGCCTTGGCTTATAACTTTACAGGAAAAAGCCCTAATTCTGTCTCACACAGAAAGCCAGAAGAGTGAAGATTTGTTCAAGAACAATGAATCAATTGACTTGTCAGGGGCATTGGGGAAAGCACAAAACATAGAAAATCCAAATCTGAGGTTTCATCCGATGTCTAGCCCACTGCTTTGGCTATGAACTCTGGGGGAGGGGGCTGTATCAGCAAGTTCTGGGACTGGCTGCTAAGGCAAAGGCAATGCTATTGCAACCTTTCCCACACAGTTTTACCGGGAAAGTGATGTCCATCGGGCCACGAAAAGACGGGAAAGAAATGCACCTTTTCCTGAAGGAGGGCTACTCTCAGAATTCTCCTTCAAATTCCAAAGCCCAGGGAATCTATTAAGTACTTAAACACATTCCTCCTGGTTTAAGGACTTAGAAGGAAATTATAATAAAACTCTTCAGGGACTGCTCTTGCGTCGAGAAAAACAGGTGAGCAGAGCAGCTGCAAATGATTAAGTAAATAGGAATCACTGTTAGGAAACTGCAGTGAAAATTAAAGTAAAGAGAAAATAAACACTACATACCACTAATTCTAAGATTATCCAAAGAATAAAATTTACACTCAAAGCTGACATACTTCCTTTAAGAAGCATTTGCTACTAAAGAACCTGTTTTTCACTTTCTACTTTATTGAGAGTACTGCTCATCAGAACTCAAAAGTTTGAAAGCGTGTTCATTTATCCACCGTCATCCACTGCAAGAATGGCAGACAAGAAGTAGACTTAATTATTCCCATTTTACAGATGAGGAACAAAAGTCAAAGGGGCCAGATGTCTTAGCCAGATCTCCTAAGCAACAAAATCAGAAACAGAATGCAGATGTTAAAACCTGCAATACTGGCAAATCCACTTCACTTCCTCCGGCAACATGGAGAACAGAAGAAAATCCTTGGCCTTCCGTGCCTTGTATTCAAGAATCTCAACACGTCTTTCATGTAGCAACTCCAGAATCCTCTGGGAACCCTAGATAAATGAAACACATTTGTCCAAAACTCTGACAGATAAGGCAGGGTTGGAGCCTTTGAAACCCCTTTCAAATCTGGAGGAGCTCATGTGTCCTGAATGCCAAATTTTAGTTTCTCAAAATTCTAGAAATGGAGTTTGGAGAGATAATCAGTTTCCATTTTTATGGAGAAAAACAATATATTTATTTAAAACACTGGGAAACAGTTATGTCTGTCTTTTATTTGTAAGTCTTCAAGAAAGTTATTACTGGCAGGAATGCCAGAGAGCTGTCATGTTAGAAAGGATAGAAAAGTAATTCACTTAGTTCAAAGTTACGACAGGAAGTGATCAGCTCTATACTTTCCAAAGAGTTCCTACAGGATGCAGTAAGAAGTTCCCTTCTCTTGGAAATGTAGGGGTGTGTGTGTGTGTGTGTGTGTGTGTGTGTGTGTTTTAATTTAAAAGTAATGCAGGGCCCATTCTAAAATGTGGCTTATGCATTCAGAATTTAAATGCTTGTCACTGATGAAAGTTACAATAAAGAACAGCAAGAGAAACTAATTACCAAGGACTCCAGCTATTCTCACATTTCTAAACTAACTTTCCCTCTTAGGCCATTAGCAAAATGCTTTATCATGAGTATTGGCTTCCTTTTTATTTATTTTACTATGCTAAAACTGCAAAAGGATTTTATTTTCATTATAGACATGATATAATTTAGTTATTATTTCTGGCTAATTCATGTTTAGCCAGAAAACTTCTGGTTGGCTATTTTCCCGTCTCAATATGCAAAGCATAAATGTAGTCAAATATCTCTCTGTTGATGCAGTGGCTTCCAGTAATCCCCTCTGCCATCACTGAGTATTGTCTGGGACTGAACTCGGGTCACTGTTCATACTCTGAGAATCACCCCCACATCATCAGTCACCTGCCAGTCACTTGTTTTATTAATGTTTCCTCCTGGTTTCTACTTAATCATGGGAGCAGGAGTCTTCACCGTTCACTGGACTTTCTTAGGTAAGTTCTGTGTGATTTTCCTTTTAGACTACCCCCAGGCTGGACCCGAGAATCTCTAGTTCCCCAGGTTTCTGGAGTCTCTGTCCTCTTGTTGGCTTGTTCATTCTGATGGCTAGCATCTTCCTTTTAATTTGTTCCCTTCGACCCATGGAAAAAGAATGCACAATCTCCACATCAATCTCAGGTTTTCAGCCCAAGCTCCACAGCTCCACAAACCTGTGAGCCATATAGAAAGGAAACCACATCGGTAAAATTGACAAAATCAGAAGAGAGCACCGCCAAGGCTGTCACTGCGGCTGCAGGATGAGGCCAGCATTGACACACCACATTGAAAAGTGGACAGTGGAGTTGTGTGTTTGAAACTTGGGTCTGACTCAATGGCTTTCTTCCTATTTTGATATATTTAAGTAACAGAGAATTTGGACTTTGTGCTCAACAAAATAATGTAAATAAGTTTCTTCTTCCTAAGATGCCTGAGGACAATTTTTATGATAATACTTTTCAGGCACTTTGTGGAACAGTTTTTAAAAATAATTTCAGCTTTTATTTTAGACTCGGGGGTATACGTGCAGGTCTGTGACATGGATATATTATGTGACGCTGAGGTTTGGGGTATGAAAGACCCAGAGAGTGAGTGTAGTACCCAATAGGCAGCTTTTTCAACCCTTGTTCCGTGCCCCGCCTCTCTAGCAAGCCCTAGTGTCTACTGTTCCATCTTTATCTCTATGTGTACCCAGTATCTCGTTCCTTATCTCAATGTGTACCCAGTGTCTAGCTCCCACTTACGAGTGAGAACATCCAGTATTTGCATGTCTGTTCCTGCACTAATTCGCTTAGGATTATGGCCTCCAGTTGCATCTGTGTTGCTGCAAAGGACATGCTTCCATTCTTTTGTGGCTGCATAGTATTCCGTGGTGTCTATGTACTATATTTTCCTTGTCCAGTCCACTACTGATAGGCACCTAGGTTGATTCCGTGTCTTTGCAATTGTGACTAGTGATGCAATTAACACACAAGTGCATGTGTCTTTTTTGCTGGATAGTTTATTTTCCTTTGGATACATACCCAGTAACGGGACTGCTGGTTCGAATGGGAGTTCTATTTTTAGTTCTTTGAAAATCCCCAAACTTCTTCCCACTGTGGCTGAAATAATTTACATTCCCACCTACGGTGTATAAACATTCCATTTTCTCTGCTGCCTCGGCAGGATCTGTTGCTATTTGACTTTTTAATAGTAGCCATTCTGAGTGGTGGGAGATGGTATCTCATTGTGGTTTTGATTTGCATTTCTCTGATGATCAGTGATGCTGAGCATCTTTTAATATGTTTGTGGGCTTCTCGCATGTCTTCTTTTGAGAAGTGTCTGTTCATGTCCTTTGCCCACTTTTTAGTGAGGTTGTTCTTTTGCTTATTGAGTTGTTTCAGTGCCTTCAGATTCTGGACATTAGACCTTTGTCCGATGCATAGTTTGCAAATATTTTCTCCCATTCTGTGGGTTGTCTGTTCACTCTGTTGCTAGTTTCTTTTGCGTGCAGAAGCTCTTTAATTAGGTCCCACCTGTCAATTTTTGTTTTTGTTGCAATTGCTTTTGAGGACTTAGTAATACATTCTATGCCAAGACTGATATCCAGGATGGTGTTTTCTACGTTTTCTCCTAGGATTTTTATAGTTTGAGGTCTTTCATTTAAATATTTAATCCATCTTGAGTTAATTTTTGTACATGGTGAAAGGTAGGGGCCCAGTTTTAATCTCCTACACATGGCTAGCCAGCTATTCCATCCCCACTTATTGAATAGGGAATCCTTTCTCCATTGCTTATTTTCCTTGACTTTGTTGAAGATCAGATGGTTAAAGGTATGTGGCTGTATTTTTGGGTCCTCTATTTTGTACCTTGGTCTATGTGTCTATTTTTGTGACAGTACCACACTGTTTGGGTTACTGTAGCCTTATAGTATACTTAGAAGTCAGGTAATATGATGTCTTCACTTTATGGAAATTTTTAATAAATGGTTGGAATGTGATGGGTGTTTTATACACATTAGCTAATTAACTTTCATGGAAACTCTATAAAATGGTTATTTTACAGATGAGAAATAAGATCCTGGGAGACTACAGAAATCACCTGGATTTACACAGCTAGGAAGTAGTAGGAGCAGAATTCAACTCAATTTTCAGTTTGGTGTCCAGGATCTCTACCGTCCAATATTCTCCATCTCAGAAACTATTGAAGAATATGTGAACTAGAGTGAGAAAAAGCTTGGGGTCCAGAATCTCCTGCCTGATGTCAAGATAATCAGTTCTTAAACTTTTTGAAACCATAAACCCTTTCGAGGTATGATGAAACCATGGGCCGTTTCACTAAGAAATGTGTGTGTGCACATGTACACAAACACACACTCATTCAGTAACTCAGCCTTCTGCATAGTGTTTAAGATCCACCACCAGACCAAAGGAGAAAGCCCTTCACAGCTGGTTCTGACTTACTGGTAATGCTTCAATCCCAAGATAATGTTTCCAAAGAAAGCTCTTTTTCACAAAGCCAGACACAAGACTGCTACATTTACAGTGACAACTGTCCCTGTAAAGTTGATGGGAGATGCTTGTGCCATTCTGAAAGGATGTAGTTCTGGTGTTGGAGATATGGTCTATCCAAATAACCAACCTTACCTCAAGTTGAAACACGCTGCCACTGCTATTATACACAGCCCAAGTTTATTGAAGTCTATTTGTGATAATATCCAGAGGCCATGTTAGCCTTTCCACTCAGGAAACAACTTTCATTAGTATATGGAACTTGCAGACTCTATCAGCTGCAGAGCTAATAAAGGCTGACCACTACCAAAGCTCATTAAGGCACAAGATGTGCTCATGGAAAGAGAAGGAGATCTGGTGAACTTTCTAGGAGGCATCTTATTCTAAACTCAGATGATCTAAACTACTTTTGAATTTTTGCTCCTTGTTAAGTGAGTCTAGAGATCCCTTCCTCCTTTCTTCATGTGAGACCCGCCTTTAAAGAAAAAAAGTTTTAAAATGGCAACAGAAAGCTTGCCAAGAATACTCTGGGGCAGTATGGACCACACAGGTACAATTTATACCGGCAGAAAGCAACGTAAGAAGATAATCCAATAAAGAAAGCTTTGATCACCTTCAGCAGTTTTCCCTCCTCTTCCCTCTCTTCCCTAGCATAACACACAGGCCAGGACAGCGTGCCATTAACCCTCCACTTCTGCCCTCCTCCCTAAGCCCTAAGCTAGTATTAAAATGAATCATACAAAGAGAAAAATCCTTAGGTATTTCAGACAAATAGCATAGTGCCTGGGCTACATAGTAATGGAAACAGCAACAAAAAAGACATTTGTCCCGTGACCTTACAGTGCCAACGGGATTTTACATCCTTCCTGGAACCATCATCCACCATCAACTGACTTTGCTTCCTCTTAATCCCAGCAGCCTCCTCTGGCTTTCACACGGGAAGCCATCATCTCCTTGGTCTTGGCTAGTTTTGCCCACATCCTGGGCAAATTCCTTAGCGCCTTTCCTCTCTATAAAATAGTGCCCTAAGGTGGAGATTCAGTTACATTATTTTGGACATTTTATTACTATTTCTGTATGTCCAGATGCTTGCCCAAATAAAACCGGATTTATTCTTTGATGCCTGTACAGTAATTTAGCTACAAGAGCACTGATGCTAATGGCATTTCTGCAGAGGCCAGCTCCAGGGACGCCATGCACACAGGCTCCTCTCCTATAGCTGACAGAGGGGCATCCTTGGCTATGCCAGATGCCCACAATGTGTCCAGGGCTCACAGGGTGCACACAGGATGTGCAAGGCTGGGGAGTGAGCAGCATGTCTGTGCCCCAGGGTCCCTGGACAGGAAGGTGCAGGCATGCCAGGCCCTGCATGGCTGGAGGCGCTGGCAGAAGGGAAGGTGGAAAATTACACAGCACCTATCTGCCGCTTTCTGGCTTATCTGCCCTTAGTAAGTCTCTTTGAGCACTTAGAACCTCTTTCCTCTATCTCCTAAGTAATTATTCATTCTTGTACATGCTTGAGCGTCTCCAAATGCTTTTTTGAACGATAGAACCAAGTTTAATAACCACACCACGGTACCACAGGCAATACAGCAAGACACGCGCCATGTACTTCCACATGACACACGGACAGGCGATTAAAAAGCCAGGAAGCACTTCTGTGTAAGTGTGCCTCGACCCACTAGGAGCAAAGGAAATCATGACTGTTTCAATTCTGTTACCTGGAAGGAGGCAGTTTAGTTCAAGGATAGCAAAGAAATTGGTGCTTACATTAGACAATGCAATAAGCTTTGCAGTCTGTTCCTCAGCCTCATGTTAAATTCCGGGATTCAGGATGTGTGAAGGCTTGGCACTTCTGACTGCATATAATTTGCAGTGCTGGTCTACAGGGAAGTGTGGTTGGACCTATGTAGCCAAAATAATGGGAACATTTTGTTTTTTGTGTATTATTCAGTATTGGTAATTTGGATCGGAGGCAATTTTCAGCCCTTTATTCAATTTTAGAATTTTGTTATTATTTTAAGAATTTGCCAGGTCATTTTGTGACCCTTTTTTTCTAATTCATTTTCCACCTGTAAAATATTGGATTATACATGAAATATCTATAGGAAGCATGCCATTATTTTATCTATTAGTGCAAAAAGAAAAAAATACCTCCAATTAAATTATGACTCAATACTTTCTTGCAAGTCTCTTTAAGTCACCCTCACCTCAGAGGTGCTAAAATATCAGGAGAAATGAGCATATTTTAATTCAGAAAATTGGAAACGTCTGTGCTCTGCAGTTGGAACAATGGTAAGAGCTAGTAATGGGCTTGTTTTATATCTTAGTTTACTATTTTTGTTCCAAATAAGAAAAATGTATATCCACTAAACCCCCACAAAGCCAAACAAAACAATCAAAACCAAACAATCAAAAAATTAAAGAGAAACAAAAGAAGAAGCTAAACCATATTGAGATTTCTCCCAGCAAAGAGGAGAGGTGGGTGCAAACCTTCCTGCCCTCTGCAACATGCCTGTAAAGCAAGCATGAGGAGGCTTTAAAAGTGTAAAGGGATAAGGCAAAAGGAAAAAGACGAGGAGACAACATGCAAGAAAATTCCAGAAGCTGGAAAGCAGACAGAGAGTAGAAAGCAACTTAGACAGCAGAGGGAAAATCCAAGATGCAGTTGGGTCCAGCTGGCACAAAAAGATCAGGGTGAAGATGGTGACAACGGGATTCCCCCAAGGACGCGACAGCCAGGCTCCTCGACGGCAAGAACTCGGTCCCCAGACCTCGCCACACACTTAGAGCCACCAAGCAGCAATGTCTTGTCGCCCTTACATAGGAGCAGACACCAGCAGTCACCAGACATTTGAGGACAGCCTCTCCTGTGAGAGGCAAAGACTCAAGCGGACCCAAGAAGCCAGAGACGGGCGAGAGCCCAAGTGTGCACAGGAGCAAGCCTGCCGGAAGGAGGACAGGAGAGACAGCCTCCCTCCTCCCTCCTGCTCCTCCTCCAGCTCTGTCCGTCCCCCCCACCAGACAGGCCCAAAGGGGAGTGGGGACCTGAAGAGAGGAGAGGGAAGCCAAGGCTTCCCCAGAATGGATGGAGCAGAGAGCAAATTGAAGAGATGGGGACAGTTAGGGGTTCCAAAGACTTCCTGGAAATGTCGGGTCCTTGGATGGTGCTGCTCAAGAGAAAAAACAATGAAGCATCACAGACTTTGAAAGAAATATGAAAAGTCAGAACCCTGAGCCAGATCGAGAGTGGCACTCCCCTTTTCCACTTAGGGCCCTTCCTGCGGAGCAGCCAGTTCTATACAACAAGCCTTCCCCAAGAAAGGAGAGAGACAAATGAGAAAGAAACCTCACCCTCCAGCCAAGCCAGTACAAGGTGGGCACACTCCACACTCCCAGGGGCCTCCTTAGCTGCAGCCCTATTGTCAGTTGTCAGCACTCTGCCTGTTTTCTTTTTTGTTTTGGGGGGTTTTTTTGTTTTTTGTTTTTTGAGATGGAGTCTCGCTCTGTTGCCCAGGCTGGAGTGCAATGGGGTGATCTCGGCTCACTGCAACCACTGCCTGCCAGGCTCAGGTGGTTCTCCTGCCAGAGCCTCCCAAGTAGCTGGGATTATAGGCACCAGCCACCACACCCAGCTAATTTTTGTATTTTTAGTAGAGATGAGGTTTTACCACGTTGGCCAGGTTGGTCTGGAACTCCTGACCTCGGTGATATACCCGCCTCGACATCCCAAAGTGACTCTGCCTGTTTTCTAATTCCATGCAGCAACAGGCAGCTGTGTCACTGAACTGTTGCCACTTGTTAACCAGGCCCCACTTCCTCCAGAAAAATAAGATTTTCCTGACCTTCCTGAAAGCTTCCTCCTGCTACCTCCTGGAAGTCCAGAATTCCATGAAGAGTGTGTGCAGGGGTCTAAGCTCTCACCAGTACACTCCCCAGAATTCCTCCAATTCCTCACCTTCCACTTACTCCCCAGTTTCAAAGGTTCTTTTATATTGCAGGGGTCGTCTTGGCAGCACCTCACTTCCAGGTACTGATCTCTGCATCAGTTACATTTTGCTGCATCACAAATTACCCCAAACCTTAGCATCTGGGAAAAGCAGGCATTATCACCTGAGTATCTGTGGGCGGGGAACAGGTATAGCTCCTGTGGGTCCTCTGGCTCCAGGCAGCTCACACAGTGACTGGGGCTGGGCTCTTGTCCCAGAGCCAGATGGGGTGCATACTCCTGAGGCCCAGTCCCTCACCATGTGGTCTTGCCATAGCATTCAAGAGGCCCAACAGCAAGCAGGAAAAGCACCCAAGACAGAAGCTGTAGTCTTTCTATGACCTAAACTCAACCGTGTCACCTGCCAGTTTGCTGTATTCTACTCATCAGGAGTGAGTCACTAAAGCTCAGCCCACACCCAGGGGAGGGACCACCCAAGGTCACCACAAGGGCAGGAGTGACCTCGGAAAATCTCCCAGGCATAGAAAGCTTGTTTCTAGATTGAAAGGGCACCCCATGTGCTCAGAGAAGTGAAGGAGCCTGGTCTAAAACCAGGCACTTCATCAGGAGCCTGCAGCGCAGCCAAGAGAAAAAATCGTCCAGGTGTCCCTAAGGAAACAGGCCATGTTTCACACACAGACATACACAGAAACACAAATACACATACACACATACATGTACACAGAAACCACACACACACAGACTCACACTACACACAGACACACATAGAAACAAATACACATAAACACAGTCCCACAAACACACATACACACATGCATTACACATAAACACACAGACACTACACACAGACATAGAAACAAAAGTGCATAAACACATTCACACACACACACATACATGTACACAGAAACAAACGCATACACACAAACACTACACACAGACCCACAGACATAGAAACAAATAGTCACACAAACATGCATACACACATGCATTACACATAAACACACATACACACAGTCATACATAGAAACAAATACACATAAACACATCACACAAACACACATATACACAAATGCATGTACACACACATACACACTACACATGTAGAAGCAAATATGCATTAACACAGTCATACCAACACACACACAAACACACATGTACACACAACCACATATACACATAAACTCACTACACACAGACATTAAAACAAATACACATAAACACATTCACACACATATACACACAAATACACACATACATATAAACACATACTACACATACATACATGGTAACAGTAATACACACACCTACAGGCACATAAATCCATACACACACATGCACACACACACACGAAACACACACAGATACACCCATCTCCACCAAGTTGCCCTCAGCCCAGTCATCTGGAGAGAGCCATGTGCTCAGCATGCCGACTGGACCCAGGTGCCGTCCCCTGAACCCACCCCCTCCCCACGTTCCCTGCCAAGGCAGCTCCACAGGAGACTGAAGGAAACACATGGGCAGATCTTGCTAGTCCTGAGTTTCAGAAAAAAGTTTAAAGAACTGTTGACAGAGTTGGGGGCACAATAAAAAGCACCAGTGTAGAAGTGGGCATGGACTGAGACACTGTGGGGAGGCAGGAATTGCATTGTTGGTTCTCTGCACGTAGCAGAGAGGAGGGGAACTAGGCATTGCAGGACTCCTGATTATCCAGCACGGATTAGAAATATTTACAATGATTGAAGTTATATGTGCTATGCTGAGCCAAATGCCAACGAGCCTACCAAACACCAACCAAAGAGTTTTGCCTTAACCCGCTGTGGGGCATGTGTACCACTGAGCTTGTCTTTGCTCAAGCTGCGCAAGTCGGTACCTGGAGATCTGGCAGGTCTGCAGTATCAGCCCTGCACCCCAGAAGGCCAGCTCAGGAGCCCCTGCTCCAAAGTGGCCGCCAGCTCAGCCAGCTCTTCTTCTTAAAATCATACTGTTTTTGTGCTCGTATTTTCTCCTGTCCTAACACGTCAAGCACCTTCACTCCTTGAGTGAAAGGATGGTAGCAGAAGACACAGTGGACCCCATGAGAAGTTTGCACTCTGTGAGGTGTGTAACCCTGCACTGTTGGGTGTTGGCCATAAGGACGGTGCTATTTGGGGCTTTTTTGCTTCCCTTAGCCCAGAAAACCCAGCCTGTGCCCTGCTCACTCCGGCATGGCCCATGGGTGTTTGGAATGTGTAACGAACATCTTCTCCAGCATTTGAGGGCACAAATGGCTTTGAGCTGAGATAAATCACAGAGAGAGGCTCCCTGGCACAGTTTGGCACATGTCTAGAATTTCCATTTCCCTCCAGGCACTGGGTTTCTGGCCCTCAAGTCCTTGTCTTTGTCCCAACGGAAAGGGACAGTTCTTGTTATCTGTGTTATTTTCACATTTGCCTAGACTCAACCCTTCCAGCATGGCTGTCCCTAGAGGAAGCGTCTTTTGCCTACCAGGTCCGTGGGTCACACTTTTGTTTTCAGGTTGTCTAGGACTCATTGAACTTGAGAATGGGCTGGCTTTTCCCTGAATTTGGCTCTCAGAAAATCTCTGACTAACATTTCTGCTATTCCACTTCCTTCGACTGATCACAGTGCTTCCACCACTGCCAGGCTGCTGGGATCAGCACCTCTTTCTTCCTGTCTCCTCCTACCTGCTGCTCCATCACACTGTGTTCCAACTCGTCAGGCAGCTGCCTTGGCCCCCAAGCTGTGAGATCCTGCAAGAGATACCACATCTCGGTTTCCCCAGCGTCTGGCATGTTCCCCAGCACAGACTAGGCTTGTCTATAACTTCTGATGGAGGTCTAAATGGGGGACCAAAGAGGACTAGAAAGCTAGATGTCACTGTGGATGACCGTGTTAGATATAATCACAGAGGATATGGAATTGAACTAACTCTTGACCATGTTAGATATAATCACAGAGGATATGGAATTGAACTAACTTTTGAAGGATGGGTAGGAGTTTGCTCAAGGCAAGAGAAAGGGAGGTATTCCATCCACAGAATAATGGCCCATCGAGGTAGGAACTGAATGCTGGTCCATGAAAAGCAATGCATGACCAGAATAGAACTGAGTAGAGGGTAGAGGTTCACACAGCTATATGCATAAGGTCAGACCCAACTGTGGTGAGTCTCAGACTCCAGGAAACAAAGTCAAGTTTTTATGAGCAACGATAGGGAGTCACTATATTATCTGCAGTCATCCAGAGAAATAAAACCAATAGTATGTATATATATAGATGAGTGAATTACATATACATGTGTGTGTGCGTGCGTGTTTGTGTGATATACATGGGGGAAGGGAGACAGAGGGAGAATGCTATCAAGGAACTAGCTCATGCAGTATTGGAGGCTGGCAAGTCTAAGATCTGCAGGGCAAGCCAGCAGGCCATAGACTCAGGGAAAAGTTGATGTTGCAGTCCTGAGTTCAAAGCCCCTCTGGAGGCAGAATCCTTTCTCCTCTCAAGGCCTTCCGCTGACTGGATGAGGCTCAACCACTATAGAAGCCCAACTGCTTTACTCAAAGTCAACTGACTTAAGTGTTTATCTTATCTAAAAAATGCCTTCACAGCAATATCGAAACAGATTGGTCAAACGCGGAGTACCATGGCCCAGCCAATTGGACACATAAGTTAAACCATCACAGTCACTATATGTTTCTGAGCCAGGGAGTAATAGCAACAATAAAACTTTAGAACTGGAGTATACTGAACGTGGCTCTTTAGGAAGAGTTCTCTAACAGTACAGTTTTATCAACAGCATCATAAAAATACTTATTAAATCACCACTATGTTTCTGGCACCACCCTAGGTCTTTTAGCAAGAGAGATTCTCTCTTCAAAGAAAAGAATAAGCAGATAAGAAATTATAGTCAATATAAGTTGGAATGGACAGCTCAGTTCATAAATTATCTGCAGGCTTTTCTTTTTCCTCCTTTTGATATGTCCTCCCCTTTAATAGCTTCAAGAAGGGGAGGACAGAGAAATTTAAAAGATTTTATCAAGGTGCCATCACTACTGGTGACCTTGGCATGTCCACTTCAATGAAAGATTGACCAGATCAGAATTTAAGATTGAAGAAGTTTGTTGTTCATGATAGCGCCTGCTTTCAGTTAATTATGCCTGTCTTATTTTATAACTCATAGGTAAGATTGGTGATAGTAACAAAAGAACAATAAATCTATGTACCATAATATCTTGCCCTAAGTGTATAAAAATTAAGGTCATGAAACTAAGCTGCACTGTATAAGGACATATATAAAGAAAAACAAGGCAATACTACCCAGCGACATCTGAATAATGTCTATCTCTAAGGGAGAGGAAAAAAGCAGGAACAGAAAGGTGGCTTTCTAGGGTGCTGGAATGTTCTTCCTCTGGTTGTTGGTTACATACATGTTCATTTTATTATAGTTTTAAGTGTACATATATTCTTATACTTTAATGTTTGCTTATAATTTAAATTTCCTTCCAGGCTTTGAGTTTCTGGCTCCAATTTCTTATCTACATTCTAACTCGAAAGTATATTTTTCATGTCCTTTCAGTTGTTAAATTCAGTATTTTGTAATTTTAAAAGTGGAATATTAAAATAAAAATAGTGCTGTTTTGTCTAGTACACATGCCTAAAGTGGACTTGCTTTACTCTTATCAGCCACCTCTTAACAAACTAACAGGCAATAAAAGTGGCTTAAAAATAGTAATAAAAAAGATACCCGTCCATGCATGGTAAACATTCTCAGAAAACTACTAATAGAAGGAAACTTTTTCAACTTGATTGGAAATAAAGCAAAATAATTGCTCCCATCACTCTTATTCAACATAACACTAGGAGTTTGAGCCACAATAATCAGACACGCCAAAAGAAAAAGGTATACAGAATGAAAAGAAAGATGTGAAATTGCATAATTTTGCAGGTGATATGATTATTGACATAGAAAATCCCAAGAGATCTAAAAAACAAAACAAAATCCTGTGGAACTAATAAGTGAGTTTAGCAAGGATGCAGCATACAAGATAAATATGCAAAAATCAATCATATTTCTAAATATTAGTGACAGACGTGGAAATTAAAATTTAAAACACAATACAATTTATAATGACCTCAAACAAATAAAATGTAACAAAACCTAACAAAGCATGTACAGAATAAGTATTCTTAAATTATAAAATGCTGATGAAATAAATCAAGGAAGACCTAAGTAAGATCTATGAAGATGCATACCATGTTCATGGATCAGAAGCCCTAACATAGTAAAGATGTCAGTTCTTCTCAATTTGGGTCATAGATGTAATGCAATTCCTATCAAACTTTCAGCAATAATTTTTGTAGACATAGATAAGCTTATTCTAAAACTATATGGAAAATATATAGGCAACTGAAACTATATGGAAAGGCAAGAGACCAAGAATTACTAAAACAATTTCAAGAGTAAATATAAAGTAAAACTCCATATGATGTTAAGCCTTACTCTACAGTTATACAGCAGTATGGTATTGCTGGAGAAATAAATACACAGATCAATGGAACAGAATATAGAGAACATAGAATTAGATCCATAAAAATATGTCCAACTGATTTTTGATCAAGTTGAAAAAACAATTCAATGGAGGAGGAATAGTCTTTTAACAACAGTTGCTAGAGAAACTGGACAAGTATAGGTAAAAATTAAATTGAAAGTAGAACCTCAACCTAATTTCACACCTTTTTCAAAAAAATTAACTCATCTTTTTAAGAATCATGAACTTAGCCCATTTATGCCTAGTGTTCCATTATCAGAACAGTAAGCACGTGGGAGTTATTTATATCCTACTGCTCAAGGTCATCACCAAGGTCTGACTGCAAAAATTCAAATAATTGCAACCTTGGGTATAAATGGGTTAAATGTAAAACCTAAAACTATAGAACTTTTAGACAAAACATAGAATAATGTATTTTAGAATTAGGATATTATGAACTGAATTGTGTTCCCTGCCTTTAAATTCATGTATTGAAGACCTAACCTCCAATGTAATTGTATTTGGAGACAGGAGATAGAATAAAGTTAAATGTGATCATAAGGGTGGGGCCCTGATCTGATAGGACTGGTGTCTTTATAACAATAGGAAGAGACACCAGAGCACTCTCTCCTCCCATAACACACACACACACACACACACACACACACAGAGGAAAGGCCATGTGAGGACACTGATAATGCAGTCATCCATGAGCCTGAAAGAGACACCTCACCAGAAACCAACCCTGCCGGCACTTTGGTCTTGGACTTCCAGCCTCCAGAACTGTGGGAAATTAATTTCTATTATTTAAGCTGCCCAGGCTGTGGTATGTTGTTACGGCAGCCCTTGTAGACGAAAATATAAGGATAAGCAAAGAGTCTTAGACTTAAAACCAAAGCATGGTCCACAGAATGAGAGGCTTTCACTACCTACCCATTGTGTCTCTTTAATGTTTATACTATGTACATATACTACTTATTTAAAATTAAAATAAACTGATTTTATCTTAACTGTAATTATTAATTATATTACAATTATTAGCTATAATAATTATTAATTTTATATCAAATTCTGATGTAGAAATTAGTCATCTGCTCAAATGTTTTATTGTGGACTAAAGACTTTTTTATTCAACTTGGCTGCATAATAAGTTCTTTTCTTTTTTGTTGGGTGTCTCTCAACCCTTTTGTATGACATAGTCATTTGCCTTTCTTAAAAGGTTCATGGGCTGGGCGCAGTGGCTCACACCTGTAATCCCAGCATGTTGGGTGTCCAAGGTGGGCAGATTGCTTGAGCTCAGGATTTTGAGACCAACCTGGGCAACATGGCAAGACCCCATGTCTACTAAAAATACAAAAAGTTAACTGGACATGGTGGTGCATGCCTGTAGTCCCAGCTACTCAGGAGGCTGAGGTGGGAGGATTGCTTGAGCCTGGGGTTGGGGGGAGGGCAGAGATTGTGGTGAGCCAAGAATGCACCACTGCACTCCAGCCTGGGTGACAGAGACCTGTCTCAGAAAAAAAAGAAAAGCTCCACGATTCTCAAATACAGTCATGATATCATCACCACTTCTCAAAAGAATTATTTTAAGAAGAAATGTATCTTTCTCTGTACACTGGAAATTATAAAATATTCATAAAAGAAACTGAAGATAATAAATGGAAAGATATTCAATTTTTATGGATTGGAATAAATATTGTTAAAATGCCAATACTATCTAGAGTAATCTATAGATTCAAGACAACCTTTATCAAAATTCCAATGACATTTTTCACAGAAATAGAAAAAAAATCCTAAAACTCATATGGAACCATAAAAGACTTCAAATAGCCAAAGCAATCTTGGAAAAAAAGGATAAAGCTAGAAGCATCACGTTTCCTGATTTTAAAATATACCACAAAGCTTTCATAATCAAAACAGTATGATATTGGCATAAAACCAGACACAAACCAGTGGAATATAATAGAGAGGAAAGTAATAAACTGAACTTCAACAAAAGTGCCAAGAACACATCTTGGGGAAAGGACAGTCTCTTCAAATAAATGGTGTTGGAAAAACTGCATATCCACATGCAGAATAAAAAAATTGGACTCATATCATACCATATACAAAAATCAACTCAAAATAGATTGAAGACTTAAATGTTAAGTCCTGAAACTGTAAAACTACTAGCAGAAAACATAAGGAAAAGCTTCTTGATGTAGGTCTTGGCAATTAATTTTTGGATATGACTCCAAAAGCACAGTCAACTAAAGCAAGGATATACAAATGGGACCAAACTGAAAAGCTTCTTCACAGCAAAGGAAACAATCAACAGAGTGAAGAGGCAGTCTATGGAGTGGGAGAGAATATTTGTAAACAATACCTAATTAACCTAATGAGGGGTTAATGTCTAAAATATGTAGGGAACTTAAACTATAGGAAGAAAACAAATAATTTAAAAGTGGGCTACGGACCTGAATAGATATTTCACAAAAGAAGACATACAAAGAACTATCAGGTATTTGAAAATAATGCTCAGCATCATTAATCATCAGGGTAATACATATCAAAACCACACCAAGCTATTGCCCCTACACCTGTTAGGATGGCTATGATGAAAAAGCTATGCATTGGGGAGGATGTGGAGAAAAGAGAGCTCAGCACACTACTGGTGGGAATGTAAACTAGTACAGCCATCATGGAAAAGAGTATAGAGGTACCTCAACAAATTTAAAACAGAATTACTGTATGATCCAGCAATCCCACTTAGGAGGATATATTGAAAGGAGAATAAATCAGCGTCTTGAAGAAATACCTGCACTCTCATATTTATTGCAGCATTATTCACAATAGCCAAGATATAGAAGCGACCTAAGTGTCCAAAGATAAATCGGTAAAGGAAATGTTGTATACAAACACAATAGAATATTATCCAGCTTTTAAAAAGAATGAAATCCTGTCATTTGTGACAACGTGGACGGAAGTAGAGGATATAATGCTAAGGGAAATAAGCCAGTTACAGAAGAACAAACACTGCACAATCTCATGTATATGTGGAATCTGAAAAAGCCAAATTCACTGAAGAAGAGAATAGAATGGTGACTACAGGGGCTGGCCAGGGCACTGGGGGGACTGGGGAGGAGTTAGTCAATGGAAACAAACTTTCATTTATGCAGGCTGAATAATTCTGGGAATCTTATGTACAGTGTGATTACTGTAGTTAATAGCAATGTATTATATAGTTGAAATTTGCTAACAGAGTAGTCTCAAATATGCTCAACACACACACAAAAAGATAATTACATGATATGATAGATGTTTTAATTAACTTGATTGCAGCAATCATTTCACAATTTATACACATACGAAACATCATGTTGTATGCCTTAAATATACATAATTTCTATTTGTCAATTATACTTTCATAAAACTGGAAAAAAAGGAAAAAAAAGTATCTTTTCATTGGTATCTTTCCTGTTTCTCTGAATCCTTAGATAGGTGGCCCCTAACTCCTGGTCTGTATGAGGCCCATGTGGATGCTGATGAAAAGCCTCAGCCCCTCGGAAGCATCGTGCAGGCAGCTGTGACTCCATGCACCTGGGCCGAGTGAGGCATCTTCATTCAGGACAAAGGGACTTTAAGGTAGACTCTGCAAGAGACACCAAGCAACTCTGTGTGTGTTTTCGGGGGTGGGGCACATAAGTAAACAGCAGGTGAGCTACATCAACCCCATGTGCAAGGGGAGTCCCTTGGTGTGACCCGCTCTGTGTCCCCAGCAGATGGGGCAATGTTGTGGACACTCAAAATCTATTTGGAGAATTAATGAAGTAGGAATGAATCACTAGGGGAGGTATAAAATCTCAGCCTCCAAGGGTTGGAGAATTCCCGGATGGAGTGTCTCCAGCAGGAGCACTGCAGTGACTTTGGGAGGCTGAACTGGGAGGATTGCTTGAGCTCAGGAGTTGGAGACTAGCCTGGGCAACATAGAGAGACCTCATCTCTACTAAAAATCACAACTTCTGTACTCATACTTCCCTCATGACTGATTTCAAGCTAACCACTGGCTCACGACATTCCTGCAAATGTCACTGTCAGCTCTTGGAAGCCGGGATGGCTGCTGTGGCCGTTCTGACTGTGCTTCACAACTTGTCACTGACGGAGCTTTCCTTAGAGGAGGGTGCAGGAGATCATCAACAGAGTGGGTGCAAAGGAGCTCACGAGGCCAGTGCTGCAGAGTCAGATTCGGGGCCTCTGTCTCCATGTGTATGCAACGTCAGTGTGCACGCCTGCTCACGTCTGCTCATATGTCCCCTCACGCAGCCTTTGGGAAAGGGACCCCTGGAATGGCGTACTTTCTGACAAGTCCCAGACAGACACTGGGACTGGGTTACAGTGTAGGCTCACGGGGCCCTGCATCCTCTCTTTAGAGTATAGGGCTGGAAAGTAGGTAAATTGGGGATCTGAGTGCACTGTAGAGAGGAGGGTACTGGACGCCCCTCAGGGGCCAGGGTAGAGGGTGACCCCTCCAGCTGACACTGGAGCTGAGGATTAAAGATGTGCAGAAGTTTCCAGGTGGGGGAGAGAGGATATTCCAGGCAGAGAAGCATACGTGGGCTGATTGTGAATAGATTTGACTATTGTGATAGAGCTGCAAGCACATGCTATTATGTGCCACTGGCCTCATAATGCAGAAGGCACTCTGCCCCTGCTAGGAGCAGCAACCCCACCTCCCACCCCTCATTCCTTGTTTTGTACAGACAGGGGTGGATGGATGCCCACGAGGCCACAGGGAGAGGGGCTAGCCCCCACAGTGCTTCCTGGAACAGGGACAACCGAGGGCTCAGCAGTCCCTTACAAGCGAGGCAAAGTGGTCCTAAAGCCTGGCAGAGCCGGGGAGGAGGCAGGGGAGGAGTAGAGACTGGGTGCTGGAGCCCTAGTGTAGCACAGGAAGGGGGTGACTCAGGCCTTGGCCCTCAGGCTTGTCTCATCTGACCCCTTAATTTGTCAGCCTTCCCGTCTCTCTCCCTTCCCAGCCCTATAGTCTTAACACTGAGGACGCACGGCCCTACCAACCTACACAATAACCACGGCCCGGTGTCGACGGGGGACATGTTAGAAAGTATTCTGTTCCAAGGGTTCATTTCCCAAAGGTCACACAAGACACATGTGTCCTGCTGTGAATAAGACGATGGCCCTCATCTGATGGTGGAGGGACACGTCCCCAATTCCCACTCTGCCCCTTTGTCTGCCCCTCTGAGTTGGGAGTTTGCTCTAAGGGAGAAAAAATGCAGCTAAAAATGGAGCAAAATTCACTTCTTTCTGGTATGCCATATGATTTTTACCCAGGCAAATCTTTTTGTTCAATTTCTTCTCTCGATCATCAATGTTGCATACACGTTAAGAGGCAAAGGTTCCGAATCTGACTTTGCAGCACTGGCCTGGTGAGCTCCTTTGCACCCACCCTGTTGATGATCTCCTCCACCATCCTCTAAGGAAAGCATGGTCAGTGACAAGATGCCAAAGCTGCCATCCCAGCTTCCAAGAGCTGACAGTTACATTTGCAGGAATTTCGTCAGCCAGTGGTTAGCTTGAAATCAGTCCGGAGGGGAGTATGAGTACAGGAATTTGTGAATGCTACAAACCTCAGGCTTTTTTTTCCCCCCAGAAAGCCATTGCTAAAGATTTATGCTCACCCACTGCCAGCACAGCTGAGTGCGACAGGCCTGGAGGAGGGCAGTGGGATGGGGGAGTGGAGGGAGAACAGCCAGGCCAGACCCTGGGGAGCCTGGGCAGGGAGGGTGCATGCGAGCTCTGTGCAGTGTGGCCACCCTCAGCTCTGCTCTGAGTTACAGGCTCACCCTGGGTGCTGGGTCCTTGGGGGTCCTGGCAGGAGTCAACCAGGGAGGTGCATTTATTTGTCTTCCAGGAACAATCTGGTGATCGCGTGGGTGAAGACCCAGGAGGGGAGAAAGAAAGGCAAGTGGACTCATCTGAGAGAGCCTCCAAGGTGCCGTTGGCAAGGCTCGCTGAGGATTTAATTAAGCAGACAAATGAGAGGAGAACTGGTGCATGGTACATGGGGTTCTAGCTTAGGTGGCTGAGTGGGTGGGGTTGTCCTTTACTGAGACAAAATGGAGATGAAACAAATCTGGAAGGAGACGCTGGAATTACGTTTTAGGCAACTGTCAATTTTTTCTCTTTCGGTCAACAATGTTGCATACACATTAAGAGGCAAACGCCCCGAATCTGACTTTGCAGCACTGGCCTGGTGAGCTCCTTTGCACCCACCCTGTTGATGATCTCCTCCACTATCCTCTAAGGAAAGCACAGTCAGTGATGAGATGCCAGATGAGCAATAGCGTACAAGACTGGGGTGCAAGGGCAGGGCTGGACATCAGGCTGAGGAGGGAGCAGTAAAGAGATGAGATCTGCAAGTGTATTCATCCACACAGGCCAGAGAGCCTCGGCCATGACCCTGAGCTCCATCAAACCCTCCTCCTCTAACTAGGGTAGAAGTGGAGCTCACAGGAAGCCAGGAGCAGTGCCTCTTTTGAAAACAAATGTGCCACCTTCCCCTTTGAAACGGGCCTCTGGTGGAGATCTTCATCTCACCCAGAGGGGCCTGGCGCCCCCCCCACCTTCCCTCCTCCGAGTGAATTTGCTGTCTGTCTCTGCTCCCTTGTCCCCTCTCCCCCTCTCTCTTCCTCTTCGCCCTCTCAGGAGGCGCAAGTGCATTTTTTGGCTTTAGACAACAAAAAACTTCAGAAGATGTTTACTCCTCCCAAAATATTGGCAATCTCGTTGGAATCAGGCTTGGGCTCCCTGGGGACTTGATCTACTTCAGCCCGCGCTTCGGAGCATGTCCAGAGAGTGGAAATAAGGTCTGGTCCACCAGATGTGAATAGCATTTCTGTTTCAGCCTAGCATAGCAAATGCATTTAGAAAAAACGCCAGAAAAAAACATTTCACTCTTGGTCAGCCAGGCAGCACGTGCCAGGTGTGTAATTTTACGTTTCATCAACAAATGAGAATTCTTGGCTCCTTTTACACCAATTTTGCCTCTTCTTCAGCCCACCTGGGACGTGCACAGCTTTTGACATGTCTTCAAGTAAGTTTGCTTTGCAAAATTGATGGGCATTTAGGATGAGAAAGACAGGATTCATGACAGCCGATTGTACACCGAGAGCTTGCTGTGTCCACATCGCTGAGCTGGGTGGCTGGAGCAAGCCACACGCCGGCCACAGGCCAGCACAGGCTGGCTGTCTACACTGCGGCAGCCAGTGTGTTTCAGAGTGATCTGATGCTCTCCTTTGCTTCTGCACGGGAAGACTATGCCACAAGGCCCCTGGCTGCCCCAGGGCGCCCCCTGCCTGTGTCCTTTCAACACCCAGCGAAGCTAGCAACAGCCAGAGGTTGTGACGTGAGGCTTTCTTCAGTGAATCCAAGATGATGCCAATAAACAGCTTCCTTCCCAGCAGCCTCCACAGTTCCCTGGAACACTGGAGTGCCCGAAGCCCACGCTCAGCCAGGCCAGGAGCTGAGAAGCTGAGTCTTTGGGCCCCAGTCTTTGGCAACACTTGGCATCTCTTTGTTTCATGGCACCCTTCAAAACTAAATGCTACATGACTCCTGGGCATTGAGTAACACCTCTCTGTGTCTACAGACAGGTGCATGGGGTGATGGAGGCATTGGAGAAACCACCTTAAATAGAAAAACTACATCTTAATATGCTCGAGTCACTTCAGCCCCTAATGTTTAACCTCTGTTGGGTTGTGCACCCCATGAATTCCTCTTACACATGCAGGAAAGCACCGTCCGCCCATTCTTCTGAATCTCAGCTGTAGCCGTGTCTGTGTTGATCCGCTGCAGACCCACCGAGGGCTGTGTGACTTCCCGGCAGCCGCAGAGGTTCTGTGCAAACACCGCAGGTGGCGCTACGTTTGGGTTCACAGGCGAGCCCAGGCGAGCTACCTGTCTGTAAGACGAGGGCTTAGATGGAGGCATCCCAGGCTCCACCTCCGATGGCCTTACTTTCCTCCAGCTATGAAGGAACCTCATGGTAAAGCATGTGTGGCTCTGGGCCAACTTTTTAAACATTCGAGAAATATCTAATGAAGAGTTTGTGTGCCAACAAAGGGTGGTATTTTTATTATAAAGGTGTACTTGGTCTTCACTGGGAGCTCATAATAGAATTCCAGAGCAGGATGCGTGTGGCATCGCTGCCTGAGGGTCTGCCAGGAACGTCCAGGGGGTCCAGGAATGGGTCCAAGGTATAAGCAGGGCATCTGGGGGTGCTCTGTCAGTGCAGGGGCCGTGGCTGGGCAGGCAGGCAGGCATGTGGGCTGTGTGTTCTGAGAGGCCTGCCCAGCACGTGCAAGCCCCAGCATCTCAGAGCTGGGTCTGCAGGCTCCACTCCCCATCCTCTGTCCTCCTGCGTCTGTGGCGAGAGTGCCCACGGGCATGGTGTGCAGGTGCCAAGCTGGAACGGGAAGTCCGCGTGGCATCCCAGCCTCCAGTCGTGGGTCCTCTCTCTCTGAGGCCACTTGGCGGGGCAGCATGAAGCCAGACACGCTTCATGCAGGCATGAATGCTTGCATGTGACTGGGTTAGGACCAGGCCCACAGAGACTCAGTTTCCTTTTCTATAAAACAGAGAGCATCGCATCTGTCTTGAAACAGCAACGTGGAGCTGTGATGTGATCCCTGCCCCTGGGCCGGGTGCATGGTCACTGCCCAGTAAAGGCCAATTCCTTTCCATAGCTAGTGACCACACACCATCCCTCTAGGGAGTCTGTGACCGTCTCTCTTGGGGTGCCAGGCTCTGGCCCGCTCCAGGGTAGTGGTCTCCCTGCAGGAAGCTTCAGCGCCAACGCTGACAGATCCCAGGGCTGCGGGTGAGACTTAACCCTTTCTGAGCACAGACCACATGGTGCCTCACCCCATCCAAAGGGAGAGGCAAGACCATCAAGGCAGGAAGTGCAAGCTGTAGCTCCCACCTTGGATCTAAGTTCTCCTTTGGGCTTTTAAAATCCCACACTCTGAAGAGGCCGCACCCTGCTCCAGGATTCTGTGACCTTGAGACCTTTCTTTGGGTGGTCACCTGGCACCTCCTAGCCCTCCACCATTGACCCCCCTTCCCCCCAACAGAGAGAAGCGAGCCTGGCTTCCACCATACCGTTCCCCTTGGCTCAGGAGGGGAATGTTCTGGAAAAGGCTGATCCCCTCTCCAGCTGCAGATGTTGTGCTGCTGTGACTTGTTCTTGCATCGCTGGAAGCATTGGGCACTGCTTCCTGTTTCTGATATTCAGAGCACAGTGGTGTGGACCAGACGCAAATTTTACCTCTTAATGGAAAGACCACAGCTGCTCCGACGGTTGTGGGGTGACCCCAGTCTCCATGCTGCCGTGTGTCTCCGTTAAGTACTTGCTGTAGGCAGAGCAGTCAGGTCACGGTGGGAAAGGCATGGAAGAAATTAAAGAAGAGACTGAGAATGATTAAAGTTCCAACTTCTTGTGAACACACAAAATGTTTACATGACAATATGTCAGCAACCGCGAGTGATATAGTAAAGAAACAAAAGGCAACATATCACTTAGGGTGTGTAGGGGGATGAATAGATTTGGACGTGGTTGATTAATCAGGGGAGGCTTTTGAAGGAGCTGAATTTTGAGCCTGGTCTTTAAGGAACAGACGTGAATTGGCAACACCGGGACTACAATGCGGACATGCCAAGATAAACATAGCCCTGCACAGTGGGTCCATAATATCTGTATTCTCTCTTTGTGTGTGACTTCCCACATACAAAATAGAATCTGTGCTTTAGTTAAGTTTACTCACAGACTCTCATTATAATCCTATATTCAGTGACTCATAACTTTCTGAAAACTTTTTGGCTGAAACTATTTAGTCTTGTGTTTTGTTTGGTGTTTTTTGTCCCCGAAAGGTGATTTTGTGTGACTGTTTAAGACTGAACAAAATTGTGTGTTTTATTTTTGAGTCATGGGAGAGGGTATTTAAAAAACAGTCTCCGCTCTTCAACATAATTTTTAAGTGGTACGGCCAAATTATTTAGATTTCATACGCTTCTGAAGAATGTCTGGGTTATTCCTAAGGCTGGCCTGGTTTATTTGTGGACATGATCTTTTTCTATAACACCAAATGGCTACAGATTCATCATTTTCCCCCAAACACTGATGATGCATCTTCAAGACCGTAAGTCCGGTTGATTTTACAAGGGTGAAAATGTCTCACAGCTCCTACTCAGCGCCGGTAAAAATGAGCAGGGGACATTTTACAGGACCTGGTTTACAGAGTCAAGTAAGGCAGACTCCCCAGAAGCGGTTTCGGTGACCCTTGAGACACACAGACCGGAGCTGGGGCATTTCTCACCCCAGGACGTCAGTTCTCAGGAAACTTCTGCAGGGTAGTCAAGAATTCATCCATCTCTTTCCTTCCCCCAACCTGCACATGAAGACGCTTGGAAGGAGCCCGCTGTAGATGAGGGAGGAAGAGCCCACCTTAGGAAGGGAGGGAGTTTTGTACCCTGGGCTCCCTAACGTCTGTCGGACAGACCGAGGTGTTTCTGAAAGACGAGGGGTGTGTGGAACCCCGCGGGCGGGAGCGCAGAGAGACGAGCAAGGTTTCACTTGCCCTGCACAGCCCATCCCTGCCAGACCGGGGCCACTACCCAGGCCTGGGATTTCTCAGTCTAGGACCATGATTAGCCAAGTTTTTAAAAAGAAAAAGAAAAAGCCGCCGTAGCAGCTCCTCTCTACAAACCTCTTGTGCTAAGGAAAGGAAAATATTCACAACGACGTAAATAGACTTAACACTACTGACCTGGACGCTTACAAATGGTTACGGTGGGAAATTCCTATTATTTTATAGGATGTGATTTTTACCACAATTAAAAACGTTACAAAGGAAAATTCCCAGGCCGAAAACCTGGCAGCTTGCCTCTCTTTATCTGCTGAGGAGAACGGCCTCCCTCCGCCTGGACAAGCAGAGCGCAGTTCTCCAGACCCGGCGCCTCTGCAGCTGGAAGGGCGTCTCCCTGGAGAGCCGGTCCATCTCAAGCAGTTCCTCTCCCCACCGCACCCATCTGCGCTCATGGCCGAGCTGTTCCGCCACGTTCTTCGTATTGTTTCTTGCATGTCCAGTCTATTTTCCCGGCTAAAGTGATCATCTCCCTCAGTCAGAGACCTGGCAGCATCTACTCAGGGGCTTCTCCCACAAAGCCTCCCAACCCCCACGCCCGCGTACTCGCTCCCGAAGAGCCCGCCACGCTCACGTGCACGCTCCCGCAGGGCCCGCCACCCGCGCGTACACGCTCCCGCAGAGCCCACCACACTGACGTACGCGCTCCCGCAAGGCCCAACATACTCATGTACGCGCTCCCGCAGGGCCCGTCACCCCCGCGTACACGCTCCCGCAGAGCCCGCCACACTCACGTACGCACTCAAGCAAGGCCTGCCACACTCATGTACACGCTCCCCCAGAGCCCCCCACCCCCAAGTCCACGTACACGCTCCCACAGGGCCCCCCACGCCCACGTACACGCTCCCACAGGGCCCTGCACGCCCGCGCACACACTCCGGTAGAAACCATCACATTAGTGTACACTCTCCGGGAGAGCCCGCCGCCCTCACTTAAACCCCAAGAAACTGGAGGGCCAAGGTTGGGGATTAAACCTAAGTCTACATTTACTTTCTGAAAAAGGCCTATTCAAGTCAAGGGAATGGTTTAAGGTATGTGCCTACCAGGATGGGGGTGACAGAAGAGAAAATGACACCCACAAACTTTTTGGAAAGCAGACGGGGTTTCTGAGCCTGCGGCGGGGGAAGCTGAGCCCCGATGTGACTTGAGGTAGAAAATTCTTCCAGGCTCAAGTCCTGGAGGCCCAGCCGCCTCCGGCATGTGTGAAGAGCCGGCCACGCCCGAGAGTGCTGGTGAGCTCTGCCTGGATGCCCCCCTCGCGCCATGCCTAGGCCTCAGCGGCTTCTGGAGGTGAGTCGATGGGAATGGTCAGAGCGAGGGTGCACAGGGACACCAGCCACCACGGGGCAGGGAGGTCCTGTGAGACCGGGAGGGATGTGAGCCAAAGCCCGGCCTCTTCCCCGGCTCGGCTTCCAGAGCCTGGCGGTGAATTATTCACTTTCCAGGCAGAGGATTCGGAGCTCTACCCTGGCGCAGAGCTCAGGCAGGAGGGACGACCCGGCCCAGGTCAAAGCAGGGACATTTCTCTTCACCCGCCTGGCTAAATATCAGAACCACACTGTCGCTATGAGCACATTTTTATAAATATTTGAGTTACATCGTTATTAAATTGCATATGATTCATTCCATAATTATGGCTCAGTACTTCTCAGTGAATCATTCAGTGATTAATAGTTTCTGGATTTAAAAAGAAAACTTTCAGGTACAATCAGGAGAGATACCTAAAATAGAGACCCAGAAAAAACCCTAGGAAATCAAGACGCTTGTGGTAGGGAGGACAGACAGGTCCCCTGGCCTGCCCTCTAGGCGTGCCCAGAACAAATCCTTTTCTCGTGGGCATGTGTCACAGGTCACGTGCATGGACGCCACGGTGCCCCTCGCTTTCCCAATTTACCTGCACAGACACCACGGTGCCCCTCACTGTGCCGGGTCACCTGCACAGACGCCCCGGTGCCCCTCGCTTTCCCAATTTACCTGCACAGATGCCCCAGTGCCCCTCACTGTCCCAGCTGACCTGCACAGACGCCACGGTGCCCCTCGCTGTCCTGGGTCACCTGTACAGATAGATGCTGCAGTGCCCCCTCACTGTCCCAGGTCACCTGCACAGATGCCACGGTGCCCCTTACTGTCCTAATTCACCTGTATGGATGCCGTGGTCCTCAGCTGGGTGCCAAGAATGTCCCTCCACTACAGCTTCTCCAGTTTCTTCTCTACACAAAGATTATGATCTCACACTTCCCGTGTGAGAATAGAGGAATGTAGTTTTCTGCAGAAATTGGGAAAAACAGTAACTGTATTTTACAACAATAACTGGAAAGGACGTTATCTGGTGGATAACGTGTTTCACACCAGCTTCAAGGTTTGATCTACAGAGATGGCATTTTGGGGGAGCAAGCCGGGCCCTGCTCACAGCCCTGAGCTATCTGGGGCCATAGTCACTTTCCACAAGCAGGCATGAGTTCTCCAGCCTGAAGCAGGCCGCTGTCTGGTGACCTGGAACGACACAGCGGTGCTCCTTGTCCACACTTCGCCCCAAGACCGGCCGCTGCTCCCCACCTCTGACCTTGTCCTCTGTCCACAGTCATGTTGCCTGCCTTTCCCTGGAGCCGACTGCCTTGGCCACCCATGGCTTTGTGATGTGCATGTTCTGTGAGAAGGATGTCACCTTCCCACCCTTGTCTTGACCCCCTCGTCTGTGAAGGAGACCTGTCGCAGGCCGGCGGAAGCGGGTGAACGCTCATCCAGTCCCGAAGCAGGGCCGCGTGCTCAGACCCGTCAAAAGAGAATCTGTTGCCATGGCTGTTGACGGCAGCTTGCTGTGTGTGCCCGCAGCTGCTTTGAGCATTTTCCTTACATCAAAACCTACTTCATCAAAAAATAAAATAATAATCACTGTGAGGTCGATAACATCGTTACTGCTTTGGGGGTGAGAAAATGCATGCCCAGCTCACATGGCGAGGCCAGACTTAGCCATCTGACTCCAGCGGCCACAGGCCTAACTGCCTCCCAGCAGCGGGCAGGGAACCTACTGGTGGAACTGACTGTCTCTGGCCACTCCAGGAAAGGAGGTGGGGGCGGGGCGGTGGGGAGGTCACCCAGGGCCTTGGGTTCAGCACAATGGAAGGTCTTCTAGAACCAGGTCCCCTCCTGCCCACCGTGCAGAGCTGCTGGGCCGGATATGCAGGGTGGTGAGGGGCCCATGAAGGAACGTCTAGAGAGAGACCCAGTCATGAAGGGCCGGCGGCCAAGAGCTCCCCACTGCGCCCGCCCTGGCAGGCTGTGCACCGCAGGCCTGAGAACAGCCTTCCTTTCATGCAGAGTCCAAGGCCCGCCAGGCTCCATGCACGTCTGGTGTTTGGATCCCATGCCTAAGGAAACGTGTGGGTGACCATCTGGCTGTGCAGATGCCTGCAGGGCCAGGGACGGGCCACCCCTCCTTCCCAAGGGCAAACAGCCTCGCGACGACGACGGGACAAGCTCTGCTAAGTAGTCAGCCACAAATTTGTTTTCTTTGAAGGAAATAAGGAACAATTTTTCTATTGTATAAAACCAAAAATGTAGCACTTAATTCCAGTGTGATTCACTCTGTGAGCAAACTTAGTTCCCACACTGACCTCAGTCTCAGGGAGTACAGTGAGGGCTCCCTCCACCTCCCGAAGAACCTCAGAGAAGCTGTGGACCTTCCCTCCACTCCTGGGCCATTCGCCCATGGAGGCCTAGGTTCCCATAACTGATCCTCCACCTGAGCCCTGGGGAAGCCCAGGGCACCCCAAGACTCTCTGCATCCTGCTGGAAGCCCCCCAGCTTCACCTCTGAGTCTGACACCAGCTCTGTGCGGCTCTCATTGGCTGTCCTTCATCCTGCAGCTGTGCTGGTACCTTCTTGATGTCTCTCTGACAGCCACAGATGTGAGGCGTTTGTGCACAGCGAATCCTTCAGGGAAGTGTTGTGGGTCACAGGGAACAGGTTATACATCGCAGAAAACATCACGTATCAGATACCCCCGTTTTTTAGCAACTCTAATGTTTTAAAGTTATTAAGGTAATCACGAACATGGTTGCAGAAAAATCTCAGCCAGTGAAAAGGGTCATGCAACAGAAAGCGAAGGTTTTTCCGTCTTTCAAGTCCCTCCCATGGCTCTAGTGTCTGGTTCCAGCGCCTTTTGTTTCTGGCTTTCAGCTCTTCTTCTGAGCACTTCCATAATTCAGAATAGTGCATAGATACCACTAATATGGAGGCCCACCGATTTCTAATTGTTTTCATAGATAATACATCAACACAGTTTAAAAACCAAAGATTATTGAGAGCTATCCAGTGACTCCTTCTCCCCTGTGCACCTGTCTGCCCCTTTCCCACTCCCAGAGGCAGTCATGTCTCATGGTCCTCCATGTATCCTTTGGGAATTTATGCACACAAAAGAAAATAGAGATAGACCTTCCTATTTTCAGCCTTTTTTTTTTTTTTTTTGAGATGGAGTCTCGCTCTTGTTACCCAGGCTGGAGTGCAATGGCAGAATCTCGGCTCACCACAACCTCCACCTCCCAGGTCCAAGCGATTCTCCTGCCTCAGCCTCCCAAGTAGCTGAAATTATAGGCACATGCCTCCAAGCCCAGCTAGTTTTGTATTTTTAGTAGAGATGGGGTTTCTCCATGTTGGACAGGCTGACCTCAAACTCCCGACCACAGGTGATCCACCGGCCTCGGCCTCCCAAAGTGTTGGGATTGCAGGCATGAGCCACTGCGCCTGGCCATTTCAGCCTTTTTTTTTTTTTTTTTTTTTTTTTTTTAACACTAAAGATAGCACAATGTAGACACTGTTTAGGATCTTGCTTTTTCACTTAGCAGCTGATTTTAGAAAACTTTCCATCTGGGCACCTGGAGACGCTGCTCCTTCTTTTGTAAACTCCGTAGCATTCCATGGCCCTGTGAGCTACAGGTTTTCCCACCAGCCCCTCGTCCGTTGGAATCTGAGCTGCTCCAGGTGCCGTTTGCACATCAATGCATGTGTTTGCCAGGACATAGGATAGGGCAAGGGCATTGCAGGGCAGGGGTTCACAGGCGAAGGGTGTATCTGTGCACCTGTGCACCTGTTCCTTCGACACACAGTGCTAAATTGCCCTCTACAGGGGATGAATCCTTCTGCTTTTGGATATATCAATTCTATGCAGTTATCCACTGACACGTGAAAGTTTGGGAATTTAACATTTACATTGCCTGTCACTGCCCCCTTCTTAGCACTTCTCAAATCTGATCATGACTCTGTTCGAGGCCTCACCTGTAGACTATGCCTATTGCTTCCCCGCATTGTACCAAAAGGAAATGAGCCAACCTACACTCTCCGCTCTCCTCCCTTCCTTCCCACCTCACAGCTCTGTCAGAGCCTTCCTTCTAGATGATTAAAGCATGCAGCTGTCACTTTCCTTCCTATGCAATGACTCTGAAATGTTCCTTATGCTGATTTTAAACACTAAAAATGTTATTTATATTTTATCCTTTTATAAAATTATTCCTCTGCATAATTAAGTAGCTTGAGACTGTGTTCAAACTAGACTGCTTAAAGGAAAGCATTTCTGCTGTTAAGTGGATATTCTTTCCTTATACTTTTTCTGCTGCTCAAAACCATGTCGAATTTTACTTTGCTTTATGTGCTGTTTTATTCACTCAACAGATATTAATTGAGTCAGGACTGGCTGTGTTATGGTCAACAAGCAGACAGAACACCCCATCCCTGGAGCTTATGTTCTAGGGACACAGAGCACGTGGAACCGTTGGGTGGCGGGGGAAGCCAGAGGCAAGGCCATTGTCACCCGAACAAGGAAGAGGAGAAGGCTTCACTTGGAAGGTGACAGCTGTGCAGAGACTTCAGAAAGACAGAGAAGGAACAAGCCATTTGGATATCAGGGGAAAGTGCCTTCAGGCTCAGGAGCAGCATGGGCAACAGCTCTGAGGCTGCCTGCTGTGTGGTCAGGGTGGTCAGGCAACTCCTGAGGCTGAAATGGGCCCCAAGAGGGTGGTGATAGGAGAAGTGAGATCAAGTGATCAGGGTGCAGTGCCTCGAAGGCCATGCTGAGAAATTTGGATTTCAGTCGAATATTACTGGAAATCACTGAACTGTTTAACAAGGCGGTCTTATTGTCTGACTTGTGTTTTTAAATCAGAGCACTCTCTCTGCTATGAAGATAATAAATTGGGAGGGGGATGTGGAACATGAGCAAGGGTGGAAGAAGTAGGATGGTAGAACATTCCAGACAAGAAGTGATGGTGGCCTGGGCCAGTGTGTGGCAGCAGTGGTGGAAGATCTGGGTTCAGTTCTCCTGGGCCCCCAGCTTGCCCACTGCAGATCTTGGAACTTCTCAGCCTTCACAATTTTATGAGCCAATTCCATATATATATGAAAGAGAATTTTAAGACTGAGTTTTCTGAATTAGTTCTGGTATTTCTAGAATTGGCTCTCTAATCTTATTAGAGTTAGTGATGCTAATGATTCTATTCTATTTTCCAGTGGTAAAGAGAGCACTGGCGGTCCATGGCATGATTTGGAAATAAAGACATGCAAAATACCTCCACTGGATCCTCCTAGTCAAGCGCTGATAAGAAGCAACGATCTGGGTAACAGTGAATATGATACTTTCAAGCATGTTTGGAAAATGAACAAATAGAGTGAGATTGGCTGGTTGCTTCTGATGTCACTGGACAAAATGGGGAAAGAAAAGAATGAGCTCAAGGATTCAAATTCCCAACTCAGGCCCCAGATAAATGATCTGAAGCTTCTATATGCGCCCTAAAGGAGACCTTCATCTCCTGTAGCTACAGGGTTCAGATCACTAAAAATCAAACCCAGAATCTCATCCCATACCTGGATGAATTACAGCCCAAGGTGAACTCTCAGCCTCTTAGGATGTCTACTATTAAAATGAGGTCATTGAATGGGAAAGAGTGGAATCCTGTAAGCTAGGACGAGGATGTGTGGGAAGACCCTGGTGAAGCTGGGGACATTGATCTCCTAAATTCTGATGAGTCTTTTTGCCAACAAACATGGCCTTCCCATCCGCAGTGGAAATGGCCTCTCCACCCTCAGTGGCATCAGCCGTTCTACCTCTGTCTGAGGGGCTTAACCTTTCTTTGCCCAAGGACGTGGTGATGACTTTTCCTGGGGCGGTTGCCATGCAAGACAATTCTGACTTCTCAGGGGCCACCACCATCACCACCCGTCTTTTGTTTTGCTTGTGGACCAATCACCAGACTCAAATCCCTGCAGACCCCCAAAGGTGTGATTCAAAGTGTGCCCCATGAAGCAGCACACTACTGTCCAAGAGAACTACATAGGTTTTCTAATTTGCACAGACTGAAATCAGGGAGCACTGTGGAAATGGATATTAAGGGTGTGGGATAATTGCGGAGGAACCTAAATTTGGATCAATCACAATTTATTGATATGGGCTCAGTAAGCAGAGGTTCTGCATTTAATGCTGGAGATTGGGAAGTGACAAAGGGCTCTCTCAGTATGTCGGGCTAGTTGTCAGTGAGTGAAGTGAAAATCTCAGGCCTGCCTGGGTCTAACGTAGAGGAAGAGATTCAAAAGGCTTAGAGATGTTGGTATATTAGAGCGGATTTGTCATTTAAGATCTACTCACCCACACATGGAGGGTTCAGAAAACATTCCTCACAAATTTATTTCTCAAAGTATCAGTGACCGCAGTGACATCTAGGTTCTGGAATTAATGTCTGTTCAGAGCCATGTCTAATAGTCCCTGAAAGGTTTAATTATTTCCTTTTCACCAATGCACAGTTACTTTGGAAGAAAACGATAGGTCTCTGGGGGAAGACTGGGAGAAAGATTAGCAGTATAATTTTCGGCATGTTACTGGGGTACTTCTTTAAGGGGATGTGGCTTCCTCTTCATTCGGGGTTTCTAGGTCTGTAAATTGGCTCAAGTCTGAGAGTTAATTGAGGAGCCATGATTCTCCATTTTTGATTCAAGTTAGACCTTTGTTCATTTGACCTAAAGCTTTTCTGCTTATACAGATCAAGTAAGAGTTCAATAGGTTTCCTATTTCATTTCCAGAAATGCCATAATTAACTCAACAATGCCATAGGTCTGCTTCAGTCAGACAGTTCTGGTTGCCTCTTTGACTCTGCTATTCATCATGCGAACTCTGCCCACCATGCCTCTAGCAGTTGGGTCCTCCCCTTGTCTCCTGCCACCCTGGGATCCAATTACTCCAGCTGCATTTAGGTTTTCTAATTGAGTGGCTGCAGTTTTCACTGTAAGGTCTGGTCTATAGAGAAGAGATCACAGAAGTGATTATCAGAAGGGATCGTCCTTCAAAAATTCCCCTTACTAACTTATTTCTCAAAGTATTGGTGAAAGGAAAAAAGCAAGGCAAAAGCAACACCACATCCCTGAAGGGATTGCAGAGATTAGCGCCACCATCAAAGGCCTGAAGCATGCAGGGGTGGTGATTCCCACCACATCTCCATTCAGGTCTTCTATTTGGCTTGTGCAGAGACAGACTCTTAGAAAATGACAGTGCATTCTTATAAACTTAACCAGGTGGAGGCTGTAGTTGCATCTGCTGTAGCAGATATGGTTTCTCTGTTTAAGCAAACTAACACATTCCCTGGCATGCAGCTACTGATCTACCAAGAGCCTCTTTCTCCACCTCTGTTCATAGGCAGTCTGTTTTCGGCTGGTAAGGCCAGCAGTGACCTTCGCTGTCCCACTGAAGGGGTCTGTCCCCTCTCCTGCCCTGTGTCATGGTTTGTTTCCAGGGATCTTGTTCATGTTTTTCTTCCACACAATGTCACACTGGCCCATTACATTGACATTGTGCTGGTTGTTCCTAGTGAGTCAGAAGAAGCAACCGCCTTACAATTACTGGTGAGATATTTATGTTTCAATGGTGGAAAATAAATCTGACAAAAATTCTGCAGCCTTCTAAGTCAGTGAAATTTCTAGGGGTCAAGTGTTGTAGGGCCTGTCAAGAGAGCCCTTGTAAGGTGGAGAAAGGCTTGTTGCATCTGGCCCCTCTTACATCCAAGAAAGAGGCACTATGCTGAGCAGCCCTACTTGGAGTTTGAAGGCAACACATTCCTCCTTTGAGTGTGCTGTTCCAGCCCATTTACTGAGTGACCTAGAAAGCTGATGGTTTTGAGTGGAGCCCAGAGCAGGAGAAGGCACTGCAACAGGTGCAGGGTGCTGTGTTAGCTGCTCTGCCACTTGGGCCACTTGGGCTGCTTGACCCAGCAGAGCCAGCAGTGCTTGAGGTGTCAGTGGCAGACAGGGATGCCCTGGGGAGCCTTGGACAGGGCCCTGTAGGTGAATCTTAGTGCAAGGCCTTAGGATTGTAGAGCAAAGCTTTGTCATCCTCTGTGAATAATTATTCCCCTTTCGAGTACCAGCTCTTGGCCTGCTCATGGGCCCTAGCAGACAAAATGCTAAGCTTTTTTTTCTTTTTTCTGGATATAAAGTCTCACTTTGTTGCCCCGGCTGGAATAGAGTGGCATGATCTCAGCTCACTGGAACCTCCACCTTCTGGGTTCAAACAATTCTCCTGCCTCAGCCTTTTGAGTAACTGGGATTACATGTGCGTGCCACATCTGGCTAATTTTTGTATATCTAGTAGAGATGGGATTTCGCCATGTTGGCCAGGCTGGTCTTGAACTCCTGACCTCAAGTGATTCACGCGCCTTGGCCTCCCAAAGTGCTGGGATTACAGGTATGAGCCACTGCCCCCAGCCTGAATGCTAAGCTATTGACCCACCAAGTTGCTATGTGATCTGAGCTGCCCTTCGTGAACTGGAGGGATAGCAGAGATTAGCACCACCATCAAAGGCTTGAAGGCAAGGATGGCGATTCCCACCACATCTCCATTCAACTCTTCTATTTGGCTTGTGCAGAAGACAGGCTCTTGGAAAATGACAGTGGATTATTATAAGCTTATGATACCTTTTGTTGTGAAGTGAGTCCCTTGATGAGAAGCAGTGCTGCGTGAATACATGATGGCAGATAAGGCATTCTGTAAGAACATGGATGGTAGTTTTGGCAGAAACATTGCATTCAGGGACAGAACATTCATATCTAGAGTATCTGACCCACCAAGCTGTAAAGTTGAGCATGCACAGTGACACCCTGTCCTCAAATGTAAGGGGCCTGCCTGGGATCCAGCGCAGTAGGCCCTGAGGGCACAAGTAAATTATGTAAAGAAGTGGCTCAAATGCCCACAGTCCCCACCCCTGCTCCACTGCCTTCTGTCTCAGCCTGCACCTGTGTCCCCACCGAGAGTTCCCTGTGATCATTTGAGAGAGGAAAGCAAGGCTAGAGCCTGGCTTCCAGATGGTTCTGCACCACATGCAGGCATCACCCGCAAGTCGACAGCAGCACTGCAACCCCTTTCAGGGACATCCCTAAAGCACACGGTGAAGGGAAACTTGCCTGGTCAGCAGAACTCCAGGCAGTGCATGTGGTTGTGCACTTTGCTTAGAAGGAGAAATTCTAGATATATGCTTTCATATCCATGTATGGGCTGCAGCCAGTGGTGTGGCTGGATGGTCAGGAACTTGGAAGGAACATGATTAGAAAATTGGGAACAAGAAAATGTAGGGAAAAGATATATGCATAAACCTCTCTTAGTGGGTAAAAAAAATAACAAAATAACCATGAAGACGTTTGCGTCCCATGTGAACACTCACCAAAGGGTGCCTCAGCAGAGTGAGTGTTTAGTAATCAAGTAGATAGGATGACCCGTTGTGTGGATGCCACTCAGCCTCTTTCCCCAGCCACCGCTGTCATTTAGTGGGTTCAGGAACCAAGTGGCCTTGGTGGCAGGGATGGAGAATATGCATGGGCGCAGTGACACAGACTTTCACTCACTGCAGCAGCCATTGCGTGGCCAGTCTGCTAGCAGCAGAGACCAACCCTGAGCCCCCAGTGTGGCAGCACTCCCAGGGTGATGAGTCAGCTGCTTGGGGTGAGATTACATTGGATTGAGTCCATCATGGAAGGGGCAGTATTTTGTGTTTATTAGAATAGATACTCCAGGTGTGCATTTTCCTTCCCTGAATGCTACACTTCTGCCACACCTACCATCCATGAGCTTATAGAATACAGCATTGCTTCTTATCAAGGAACTCACTTCGCAACAAAAGAAGTGTTAACAATGGGCCCATGCTCCTGGAATTCAGGATCTTACTGCGTTCTCTGCCATCCTGAGGCAGCTGACTTGATGGAACCATGGAATGGCTTTAGAAGATGCAGTTACAGCACCAGCTAGGTGGCAGTACCCTGTGGGCTGGAGCAGGGTTCTCCAGAACACTGTGCGTGTTCTGAGTCTGTGTCTGATAATGGCACCCTTTCTCCTAGAGCCAGTATCATGCTCCAGGAATCAAGAGGTGGATATAGGAGTGGCACTCCCTATCACCCCTAGTGACCCACTGACAACATTTTTGCTTCCAACTTTATGCTCTGCTAACCTAGAGTGCTTAGTTACAAATAATACAAAGAAAGGCATGCTTCCACCAGGAGACACAGCACTGATTCCGTTGACCTGGAAGTGAAGACCAATGCTCTGCCACTTCAGGCTCCTTCTGCTTCTGAATCCGTATGCAAAGAAGCGAGTCCCTGTGCAGCTGGAGTGATGGATCCTGGCTTCTAAGAGGAAATTGGCCTATACTACTCCACAGTAGAGGTAAGGAAGACTGTGTCTGGAATACAGGAGATTTCTGAGGCTGTCTCTTAGTATTACCCTGCCCTGTGATTAAGTTCAGTGGAAAACTCAGCCTAATCCAGGTAGGACTACAAATGGCCCAGAACCTTCAAGAATGAAGGTTTGAGTCACTCCATAGGTAAAGAACCATGAGCAGCCGAGGTGCTTGCTAACAGCAAAGGGAACACAGAGTGGGTAGTAGAAGAAAGTCGTCGTAAATACCAGCTATAATCGTGGGACCACTTACCAGTCATGTGTTGTAAATACCAGCTATGACCATGGGACCAGTTATAGGAATGAGGGCTATATTCCTCATGAGGATTTTCTCCTTATTTTGTTATGAGTGTGAGAGTGTGTGTGTGTGTATGTGTGTGGGAGTATATGTGAGTGTGTGTGTGGTGTGTGTGTGTATGAATGGCCCAGTCAAATTGATGCATAAAGTTATCCACGAGTCCACCTCTTGTCAACTTGGCACCCATACACATCTCCTAAAGCCATACTTAATCTCAAAATAAAGATGATAATAAGGTCGTAATTTTTCCTTATGACCTTAATAAGATTAATTTATATATGTGTATATATAAATACCTGTGTTTTCTCTTCTCTCATTACCTTATGTAACATATGTGTTGACTTTATATCATAGTATTAAGTATTGTTAATTTTACATTATACTATTTAAATCATGGGATATCAAATAGAAGCCAAAACGTCACCCAAGGACTTTGCTTTCTTTTGCAGGAAGGAGCTAGTGCATTTTTGATTGTACTCAGGACAGTTATATCATGATAGGCAGAATTATGACCTTACAATTATCTTCATTTTGAGATTAAGTATGCTTTGAGGAGATGTGTACGGGTTCCACGTTGACAAGAAGTGAATTGTTGTGGCTAATTTTGTGTTGACTGGGCCATGGGCTGCCCAGACATTTCATTGAGTGTTATTTCCAGATGTGTCTCTGAGGGTGTTTTGGATGAGATGAACATTTGAATGGTGGACTGAACTCACCCATTGCCCTCCCCAGTATGAGTGGGCCTCGCTCAAGCAGTTGGTGATCTGAGTGTAACAAAAAAGCCAAGGAAGAGGGACTTCCTCCTGCCTCTCTGTGGAGCTGGGACGTTGGTCTTTTCCTGCCCTTGGTCTGAAATGGAAGCACCAGCTCTTCTCAGGCCTCAAGCCTGCTACCTTCAGACTGGAACTGAACCCTGGGCTCTCCTGGGACTCCAGCTTAACAGCTTCAGATCGTGGGACTCCTCAGCCTCTATAATCACATGAGGTAATTTTTTATAACAGATATCTTTCTGTCTATCTCTATCTATTTATCATCTATCTACACATCCATCCTATTGGTTTTATTTCTCTGGAGAACTCTGCCTAACTGAATCAGCAGGGAAGTGAAAGAAGACAGGACAACAAGAAAGTCCAAGCCCAAGGCCACGAGCTAGTCCCATGTTACGGGTCGGGTGATGTCAGGGCAGAGTGAGACTAAGGAAGAAACACGAGGCAGGATGCATGCCAGGAAGTGGGGGCCTCAGGTGTTACAGGAAGGAAGGATTTCAAAGATGAGGGCAAGGTTGTGCGACATGCCACTGGTAGACCTGGGAAGAGGAACATGAAGAACACACAGTTGGATTTAGTAATGGAGAGGTCCCTGGGACCTTGTCATTACCAGCATAGGCGAGGGAGCAGAAGAGTGGATTCAAGAGGAGCCAGGAGGAAAAGCACACAGCAAGTGGGGGCAGCGTGTTGGGGGGTTCTGATATAAACACCAACAGAGAAACAGGGCGCTAAATGAGGGAGAAAGTGAAGTAAAGTGGGAGGAATTTTTTGGAGATAGGAGGAAAACAGCATATTTTTATAGCCGTGAAAAAAAATCCAGCAGAGAGGAAGCAATGAGGGGCAGGGACTGGAGCAGGGCCAGAGGGGATGGGAGCCAATGCATGTGGATGGTGAGTATTTTGTAGTTATTTGTTTTCTCAGGGTTTCCAACTAGTTATTTGTTTTCTCAGGGTTTCTTGCAGACAACGCATGCCTTCCTGACATAGCCCTGTTCCTCTGGGTCTTCCATCATGAAGCTTCTTGGACGGAATGTGCTTCCTCTTTGAAGAGTGTCTTCCAGGGGCTCTGACTGCCTCTTCCAAACTGATTTCTAGGATCCCTGCCCAGCTGTCCTCCTGGTCTCTTCACCACTGAATTCCTGGATTAATTCCATTTCTTCTTAAATCAATCCCACGTCATCCTTGTTTTCTAGATTTACTGAAGAAAATTGGTCTTTTAAAATCAATGTCAATGTGGAAAGTAAATTTTATTATTCTCAGTTGGTCTGAAAATGCCTTCATTTTCCCCTTCTCACACTTACTAATAGTTTGTGAATTTGGGGTTCAAAATCACTCTTCCTCATCACTTCGAAGATGTTTCTCTTTTTCTCCCTTAAGGGTATGGTAGTTTGTATAGTGAGATGTTTGTAGATCTGGTTCCTGTTTTTGTAGGTAACACTTTTTGGTTCTTTCTGGACACTTTTTATTTTTTGTTTGAGATGTAATTTCACTCTTGTTGCCCAGGCTGGAGTACAATGGCTCAATCTCAGCTCACTGCAACCTCTGCCTCCTGGGTTCAAGTGATTCTTCTGCTTCAGCCTTCTGAGTATCTGGGATTAGAGGCATGTGCCACCACACCTGGCTAATTTTTGTATTTTTAGTAGACACAGGGTTTCACCATGTTAGCCAGGCTGGTCTCAAACTCCTAACCTCAGGTGATCTGCCCGCCTTGGCCTCCCAAAGTGCTGCGATTGTAGATGTGAGCCACTGAGCCTGGCCTCTTTCTGGACACTTTTGGTATCTTCTAGTTGATTATTCTTGTAAGTCTGAATTTAAACAGAATATGATCTTGTGCACTTCATTTTCCATTGATCCTGCTCCACACCTAATGAGTGCTCTCAGCCTAAGGATTTCTGCCTTTCTTCAGCTTGACATTTTTCTTGTGTCATGTCTTTGATTGTTTTTCTATCCCATTTTCTGTTCTCTCCTAGTGTCCTTGTGAGAAGGAGATCAGGTTCTGAGCTTAATGGATCGCATTCCTTCAACTTCCCTTCATGTTTTTCACCCCTTTGTCTTAATCCTTGTTCTGAGAAATAATCTGGCTTTTATCTTCAAGTTTCCAAGTTCAATCTTTAATTACGTTTACTCTATTATTTAACTCCTTTATCTAAGACATTCCATCACATATATAGTATTCAGAAATATTTTCTTATTCTTTTATTAATCAGTTTTCATAGAAGCTTTTTAAAATTATTTTTAGTAACCCAGGAGCATTGATTTTGTGTCATTCAGATGTTTCCAGAGTTCTGTTCTCATGTTTCATGGATAATTTGTCTTCCATGCTGAATCATTTGTTGGTTCTATTCACATCAGTTGTCTCTGTTGATGGCACAGAAAGCCCCGTTGGTTGTTAATTTGTATTTGGGAGCAAAAGGCCAGGTCAATGAGGCATCTGCCTTTCTCAGGCACTGGGACACACAGAGAAGCTGTACTCTCCTAAGACAGTGCCTCAGTTTCTCATGGAATTCTCCTCTTCTGGCCTGGAGGACCTGTCCTTCCTTAGTCCTCCAGAGAGCCAGCTGTATGCATCCCATTGCCCTTCCCTGACCCCTGGTGTTTTCTGAGATATGTGTCCTCTGTTTGACTTACTCATCCACCTGACACTCTCTCATCTTTTTATCTCCTCAGCTTCAGTCAAGCTCTCTGATCTGCCCTTGGTTCTCCCGTCTGTCCTTATTGCTTTTATGATTTTACTCCCTTCTTTACAACTGAACTACAATGGAATGGGCCCTGGGCACAGCAGGTGCTGAGTGGATGCGTTTTGTCCACCATCTTGAACCCCAAGTTCCTAGAAGCCTAACCCCAGGAATTTCTCACCTTCTCCAAGTCTCTATGCAGAACACCCAGGCTTTGCCCATCCATCTCCCTATCTTTCTCTGTCCCTCACCTCCTGATACCCCCTCTCTAATACTACGCAGGAATTCCCAACGCTTCTGACTCCCTTGCACATAACAACTCAGGTCTGTCCAGCCGACACTTCAGACCAGGCTCCCTATCTGCATTCATTTATCAACAGGGTTTATTAGGGGGTCCACCTAACAAAACCACATCCACTCTTTGCAGAGATCCTGGAAACCATCTTCATAGAAGACAATTATAACTATAAATAACAAGTATCTCCCTCTTGTACCTGGTTAAAAACTTGTCAGATACCAAGAAGCCACATTCTTTGGCTTGGCTAAATCCCTCCACAAGAGATGGGAGAGCAAGTTTTCTTTGCCCCCAAGATTAACCCAATGCGGCACTATTTCCTGACATCGTTACCAGGGAAAGTCGCTGCCAGGAGAAGCCCGTCTGGTGCAGAACAGGATGGTGGCAGAACGTGCCTGTGACTGTAGCCCATAGGCAGGTCCAGGGTTCAAGCACGTCACTCCTGTCTCTGGAAACACAAGTTCCAGAGGGGCTTCCCACTCTGGCGGAAGTTCGTAGTCTATTCCTGGGTTAGAGTATAAAGTTGAATATTCATTGTTTTGAGTAAGTGAATCAGCATTTATTCATTTCCTGTAACATCTTGAATGCATTGTAAGGCAGACATATTCCCTCTGTTCCCCAGCTGACATTTCTGACCCCAGTCAGTTGCCTGGAAAATGCACTTTACTGATCACAGGACATCAGATAGGAGAATAAAATGGATGAACGTATGAATTTCTGATGTTGGAAAAAACTCCCAAAGCTCCTGCCCATTTGAAGATGAATCTGTATGAGCATAACTGAAAACAAAAATGGGTTTGCAACTTGCAGTGTGGTAGCATGTACTGATGGGGGTGGTATAAATATCTTCGTGTTACCAGGGCTATGAGCATCCGATAACCTCATGGATTCCCTGCTTTGCTGGAAGGGTCCTTGGAGGAGGGCACCGTCCAGGATGTTGTGATGTGCTCGCCTCTGGCCGTGGGCGGCGGAGCCGTGAGGCTTCCGGTGTGAGCTGGACCGCACGCTGTCTGGAGCTCTGTCTGCTCGACTGCCCTCAGAGCGCCCATCGTTCGGCTTCCGTAACTCACTTTATTTGCTCTGACTCAATCAGTGGTGCACACTAAGGGTTTTTATTGACCAGGAAGTATCCGGGGCTGGATCTGGACAGGACTGTGTCCACTCTTGGTGAGACGTTTCCATTTCAGCAGGAAGCATTCCCACATGGGCGTTCTGGAGCTCTGGCTGAAGCACCTTTAACCGTGTTGTTTAGGAAAGGTGTCTGTTCACCTTTCCTTGGCTTGTTGTCAGCCTGTCACTGTATCCATTTCGGTGTAAGACACATGTGTTCCCTCTGACCTGTTCGCCTTGACATGCGCGTCGTGGCCGGTGATTAACTTTCATTTCCATGGCTGTGCCCTACGGGAGTAACCACGTTGTTGACAGCTTGTTAGGCAGGCGTCCCCGAGGGAGACATTGAGAGTCCAGTTATTGGACGCTGGATTAAAGGATGCCGGTGAGGTTCGTGTCTGCTGTGGGCCTGGTCAGCCAGGGTCTGCAGCATCGCCGCTGGGGGCTTTCCTCCTGGTGACAGGGCGGGAGTTTGCAGCTCGGAATTGCTGCCGGCAAGCACAAGGCAGGTGGGTCTGGGTGCATCTCGGAGAGAATTATTCATATTCCTGTGTTCGAACAGAGTCCAGTACTTCACATTCCTTTCTTATTAAATGCTTGTTACAATCTGAAGTCGTAGAGGCCGTTGTTACCTTTTCAGAGGAGGAAACTGATGACCAGCGCGTGCTGCCGGCCAAGGTCTCCCAGTGGAGTGAGTCCTAACCCTGGCGACTCCAAATGGGACTTTTTTTTTTTTTTTTTTTGAGGCAGAGTCTCGCTCTGTCACCCAGGCTGGAGTGCAGTGGCCAGATCTCAGCTCACTGCAAGCTCCGCCTCCCAGGTTCACACCATTCTCCTGTCTCAACCTCCCGAGTAGCTGGGACTACAGGCGCCCGCCACCTCGCCCGGCTAGTTTTTTGTATTTTTTAGTAGAGACGGAGTTTCACTGTATTAGCCAGGATGGTCTCGATCTCCTGACCTCGTGATCCACCCGTCTCAGCCTCCCAAAGTGCTGGGATTACAGGCTTGAGCCACCGCGCCCAGCCGCGAATGGGACTTTATGTGGAGATGACGCCTTCACACAGGTAATCATGTCAAAACGAGCTGAGCACTGTGCTCCCTCATCCAACAGGACCCGTGTCCTCCTGAGAGGAGGGAGCGCGGAGACGCCGTGCAGTGACTGGTGCTATGCTCACTGGTCACCGGTGGAGGACGTTCTCAAAACAGGAGAGGCCTGGAGTCAGTCCCTCCCTGGCTGCTTCTGAGGGAGCCTGGCCCTGCTGGCACCTTGATCTTGGATTTCTGGCCTCCAGAACTGTGAGAGGATACATTCCTGCCATTGATTTGTTCCTTGGTTTATGGGACTTTGTGAGGTTGGCCCTAGAACCCATGCCTGAGGCCACAGGCCTGAGACAGTGCAGGTCAAGCAGGGTGCCGAGGCTGTGCTGAGCCCAGAGCTGGGGCCCCCTTCGCTCTGCAGGTGCCACTTTCCCAGGAGGAGTGTGTCACACTGCCAGCTGCGTCCCTAAGTCCTTCTGCACCTGTCTCAGCATTCAGAATGGCTCACCCGCGGCGCCCACCATTCATCTTCCAGACCCCACCCTGATGTCTGCACGGCCCTGGGTGCCTGGTCCCCGTGAGGATGCTCTCCCCAGTCCCAAACAGTGAGTAGTTACGAAGATCCCTCACAGCTTCGGAGGCTACAGCTCCCTGACTCACAGCGGCAGGTCCCTGAATGACAGGCTGCAGGTCCTGAGTCACAGTGCCAGGTACGGTTTCCGGGGAGGACCCTCTTCCCGGTGTGCAGATGGAAACTTCTCATTGTCACCTCCTCAGGTGGAAACGGGAGTGAGGGCTCCAGCATGTGACTCTGGGTGCACAATTCTGTCCATCACGAATCCCACCCTGGGCCCTCCAGTGGGCTCTGGGAGTGGACGCAGGTGTGGGGACGCCCCCAGTGGCTCCTGAGGGCGGGAAGCTGCGACCGGAGCAGCGGGTGAGGAGGGGAGGGCTGAGGGACAGACTGGAGGGGCCTGCCCACATTCTGGTTACATTTCTGTGCACTTTTGCCTTTCCGTTCAGAAAAGCCTGAAGGTACAACCTGGTCCTATTTCCTGTGCCCAGTGCCCAACACAGTGTAATGGATGCAACCGAAGGTCCCGCAGGTTCACTGAGCGAGGCAGTCAGGAGCGAGAGGGAAGGAAGTGAAAGAAGAGACACACCTGCAAAATCAGGCAGACGGGGCCCAAGCGAGAGGCGCCCAGTCCCAGTAGGAATTAAAGGGGAACTCCTGCCTGGGGAATTTGGAGCAGCTGGACAAGGCCATAAGGGTGATTAGGATCTTGACTGGTGGAGAAAAAGACAGGAAAACCTGGAGCCTGGCCTGGGGAAATACGCAAACATGTTCTGAAGCCAGGGACCGACTCAGGTGTGCTGTGCAGGGAACTGATGGGGAGGTGTCACCAGCATCCTGGGCCCGAACGGGCGTCACCAGCGTCCTGGGCCTGAATGGATGTCACCAGCATCCTGGGCCTGGACAGGGAACTGTGGACAGGGCCCGAACAGGTGTCACCAGCGTCCTGGGCCTGAACAGGTGTCACCAGCATCCTGGGCCTGGACAGGGAACTGTGGACGGGGCCCGAACAGGTGTCACCAGCATCCTGGGCCTGAACAGGCATCACCAGCATCCTGGGCCTGAACAGGTGTCACCAGCATCCTGGGCCGGAACAGGTGTCACCAGCATCCTGGGCCTGGACAGGGGACTGTGGGCGGGGCCTGAACAGGTGTCACCAGCGTCCTGGGCCTGGACAGGTGTCACCAGCGTCCTGGGCCCGAACGGGCGTCACCAACGTCTTGGGCCTGACCGGGTGTCACCAGCATCCTGGGCCCAAATGGGTGTCACCAGCATCCTGGGCCTGGACAGGGAACTGTGGACGGGGCCCGAACAGGTGTCACCAGCGTCCTGGGCCGGAACAGGTGTCACCAGCATCCTGGGCCTGGACAGGGGACTGTGGGCGGGGCCTGAACAGGTGTCACCAGCGTCCTGGGCCCGAACAGGGGACTGTGGACGGGGCAGCCCAACAAACAGATGTGGGTTGTCTCACAGTCTCCAAGCCAGAAGCCCCAGGTCCAGGTGCCACAGGGCTGGCTCCTTGTGGGGCTCTGAGGGAGGCTCTGCTCTGGCCTCTCTCTGGCTTCAGTGGTTACTGGTGGTCCTTCCCCCTTCTCCCTCTCCATCGCCATGCGGCCGTCATCCCCCGTGCACCTGTCTGTGCCTCTAAGGACACTGTCATATTGGACTAGGCCCACATTCTCCAGGGGGACCGTCCCTCAGCTAAGCCCAGCTGCAATGGTCCTTTCCCAAATCAGGACACCTTCCCAGGCGCTGGGGGTTGGACTTCAATGCATGGATTTTGGGGAACGTCTGCCTTCTGCCCAGGTAGACAGATTTTGCACTCTGTGTATTAGGCTGTGTGGAGCCATGGAGAGTTTGAGGTTACAGTGACCACGGGAGCAGCCCCAGCTCTGACCTGAGCCCTGCACTCTGAGATCTTAGCTGTGTTGACCTGGATGTGGGAGAAAGATTGAAGGAGGAAATTAAGGCTTTCCAGAGGTCAGGTGAACCCTGTGCAGAGCCTGGACCTGAAATGAGGCCGTGAGAACAGGAGGAAGGGACAGGCCCCGGGACAGAGTCCAAGGCGGAGTCCTCAGAGCGCTCTCTCTCAGATGTAAGTGGCAGGAGTAGGGGCAGGGGGAGGTGAGGCCCTCCAGAGGGGCAGACCCCAGAAGAGGGGATGCTGGGGGCAACCTGGTGTCTGTGGTGAAACCAAAAGCGCAAAGCTTAGTTGTGAGTCATGTGTTGATGAATCCACTGTGCCGCTGATCCCTTCATGAACCCCTTGCCCATTGCTAGAGTCGACGCCTCTCCAAGCTGGGTGTGAGTGGATTCACCTGTTTGCTAATTCAGGTGCTCTTTCAACTTGCTCAGATTCCCTGTGGATCAGGGCCCAGTGCAGATGTGACCCAGCCACACCAAGCCTGGGCCCTGTGGACGTGGGCTCCGTCATTGTGACACCACGCACGGGCTGGAGAGATCCACCACCGTGGGCCTCTACGTGGGTTCCCTCATTGCAACACCGCACACAGGCTGGAACCCCCCACCACCCGCGGGGCTCTTGCAAGTCACTGGCTCCGGCTTCCGTGACCCAGCACCTCAGGCACGGCTGGCCAGGACCAACTCCAGAGTCCCTTGTCTCCGACATGCCCAGTTCCACGCATCCCTTCTGGCACAGACCTGCTTTCCCCAGGGAGACCCACTCCATGGCCAGCAGGGCAGAGGGCAGAGGTGGGAGATGCACCGCCTCCTGCCGGGAGCATCTGGGTTATGCTGGGCCTGTCTGGGCTGCCTCACCGGGTGTGCAGGGCAGCACCCAAACCACAGGACTAGGGGCTCAGCTCACAGAGCTTGGAATTAGCCTGCCCAGCCCCCACTGGGCAGATGAGAAACCTGGCCAGGGAGGCTTGGGCTTCCTCAAAGCCAGGAAGCTGGAACATGGACGAGCCAGGTGGGGGAACCCTCACTGTGACACCCTTCTCTGCAATGCTGTATCTGTTCCTTGGAAACCGCCAGGATGGTATGACAGGGACACCGAAGCCTTCCTGTCCCCAGAGGCTTCCCACTCTGAGCTCCTAAGTACAAGCTGAAATCTCCAACTCTGTTTATTTTTATTTGTTTGTTTTTGAGATGGAGTCTCACTCTGTCACCCAGAATGGAGTGCAGTGGCATGATCTTGGCTCACTGCAACCTTTGTCTCCCAGGTCCAGGTGATTCTCCTGCCTCAGCCTTCCGAGTAGCTGGGATTGCAGGTGCATGCCACCATGCCCAACTAAGTTCCTGCATTTTTAGTAGAGACAAAGTTTCACCATGTTGGCCAGGCTGGTCTCAAACTCCTGGCCTCAAGTGATCCACCCATGTTGGCCTCCCAAAGTGGTTTCCTTATCCAGGAGTGTGTTCAGAGCCTTGGCCTCTAGGGATATGCACATTGCCATTTGTCAATATTCTGTCTGAAACACTGGGCACGGAGAGCAGATTTCTGGTCCTGAATCTGTCTGGGTGAGGTTGGCTGGTATAGCTCCTCAGTATAAGGGAGGAGTACCTGGAGCTATGAAAATATATATATGAAACTACCAGAGCCCATGACCGGGCCTGCTATGTGAGCAGGAGGTGAGGAATAAGATAGGTGTGCTGTGGAATGAGGACAGGACAGGTGTGCTGGGGGATGGGGACAGGACAGGTGTGCCGGGTATGAGGGACAGGACAGATGTGCTGGGGACAGGACAGGTGTACTGGTGATGAGGGACAGGACAAGTGTACTGGGGGATGGGGATGGGACGGGTGTGCTGGGGAATGGGGATGAGACAGGTGTGCTGAGGCATGAGGGATGGGACAGGTGTGCTGGGGGATGGGGACATGACAGGTGTGCTGGGGATGAGGGACATGACAGGTGTGCTGGGGATGAGGGACAGGACAGGTGTGCTGGGGATGAGGGACATGACAGGTGTGCTGGGGATGAGGGACAGGACAGGTGTGCTGGGGATG
>NW_012114488.1:8370715-8394657 GCF_000951035.1 Colobus angolensis palliatus
AGGACAGGTGTGCTGGGGATGAGGGACAGGACAGGTGTGCTGGGGGATGGGGACAGGACAGGTGTGCTGGGGATGGGGACAGGACAGGTGTGCTGTGAGATAAGGACAGGACAGGTGTGCTCTGGGTGCAGGGGTGAGGAACTGGGTTCAGCAGAGGGCAGAGCTGACCTCCCAGCCCCCAGACGTCCCCCAGGCCTGCCGGGAGGTGCGGGTGTTCTAGAAGCCCTGAGTTTTGGGGTGAGGAATCCAGAGCAGCTTTGTTGTTTTGCTCCCCATGCTTCATGTCGTGGGGACTCAGGAAGCTCTCCTGGGCTCCTGGGCTTCACCTTCTGTGCTCACTCTTCCTTGCTGTTATTTGAACAGGGCACTGCTTTGTTCAAACACAGGCTGCACTTGGGAGGAGCCCTGAGGGGGCCACCAGGGTCTCAGGACCCGCCCGTCTCTCTGGGCATGGAGCTGCGCCACTGCCTTTGCTGTGAGGTTGCTTGGTCCCTTAGGAAGGAGGGTGGGTGGCTAAAAGGAGAAGCAAGTGCAGGACATGCGCGTGTCAGTTGGGCTCATGACGTGGGACCCTGAGCAGCGGCCAGCAGAGCCTGCATCCTGACAAACTGCACCAGTGACAAAGTCAACCTGTCCCAGCCGCATGGAAGGTTACGCTGGAGCCTTCCCAACAGTAGCTAGTGCAGCGCCCCAGGCAGTCCAGGGCAACAGAGGGTGGGTCAAACACCCTTGGGCGGTGCAGCTTGCCAGCCTCGGGATCTGGTGTTCAATTGATCAATCACTGTTTAACCATTTCCTGCTCCTCTGGCCCTTCCACAGAAACCGGAACTGTGGGTCTGCAGGCAGAAGCAGGAGGAGGGAAGCCAGGAGGGGCCCCAGTGATGCACGACCCATGTTGTGAATTCCCTTATTTTTATCAATAGTGCCCGATTTTTTAAAATTAACAGCATGTAGGTGAGACCGTGGTTGTAACAAGCAGGAGAGGGAGGCCGTGAAGAGGAAGGGAAAATGAGGCAAACAGGAGGGGATGGGGCACCCACAGGTGCAGGGAACCTTGCCCCAGCAAACCTCATTTCCTTGGCTAAAAAAGGAGAGATCATTGAGTCCTTGCAGGGAGCAAGGAGATACTGGAAATTACCATTTCCTGGAGGGTGGCAGTGAATTCAAGTCAGAATCAATCCTGAGATGTGGCCACGTGCCCACCAGGGCTACAGGAATACAACTGAAGTTCCTCCATTTTAGCTTAGAGAAATTGCCAGAGCTCTCCACTGTGATTACTCAGAGAAGGACATGTAAAGAGAGAAGCTCAAAACTGCCCTCACAAGAGGGGATGGGTTTCATAAATTACAGAACAAGATTCGTGTGGGATATAGGACAGTTTTCAAAGTATGGAGTCAAGAAAATGTTTCAATCTGGTCTCAGTGTTTGTTTTTTGTAAGCGTGTTTACACAACGCCCACAAGTGTGTGCGGTTATATGGAAGCTGGTGTCTGTACCTGAGGATACGAGTGGCCGTAGCCCCCCAGGATTCTGCACTGCTTCTTCCTGTAACCCCTGCAATAGCCCAAGGGGTGGTTCCTATTATTAATATCATCACCCTTGAAATGAGTGCCCTGAGGAAGTGCGTGTTACCTGGCAACTCTAATTAATTCCATTTGACCACAAAGCACGTGTGCTCACTGCCTCCCCGGTGTGCACACAGTGTATCCATGCATGTGCCTATGTTTGCATGCATGTGTGTATTTTAGGAAATAGATCAAAATTTGAAGAGACTTCCAGGTGTTAAGATGATAACACTCCTTCCTGTTCTTCCTCCTTCCAATTCAACTTTTCGATGTCCTCTTTTAAGTCTGTACTACATTGTAATAAGAAAACATGTTCCGCTGAGAAGCAAGGATTGGCAACAGCATCATGGGTTTGAGGCTGCACACACAGATGGGGCTGGTTGGCCTGGGCTGGGCTGGGAGCAGCTGGAGAACAGCTTCCGGCGGTTGGCTGGACAGCTCCCCCTCGGCTAGAGGATGACCCCTCTCATGCCTATGGAGAACGCTGTGGAAATCACAGCAGGCGAGGTTTGAGCCCTCTGGACCTCCCTCATCGGGCACAAAGGTGTGGTGGTTTCCTCTGTTCAGGTATGAGGATAAGGCAGCCAGGGATTCGGGAGACGGTGGCAGGAGCAGCAGGTACTGCTTGGGTCAGGAGGCGATGCTGTCCTCCCACCTCCAGGAGCCAGGGCGTCCCCGGGGTCAGGTGAGGAGGGCAGGCAGAGGCGTGAAGGCCTCTCACCCCAAATTTTCACGCTGCGACAGAGGACCCGAGGCCACAGCAGGCAGCAAGCTCCCCCGCACCTGGTGCAGACAACTGGTCACTTCAAATTCCTACCTGGAAAAGGACACTGGGTTTGGTTTCAGGAGACAGCCGACCCGACCACGTCCCCCCCATAGCAGCCAGAGCAACTGCCTGTCCGTCTGACCCCAGCCCAGGGCCGTGGTGGTTGGACTTTGCCACTGTGCTCCTCGCACCTGTGTCTGGTTTTGTTGACTCATTTGTGTAAACAGCTCCATGTGTGCTGGGATTTCTACATCCATGTGTCTTAAGAAGGTTTGGTTTCCCAGGAAACAAGGGTCTGAGTGAAGGTGGTTACTGTGGGAGGTGGTCCCGGGGTGTGAGCCGGGGATGGGCAGGGAGGAGGGGTGTCATGAGTTGCCCGCTTGGCAGCTCTGTGGGACTCTGGGCACCAGAACACAGCATGCACCGCAGGCTTCCTCCCACGAGCAGGCCTGGCTCCCCGCACCCTGGCCTGTCTGGAGCAGGGAAGGAGGCCCTGGCTGAGGCTGCAGCCTCAGGATCCCTGGGAGCTCCCACCAAGGCCCGAGGAAACACCTGGCCCTCACCAGGCCGCCACCACGTGTGTTCAACCTCGTACATGCTCAATACACTCCTAACGAAAGACTATCAGAAACTTGAACAAATCTTACCATGTAATAATTTTGGGAAATGGCTAACTTTTAGTGTGCACCCAGAACATCGTGATGCTATTACAGAGAATTAAAATATTTTAAACAACAGAATATTATTTCAACCAATCTCATTTCAAGGGCAGGGACCAAGACTGTTCTCAATTTGTATAACTGACAGAGCTGACATCCAATGGAAGCTTTAAAGACTGAGTTTAGTTGAACATACCCAGGTATTGCTCTATCTCTGTATGTGATGTGGGCATTTTCTGTATATGATTGTAGCTTAGTTTCTTACGGGCTGTCGAGTTTTTGGTTTGTCGACTCAGAAGTCACTTCCAGGGCACAGTTCATGGAGGCGATGTTGAATACACAGCCCGTGTGTATGGTCGGCCGGCTCCCGCTGCCGCAGGCGGCCCTCCATATGGACATCCTGCCTGCAAGGCCAGCAGCTCTCACGAGAACAGCGACGATTGCTGATGCCGAGCTGAACGACAGTGGAGCAGAGCAGCATTTATTTTAGCAGAGTAAGTACACAGCAGTCATCAAAAACCTAAAGTAGGGGTTTCCAAACTTTTTTTTTTAGCCTCAGACTCAGATTTCTTTCTTAAAAAAAATCTTGCCTGGAAAGGCAAACAAACAAAATAGATAAAGCAGGGCTCTCCCCTCTGAGGCAGGCCTGGTGACCAGAGGTAGGCCACCCTCTCCTCCCTGGGAACCTCCAGGGCTTGACAGAGCCCCTTTGATGGACAGGCAGAAACACAGGCCTGAGAACCTTTGCTAAGGACAGAGGCTAAACAGAGAGAAGGCCCCAGGCTTGGGCCAGTTCTACACAATGGGCAGCTGAGACAGAGGGGCAGCTGCACCCTGCCGGCTTCCTCCACCCAAGGGCCCCTGCTGCCATGTGTCCCCATCTCCTCACACTGCCCCGGCCATCTACAGCCCTGCAAGGCCTCTCAGGACAGAAGAGGAAGAGAGCCGCAAGGCTGGCATGGACATAGCCCTGTCCCCTGCGGTTCCTTCAGGGCAGGTCCTGCTCTGAGTTCACCAGTGGCAGCTGCACAGTCCCACCGCAGGAACCTCAGTAAAAGTCATCCACCAAAGACTCAATGCTCAGGAGGTGGCCGGCCTGTACATAAGGCCTCCGGAACCTCCTGCACTGAATTAAAACTCAAGATGGGAAAGGTTCCCAAGCCCTGGAGCCCTGACAGGAGGTAAGCCCCCGAGACCCCAGTTCTGTCCAGACTAGCCCTGAATTTGGATGTGTGCAGGCACTCAAGGCAGGGGTGGACCAGCACATACCTGCAGGGACTTTAGTTTAAATGTATATGATGCATACATATGATGAACACATATACACATGTGGCGTATACACATGTGGCATCTACATACACGATGTAAATGCATCTGGCGAGTCCACATGTGGCGTATACAGATATGCCCTGCATATACAACATGGCACATACACACATGATATATCCACACATGTTGAGTTAAAACCAGGCAGGAAATTGCCTGAGGTGGCCCAGCTGGAGGAGGTCTTTGAAACCAAGCGCAGGACCCTCCATTAAAGAATAATGGCACCAATGGTCACAGCGGTGCTGGTGCACAGTGGAGGAGAAGAGGCTCCCTCCCTCATGTCCCCTTGGGTCACAGAAATGCTGGTGAATGGTGGTGGAGAGGGGGTTCCATTCCTCATGTCCCCTTTGCTGCTGTTTGCTTTAATTATGTGTTTGCATCCACGTAACTACTTTTGGATTCTGTGACTCAAAGAAATGCAAAATTAAAAAATAAATCTGCAAAAGTCCACCTGGTTTTCAATCAAACCTGTCTTTCCTTCCAACCTCACCCCTCCTAAAAGAGAAAGGAAAGCTGTTGGGTGAAGTGTGGCTCCTGGTCAGGAACAGGGATCAGCCCAGGTGTGCAGCAAGCCCAGTCAGATGGCTGGAAGCACTGCCAGACTGCGGCAGGGACTCACAGGAAGGCAGTGCCCTCAGCCAGCCTCCAAGGCTATCTCATCAAGGAGTAGGGATCTTCCAGCACCCCCAGGCCAAATGTTAGCAGAAGGTTCCACAACCTCCACTGCAGTGCCAGGTCTTTTTCATAATGTGAAAGCAAGAATTCAGCTTGTGTCTGCAAGAGCGGCTGCAACATCCCAGCAGCCTCCATAGAACACATGTGGAATGCACACGCAGTGCCGTCCACATTCACACGTGTGTACAAAGCACCATGTTCTCTCACACACGTCACACCAGCAGGAATGGGTGACTGACAGTTTCCAGTTTAAGGGACCTGGGGCTATTTGTCCTTGTTGACTTCCAGCTGGGAGGAAACACTGGCACAAGGAATGTGTGAGACAAGCCCCACACCTGGGCAGGCACACCTGGGTGGGCACACCTGTGCGGGCACATGCACTGCAGCCCACCTCCGCCAAGGCCTCCAGGTACCAGCAGCTTGGCAGGCAGCTCCCATGGCTTTGCAAGACCTGCAGCTGCACAATCGGAGCCAGACCCACCGGCAGGCACAGAGGTGCCCTGCTCGCCGGGAGGATGCGTCTGAATTATTTCCATCTGCCAACCCCCAAAAGTCCTTGTCTTTCAGAACGTGGCTTCCCATGGGTGGAGCAGAAGGCTTTCCCCATGGTCATGCCAGGGGCACAGATACCCCATCCCCTTTCCAGATGAAAATGCAGACCTCCTTGGTTTGGCATCAGAGCGAAGGCAGAGCTGGGACTTGGGTGATCCATGAACCACACAGGCCTCTGCTCCTGTCCTTTCTTGTGCATCAGAATTCGGGACAGGACAGCCTCACGATATTCTCACACGTGCATTGGGGAACTCAGTTGCCATGTCCACAGGCAAATTCAATGAGTTTCCTAAATATTCCCTGAGGTGTTGAGTCACAGCCGACCACCTTTCCAAAATTGTTTTCATAGCTCTTCCGCCCACTTTCATTTGAGATGGAATTATGCCCAGATTCAGTGGGGGCAGCTCCACCGGCCACTTAGCTTTGTTTCCCTCCCTATTGCTTTCAAGGGACATGTGCAGTCTCCATAAAGGAGCAAAAGGATTATATGGGGCCTCTCGAAAGAAGGAAAATTTGAAAAAAAAATTCTCTTCATATGGGTATGTTTATTTCAGATTCAATATATAAACTGATCTTACTTGCTTCAAATAGACAGTTGCCTCATCTAAGCACGTAATAAACATTATTAACCCTGTCTGGCTCTGTGCGCCCGGGAAGAAGCCCCATGGGAGGAAGGAGGGGCCGAGTCAGAGCCGGCCCTGTCCCACCCACAGACGAGTGCCCAGGGAGTCTTCGTGGACCCTCGCCTGAGGCCTCAGTGACTTGAGTATTTCAGGCTGTTTTTCACATAACTTTGGTTTGATTAAAACCCCAAATGCATTTGGCCAACCACATTTCCCTTTAATTTTTTAGCATATATTTATTTTCAGGGAAATGTCAGCCATGCATTTCTGATTCACTCTTTGTTGCCTCCAAGTTGGCTGGTGGTGGCAGGGCGGGTTCTCGCGGGTGCCCCGGGCTGCCCCAGGAGTCCGTGAGGACAGCAGCAGGCGTGCCCCAAGCCCTTGTCTCCTCACATTCTGGAAAAGCGCTCCGGAGACTAGATGGATGGTGATGGCACAGAGAGAGTCTGTGCGCGTGCGGGGCGAGGACGCGTTTTAACTCTCAGCAGCACTGGATTTGTGGGGATGTTGAAACTCCTAACCCATGATTTATGAGTGGTTTCTGACTCGGAAAAGCGTGTTTTCTCTGCCCGGACTGACAGAAGGCTCAAGGCTGGCAGAGGCATCCCAGGAGGCTCATGCAGCCGGCCCCTCTGTCCGGACACCCCCATAGGCCAGACTCCCCTGTGGCCCTGTTTCCCCAGCTCACCAGCTAAGGGCTGTTCACAAAGAGGAAGAAAAATGGCAGAACTTTCATGAACAGTGTTCACGTTAGGAGAACTTGCCCTTCACGAAACAATAGCGCTTCCTCCTAAGGAAAACGGGAAGCTCCAGGAGGAGTCTCAGGTCCTGGTAGGTGACAGCAAGCTTCAGATCCAAGAGAGATGAGTCTCATTTACATTTAAAAAATAATTCACTCTTAAAAGTAGGGGCACTGCTCAAGACTATATAAACCTCACACTCTACATTCCTGAATGTACTTCAATAATTGTAAATGTGGGAATGCACAGTCCAGTAACTGGGAAATTAAAATGTAAGATTCCAACACATTTACTCAATATTGATGTTGAATTCTCCATGTGTCATGTGGCCTTTGCCGGGAGAAGTTGGCCTTCTGACCAGGCAGTTTACGGACAGACTTACCCTTCACTTTTCTGTAGAAAGCAACAGAGCCCCTTTCAACTTCCACCAGGTCCTTAGGACAGACGATTCCTCCCCTTACACACAGGTGGTGAAAAAGCAATTTCACGCAGAAAAAAAGTACTAACCCAGAATTATCAGATTCTTATCAAGCTTTAGCAGATTCAACACCAGAAGTAGGTCAGAGGAAAGTCAGGTCTTTGCCTAAGTATTTCTCTAGAAGTTCCATTGTTGACCAAGAGAAGACATGCGCTTCTCATTGAACTTTCTTTTAATGGGCTCCAAATTCTGTGATAGATTTTTGACCAGCTTGAGTCAATAAAAATGTGCTGACTTTAAAAACTAGTAACTTAAAACTGCCATGCACAAACACACACACACGCATGCAAACACGCACACATGCACACACACAGGCACACGCACACACGTGCACACACACACGCACACATGTGTGCACAAATGCATGTGCACACATGCACATGGACACAGGCACACACATGAAAACACGTGCACACACGCATGCAAACATGCACACACACATGGAAACACACGCACACATATGCACACACACACACACACACAAATGGTCCACAACACATTCTCCTCCTTCTGAAGGCCCGTGCAAAATGTCTCCTCAGCCCCAATATTCCAGCGTCCAAATCCCATCTGCTGGGTCACCTCTTGTCCTGGAAGCTGACCAAATATTTGATCAGATCACGGAGAAGTCTGCCCCATGCTCTCCCTGGGTCCCAAGGCTCAGGGCCCTGTGGCCACACCTGGGTGGGGGTAGGTGGTGTCCATAAAATACGCCACTGATGGTGGCCTTCCAGTGGTGTTTTCAGAAGCAAAACTAACTCACTGTAGGTGAGTTCCTGAAGAACCAGTCGCCGTCGGCTGACCTGGGCAGGCCTGGCTTTGAATTCCAGCACAGGACTCTGTGACATTAAACAAGGGAGTTAGCCTCTGTGAAATCCTGTCTCCAAGCCTGTAAAATTAGGACATTAATACTGGCTCCCCAGGATTTTAAATTTTAAATTACATGGAATAAGTAGCACGTGCATGACAGAATTCTTAGGCTCTAACATGTGCCTAGCACACAGCAATTCCTGCCTCTTTCCCCTAAAGCTTTCACCACCCAGCTTTCACCGTCCCGGTTCTACCTAATTTGCCACAGCCCTTGAGTTTGAGTAACAGCTGCGTGGGCACTTCTGAAGGTTTGGAGAACCCTTGGTGACGTTACCCACCAAAGCACTGGGCGTTGTGAACACCACAGGCAAGCGCATGCAGCCCCAGGGGCGTCAGACAGAAAGCGGCAGGCGGGGATGTCAGGAGCATTTCCAATGGACCTGTGTCACAACTGCGTCTCAGTCCAACCCTGCACCAGCCATCATTTATGGTTTCTCTCCTGATTAAAAATAATAAGCAGGGGGCCAGGCGTGGTGGCTCACGCCTGTAATCCCAGCACTATGGGAGGCTGAGGAGGGCAGATCACCTGAGGTCAGGAGTTCGAGACCAACCTGGCCAACATGGAGAAATTTCCGTCTCTAATAAAAATATTTAAAAATAATAATAATAATAATAATAATAAGCAGGAAAAGCTAAAGACCTATGACCGTCCTGTGCAGAAAACCTGTCTACGTGTCCACAGGCCGCAGGGCCACTCTGGGCAGTCACCGGCTGAATGCCCGTAAGGCTCCAAAGGGACACTTTTGGCACCAGCTCATGCTGTCATTCGTGCGCTCTCGTGGAGTCCAGCAGCCCTGCCAGCAGTGGGTGGAGGGCGGGTGTCTGGTGGAAACGTGACCACATCGTGGGGTCCAGCAGCCCTGCTGGTGGTGGGTGGAGGACGGGTATCTGGTGGAAACATGACCACATCGTGGAGTCCAGCAGCCCTGCTGGTGGTGGGTGGCGGACGGGTATCTGGTGGAAACATGACCACATCGTGGAGTCCAGCAGCCCTGCTGGTGGTGGGTGGTGGGCGGGTGTCTGGTGGAAACGTGACAGCAGGTGACTCATGGCTCCCATACTGGGCTCTTGTATTTTCTTTGAATGAATGTCACTCACTGTTGTGCAGATGCCCACAGCTTGGCACCTTGGGAGTAGGTAATTTTCTAAACAAGGACCCTGGAGCTTGAGGGTAGGGAGGGCATGGGTGGCAGCAAAGGCTGGCACTCGGCAAGCCTGATTAATTTACCTTTTTAGCATGTCTTGGGTGAGAGGCTATTGGAAGTTCTTCCTTAATTATGAAGAAATTAACCTGGAAGGTTTGTACCTGTCAGAATCACGTAACTTCAACATGAAGGACACGGCCTATCCGATGTGGAAGGTTGAATCATGATGCCCGCAGTGCCACGCCCTAATTCCCAGAATCTGATGCCTGCGGTGCCACGCCCTGATCCCTGGAATCTGATGCCTGCAGTGCCACGCCCTCATCCCTGGAACCTGAGGACATGGCCTTGCGTGGCCAAAGGGACTTTGCAGATGTAACTGAGGAAAGGGCCTGGAGAGGAAAGAGGACCCTGGATGATCTGGGTGGGCCCTAACTTTCCCTCAATCAATCACAGGTGTCCCTGGAAAAGACAGGCAGAGGGCCGCTGACCCTCTGAGGGGAGAGGGAAGGGCCACGGTGTCAGGGGCAGGGGTTGAAGCAATGCCCTCTGAAGATGGTGGGGGCCAGGAGCTGAGGACCACGGTGGCCTTGGAAGCCAGAACAGGCAGGAAGGGGTTCCCTGGAGCCTCCAGAAGGGGCCGCTCCTGTGGACACTTTGACTTGGGCCCAGTGGGACTGATTTCTGGCCCACGGAACTACAAGACAGTAGATTTGTATTGTTTTGAGCCGCTAAGTGTGTGTGGTTTTTGCAGCTGCAGTGGGAAAATCACACGCCCCACAGCAGGGCTGTGTGGACTTGGGCTGTGCGGGACTTGAACTCAGGCTGTGTGGACTCGGGCTGTGTGGACAAGGGCTGTGTGGACTCAGGCTGTGTGGACTCGGGCTGCATGGGACTCGGGCTGTGTGGCACTGAGACTCTGCCTCCTGCTGGTCACTCAGCTTTGCCCCGACTTGCATGCGGTCATTCTCAGACTAGGAGTAAGAACGCACCATTGCACCTAAGTAGACGAAAACCAGTGGAGAGGGGAAAATCTCTCCGCATGTTTTTTTAGAGCAAAAATCCTTCCCCAGAAACTCTGCAGCAAACCTTATTTTTGGACTAGTGAGGATGTATCCGTTAAAGCCGGGGTAGACTCAGCTTCCTCTAAGAGGCACCCTCTGTATCCAGGGAATTGAGCAGACGGCACAGTCTGTGGAAAGTAGAAACTGGGGGTGAGCGGGGGAGAACGGGTCCAACAGGCAGCCCTCGGGACCTGGGGTAGAATAGAGGAGTAACCTCAGGAGTGTGTTCCGGTTCTGACGCTGATTTATTAGGTTGCCAGGGAAGAACAGTTTGGAAATAAAGTTAAATTAAATCATAGACATGCGAGGAATGCTGACAATTCTGGGAGAGGCCCGAGGGACCGTCTCTTGCTTCAGCCAGGCGGAAACAGAGGTCCCAGGGGCCTGGCCGCCTGAGCTCAGGCGTCAGCCGGTATCAGAGCCGGAACAGGACAACTGTGCGGGAGATTGTTGGACTCACCGTGTCCTAGTGGGAATTGGCAGCTCTGGCCAGTTAAATATGAGTAGGTGTTTAATTCAAGTAGAAGAGAAAATCGGAAAGATCTATCCATCAAACTGCGCAGCTGGGAGGAGCTCACCCACACAGCTGCATCTGCAAGAAGCATGTGGTCGCATGGCCTGTGTCCGAACTGTCTTTCGGGGACAACCCCACCTCCGAGGCTGGGGGTGCCTGGAGACCCATTCTATCAATGTCAGCCTTCCCAGCTGCATGGGCAGGTGGGGAGTGCAGACCACAGATAAGGAATTCTCAGGGGTGAGAACCGCAGAGACATTGAGGTTCCCAGAGCGCAGAATTCAGAACTAGCAGGTTTTTTCTGAGCTCCACCCCAGGCTATGTGGATATCAGAAGTCAGGGAGAGGTGACCTCGCCTGGAGGTCATCACGGTGGTGAATTCCAGGCCAGGAAGAGGCCGGGAAGAGTGGAAATACAAACATCAGATTTAAAAACTCACTCATTTATTCCTCTTAGATTCACAACTGGAGGCTGGTGGAAGAACAGAAAATATCCACAAGAAAAAATAGAGTGATGACGGTGTTGCCACGGGGATGAGCCAGTCCTGAACCTGGCCTGTCTGCCACGCCCAGCACTGTCGCCAGGACACAGGTTCCAGCAGCTCCCTTTAAGGGAACGCAAGACAGCCTGCTGGTGTCGCTGAGGACAGTGCTGGGAGTTCCTGGAGTTGGCATCCAGCTTCTCCACCGTCACCAGGTGGGACCCTCCGGGAAGTGGAGGGCCGTAAGGGTCTTGGCCCTTCATTCAGCTCTGTGTCCTGGCTGCTTCACGATGCCAGCCTTCTCAGAGCCCTCTTTGGAAACTAAATACATACTTTACTGAATCCACAGATTACTTAGCATCTTGTGGTACGAAAATGCAAACCCCAAACCAAAATCAAACCAAACAAAAAGCCCCCAAGAGATGCCTGTACTTTAAAAATGCATTTAGCTGTGTGCATCTGTGACAGGGCCCTCTCTGGGGTCTCAGGCTTTTATTTTTACATTGTAACTACAGGAAAATTATAAACATCAGATTTTATGAGGACCTGGAAAAAAGATATATTAGCTTAGCTATTCTAACTTATCAAAGGTGTGGGCACCGTTATGTTGATAAATTTAAGATGTTTACAAACAGACAGATGGAGAGAGATGTTTAAGGGAAAACCATTTAAAAAGATTATTCCATCATATTGACCTGCTTCTAGAGACAGATGGGCCAAGCATCTAGCTGGTACCCAACCTTTGATTCGATGTGGCTATTAAAATCGGGGTAATTAATTCTCATATTGAGTTACCTCGTTAAGAGCAGAGTGCTGCACAGCAGACAGGGCCAGCCGTGCCGCAAAGGCTGAGAGGAAAGGCCAGGTGACGGGGGGCCCAGCTGTACCTGGTTCTCGTCTGCATCACACCACCCCAGAACAATTCCTCTTTTACAACTTTAAAAAGTAACTCAAAATTAAACACGGCTGTCCCGGCTTTTAAGATGCAAAACCAGATTCACAACTGCGTCTTATTACTAAATATCCATGGGCCATTTTCAAATAAGAACCCCAGTTCCTAACCGAGTATGTGGGCAGAATACCCTAGAGTTTACCTTGGCACTGATACTACTTGTCTATAGTTCGGCTCTCTCATGCCTCCTCTCACTCAGACTTAAAATAATACCCATGGCTACTGTTTTAGGACTTTTTTTTTTTTTTTTTGACAGGGCCTTGCTTGTTGCCCAGCCTGGAGTGCAGCGGCACCATCACGGCTCACTGCAGCCTCAAACTGCTGGCCTTGAGCAATCCTCTCCCCTCAGCCTCTCAGGCAGCTGGGACTACAGGTGTGTGCAGCTGGGCTCAGCCAATATTTCTGGTTTTTAGAGATGGGATCTCACTTTGTTGCCCAGGCTGGTCTCAGACTCCTAGCCTCAAACAGTCTTCCCACCTTGGCCTCCCAAAGTGGTGAAATTACAGGCGTGAGCCAACATACCCAGCCTGTTTTAGACCATATTTTAAAAATTTTCTATCATAATAAAGTTTCCTTAGGCACAACAGTTGACTATAATGCTGAAAAGAAAAGAGCCATGGATTTCTATCTCCTAGATTTCCCTGTCCACATCAGCCTCAGGATGAACACAGGAGCTCACTCCCAAACAAAAACAGGAGGTAAGACGGGGCTGAAGTGGCAGGGGCAACAAAGGCGCCGTGAGGGGAACGGCAGAGCCTTTTAGAGACTGGTCTAATCCAGGAGAACGGAGGACCGAGGCAGCGCCACGGGTTCCCATCAGAAGCTGCGGGCACTGTGGCAGCCTAAAGGGATCACGCGTCACTCTCCAGGCACCCATGAGGTATCCGAGAACACTGCTTTCTTTAATCGGCACAATTGTATCAAGTCGTCACTATTACGTTATCGGCACAATTGTATCAAGTCGTCACTATTATGTTCATCTTACAGAGAAGACATTTGGATTGCATGCAGTGATTAAGCTTCCAAAGCTAAATATGACAGAAGTGAGATTCACATTCACCCATCTATCTCACACCCACCCACACCCATCCATCCCACACCCACCTACTCCACACCCATCCACTCCACACCCACCTACCTCACACCCACCTACCCCACACCCACCTACCCCACACCCACCTACTCCACACCCACCTACTCCACACCCATCCACCCCACACCCACCTACCCCACACCCATCCATCCCACACCCACCTACCCCACACCCACCTACCCCACACCCATCCACCCCACACCCACCTACCCCACACCCATCCACCCTACACCCACCTATCCCACACCCACCTACCCCACACCCATCCATCCCACACCCACCTACCCCACACCCACCTACCCCACACCCATCCACCCCACACCCACCTACCCCACACCCATCCACCCTACACCCACCTATCCCACACCCACCTACCCCACACCCATCCATCCCACACCCACCTACCCCACACCCACCTACCCCACACCCATGCACTATAACCTGCCCCAGGGATCTGTGGCTTCTACGTGGAGGGTCAGTCACTTTGACACAGGGCAGGCTGGAGGCAAGTCCAAGGCCCACTCCCTGTCCCAGGGGAATGGTGGCTGGGCTGGCCTGACAATGGGTCTGGGGTAGGCCACCATGCCATGACTATGGGGCAGGCACCAGGCTTGCAGCGTCCATAGAGGTGTTGGCGCAAGAGGCCTAGCCACTGGGGCTCACAGTTTCTTGGCATCAGAACCTTTTTTGCAACCATCATTCTTTGAAATGCCAGCGAATGAAATGGGAAGAGCAGGGTTGATGGCGGGGAGAAGGGGCTGAGGGACCGGGGCACCTGCTGTCACACACCCCATCCCAGCTCACGTCTGCAAAACTCCCGTGTTCAGGGGACTCAGTGCAAATACCACTGCCCTGGGCAGCCGTGGAGTGCAGTTCGCATGTTTCAGCAGCTGGCTGGGAGGACTCAGCTTCCAAAACCAGAGGGGCCGTAGCTGAGCCTGGTGTCTGTTTTCACCCTGGGTCAGCGTGAGATCTGCCCCAAGATCCCTGAAACAAGAGACACTGACAGCAGCCGCCACAGGGAAGCTGTAAACAGGGCTTCCTCCAGCTCAGCCTTGGCAAGGAGGAGCCGGGAAGGTGGGGTGCCCTCAGCCAGCAGCAGACTCTGGAAGAAAGGGTCCGCTTCCAGCAATATGCCTCCCCGTGTCATCTAGAAAAGTGGAAAGGAGCCCACTTCCCACTTGTGATCCAGGTGCCTCAGCGAGCTCTGTCCTTCCCAGGCTCCGAGGGGCTGTAACCGCCGGCTGTATGGATGGCGGCCGGGCTGAACCTGAGCCAGCCCCCTCCGAAGGCTACGTGGAGCCAGTGGCAGAGGAGCTCCTGCAGGCAGGGATGGCGGGGGCTGCTGGGCGGAAGTGAGTTGAGTTTCACCTGAGCCTATGTCTGCTGTCTGGTCATTCACGGAGTCCTGAGGCTGGGACGATGGGAGGGTCGGGGTCCCTGGGTTGAGCCAAGAATCCGCAACTCTGGAGCATCAATCCCCACCGCTCCAGGATTGCTGGAAGTCACAGCATGGATCGCAGAGGCTGAGCAGCTGGCCTCAGCCTCCCCCACTGTGGCATCCAGCCTGGGCATCCACCTCAGCCAGCAGCTTGAGCCCTGGGATTTGGGCATTGAACCCCAGCTCCTTCTCCTTCCTGGAGGACACCTTGGCTTGATCCCTTTATCAGCGCCTCTCTTACCTCCGGAAAAAGCAACACCATGTTCTAGTCCTTGTCTTTAACAATTACATGGGAAAGAACTACTTAACTGTATCTACCATAAAATGTTCTCCGAACTGACCCTCGCAGAGAGGTTAGAAGCATGGAAGGGATCTGTCATTCCCATTCTTCAATGTACCGCGTTTGCCTGAAGAGTACATAATAAAAATAAGGAGAATGATTATTTTGCCACCAAATTCTGCACACTCATTGGTGGAAGAAGCTTGGAGCCTGTGGGCTGTAGAGACCCTGGGGACAGCCTGCATCCCAAAGGTGAAGAAGAGGCCTCCGGAGGTGCCGGGGACAGGACCCAGGGCACAGAGGCAGGTGTGGGGATCACACTGAGAGTCAGTGTGACCCACGCCAGCCACAGAAGTGCAGTTCTGCCCTGGTGACTTCAGCCAGAGAGGACAGCAAAGCGCATTTCCGACCTCTGTCTCCAGGGAGGATGAACCCTACCCAGGCTCGGGCCCGCAGCAAATGGATGGAAACACCACAGCTCAACCACAGCGCCCACATCTAAGCCTGACCCACAGCTCGGGCCGTTTCCCTTGAAAGAGTTACTTTCTTCCACCTTCTTCAATGAAAAGAAAAAAGGAGTTATCTCCTTTTGATGCTGTCAGTTTTCTGGTGAAAAGGGAGAACTGCAGATACGGGTCTTTCTAGGTAAATGAAACACAGTATTGGTTGGAAAGCGAATTCTCACCGCGGGCTAAGTCAACACAGGTGTTCTTCCACGGGTGGCAGGGCAGGTGGCTGTTTGTTTTCTGTTCCCTTCACAATCGTCTCTTTCTCTCCATTGGGTTCACATCTGAGCCCACATCCCTACTGGCAGCCACGAGGAAATGTCACCTGGCACTTGTTACGTATTAAATGTCCTTATCAATAACGGCCTGCTGTGCCCCAGCTTATCCAAGCTGCAGGCACCTATAAAGCAATAAAAGGCGATTAGGAAGAGCTGCCCCTGCGGAGTTCCAGGGAAGGTTTCAGCTCGGTTAGGGGAACCGTTGCTCCAGATCAACAGCGTTGACTTCTGAAGGAGCAAACGTTCACATCAAAGCAGCCTGGGTCTTCAAGGGAACCAAACATTGGTCATAAAATGAGCACAGCCTGGTGAATGAGGCTTTGTTATCCTCACTCAGGTGTCAGCTCTAGGACCTTCCATGAGACCACTCTTTTGAGAAAGAGACAGGCGGCCACAGAGAATGGATCGTGGTACCACCCCCGGGTTTGAGGGGAGAGAAAGTCCAGAGGCTGCCTCACCACGGAGACAAAGACCCCAGGGCGCAGCCCCCAGCCTGAAGGCCACACACCTGGCCATGGCCCAGCCTGGGATGCGGGTGCATGCTACACACATATGGGTGGGCATTCGTGTGTGTGTGTGCATGTACATGGGCCTGGCCTGGGATGGGGATGTGTGCTGCACACATATGTGTGGGTGTTCGTGTGTGTGTGCGCGTGTACATGGGCCTGGCCTGGGATGGGGGTGTACGCTGCACACATACCACATACGTGGGCATTTGTGTGTGTGTGTATGTACATGGGCCTGGCCTGGGATGGGGGTGTGTGCTGCACACATATGTGTGGGTGTTTGTGTGTGTGTGTGCATGTACATGGGCCCAGTCTGTGATGCCAGTGTGTGCTGCACACATACATGTGGGTGTTCATGTGTGTGTGTGTGTGTGTGCATGTACATGGGCCTGGCCTGGGATGGGGTGTTTGTGTGTGTGTGCGCGTGTACATGGTCTCGGCCTGTGACGTGGGTGTTTGTGTGTGTGTGGATGTACATGGGCCCAGTCTGTGATGCCGGTGTGCGCTGCACACATACATGTGAGTGTTCATGTATGTGTGTGTGCGTGCACATGTACATGGGCCTGGCCTGTGATGTGGGTGCGTGCTGCACCCATGCGTAGGCGTTCATGTGTGTGTGCATTTACATGGGCGTGGCTGCACGGGCCTGGGCCAGTGTGCATGTGCATGTATACCTGGTGCTGCTGGGCCTGACCTCTCACCCCCAGCTCCAGTGCCTCCAACTGTTTTCGCCAGCTTGTGTCCTGGGTGCCTTATCAAGGCTCCTCCCAAAGGCACCTGAACAGCCATGATCATTCCTCACTTCTCCCAACACCTCCTCCCAGCCCTCCTGGGAACTGCGTGTGGAGGCCAGGATGGCCGGGCCACGGCGGCCTATGCGAGTCTTTTCAGAATCAGAGTACAGAGCATGGGAACAGCACCGTGTCCTGAGAAGTGCAGGTCCTGGGATCAGTTTCCCCACTGAGGGGGGAGGAGCACTGGGGGGCCCGTCCCTGAGGCTGCAGCACCGTCTAATGGTGGGAGAGCCACTCCTGCAAGGCCGTGACCTTCTGCACGGGGGACAGGAGGCACCTCGGCAGCCTCCCTGTTCATGCAGCCTGACCACGGGCTATAGGTTCAATTGTGTCCTCTACAAGCAGGTGTCCCGTTCCTCCCCTCAGCTCCCGTGAACATGAACTCCCCTGGAACAGACTCTTTGCAATTTGGATGAGGTCATCCTGGGTTAGGGCCAGCCCTCATGCAGTCGCTGGTGTCCCTGTAAGAAGAGGAGGCAGAGACACGTGGCAAGGTGAATAGAATCAACTCTATCCGCAGGTTAAATCAGACCTGAGGGACAAGCTAAAAGGTGGCATCAAACACAAAACACTTTTAGTCATTTTCTGAAGGGAGGTGATTTTCCTCTCAAGCCCTGGAAATGAATTTATTCCCATCATCCATCTGGGCTATAGGAGGCGTGCCGCTTTTCCTAAAATCAATTCGCCTTAGGCTGCTCGCGTGAGGCTCAAGCAACCGTTTCTTTTTAAATTAGGCTGATCAGTGATGGCAACAAATAGGTCCTCAGCAGCTCTCACCTCTGACTCTGCAAGGATCAAGCGACGCATTTCACAGAGAGGAATATGCTGGTGGGCACCTTCAAATATTTGCCGCTTAAAAAGTTGGTGTTACTTTAGAGCGAGGCTCGTAGCAATGTGGCTCCAAAGCTAACATGAGAATGGTTGAGGGCAAGTGATGCAGGGGGAAAGACCGGGCCCTCGCTCCCCAGATCCTGCCTAGCCTGTTTCATAAACACCTGCATCTGGCCAGCAGCCTCATCTCTCCTGACTTTCCAGTCTGGGCTCCTGTGCTGGTCAGATCGTGGAGTCTGCCTCCTGCTTTCGAACATGACAGAAAGGGGGTCAGGCAGCCTTGCATTTTCTGACCAAAGCATTCATTACAAGCAAGCTTTGTAAAATAACAATTCGTCTGCATGGTGTTTTCTAAATCACACAGTCCTGTGTATCCTGGGGTGCCACATGCCCACCAGCCTGAGGGGACATAGCAGGGACACAGAAGCTCTGCCGCCCCCGGGGACCCACACCCCAGCCCTGTGGCCAGGACATCCAGAGCCCAGCCTGGACTCACCAAGACGCCTTGGAAAGATTCCCCTGGGCTCCTGCTGTCGACCATTGACCCCACGCCCTTCCATGCTTTTCTCGCCTGCTTCTCCGCTGGCATCACATCCGGGTCTCTCCGGCCGCTCAGAGAAGAGGCACCTGCTCCTCGGGAGGCGTGGGTGGCTCTGGCATGGTGGAGAGAAGATGATTTGAGGTTGGGTGTAACCGAGCTTGCAGGGAGCTGTGGAGACCTCTGTGCACATCCACTCGTCCCAGGCCTCTTTCTGCATCCCAGAGGAGGGTCCCAGCCCGGGCGCAGACAAGGAGGAGGGTCCCAGCCTGGACGCAGACCCAGAGGAGGGTCCCAAGCCAGACACGGACCCAGAGGAGGGTCCCAGCCAGGGCACAGACAAGGAGAAGGGTCCCAGGCCAGACACAGATCAGAGGACGGTCTCAGCCCAGCCATGGACAGGAGGGCAGGGCCCAGCGTGAGCTGAGAGTGCCCCCTGGTGGCAGTGGTGATGCCATCCAAAGCAGGCCCTGCCACGTGAGCACTTTTTAATTCAGGAACAAGCGCAGGAGACCAGGAGACGGAGAGGCCTGCGTAGCCTTGGGCTAATCTTCTCATGAATTCTTAATGAGGCCCCTCTCCTGCTGTCTGTCAGCTCCTGGGCACTACAGCACAAAGCTTATGGGTTCATTTTATTGCAACAATAAAAATAAACAGCATTGTATGTTACCAATAAAGTAACTCTAAGACACTGCTCACACTTGCGTTCATTGTTCATGTTCTCATTGCACTGAAACACATTCATCCTAGAAACATTGCGTACAGTCGGATGTGACATTATATTACGTACTGTGATTTTATGTTGTAGGGACGCTGTGTCAGCTACAGCATGAAATGTAAAGGAGATGTGGATGACTTGCTGGTGAGCGTGTGTGTCTTGTGTTTTGTGTGCACGCACCACACCAGGCCCACGTGGGATTTCTCCCTGGGGCTGGAAAGCCCCTGTGCATGAGTGTTCAGCATCTGTTGGATTGAAGGGGCTTTTCTACCCCAGAGCTCTTTCCTACTTTTAGTAGGTGACAGAATCAATTAGCTGTGAGAAGATGGAAGCATCTTCCTGTCTTTAAAAAAAAAAAAAAAAAAAAGACTGGCCTTTAAAATGTAAACAAGAAGCTCAACTAGATACATTGTTTTAATTTAAATACCAAAGCAAGTATTTGAAGAGCCTAGCAGAGCACTGACCTGAGCCTTCTGTTCCCTTTTTTTAAATTTATTTTTTATTTTTTGAGATGGAGCCTCCCTCTGCCACCCAGGCTGGAGTGCAAATGGCGCAATCTTGGCTCACTACAACCTCCACCTCCTGGGCTCAAGCGATTCTCCTGCCTCAGCCTCCCGAATAGCTGAGATGACAGGCGCCCACCAGCACGCCCTACTAATTTTTGTATTTTCAGTAGAGATGGGGTTTCATCATGTTGGCCAGGCTGGTCTCAAACTCCTGACCTCAGATGATCCGCCCACCTCCACCTCCCAAAGTGCTGGGATTACAGGTGTGAGCCACCACGCCCAGCTCCATTTGCTTTTATTCCCTCAAGGAAAGCTCCTGGGTTTCCGTCACATGGGCTCTGCTCCAGGTGCAGGACACGGGGAGGAAAAGAAGTGGCCGCTTCCCACTGTGGTGTGGAGAGCAGGGCGGGGTGCAGGGTTGAGCAGTACACACAGAAGGAGGCAGGCCATGCTGGGATTTGCACAGGTGGGCACTCGAAAGGAGTGTGGGCAGTCACCAGGATGAGACAGAAGGAGCCACAGGAGGTAAGACCTTCAGGACAGCAGAAGGGGCAACACTGGGCGAGGCAGGATGAATCCTGGGGTGGTAGGAAGGCTGAGAAGCACAGCTACAGAAGTCAGGCGGCAGGAGAAGCTGTGTGGTCTCACATCTGCTTGGCTGTGCATTCGTCGGTCCTGGGAGCAAGATCACACTTGGCCAGGTGGCTTCACTCCTATGTCCGTGACTGCTGTTACCTTCTCCTGTGTTTTGGTCCTGACCTAGGTATTGCAATTAGCATGTAAGCAAGGAGAGGACCAAAATAAGGAGGCTGGGGTGGGGGGGGAGTGGATATTTACAGTCTTTGTCTCCCAGGGGAATTTCCTGAGGCCTCCTTTCTGCTTGGTTTCCCCAAAGGAGTTTCCTGGATAGACCCGTCCTCACAAGGGCCTTCAGCTCCTTCTAAGTAGAGAAACAGGCAACCTCTGCCTTCCCCTGGCACGGATTCTCTGATTTTCGGATTCTCTGTGAGTCTGTTGATGTCCCAGAAAGCGAGGCCAGAAGTGACCTTATTCTTGGGAAATTCTCCCCCCTGAAGCCTCCACTCACTTGAACACATGGCCAGGTTTGCACAACACCGTGAGTTAAGACTTTCCAAAGGAGGTCGCACATTTCTGCCTCCAGGAAAGACCCTGCTATCCTGAGGAAAGGAGTATTTCACTGCATTACAGTTTAAAATCTTGAATAATTACTGTATTTTCCAATTCTCCTTTGAAATTCAAAGAGAGAGGATAGAAGGAACAAATTCATGGTGCCCGTTCGCCTCGTCCATCTCCAGCGTCACCGCCTCTCCTCTTTGCTAAACTTTTAATTTAAACGCAACACTCTTTCCTCATTTTGTCATGGCATTTGTCAGAACCTTGAAAAAAAATTAAAATGCAGTTGCAAAACACTGAGAGATTCAAGGAGAGCCAGTGAATCTGCAAATAATTTTTAAGATGAAAAATGAAAATAATAATAATGCTCTGAGCGTCAGTGGAATTTGACTGTAAGTACAGTTTTACTAAGACCAGGTTTTCACCTAGAGGCTCCAACTAAGAACGTAATTTTAAGATGCCCAGCATTGGGTTGTTCTTGACTACCTAATAGTAAAAGGTATTAGCGATATTAGAAAGCTGTTTGCAATTTCTTGGGGCCGTATTTGCATTGATCATCTCTGATGTTACTCACTGTGTTTGCAGATGGAAGACATGAGGTTAAAAGATGTCCAGATCCATTTTAGAGATGATCGAAGTGAAGCAGTGAGATCATCTATCATCTGACAGGAATTGGGCCAAAACCAGACATCCCCCATCCAGCCAAGCTGCAGAGCCTTCCAGCACAAATGCATCCGACCACAGCTCACCTGGGACTGTGGCCAGGAGCCAGTTAACCGGGATGGGAGAGCAAGTATGACAAAGTGCAGAGGCTCTCAGCCCTGGCAGGATATTCAGAACAACCTGGGGAGCTTTAAAGTCCTGGTGGCCAGGCCACACCCTAGGCCGAGTGAATCACAAGCCCCGCGGGACCGTGCACTAGTGTTTTTAAAGTTTCCCTAACCCCAACCCTAACCCTAACCCTAACCCTAACCAGGTGATTCTCAGGTGCAGCCAGGACTGGAACCCACCAGTGTCAGGAGAGCCCTGAGGTCTGGCCCTGCTGCCAATGGGCAAGGTGGCCCCGGGAGCGGTTTCCTCCATGGGCAGTGCGTGAGCCTCAGACCTGCTTGGCCTGACTTCCTTTCCTCTACAGGATAAGAATATCAGACACGGCACTTCTGTGCACATTTTCTTTGAGAACCTGACTTCCAAAGTTGATCAGTGTGAATGTTTTGTGAGGAGGGCTCGGGAAACAGCCTTCTTGTGATTTTTTTTTTTCTTTCTCTATGAAACTGGAGTATTAATTTCTTCTTAAAATAATATTTATGGAGCAGTGCTTCAATATATTTTAAACATTGAAATAGATTTACTTGATTTTTTTCTAAATATGAAAGATATATGGGTGTTTTGTAATAATATTGAAAGTGTAAAATAAAAGATAAAAATAACCCAAAATTCCTCTATCCAAGGATGGTAGAAGTGATACATATCCACCACTCAAAATTGTCCCTCCAAAATTTTTATTACATACGTTTCTACCAAAATAAAATGATGGTGTGCTTTTATTTGTGAACAGTTTTACTCTCCTGTTGATACGCATGCAGTCAGATTTATTTCTCTCTTAATGGCTGCACCTAAGTTACAGGAAACAGTAGCGAACCACACAGCCAGTTCTCTAGGTCCTAATAAACGTTTTCCAAATGAGTGACTGAACGAGAACCAGGAAGGGAGGAGGAAATGTGGCCAGATATGGCTCAGGGGAGGCTGTAGAAATGCTTGTTCCTTGGTGCCATAAAGAAATAGCACTTGAACATAAATTTAATCTCCTCAGCAAGGCCATTTTTACTTTCTGCAGAAAGGGTACACTCGCCAGCAGCTTTGCCATAAGAGTACACTGAACAAAGGAGACAGGGTCATTTATAACCTGACACGTCCACCCTCCTGCTGTGTCCAGTTTCCACTGGCTGGAACAGGACCACACGTTCTGTATTTGTCCCGATTGGCTAGCAACTTAGAACTTTTAAAAAGAGGCAAAGACAGAGAAGAACAAAGGAAGGAGGAAGTAACATGTGGAATGCTGTGAAAAGTAAAAACACCTCCAAATAAGGAAGAGGAACAGGCTATGACCTAACGCCCGCTTGGACCAGCATAAGCATGCCAGGGCGGATATTTAGGCTAAATTGTGGGAGCTACGAACGTAAAGTACATTGATTTATTACGGCTAGCAGATATTTAAGAATGTTAGCACAGGTCTTTGAATATATTTTGCTTCTGAAAGACATTACTATTTATTTCTAATTGGACAGGGAGGAGATTCTCTTTGAAGAGGAACCTCTACTTCACTTTTTACAGCACCATTGGTTTTAGCTGCTCCTAATTCCAGCAGTGACTCCATGGGGACTTGGAGCCCCAGCCCTGGTAGGTCAGGTGGGGTCGGCGTGGAGACGTGCCCTGTGCTGCCATCAGTCGCACTGACCCTGGGAAACCAGAATGCAAAGGTGGCAGCTCCGGGTCACATGCCAAGATTACATTACACAAACAAAAATACTTTTATTATATAAATAATGAGTTCCCAAAATGCTGCTGTCATCACCCACACCTAGCCTCATTTCCAGCCCTAGTTCCAATCAGAGCCACCAACTTTTCAAAGGAAGAACAGCTTTATTGACGTTTTTCATCCTGGGAAAGGGGGGTGGTTCTTGATGACTCTCAAAGAGTGTCTTTTAATAATGTGCACATTTAGAAACACACTTTAAATAGCAGATCATAAGCAATAAAGCATTTTTGATAGTATGTGAGGCGCCCACTTGAGAATCGCTCATGCTCTGTCCTTCTCATCTCCCTCCCTCTCTCCCTCTCCCTCTCCCCATCCCTCTCCCTCTCCCCATCCCTATCCCCCTTCCCTCTCCCTCTCTCCAGGGAGGACCTGGAT